>NC_067427.1:28778608-29414717 GCF_009764475.1 Pristis pectinata
AGCGTTGCCAAGGCCTGTGTTGGTGTTGGTGGGCAGGGAGGCCTGGGACAAAGATAAGTACCCACCCACCCACCCTGCCATCAGTTCATGCGGAGTTGTCGATATCTCAGCTGCAAGTCCCTGGACCAATGCTGAAAGATGGTCTTTGTAGCCCCTTGGTTGAATCAATAAGTTGATGATGCTGCTTTGAAGATGATCTTGCCCATCCATCGTTATATCGTTAATAGAGGTTGGACAAACTTGGGTTGTTTTCTCTGGAGCGTCGGAGGCTGAGGGGAGACCTGAGAGAAGTTTATAAAATTATGAGAGGCATAGATAGAGAGTCAATCTTTTTCCCAGTGTAGAAATGTCAAATACTAGAGGGCATAGGTTTAAGGTGAGGGGTGGGGGGTTGGGGGGAAGTTTAAAGGAAATGTGCAGGGCAAGTTTTTTTTCCACACAGAGAGTGGTGGGTGCCTTCCAGGGCTGGTGCTGGAAGCAGATATGATAGTTTAAGAGACTTTCAGACAGGCAGGTGGACACGAAGGGGATGGAGGGATGTGGATCACCTGCAGGCAGATGGGATTAGTTTAATTTGGCCTCTTGGTCAGCACAGACATGGTGGGCTGAAGGGCCTGTTCCTGTGCTGTTCTATGTTAATAAATGATGGGTTTCTCCAGCTGTAGCTGCTTTGGCCTCCTTCCCTCAGCTACACCCCCAAGGCCCCAGACTGATCCCGAGATCCTGTTCATTCCCAGCGATTCACTCAGCCAGAGGTCTCCCAACTCCGCCCTTCCATCAACCAGCCAACCCTGGTCCCCCACACCCTGATCCTCTCTTACCAACTCCGCCCCTCCATCACCCAGCCAACCCTCGTCCCCCACACCCCGATCCTCTGTCTTACCAACTCTGCCCCTTTTTTTTTAATAATAAACGTTTATTCACTAAAAGCACTACAAAAGACAACCAGTGTCAATACACTATATCTAATACAGAAAAGAAGAAACTACACAACGACATACTACGGTAGAGAATGCAAACTAATACTACCGAAACACACACGCGACTCTACACCCGTCAACGCGACACTTCAAATAAGAATCGCGTCCGTACCGTCCACGACACACGCGATCCCCTGAGGGGCCCACCGAGCGCGGAACTCGGCTAGGGTGCCCGTGGAAACCGCGTGCTCCCTCTCTAGATGCACCCGCGCGCGCACGTAAGTGCGGAAGACAGGCAGGCAGGCCGACCTGCCGGGACCCTCGGCCGCCCGCCGAATCCAACTCTGCCCCTCCATCACCCAGCCAACCCTCGTCCCCCACACCCTGATCCTCTGTCTTACCAACTCTGCCCCTCCATCACCCAGCCAACCCTAGTCCCCCACACCTCTGATTCCCCCGTCCTACCAACTCTCCCGGTCCCTTCTCTGAAGCTGCCACCTCTCCAAAGTCCTCCCCATGGCTCCCTTCCCACTCTCTCTCTCTCTCTCTCTGACGTAGTAAGTAAAACACTTCTGTTCTCGCAAGGCCTGCAGCTACGAGGATAGCATGTGTGGAATGCAGTAGGTCTCCAACACATCATTACTTGTATATGTGCCACACGTAAAACACTCACTCCATGGTCCTATCCCCCAATTCATTACCCTCCACCTATCCCTCCGCTCCCCCACCCCTCCCTCCCTTCCCTCTGCCACCATCCCCACTCCATTCCCCCCCTCCCACTCTATGACCCCATTCCAAACCCCACTCTGCCACCTATTCCCCTGCTAGTAACAGAAGACTAGGCACCGTTGTCAGCAGTCCGGACTCAAAGGGACAAGCAATCTGTGCTGTGCATAGATTCCACAAAGCGATGCTCATTAATTGGGGGGGGGTGGAGGTAGCACGTTGACAAAGATCGGGCCCCTTCTTCCACTCTCATCTGGTCCATGGGTTCACAGCAGGTCTGGGTGGGAGAAGGAGCCCTGATCTTTGCTCAGGTGCCACCTCCGTCCCTCCTGGATGTTCTCCTGGTTCGGAGTCTCCGTCCCACGGTGGACTGGTCAGATACTCTAAAGTAGGGGAGGGGAAAAAGTCGTTGACTTGTCTTCTTGCTGACCCCTGTTGTGCACCGGCCCCTGGATGAACTCCTGACAACAGCAGTAGGACATCAGGAATCATGAAGAAAACATTAGAAGCAGCCCTGCCCTGGCACCGTGTCCCAGACTAAGCCAGAGACCACCTGCCCTCCGGGTCCCTCGCTCTGTCTGAGGACACTCTTCACCCCAGGTGCCCCCAACAGCCTCGGTGGAGCTGGGGGGTCCTAGGCACCAGTCCTGCCCCTGTCACAAAGGCCCAGAGATTCCTCACAGCCAGCGGCAGAGCGGGCAGCTGAGGGACTGGCAAGTAGGGGGATCGGCAGGCAATGGACCCCGAGGGGGTGAAGAGCTGGTGAGGAGATGGCAAGAGGGGAGCAACTAGTGAAGGGCTGAGGGAAGGAGGGGAGGGATCGACATGGGGGTTGAGGGGACGAGGGACCGGTGCAGGGCAGATTCGATGGAAGGTCTCCAACTGGGTGGGCACCAAATGACACTGCTGGTCCAGACCTCCTCCAATGTGAAGAGGGGAATGCCCACAGCTCTGACGAGAAGTCCCGGTCAACAAGCTGAATGATCCGATCCATTGCTTGACCTTATCCTCCCCACAGCCACACAATCGTACCAGCACCAGGTCTGTCCATTAGAACACGAGAATGAGGAGCAGGGGTTGGCCGATCAACCCCTCCATCATTCATCACGGCTGGTCCAATCTCAGCCTCAATGTCAGTCTCCTATGCTCTTCCCATACCCCTGGGCTCCCCTGTAGTTTAAACCTCTGTCAGTCTTCACATATTCAATGATTTCACAGTTCTCTGGAGTATTGAATTCAAAGATTCACAACCCTCAGAGAAAGAATTCATCCTCATCCCCGTCTTAAGTGGGTGACTTCTGAAACTATGTCCCCTGGTTCTGGATATCCACACCAGGAAAAACATCCTCACACTATCCACTCTCTCAATCACCCTCAGAATCTTACATGGTTCAATAAGATCACCTCTTCTACTTCTTAACTCCGATGAGTACAGGCCTAACCGGCTCATCCTTACTTCCTTTGTCAACCCCTTCATTCCATGAATTAACCCAGTGGATCTTCTCTGCACTGCTTTCAATGTAAACACATTCTTCCTTAAATATAGAGACCAAAACTACATTGACTACTACAACTGTGGTCTCAGTAGTGCATTGGGAGGTTGCAATAAAGCTTCCCTACTTTATTCTCCATACTCATTGCAATCAAGGTCAACATTCCAGTACTTCCCAATTACTTGCTGCACCTCCATGCTAACTTTGCACTAGGACCTCTGGATTCCTTTGTACCAGAGCATTTTGCAGTCACGCTCCATTTAAATAAGCATTTGGGTTTTTTCCCATTTTTCCTTACAAAGTGGATAAGCTCACATTTTCCCACATTATACTCCAATTTCTTGCCCTCTCACTTCACTGATTTGTGTCCCTTTCCAGACCCTTTGTGTCCTCACAACTTCCTAACCTACCGTCGTTGTATCAGAAGCAAAGTTGGCTACACTGGACTCAATCCCTTCATCCAAAAATAGATTGTAAATAGCTGAGACCTCAGCATTGACCTCCGTGGCACATCATTAGTTACTGACTGCCAATCCAAAAGTGGCCCAGTTATACTAACTCTCCATTTTCTGTTAGTTAGCAATGTCCCATCCATGCCAATGTGACAAATAAAGGTATCTATCTATCCATCTATGTATTACTCCCAACCCTGGGATTCCTTGTGTGGTAACCTTACATGTGGCATCTTATCAATGTCTTCTGGAAATTCATTGTGAAGACTCATCCATGTAGAAAGAAGCTCATATCCACTGCAGAAGGACAAAGGATGGAGCTCCTTCAGTACCACACCTGGGGTCCTATTACCTGCCTGACTCATAGCTGGCAACCCTATCACTGTATCATGGAACATTGAACAGTACAACACAGGAACCTGTCCTTTGGCCCACGATGTCTGCGCCAAGCACAATGCTGAATTAAGCTAAATCTCTTCTGCCTGAACATGATCTATACTCCTTCATTCTCTGCATATTCTATTTACAGCCTCTTAATCACCACTTTCACATCTGATACCACCACAACCTCTGGTAGCCCATTCCAGGCACCCACCACTCTCTGTGTAAATAAAGCATGCCCTGCACATCTCCTTTAAATATTTCCCCCTCTTTCCTTAAATACGTGTCCTCTAATACCTGATATTGCTACCCTGGGAAAAAGATTCTGAGTGTCTATCCCATGTTTGCCTCTCGTAATTTTATAAACTTCCAAACAATCCAAGTCTACCCAACCTCTCCTGGTAGCTCATACCCTCTAATCCAGGCAGCATCCTGGTAAACCTCTTCTGCACCCTTTCCAAAGCCTCCACATCCTTCCTGTAATGGGGCGACCAGAATTGCCCACAATCCTCTAAGTGCGGCCTAACCAAAGTTTTATACAGCTGCAACGTGACTTCCTTACTCTTATATTCAATGCCCCAAACAATGAAGGCAAGTATGCCATACGCCTTCTTTACACCCGATCTACCTTTGTGTCCACTTTCAGTGAGCTATAGACGTGGACTCCAAGGGCCCTCTGTACATCAACCCTGTTAAGGGTCCTGCCATTAACTGTATATTTTCCCCTTAGTGCGACACCTCACACTTGCATGGATTAAACTCCATCTGCCATTTCTCCGCCCATATCTGTAACTGATCCATATTCTGCTGTATCCTTTGACCGCCCACTACACAGCCTACAACTCCACCAATCTTTGTGTCGTCTCCACACTTACTGACACACCCATCTACATTTTCATCCAAGTCATTTATATATCACAAACAACAGTAGCCTCAGCACTGTTCAATGCAGAACATCACTGATCACAGACCTCCAGCTAGAGTAACACCCTTCCACTGCTACCGTCTGGGTTCTGTGGGCAAGCCAATTCTGAATCCAAACTATCAAGTCACCGTGGATCCCATGCATCTTCTGGATCATAGTCTAACCCAAGGAGTGAAAATCAGAACAACTGCAGGTGCTTGAAATCTGAAATAAAAACAAAATATGCTCAGCGCATTGGGCAGCCTATGTGGAGAGAGAAATGTTTCAGGTTGAAGAGCCTTCATCACAACTTGGAATGAATGAAAACAAGTTAGTTTTAAAGTTGCATAGAGGGATGAATAGGACATCAGGAATCTCTCTGATAGGGTGAGGTCAGGGTTGAAATGGGGATAAGTTGTAGAAATCATCCAATCAGCGGGTTAATGGGAGCAGTTAGAAAGAAAGAAAATTAACCCTCTCTCCTCCTGGGGCACGACTCCGGCTGGACACAGCCCTTGTCCCGGGACACCCCTCCTGGGGCATCGCTCCAGACGGACACAGCCCTTGTCCCGGGACACCCCTCCTGGGGCACTGCTCCAGCTGGACACAGCCCTTGTCCCGGGACACCCCTCCTGGGGCACTGCTCCAGCTGGACACAGCCCTTGTCCCGGGACACCCCTCCTGGGGCACTGCTCCAGCTGGACACAGCCCTTGTCCCGGGACACCCCTCCTGGGGCACTGCTCCAGCTGGACACAGCCCTTGTCCCGGGACACCCCTCCTGGGGCACTGCTCCAGCTGGACACAGCCCTTGTCCCAGGACAACTGCAATGAAACTCGCTGGCAAGGCTGGTCCTATGGGTGAAGGGGGTAGGATGAAAGGGTTAATCAGCACCTCACCAGAAAATCCATTTCTGAATAGAAATCTATTTCTATAGATATTCAGCCCATTGGGAGTTAGAGAGTTAGAATACAAATAAAAGAGCATAAAAGATGTGAAATACAGGGCTGTGGGACACGCCCAGCAGGGCAAGCTGTGCTATTGAAGAGAGAAATATTAAGTCGACATTACAAATGGACGACTTACAACAAAAGTGGCCAGTTCTGGTGCAGATCTGAAGTTGGAGAATTTGATATCGATGCTGGAAGGCTACAATGTGCTCAGACAGATGAGGAGCTGTTCCACAAGCTGACATTGTGTCTTGTTATAACTGTGCAGAAGGCCGTGGACAGATGGGTCAGGATGGGAGTGAGATAGAGAACTAATGTGGGAGGTAAGAGGCTGCTTTGAGTGGCCCATGGACTGAGTGTAGGTACTCCACATAGCGGTCACCCAGTCTGCATTGCAGAGGAAACCACACTGTGAACTCTGAAAGCAATAATGCTGGAAGGAAAGATGTGCAAGTGAATTACAGCTTCACTATAGAACCATAGAACAGTACAGCACAATACAGGACCTCCGGCCCACCATGTTGTGCCGACCTTCAAACGACGCCTGAGACTATCTAACCCCTTCCTCCCACATATCCCTTTATTTTAAATTCCTCCATATGCTTATCTAACAATCTCTTGAACTTGACCAACGTATCAGCCTCCACCACCACCCCAAGCAGCGCATTCCATGCACCTACCACTCTCTGGGTGAAAAACCTCCCTCTGACATCTCTCTTGAACTTCCCACCCATTACCTTAAACCCATGCCCTCTTGTATTGAGCATTGGTGCCCTGGGGAAGAGGTGCTGGCTGTCCACTCTATCTATTCCTCTTAATACTTTGTACACCTCTATCATGTCTCCCCTCATCCTCCTTCTCACCGATGAGTAAAGCTCTAGCTCCTTTAGTGTCTCCTTGTAATCCATACTCTCCAATCCAGGCAGCATCTTCAGGGCTCTTTAGGTTATGGGATGGTGGAAAGAGAAGAATAAAGAGACAGGTGTGGCACCTCCTGATCTGCACGGGAAAGTGCGGTAAGACGGGGAGTGGTGCTGGGGATGGAAGAGCAGACCAGGGAGTTGTGAATGGACAGTCCCCGAGAACTGCTGAAAGGGAAGGGGGGGGGCGGTGGGGTGGGGTGGGCGAGACGTGATTGGTGGTAGGACCTGACTGAAGCTGGTGCAAATTGTAAAGGATGATCTATTGAATGAGATGCCTGGTGGGGTGGAAGATGCAGACCGGGGGGAGTGCTACCTTTGATCTCTCCAGAAGCAGAGGGTGTGAGCGGAGGTGGGAATGAGAAGCGGTCAAGGGCTCTGTCCACTAAGATAGGGAGGAAACCGCGATTCCGGAAGAAGGAAGTCACCTCGGAAGTGCCTCTGTGGAAAGCCTCCTCATCGGAACAAGAATGGTGGGAACAGAGGAACAGTAAGAATTGGTATGGATTCCTAATGGGAAGCTGGGTGGGAGGAGGTATAGTCAAGCAAACCGTGGGAGTCTGTGGGCTTGTCGTGGATGTGGGTGACTAGCCCCGGGATCCAGAAAGGAAAAGGAAGAGCTGGGGATGGACCACGCGAAGGTGTGAACAGGGTAGGAATTGGCAGCAATGAAAGTGGAGTTCTGTTTTAGTGCAGGAAACAGCATCAATGCAGTTGTCGATATACTGGAAAGAGAGTTGGGGGAGTGGGTCTGAAACACATATTCCACGAGATAGGTGTAGCATGAGCCCACGAGTTCCCTTTGCTGACCTTTGATCTGGAGAAAGTGAGTGTTGAAAGAGAATTCACTCAACAAGTGCACGTTTTCAAGTTCAGTGTGTGCGGAGGGAGGGGGTGAAGCATCGATCGGGATCGGGGGGGGGAGATAGTGAAAACATGTCAGGGGTTGGAATGGGAGCAGAGATGGGGGTCAGAGGAGAGTGAAGGGGCAAATAGGTCAGGTGGAATATTGGGATTTCTAAAACTGTTAGGAGTTTTTTATCTTTCAAAGAATAAAGTCACCTGTTGCAACACTGACTGTGACAACAAATAAAATGGAACGGCGGGCCACAGTGGCTTTGAGATGGAGCGAGTTGGTGTTGTTGCAGAGAGAGAAAAAGAGCATATGTGTGCCGACACACAGCCTAAAGTGTGGATCTTAGGATGCAATGTGAACAGTACCTCAGAAATTCTGGACCTACCTGTGATCTTGAGTGGTCCAAACTGTGCCTCAAGAAATTCTGGACATACCTGTGATCCCGAGTGGTCCAAACTGTGCCTCAGGAAATTCTGGACATATCTGTCATCCTGAGTGGTCCAAACTGTGAATGGAATTTGACTAGAGATATACAGGAGATAAACCGTGGCTGGAGACATTCGCTAGGGAAAGAGGTGGGATTGTGGAAGTAAGTTTAGCTCAATACCTTACTTGTGGATATGAAAGGAAGAGAAACCAACTTCAAGGTTGCCAGTCCAGGAAGAGATGTGGTCGTTAGCCAAGGAATGTTACTGCCTAAGAATGCCCAGGGTCTCTTCCCACCATTGGTAACCTGAGATATCAGCACCTCAGAGTCAATGAATCCAAACTGAAGCTCCTCACATTTCAGACGCTCACTGTTAGATGGTTCTACTAATTCTAATATGCTCTATTATCTTGATGGTTCAAGAGCGCATTATTCCAAAAAACATGAATTAACAATTCTCTACTCTGGCAGGGTTGTGAACAGTCTTTGTTATCAGCTTCTCTCATCTCTAAACTCACCTAATCTACTTTATTGCTCCCCCAGGAAATTTATGAGTAACTTCATACATCCTTTTCTATTCTATCTAGGCCACATTACCACCTCCTAACCAACCCTTTCTTATAACTCCACATCCTCCATGCCTTGTTTCACAGAAGCTTTATAGCCTGGAACCTTTATCCGGTTGTAACCAGGCAATGCACCACACATCGTTTATTTGTGTTACCTGTTGTGAGAGAAGCTGTCTAAATATAAGTGTTCTTTTCCTTAAGTGACATAGTGGCGTAGCTAGTAGAGTCGCTGCCTCCCAGTTCCAGCAACCCGGGTTCAATCCAGACCTCGGATGCTGTCTGGAGTTTGCACGCTCTCCATGGACCACTCGGCTTTCTTCCGAGTGCTCCGGTTTGTGAATCGATAAATTATTTGGCCACTACAATTGGCCCTAGTGTATGTGGATGACTTGTTATGTGAGGAGAAAATGGGATCTCCCTGAGAGCTGGCATCAACCTGATGGGCTGAACAGATGCGGAAATAGATTTCTATTCAGAAATAGATTTTCTGGCGAGGTGCTGATTAACCCTTTCATCCTACCCCCTCACCCATAGTCTTGCCTGGTGGTTTCATTGCGGCTGTGCCCCGGGACAAGGGCTGTGTACGGCCAGAGCGGTGCCTCGGTGGGGGGGGGGGGGGGGGGGGGGGGGTGGAGGGGGGAGGGTGTCCCAGGACACGGACTGTGTCCGGCTGGAGCGATGCCCCGGGACGGGCGAGCGCGGGGAGGGGAGGGGAGGGGAGGGGGAGGGGGGGCCGTGTCCTGAGGAAGCGGCGTCCAGGGGCGGGGAGTGTCTCCGGAGCGGGGGCTGCCTCCGGTCGGAGGGGCGAGCCTGGGGCTGTGTCCGGTGGTAGCTGTGCCCCCGGGGCGGGTCCCGGGGAGGAGCGCGGCGCCACCGACTGCCCGAGGGCGGTGTGAGGATCGGGGGTGGGGGGCGGAGGGAGGGAAGGAGGGAGCCGGGGCCGCCGCCGCCTGGAAACGGCAGCAAACACAGGGCGGCGAGGGAGAGCGGCCGGGGATGTCGGCCGCGCCGCCGCTGCTCCACCGGGACCGGGACCGGAGCCGGGGGTCCCGGAGCGGGCGGCCGCTGCGACTCGCCCCCGCTCCACGCGTCCCGTCCCGGGCTCCATGGCGGGCGAGGGGGAGCCCGAGGGCAGGCGGGCCGTCACCGAGTGCCCCATCTGCTACCTGCTGTACGACAACGGCCTCAAGACGCCCCTGCGGCTGCCCTGCGGACACACCTTCTGCATGGAGTGCCTGGCCCGGGTCTGCGTCTTCAGGAAGGAGAACGAGACCTTCCCCTGCCCCCTGTGCCGGGCCGCCGTCTCCATCCCCGCGGGAGGGGTGCCCCGGCTCAGCGCCGACCTGGAGGTGATGCACGCCCTGCCCCCGGCGCTGCGGAGGGCGCAGCGGGTCTGGCTGGAGGGCTCCCGCCTCTGCTGCCTCAGGGAGGACGGGGCCAGGGGGACGGGCACCCTGGTGACGCTGCAGCTGGTGCCCCGGCCCAACGCAGAGCCCGTCCTCCCGTCCCAGCTGGTGGGGGTCCAGCACGCCCCCCTCTTCTCTCGGTACGGGATCACCCCCCGGGACTGCTGCTGCCTCACCCTGGCCATGATCGCCGGATTCTTCGTAATTTTTGGCATCATCTTCTTCCCTGTCTACCTCATCAACGGGCTATGAGGCACTTTCCCCTTCTGAATTTCATCTCTTGACATTCCCTAAAACAAACAATTGGACAATAAGTTCTGATGCACGCTAAGGCGACTCAGTTGGTGGGTTAGACAGGTGCCCTGCGTTGGAGCCCTCCACGTTACAAGACATTGGACCATGTGCTACATTGGTTAGATCACCAGGCTTGCGACGCCGAGACAGGCACTAGTGATCCAGAGATTCTAGAACCTCGAGGTCAAATCCTACCAGACCTCTGTGGTGTTTAAATCCGGTTAATTATCTAGAATTGTGTATGTGTGTGGGGGGAATTGCAGGCTAGTTTTGGTTATGGAAAACGAAACAAAAACTGCAGGTGCTGGTAATCTGAAATAAAGACAGAAAATGTCAGCAGGTCAGGCAGCATCTGTGGATAGAGAAACCCTCATATACGGGGCTTCCCCTTTTCCTATCTTCAGTCCTGACCCGAAACGTTGACCGCCTGTTTTTCTCCACGGATGCTGCCTGGCCTGCTGAGTTCCTCCAGCATCATCGAGAAACAGATGATGTTTCTGGCCGGAGACCGTTTATCGGTATCTCAGTAAGAAGTATTGTAGCTAGTTCACTGATGTGCTTCAGAGGAGGAAATCTGCTGTCGTACAAGCCCGCGTGTGACTCCAACTTGACAGCAATGTACCCACCTCTGCCATAGCCTTGCAAGGCATTCTGATCGGGGAAATTAGGGGCGGACAATCGGTGCTGGCCCTGCCAACAATACCCACATCACAAAAAATGAATCCTTAAAAGGAAAAAAAAAGTTGTTGTGATGTGGCACCGGACACAGCCTTCCGCCCCGCACCCTTGTACGTTTAGGCTTGTTCACTTTTTGTGGCCAATCGCCGGTGTAAGCTGATGATAAAGGCAGCAGTAGAACTGGGTACTCAAGATCTGAGTGAACAGGTTAAGCAACCCTCTGTGCCCTTAACCACTCGGCCTGGTGAAGTTAGGAAGGAAGTGAAGCTTAGAGTGGGTAAATTCAGGCACTGGTTAGATAAATTCAGGCACTGGTTAGATCAATCCAGTGCTATTCATTGGTAGCTGTATTTAAGGAAGTATGTAATATGTCGGAAGCAGTTCAGAGAGGATTGACAGGATTAATGTGGGAGTGAAACGCGTTGTCTTATGAACAACATTCGACAGGTTCGGCTTGTATCTGTTGGAGGTTAAGAATTTTTTAAAGATTTCTTTATTAGTCACATGTCGAAGGCTGAGAAAAGATTTGATTGAAACAGATAAGATCCTTTGGGGGTCTTGACAAGGTAATGTGGAGAGGATGTTACCTTTAAGCTGAGATAAGATTTCTTTATTAGTCACATGTACATCGAAACACACAATGAAATGCATCGTTTCGTGTAAAGTGTGCTGGGGGCAGCCCACAAGTGTCGCCACGCTTCCGGCACCAACATAGCGTGCCCACAACTTACTAACCTTTGCATCTTTTGGAATGTGGGAGGAAACCGGAGCACCTGGAGGAAACCCACGCAGACACGGGGAGAAGGTACAAACTCCTTACAGACAGTGGCCGGAATCGAACCCGGGTCATGGGCGCTGTAATAGTGTTACGCTAACCATTACACTACCGTGCCAGTGGGTGAATCTGGACTCAGGGGAATCACTGTTTAAAATTAATGGGTTTCCCACTTAAGAGAGAGATAAGGTCAAAATTTTTCCTTGGAGGGTTGAGGGCTTTTGGAACTCAGGACAGTGGAAGCAGAGCCTATGAATATCTTTAAGACAGAAGCAGCAAGGTTGTTGATAAGTGAGAGGATGAGAGGTTCCCATGGATGGGTGGGAATGTGGGGTTGAATTTGCAGTCAGATCAGCCATAATCATTTAATGGTGAGTAGTTTGAGGGACTGAGTGCCTTCTCCTGCTCCTAATTTGTATGTATGTTTGTGTGAACGTTTTAATGCTGACTTCAAACTCTACCTGTACTATGGAAAATTAATATTTTTTAAAATATTAATCATGTACACCTATTCTATAAATATCAGCTGCTTGTTTATAGCATTGATATTAAATATATTGATTATCAAGTCCTATGATGTGAAAGAAACACAATGATATTTGTGCCGTGTTTACCATAAATATTCAAAATGGAATCAAGAATTATATTCATAAATTTATTTTAAACTAGTGTTGGTTTCAATATTACAGTGATATTTATTTCCATTCCTTGCTGCAGCATGAACAATCGATTGAAGAACAAAACCTTAGGTTTACTTAGAAGCACGGGTGGTAAAATTGGATCAAAAACTGCATATGCTGGAAAATCTGAAAGAGAAACAGAAAATGTTGGAAATGCTCAGCAGGTCAGGCAGCATCTGTGGAGAACACAAGCGAGTTAACGTTTCAGGTCCCCTCTCATCGATCTATTGACCAGACAGCTCCATAAACTTGAACCATCACTGTAACCTTGACTGTGGAATCACCTGGCCATGCCCTGTCAGGGATATTCCCATTGTTTTATCAATCCATTCCCCATCCTCTCTGCAACCAATATTTTCTCAGTTTCCAAGTTCTGATAATGGGTCTTTGACCTGAAACATTAACTCGGTTTCTCTCTCCCTAGATGCTGCCTGGCCAGTTGAGTGTTTGAGCATTTTCTGTTTTTACGACAGTAAAATTGGCCTATGCCCGGAGTGCAAGACAGGCTCATAATCCAAGCAGGATTAATATCAGGTGCGAAGTGAAACAGCTTCATGCTTCACTTTGCACTACTGACAAAACCAATTTCACCCTTGTCGATTCACTGTGAGAAGACAGGGACAGCTCTTTTGCATCTTGTTTGAAAGAACTTATTGGAAGAGAAAAATAAGCTGTATTATACAATAGAGGAGGGTAAAATAGTTTATGCAATGTGCAAGTGTGGCCTCAACAGGGCAGGATTCAGAAAGGATTTTCTTTCTTAGAGCAGTATGTTACAGAACCTATCCAGGAACAGGCTAAGTAGATTTCATGTGTAATGAAGTCGGATTAATAGATCTTGTAGTTAAGGATCTATGTGAGTGGTGATCACAGCATGGTAGAATTTGAGGTGAGCATCTTGAGTCTACAATCTGTGACCTTAACTTAAGGGAAATTGCAAAAGTGTGAAGGAATTGTTTAGAGTGGGCTGGAAAAGTAGGTGAAAAGGAAGGTCAGTAGATGAGCAGTGGCAGATATTTAAGAAACTATTCTGTAACACTCAGTAGAAATGCAACCCAGTCAGAAAAAGGGACTCAGTAAGAAAGATGAACCATCCATGGTTAAGAAAGGAGGTCAAGGAAAATAAATCGAAACTGAGAGCATGCAAAATGGTAAAAGTCAGTGGTAGATTAGGGGGTTGAGAACTTCATGGGAACCAACTGGAAGACTAAAAAAGGAAGGAGAAAATGGATGCTGAGAGTAAACTGGCAAGTAATATCAAAACAAACAGCAAGAGCTTCTGTGGATATATGTAAAGGAAGAGGCTGAGGTATGTGTGGGACCCGTGGTGCGTGATACTGGGGAATTAGTGGTGGGAAACAAGGAAATGGCAGATAATTTCAACCAATACTTTGCATCTGTCTTCACAATGGAGGACACTGCAAATATCCCAAGATAACAGGTGGGTTAGTTTCAAATAGTACGGAAGAACTTGTAATGATCCATATCAGGAGGGACAAGGTATTGGAAAACCTATTGGGACTAAAGGCAGAGGAGTCATCAGGACCCAACAGCCCCCATCGAGGGTTTTAAAGGAGGCAGCTGCAGAGATTGGTCACAGTTTTTTAAAACTGAGACCTGGGACTGGAAAACTGCAAAGATGCCCTTGTTCAAGGAGAGAGGGAGAGAGACAAAAAGTGGGAAACTGTAGGTCAGTTTGTTCAACATCTGTTGGCAAAATGTTGTAGTGTATAATCAAGGAAGAAATAGCTGGCCATTTAGAGAAACTCTTGTAATCAGACCAAGTCAACATGGTTTAATGAAAGGAAAATCATGTTTGACAGATTTGCGAGAGCTCTTTGAGGATCTAACAGGCAGAGTTGATAGTTAGGAACCTGCAGGGCTGATGTATTTGGATTTCCAGCAGGCATTTGAGAAGATACCCGATAAAAGGCTGGTACATAAGATTAGAGCTCGTGGTTTTGGGGGTAGTGTGTTACATGGTTTGAAGACTGGTTCACATAGAATACAGAGAGGTGGAATAAATGGATGTTTTTCAGGATAAAAGGATATAATTCAGTGAGGATCAATGGGGCACACCACTTGACTTCCTTCCCTCAAGGACATTGAACCAGGTGGCTTTTACAACAAGTCACACTGTTAACTTCTAATTGCAGATTATTTAATTAACGGAATTTAAATTCTTAAGTTACCTTGGTAAAATTTGAACCTGTCTCCAAATTCACAGTCCATGTTATCAGATTACTAGTCCAGTAGTCTAACCAAGAGGTTATGGTTCCTGATTTGGACTCGGCCACAAAGTGCAGCAGTGCGAAGAAGGAACAGAACCACTGGACCAAGCACGGCATTTTGTCGTAATACCACCCTTTTAGGTTCAGACCTGAACTGACGAGGAGAAATCCGGCTGGTTTATCAGTGGTACCCTATGATGACCAGAATTTCAGGACTAAGCACTCTCTGCAGTCAGTATCTCCCGGGAGAGGCAACAAAACAGAAAACTCTGCATTCATTAGAAATAAATATTTTGGAAAATTCCTTTCAGGTTCCCTCAGACATTCAAGTCTGGTCCAGGTGACTATGTCATGATGGGTCTTGCATGTTAAAAGCCGATACTTTGCTTGTGAGTTTCAGACTTGCCATGTCTGGCATTGCAGTATAAACAGCCTGGGTTTCCCTTCTGCATAGAAATCTATCTGAAAAGTGCCCACTTCCCCTCCTCACAGTGGCAATCCCATGTGCAGGGGATGAGAAAGGGCTGTAGGCACCGGCTGGCTGGAATTGGGTCTGATCCATTTGTCTTTAATGTTTGGGAGGGTATCAGTTGTACCATGTTAGGCACAGATAACTTGTCTCCTGGTACATTACCCAGGCTGATTCAGTGCAGTACTGAGGAATTAAAAACCGAAAATGCTGAAAGCACTCAACAGGTCAGGCAGCATCTGTCAGTAAGACTTGAAGCCTTGACTCAGTTTCTCTCTCTGCAGATGCTGCCTGACCTGCTGGGTGTTTTCAACATTTTTTGTTCTTATTTCTGATTTTCAGCATCTGAAGTTTTTTGACCGTCAGCCCTGAGGAAAACTGCTTTCTCAGCTGGAGGTTGAAGCCCCCGTGGCACTATTTTGAGGGTAAGTAAGGGAGGTCCCTGGTGCCCTGACCCATACCTAACCAAAATCTGGAAACACATTGGTTATTCACTGTGAGCACATAGGCTGCTGCATTCCTTATTTTACATTAGTGAATGTCCTTCAAAAGCTCTTTGTCTTCTTTCTTCATGATCGCTTGGGGATGAGAATGACTTGTTTCCGATTCGGTGGGTCCTGCGATTGCTGATCCATGCGGGATCCGCAGGTGGGGTTTGACGGGGCAGGCAGGTGCATCGCCGGGGTCTCCGGTTGCTCAATCTGCTGGGTGCGTTTGGCCAACAACCACTCCCATCCAAAAAAACTTCAATTGGCTCCAACGTCCCGTGGGAGGCCCTGAGGCACAATAAAAATACCAAAACTTCTTTCCTGTTTGGAACACAATGTGCCACACGCGGGGTTGAACACCAGTGGTGAGGTATCACTGTGAAAGGCCTGTTGCTTAGTGAGGAGAATAAACACTGCTTCAGGAAAGGTCACTTTGGTTTTCCAAACTTGCTTGACAAAAGAAGTTAAACATTGTGATGTGTGCATACCATTATATCAGCAGCACAAAGTGGCCTTACAAGCCTGGGTCTCAACTTCAGGTATCACTTATCAGATCTAGTATACTGTTGCTAAGTAACCATTTTATTATCTGAGCAAAAGATTTGCTCAGCTTCAGAAAATTCCATGACGTGAACAGTAACTGTAAACAAGGAAATAAAATTGTTTTTGCTCTTTAATTAAGCACTGAAAATATTTCCTTGATGCTTGCAGTGTTGTCTGGTTGAACCTTGCTGATTATTCTGTCATTGTTTGGTTTGTATGCAGGAAGACAGGAGCAGGAGGAAGTTACCAAGCACTTTAAGGCTGCCTCGCCATTCAATATGATCGTGGCTGATCTAGGTTGGCCTCAACTCTCCTTCTGTTCCATTTTTCCTCTATTCCTTAATCTATCAGATATTTATTCACCTTCACTTTAAATGCTTCTAATGATCCAGCTTCCATTACCCACTGGAGTTCTAGAGATTCATCGCCATCTGCGAGAGGAAATTTCTCCATACCTCAGTTTTAAATGACCGACCCCTTCACTTGTAGTTGGGTCCCCTTGATCGAGACTCTCCCTCTAGTGAAAGCATCCCAACCTCTACCCTGTCAAGACCCCTCAGGGTCTTATATGTTTGAATAAGGTCACCCCTCATTCTTCTGA
This sequence comes from Pristis pectinata, assembly GCF_009764475.1. Lineage (NCBI taxonomy): Eukaryota > Metazoa > Chordata > Chondrichthyes > Rhinopristiformes > Pristidae > Pristis > Pristis pectinata. The sequence goes on from NC_067427.1 coordinate 28,795,371, forward strand.
ACTTCAAGGAATACAGGCACAAACTATTTAGTGTCTCTAGAAAGGACAACCCTCTCATCCCAGGAATTAACCTGGCGGATCGCCTTTGTACTGCCTCCAACGTTACCATATCTTTTTTTAGGTAAGGGGGACCAAAACTGTCTGCAGTATTTCGGGTGAGGCCTCACCATACAATTGCAGCAAAACCTCCCTATTTTTAAACTCCCACCCCTTTGCAATGAAGGCCGAAATGCTGTTTGCCTCCTTAACTACATAGAGTCATAGAGACAGACAGCATGGAAACAGGCCTTTTGACCCAATTGGTCCATGCCAATCCAAGCTAGTCCCATTTGCCTGCATTTGACTCATATCCTTCTAAACCTTTCCTATTCATGTACCTGTCCAACTGTCTTTTAAAAGTTGTTATTATACCTGCCTCAACCACTTCCTCTGGCAGCTCGTCCCATATCCGCACCACCCTCTGTGTAACAAAAAAGCTGCCCCTCAAGTTCCGATCTCTCCCCTCTCACCTGAAACCTGTGGCCTCTCGTTCTTGTTCCCCAACCCTGAGGAAAACACTGAGCGCATTCACCCTTTCTATTGCCCCTCATGATTTTATACACATTGTTGGACCTGCCTGCTAACTTTTTGTGATTCATGCACCAAAGGACCTAGATCCCTCTTTTGTGGTCTTTCTCACTCACCTGCGGTCTCTCCATTGGCCCTTTCTGAGATTCCATCATTCATTTCAATCAAAACAACTAAACAGGGAGCTCCTAGATCTGGGGCAGGAGTGAGATCACAACTTGAACACCAATATTTTCTTTCCTGATGAAAAATGACATTTTCCCAAATAGATTTTCCTTTATTCTTCATTATGCACAGAGTTGGTGCCTGACTGGTTACAAGCAAGTTTCCCACTTGGAGCACATGAAGGTATTTTGTTAGAAACCAATTATCCAATGTGATCCTGCTGATGTGGTTGTGCAGATAATCTATGTTGACTCTGCTCTATAATTTTATTAGTTTCCAAGTGTCTTGATGCTACATCCTTTATTATAGACTGCAAAGTGGAGCCATGGTACTAGTTAAATTGTTGTGAGGTCATATCTCACTCAGCACACTCAAAAACAGGATCTAGCCTCAGGTTTCAGTGCAGTGTAGAGGAACTCTGCAATCTCAGACAGCTCACAGATAAGGTGCTAAAGCCCTGCTTCCCTCTCAGATTGAAGACTTTATTCTGAAAATCTTACCTGCAGGGACATTCTTTCCAATGACCTTGCATATATTCATCTCTAAAAGCAGGTGATCTCTTTATTATTGCACGGCTGCTTGTTGGTCGTTGCCTTGTATAAATTGGCTGCTGGATTTCCTACATCCCTGCAGTGGTTAAACCTCTCAATTCTTCACTGATTGTGAAGTGTTTTGTTCAGTATTTGTAGGAACTGATGCTGATGTGCAAAGTTTGCTTTCTTTTACTTTTGTTGACACAGTAAAACTCCATTAATCTGACACACTTAGACCAGTGGTGCCTGAGCAGCAGACATTCCAGACTGGAGACACAAGAGACTGCAGATGCTTGGAATCTGGAACAAAAAACGAGCTCCTGAAGGAAAGACTTCTGACCTCTGATGGAAGGAGGTCTTTACTTCTCGCTGCCTTGGCGAAGCAGCCAGCATAATCAAAGACCCCATCCATCCGGGTCATTCTCTCTTCTCTCCCCTACCATCAGGCAGAAGATACAGGAGCCTGAGGGCACGTACCACCAGGCTTAAGGACAGCTTCTACCCCACTGTGATAAGACTATTGAAAGGTTCCCTTACACGATGAGATGGACTCTGACCTCACGATCTACCTTGTTGTGACCTTGCACCTTATTACACTGTACTTTCTCTGTAGCTGTGACACTTTACTCTGTACTGTTATTGTTTTTACCTGTACTACCTCAATGCACTCTGTACTAACTCAATGTAACTGCACTGTGTAATGAATTGACCTGTACGATCAGTATGCAAGACAAGTTTTTCACTGTACCTCGGTATAAGTGACAATAATAAACCAATACCACATCAACATTCTGAACGTCTATAGTATACCTCCCCCGAACCTTCTCTGCCCTGAGAAAAAATCCCAGCTTCCCTATTCTTTCCACAGAATGCTGGTGTTCATCCTTGCTTGCCTTTCCCTGACAACCTCCCTATAGTTTGGTGTCCAAAAATAGAGAGAATTTCCCAGTTGGGACCTAACTAGTGATTTATAAGGAATTGGCAAATTGGTTTATTATTGTCACATGTACTGAGGTACAGTGAAAAACTTTGTTTTGCATGCTATCCATACAGATCTCTTCATCGCATCAGTACATTGAGGTAGTACAAAGGAAATCAATAACAATGCAGAATAAAGTGTTACTGTTACAGAGAAAGTGCAGTACAGACAGACAGTAAGGTGCAAGGTCATAACAAGGTAGATTGTGAGGTCAAGAGTCCATCTTATCGTACTAGGGAACTGTTCAGTAGTGTTATAACTGTGTGATAGAAGCTGGCCTTGAGCCTGGTGGTATGCGCTTTCAGGCCTTTTGTATCTTCTGCCCAATGGGAGGGGGGAGAAGAGAGAATATTTGGGTGTGTGGGGTCTTTGATTATGCTGGCTGCTTTACCAAGGCAGCGAGAAGTGTAGACAGAGTCCATGGAGGGGAGGCTGGTGTCCATGATGTGCTGAGCTGTGTCCACAACTCCCTGCAGTCTCTTGTGGTCCTGGGCAGAGCAGTTGCCACACCAAGCTGTGATGCATCTGGATAGGATACTTTACTTCCTCTTCTGACTTGTCTATCCTCAAACATCAAAATGTGACAGGGTAGGTGTTGAGATATTTCCAGTAGTGGGAGAAACCTGAACAGGGGGATATAGTTACAAGATAATGAGGTGGTCACTTAAAACTGAGGTGCATGCAAGTTTTATCTTGGAGAAGGTGGTGAATCTCTGGAATTCTCTATCCTGGAGGGTTGTGCAGGCTGGATTACTGGGACTTACTTAAGAAGGTGGATCAGTTTTTGAAAGATCAGGAAACTGAGGGCAAAGGGGAATTGGTGCAGCAAAGGAGACATTGCTGGGGCAAATCAGACAAGATCGCAATGAATGGAGGAGCAGGTTTGATGGGCTGAGTGGCCTGCCCCTGCTTCTATTTTCTTAAGGCCATTCACATTTTCCTCCCACAGCAGCAGACACTTCCAAAACACAACCTTGCTTTTGCCTAATCATTTGCCTTCCTCAATCCTTCTGATCATTTCTGGTATGTTTAAATTTTTTTTAATATAAAAATTTTAAAATTTTTAAAAAATTTAATTTACAGCGTGGTAACAGGCCCTTCTGGCCCAACGAGTACGCGCTGCCCATTTTTTAAACCCAAATTAACCTACCCGTACGTCTTTGCAATGTGGGAGGCAACCGGAGGACCCGGAGGAAACCCACGCAGACACGGGAGAACGTACAAACTCCTTACAGACAGCGATGGGAATCGAACCCCGATCGCTGGTGCTGTAATAGCGTCGTGCTAACCGCTACGTTACCGTGCCACCCCTGCAATCAAAATATAGAACCAGCCTACAGGTCAGGCAGCATTTGTAGAGAAACAGATGCAGCTGTGCAGGTCAATGGGCATTCATCAGAAGTGGATTTTGGCAACTCCTTGGATTTACATTAAGGTGATTGAGAGGAAGAGGATTGGTGCATGGCGATTGTATTACAGTAGGATATCTGCCAAATTAATTACAAACAAACAAAGAGGTTTGTTGTGACAACAGAATGAGCAGTGAGCATTTCTGCCTGTACCTTGGAAGGATGTCACACTGAGATTTGTGCAGCCTTTCTCAGAGGAGAATGGGCAGTTTTGTTTCAGTAATACTTTATGCCCTAATAATTTGGAATGATCAACATTATCATTGGCAGTCAGAATGAGTGAAGGGGCATTGCATTGGAGGCAGCTCTGTGGCTGCTAGCTTGGGAAGCTGCTGATCCTCGCCAAGTCTGTGGACATGTCTGGGCTTGCTGGGCAGGGGAGAGGGTGATCCAATGTCCATGCTTGTGTTCCTGTTGCTCCCATCTGAGCATAATTATATTGTTTAGCATGTTCTGTGACACGGTGGAACACACGGGAATGAAGAAGGAAAAACATCCATCATCAAAGATCCCCACCATCCAGGCCATGCCATCTTCTCACAACCATCATCGGGCAGGAGGTACAGAAGCCTGAAGTCCCACACCACCAGGTTCAGGAACAGCTACTTCCCTTCAACCATTCAGTTCTTGAACCAACCTGCACAACCCTAATCACTACCTCAGTATAGCAAAACTATGACCACTTTGAACACTTTGCACTAAATGGACATTGCTTTTTTTTTGTTATAATTGTGTTCTTTCTTGTAAAAATTGTGTATAATTTATGCTTAATTTATGTTTTTCTTGTGAATGCTGCTTATCTAATGCCTGTGATGCTGCTGCAAGTAGGTTTTCCATTGCACCTGTGCATACGTGTACTTGTGCAGATGACAATAAACTCAACAATAAGCTGTAAAGGAGGAAAATACTTTCCACAAAGGACATGCATCATCCAAACTGCCCAAACTCCTACGGCAAATCTCAGTTTCTCCGCCATGCCCTTCATTGATCTCCACTGTCCTTGTTGACTTTTTGGCTCATAATGAAGAAATCTGCTCCTTAAATCAACTCTGCCCAGTTTTGCAAACACCTCTAGCCTAATGCCCTTCTCAAACATTCCCCTAGGAGTTCAAGCTATTTTCTCTTCCTCCCCTCCCTTCATCCCACCATTCAATTCCTCTCCACTACAACTCTCTTAACAGCCATCTCAAGACCCCTTCCTTTAATCGAGCATCTTTCCAGCTTCATGCCTGTTTGCAAAGTGCCTTGGACGTTTCCAGGAGCGGTAGTGTAGCGGTTAGCGTAATGCTATTACAGCGCCAGCGACTCGGGTTCAATTCCAGCTGCTGTCTGTGAGGAGTTTGTACGTTATCCCCGTGTCTGTGTGGGTTTCCTCTGGGTGCTCTGGTTTCCTCCTACATTCCAAAGACGTACGGGTTAGGAAGTTGTGGGCATGCTATGTTGGCGCCGGAAGCGTGGCGACACTTGCAGGCTGCCCCCGGAATACTCTACGCAAAAGATGCATTTCACTGTGTGTTTCAATGTGCATGTGACTAATAAAGAAATCTTATCTTAAAGACACTAAAAATGAAAGATTGCATTTCAGATATTTGTCATTATCAGAGTTGGTGTAAAATTAAGTGACAGTCAAACTTCTCTGTACTCGTCCCATCCACTTCTTGATGCAGCCTCTTGCACCACGCATCACTGATTTGGGCAGTGGGAATTTCTGCAGCAGTAAAGTGAGCAAAGGCCCACCACGGACTGCAGGAAGGTTTCTGGAGAAGTTCCCCTGGATGCCTTAAAGTCATTGTAAGGACATAAGAAATAGCAGGTGTTGTCTAATCACTCTCCCTTGCTCACTCTGCCATTCAACAAGATCTCCTAACCTCAGCACCACTTTCCTGCACCAACCCACGTCCGTCGATTCCCTTCACATCCAAAAGTCCATCAGTCTCTGTCTTGACCATGCTCAGTGGACTGAGCCACAGTTCTCTTGGGTACAGAATTCCAAAGATTTACTGGGAGTTAAGAAATTTCTTCTCACCTCTGTCCTGATAGGCCAACCCTTTTTATTGTGACGGTGATTCCTGGTTCTGGACACGCCAGCCGGAGGATTCATCAATCCTGCATCGATCTCCTCAAACCCCATTTGTATGCTTCAATAGGATCGATGTGATCCAGGATCCTAAAAGTAAAACAAAATGCTGCATGTGTTTGGAATTTAAAATAAAAGCAAAAAGTTGCTAGAAATACTCAGCAGGTCAGGCAGCGTCTGTGGAGAGAGAAACAGTTAATGTTTCAAGTTGATGATCTTTCATCATCCCACTTTTTTGGCCAGGAATCCTCACCTCAGACATTGGATCCTTTCTCCCACCTTCTGAATTCCCGATCCACCGGCATCTTTCGTTCTAGACTCTTACCCTCTCTCTGTCTATTCACCACTAACTGTGCTTGCAACATTGACCATCTCAATTTTTTCCACTGCTCTCACTCACGTTAACCTACTCCCCTCTGAACTTACAGCACTCTGCTCACGAAGGATCAATCCCAAGAACAGTATTATTATTATTATGATTTCTAACACACAGAAGCTCTCGGGCACCTCCTAATGCCTCCCTCTGGACTGCGACCCCACCACCGAGCATTATACCATTGATTCCCGACAGTCACGGACCTCATTTCCTCCGGTTATCTTCTCTCCAGAGCCTCCAGCATCTTAGTCCCCTAACACCAGAAAGCCCAGTTCTTTCTCCTTCTCAAGACCCACAAACAGGACAGTCCTAGAGGACCCATTGTTTCACACTGCTCTTACCCCCATTGAACCTATTTCTTCCTACCTTTATTCTTTCTCCCCTTGTCCAGTCCTTTCCCACGTACATCATAACCCTCCTGATACCCCCCAATACTCTTGACAGTTTCCAGTATCCAGGGCCTAACCAATGGGCGTCCAATGCTTCAAACCTCCATCTCACACCAGGATGGTCTGAGGGCCCTTCACTTCTCCCTTGAACGGAGGCCCAACCAATAGGTCCCCATCACCACACTCATTTGCCTGCGTGACCTTGACATTACATTGAACAACTTCTCCTCTGAGTCCTCTCATTCCTCCACATCAAAGGTGTTGCTATGAAACCTGCAAGGGTTCAAGTTATGCCTGTCCCTTTGTGGGATACTGGAACAGTCCTTGTATCTGTCTTCTCCCCTCTCCCTCACTTCTGCATCCAGTACATTGTTACAGGGTCATTATCCTAAAACTTTGACCCTGTTCCCTTCCACAGTTATAGAGTCATGGAGTAATACAGCACAGAAACTGACCCATCTAAGCTAGTCTAATTTGCCTGTGTTTGGCCCATGTCCCTCTAAACCTTCCCTATCCATCTACCTGTCAAAGTGTCTTTTCAATGCTATTGTTGTACCTGCCTCAACCATTTCATATACGCAGGCAGCTCATTTCATATACGCACCATCCTCTGCATGAAGAATTTGCCCCTTAGATTCCTTTTAGATCTTTCCCATCTCACAAACCTATGCCCTCTAGTTTTTGATTCCCTTCCCCTGGGAAAAAGACTGCGTGCATTCACCCTATCTCTGCCCCTCATGATTTTATACACCTCGACAGTCTCCTACACTCCAAGGAATAAAGTCCTAGCCTGCCCAACCTCTCCCTACAACTCAGGTCCCTGAGACCCGGCAACATCCTCGTAAATATTCTTTGTATCTTTCCCAATTGCTGTCTGCTCTGTCAAGGATGCTTTTACTGGATAATCCAGAAGACTATGGTTACACAATATGCCCCATTAGGTGTATTACCTAACAACCCATCATCCTTTTGAAAATGGTAATATTTCCCCACCCTCTTTTCCACTGTCTGAGTTGGGAGTCTGTTCACCATCAGTTTTTTTGTGGAGGAGCTTAGAATTTAATATTGTAGTCTCCTTTTTCTCCCCTAAGTTTGAATCCAAGTCCCTTTTCCCTCGAGCTTGTTTTTAAGATATAATCTTGAGATGTGAAGATCACAGCTAAGCTGGTACTTACTACCCAGTCCCAGTTGGCCCTGAGAACACGTTGGTTTGTCCTCTTCATGTTGTCTTGGTTCAAGTTAGCAGCTCATTGGTTCAATTAAGAAGTCAGGTATGGGACATGAGACAAGAGTCAAGGACAAGCCTGACTAGATAAAGATGTTGGGTTTCCTTCCTAACTGGTCTTAGTGAACTCTTTGGGCTTTGAAGAACTATCCAGCAGCTTCATATTGATGACAATGTTTTATTTCCAATCTTAAGTTGCATTTAAATTTATACTTATTCTCTCTAGCACTCCATTCCATGAGTGCTTATATAAAAATTGAACCTTATTCCTGTTTAAGTTCTCGTGAATATTTTAATCACTTCAATAGGATCATTTCCAAGTTTCCTTGTTTTCCAGTAAATATCATTTACTCCGTTTGTGGCTAATCCTCACTGCCATTCATTGTCCTTTGACCGGAGCCAAGACGCCTCACTGTGGCCGGGAGCCAAGAACTACACTTGAACACGTGCCAGTGCTGGCTGTGTTGTTAGGTTACCTACAAATGAAAATGTTGTTAATGCCAACATTGAACTTGATGCCAGTGTTTAGGGCGTATGTTCCACAGTGTGCTGCTGTGACACACTGACACAAAGTTGAAGCTCAGGTATAAATGGGAGGTGCTGTATTTTACCTAATACAAATAAAATAAAGTGAAGAATGTAATGAAACATAGAAACAAAAAAAGAATTAAAAAAACATACAGTCCAATGGCACAGCTGGTAGAACTGCTGCCTCAGAGTCTGGTGTCCAATCCTGGCCTCCGGTGCTGTCTGTGTGGAGTTTGCACGTTCTCCCTGTGACCGTGTGGGTTTCCTCTGAGGGCTCTGGTTTCCTCCAATATTACAAAGGTGTGCAGATCAGTAGGTTAATTGGCCAGTGTAAATTGCCCCCGGTGTGTAGGTGAGTGGGAGAATCTGGGGGGAGTTAACATGAATATGAGGAGAATAAAATGGGATTAATGTAGGTTATTGTAAATGGGTGTTTGATGGTCTGCACAGTCCTGTTGGGCCGAAGGGCCTGTTTTCACACTCTGTGATTCTAATCCCTGAGGCTCCAAATGCACTTCATCCTAGGGCAGGCACGGTAGTGTAGCGGTTAGCGTAGTGCTTTTACAGCACCAGTGACCTGGGTTCAATTCCGACCACCGTCTGTAAGGAGTTTGTACGTTCTCCCCGTGTCTGCATGGGTTTCCTCCGGGTGCTCCGGTTTCCTCCCACATTCCAAAAGACATACAGGTCAGGAAGTTGTGGGCACGCTATATTGGCGCCGGAAGCGTGGCGACACTTGAGGGCTGCCCCCCAGAACACTCTATGCAAAATGATGCGTTTCACTGTGTGTTTCGATGTACATGTGACCAAAGAAGATATCTTATCCTTCCTGTGAACCATTGCTCGTTAATGTCCCCATGTCCCGTGGACATTGAGAAGACAACCTCCACCCTTAAAGCTTGAGTGAACACAACAGTGGCTTGATGGTGAATTTTCCACTTCTATCCTCTTCCCAGGGAGTTACTGACAAGAGTTTGGGCTCCAATTGGAAACACTGGACCTCGGCCAGAGAAATTCCGGTTCAATTTACAGTCTCTGTCCCTGCGACATCATGACACCCTGCGCCAATGGCAACAGATAATGCCTTTGTCGTAAATGTTTTTTATCGAGCAAATAAAAAGGAAATGTTTGTGGCAAACCTACTTAAGACACCACACAGAGGGTCTCGACCCGAAACGTCTACAATTCCTTTCCCCCCACAGATGCTGCTCAACCCACTGAGTTCCTCCAGCAGAGTGCTTTTTGCTACTTAATGTGAGTGGTGACATGAGAAAACATTTGTTACCTGGAAATGCATTACCTTAAAGAGTCGGGACAGGAGTTTTTGGTGGCAACATTTGGAAAGGAATTGGTTGTACACCTGAAGTGAAAATAAATTACTTGGCAGTGGGGAAAGAAGAAGGGTGTGGGATGAGTTACAGAGCTTTGACAAAGGAGGTTAAGTGGATTTCTGTGCTGTATCATTCCATAATTCCCTGTGGATATACAGTACAGGTAGGATTAACCTGGGCCACCATTGTTGAATTGCTGTCCAGCACTCATTGACAATGCTCATGTTAAGAATGGACTCTAGGACGTGTTGGGGGAGGAGGATCAGTTGCAGTGAAGGTAGCGCCATACGCTGAGAAAGGGAGTAAACTGGAAAACTAAAGTAAAATGCTTCAGGTAGTGGAAATCTGAAATAAAAACAAGAGTCCATAAGAAATAGGGACAGAGTAAGCCATTCAGTCTCTCAAGCCTGGTCTACCATTCAATAAGATCATGGCTGATCCAACTTTCCTCAAACCCACTTTCCTGCCCTGTCCCCATAGCCCTCTTAGAATCAGAGATACAGCACGGAAACAGGCCCTTCGGCCCACCGAGTCTGCACTGACCATCAATCACCTAGTTACACCTTTCCCCACATTCTCATCAACTCCCCCCAGATTCTTCTGCTCACCCACACAGCTGGGACAATTTACAGCAGCCAATTAACCTCCCAGCCCGCACATCTTTGGGACGTGGGAGGAAGCCGGAGCACTCGGGGAAACCAAGGAGGTCACAGGGAGAATGTGAAAACTCTACACAGACAGTACCCAAGGTCAGGATTGAACCTGGGTCCCCAGCGCTGTGAGGCAGTGGGTCTACCAGCTGCGCCATCGTGTGGCACTAAAATATTGTGTTTCATTGGATCAATATAACTGTGGTGTGGGGTTGGGGGTTCAACTTCTGATATAAAGGCAGCACCTGAACAGGGACTTGAACCCTGGACTCTCCGACTGAAAGTCTGATGTTCTACCAACTGATCTATCAAGGTTCTTATTGATTCCACATCTATCTTAGCTTTGAATATATTGAGGGATTCAACTTCCTGAGTTTGCTGGAACAAGGAATTCCAAAGACTGATAACGTTAAGAATTCTTCCTGATCTCAATCTTAAATGGGCTACCCTTATTCTGAGATTCTGTCCTCTTGTTTTCGACAATTCCATGAGGGAAAACGTCCTCTCAGCATTTACCCTGTCCATCTCCTCAGAATCATATATGTTTCAATTAGATCGCCTCTCATTCTTCTAAACTTCAGTGAGTACAGATCCAATCCTCTCAACCTTTTCTTATAAGGCAATCCCTCTGTACTCTGGGTTATCCCATGAACCTTCTGTGAATGGCCTCCAACCATGATTCATCTTTCCTTAAATAAAAGGACCAAAACTGTACACAATATTCTGGTTGTCCTCTGTCCCCTAGTCATAAGACTTCCCTACTAGTATACTCCAACACCCTTGAAATAGAAGCCAGCGTTCCATTCACTTTCCTGATTACCTGCAGTACCTGTGTACTAGCTTCCTGGTTTCACGTACAAATCCCTTTGTGCTGCAGCTTTCTGCAGAGTTTCTCCTTTTAAGTAATAACCTCTTTTATCATTCTTCCTTCCACAGTGAACAACTTCTCATTTTCCCATCTGCCAACTGTTAGCCCACAAACTCTGTAAACCCCTTGTATTCTCCTCACAGTTTGCTTTCTCTTTACTTCTGTTATGTCCACAAATTTGGCCACGGTGCCTTTGCTTCCTCCCTCTAAAGCATTAACACATATTGTAAACAGCTGCAGTCCCAGCACTGATCCCTGTGGCACCCGATTGATTACAGGTTTCTAACCTGAAAATGACCCCCTTTGTCCCTATTTCCTACTTCCTGCTAGTTATCCGACCCTTGGTTTATGCTGATATATTACCTCACATTCTGATCCTGCAGACTAAACCTTTGTGCAGCACCTTGTTGAATGCCTTTTGAAAAATCCAAATATATTACATCTACTAGTTCCCCTCTATCCACTAAATATATTACATCTACTAGTTCCCCTCTATCCACTCTGGCTGATGCTGCTTCAAAGAACTCCAATGAATTTGTCAGACATGATTTCCTCTTCATGAAGCTATGCTGATCAGATTATTACCTTCCAAATGTTCTGTTATTATCTCCACAATAATTGATTCTGATATGCTCCCAGGGTATTACTGACAGTTTTTGAATCCATTCACCTTTGGAAGGGTATCATTACATCCACCATCTTTGTAGCCACTTTGTTTAGAATCCAAGGATGCACACCAAGAGGTCCTAGGGACTAATCAGCCATAAGCACCATTAGTTACCCAGTACTACTACTGTGGTGATGATGATGGTATTTAATTCCTCCTCTGTATTGTTTTTTACAGGCCATCACTGGGTAACGAACAGGTTCCATTTTTACAAGCAGTCTTAAGTCGATTTTGTGCAGAGGTTGGAAAATACACAAAAGTCACTCGATATGGTAACTGTACCTTAACAGTATTGTAATGAATGGCATTAAAACACATCACACTGATAAGAACGAACATTTACTAAAAGTGGAGAGAGAGAGAGGAATCTAGTTCTGCCGCTCATAGGGATGAATGTTTGTGCGTATATCGGACTTTTGAATTTAATAATATTGTGGGAGCTGGTTTGTATGTAGAGGTGTCCATAAGTCGGTGACAGCCTATATTAATAATAAGTATGTAGTATCTTCTATTGCAGACTGATGTAAAATATATGTTAACTCCTCTCAAGAAACAAAGGACTGCAGATGCTGGAATCCAGATGAAAAACACGATGATGCTGGAGGAACTCAGCAGGCCAGGCAGCATCCGTGGAGAAAAGCAGGTGGTCAACCCGAAATGTTGACCGCCTGCTTTTCTCCACTGTTGCTGCCAGGGCTGCTGAGTTCCTCCAGCGTCATAGTGTTAATTCCCTTGCCTTTTCCTTGTTCACCAGAACTATTTCTCAGCCTCATTCTCTAAGGGACTATGTTCACTTGGATCTCCCTCTTCCTTTCATGTCATTAAATAAAGTCCCATGGTCAGTTGTTATAGTTCTCATTAGTTTGCTCTCATGGTTTATCTTCTCCTTGATGATTTTTTGCTGGTTTCTGAATTAATTCCAGACTTTGGGTGTACTACTAACTTCTCCAACTTTATGGTTTCTTATAGAGTTGTAGAGCACAGAAAGGGGCCCTTCAGCCCACCATGTCAAGGCTGCCTGTTGTACCTACCTACCCATATTAATACGTAATGCTTTGGTGATTGAAGTACTTGCCGAAGTGCTTTTGAAATGTCATGAAAGTATCTACCTCCACCACCTCTCAGGCAGCATGTTCCAGACTCCAACAACTCTGTGAATGGAAAAAATTCCCCCTCAGGTTCCCTGTAAACTCACTACCTCTCATTCTTAACCTTATGCCCTCTTGTCTAAGACACCCCCACCATGGGAGAAAGGACTTTACTACCTACCCTATCATCCTCCTATCAGGTCACCTCCCACAGCTTCCTGTCTATCCAGCCTCTCCTTATAACTGTAATGCTCCAATCTAGGCAACATCCTGGTAAATCTCCTCTGCACCCTCTCCAGCATAATCACATTCTTGCTATAGCCTGGTGGCTAGAACTGTGCACAATGTTGCAGGTATGGCCTAACCAATGTTTTATAAAGTTGTAACATGACATCCCAGCTCTTATATTCTATGCCACGGTCAATGAAGGGAAGCATCCAATCTGCCTTCTTCACTACCTTATCCACCTGTGCTGCCACTTTATGAATCTATAGACTTGTATCCCAAAGTCTCTCTGTTCATCAACACTCCCAACGGCCCTACCATTTATTATGTACGGTATGTCCTACCCTTGTTTGCCTTCCCAGAATGCATCACCTTGCTATGTCAGGAATAAATTCTGTTTGCCATTGCTCCGCTCAACTTTCAAGCTGATTTATATTAGCCTTAAAAAACATTCCTTGCTCTCTACAAAACCACTAATATCTGCAAACTTACTTATCACCTCTCGTATACTCTCATCCAAGTCCATAACTTCCTCAGTTAACCATAATAACCCCACCTCAGAATCTCTCCTCCTCATTGGGATACAGGTCCCCAGTTTCCGAACACCCAACTTATGTACAACCCGTTCATATAAATGACCGTTTGGGAGACCGGGGGAAGGATTCCCCGGCTGCCGCAGGGCTGCAGGCATCTTTTGGGAACTCAGTTTGCCCACATTTCCCACTTGCGAACTTCTTGGGTTACGAACAATGCACAGGAACAGTTGTAACCTGGGGAGGACATGGATATGTTTTGCCGGGAGTCATGAATTTTCTCCTTAAATGTCTGCCACTGCTTGTCTCGTGCTTGCCCAGTTCACTTCAGCCAACTCTCTCTTCCGTTCTTTGTAATTCCCTGTATTTAAATTTAACAAAGTTATTTCAGACCTCTTTCTCATTCTTAAACTGAATGCTAATTTCTATCATCAGTTGCTAAGAGAACTGTTACTGTGAGATTATTTATTAAACCTGTCTTGTTGCATAGTTACAGATCCAAAATCCCCTGGTTGATTCCATAACATTGATCTGGGAAACTATCCCGAATGCACTTGATTAGTTCATTCTTGTAGCTACCTTTTTCCATTTGATCAACTCAATGGGAGAGGGACTGAGAACAGGGTCCAACGGGAGGGAGCCCACGGGATAGGGAGCCAGTGGGAGAGAGACTGGAGGCAGTGGGCCCATGAGAGGGAGATCAGGAGACAGGGAGCAGTGGGGGTGGGGGAGAGATCAGGGACCAATGGGAGGGAGATCAGGGGACAGGGAGCTGTAGGGGAGGGGGAGATCAGGGAACTAATGGGAGGGAGATCAGGGGACAGGGAGCAGTAGGGGAGGGGAGAGATCAGAGATTAAGATTAAAATCACCTATGATTAATGCACTTCTCTTTTTATACAGCTCCATTATGTCTTGATTTATATTCTTTCCTATGTTTGTGGGCCTGAACACTATTCCGATCATTGCCTCCTTTCCCTTGCTATTTTACTTCTACCCAAATGGACTCTACGTCTCGAACTTGTTTCTGATAACTATTTATTTCATCTCTTACTAGCAGAACTACCCTATCATCTGTCCTTACAAGTCAAACATCCCTGATTATTGCTCCCAGTTTGATCACCTTGTAACCATGTCTCCATAACAGCTATCAGATCATAGCCTCCACCTCTATTTGTGCTGTTGGTTCACTGATTTTTGTTTCCAATACCATGTGCATTTAGATACAGAGCTCTTAATTTTGCCTTTTTACGTTTCTTTACATTAACCCCAAATGTTGGGCATTTTGTGGTTCTATTTGCCTCTTGCCCATTTCCCTGTCTTCCCATTTTACATGGAGTGCTGGAAATACAGAGGATCAGGCATGATCGCTGGAGAGAGAAACAGGCTTAAAGTTTCTTGTTGAAGATCTTTTATCAGAACTGAGGAAAAACGGAGATAAACGAGTTTCAACTGGCTGGGAAAGGGGGAAGGAACTAACAAAAGGGAAGGACTTGTTGGGTACTTCCAGCACTTTCTGTTTTTACTTCAGATTTCCAGCATCTGCAGTTTCTTGCTTTTTGACTACAGCTGAAATAGTCACTGTTTCCTTCTCCACAGAACACTGCAAAAGTTTGGCTCTCACACACACTTAACGCCCTCTCTTCACCACTACCTGCTTTTCAGGGAAAGAAGGTGGCTTAGGTGGAGGTAAAAAATTGCTTGTAATTTTTGTTGAGAAATCTGATTGGGAATTTATTATAATCTGTAGAAATTAAACATATTGTGAAGTAAGCACTGGTCCAGAGGTTCTGCCAGACCAGTCTACGGCTAATCCGAACCTGATCAAAGTACAATGACATAATTTTTTTTTGATATGTGACCCGATCCAGCACAAAGTCAGGCCTGATTGGGTGTATGTTGAGTAGCTAGGTTCTACTCAGCACATACAAACTAGCTCCTCCACAGTCCAGCTGAAAGTACCTGTGCCTTCGAAGTATCTTCTCAAGATTCTGAAGGTGTGGTTTGCATTGGATTTATCGCACTAAGGAATTTATTGCCTCCAATCTGCACCAGTCTCATTGCAGCGGGTTCATTCATTGCTCCAGTCCAGGAAAAGCACTCGATCTACTGGACCAGTTTCACTCCATGCACGGATGCACAGGACCTGAGCCAGTCTGAGAACTGATCAGCCTGGAGAATCTCTTGTGCTGTGTGAGATGATGCTCTACTAACCAGGAGGGGAGGTGCAAGGGAAGGTGTGCTGTTCTGGCTTGGGGCTACCCCACTTCGGCAGCCTTCAGTGGGCTTTGCTGCAGGTATTACCCTCGGATTGCTGATGTTTGTGTAGCTCAGGGCTGTGTTCCTTTGTGCTCACTTCAATCTGGCAGTGTACAGAGCTCTCTATCCTACATTCACACTGCCACCAAACACTAATATTCCACATTCAGATTCTGGGGTGCCCAAGGTATGGTGTGAGGGTCCCAGCAGAACCCAGACTCTGAGTGAGATTGATATTTCCAGCCCAGTGTCATGGCTTTCAGCCACCCACTCATCACTCACCACCTCAGGCTCAGCAGCGTACACTCACGAGTGACTACAGTGTGATAGGTCCAACTGGGCAATACAGCTCCTTGACCCAGTGGAGCCGGGTCCTAGGCCAACATCATGTTGGGTTACAAGGGACCTTCTTTGTCCATTGGGAGGGAGATCATGAGTAAGTGGTCCATGGGCCAATGGGAGGGAGTTATGGGATAGGGAGCCAGAGGGAGAGAGACTGGAGGCAGTGGGCCTGTGGGAAGGAGATCAGGAAACAGGGAGCAGTGGGGGCTGGGGAGAGATCAGGGAACCAATGGGAGGGAGATTAGGGGACAGGGAGCAGGAGGGGAGGGAGGAGATTGGGAAGCAATGGGAGGGAGATCAGGACAGGGAGCAGTGGGATTGTTGGCTCAGTTCAAGTTTGCCTTTTCCAGAAGATCATGGCTGATTTTCTATCACATTTTCTGACCCTATCCCCACATCCCTTGATTCCTCCAATAAACAGATCTTAATTTTGATAGATTTCTTGAATTTTTATTCACTTTTTTAGAATGGAGTCAAACAGCTGTCAGTAGTGCACTGTTTTATCCAATGTGGATCTCGGATCTTAATTTTTTTCAAATACCTCATCACAACCTGAACCCGACGACCTCTGATAATCCAGCACTGTTGGAACTTTGGTGGTGCCGGACTGGCAGTTTTTCCAAACTATTGGATGTTACTGCTATTAGTACCCAAACACACTTTTATTTCATTCTTTTACATGTTACACTGTAGTATAACAAGTTTTCCAGTTTAGTTTAGTGGGAGCAGGAGCATACAAGCACTCTGGACCCTAGCTCTGGGCACAAACCTACCCACATTCCTGACTTCTGGTGTCCTGGACCCTAACCCTGGCCGCAGACGTGCTTGTACTCTGGACTCCCGATTTATTTTCTGGACTAATGAGTGAGCCAGATGCCGAATCATTTGGATTTCCAAAGAACTGGGTGCTGGATTATTGGAGTTTTACTTTAGCCGGGGTCAGATCAGCTCAGTGGTGTTTGTGATCCGTCATTTACATACAACACCCTCTGATGGAGTAAGTCCACATGCAAAAATGTTTTTACCCAATGAGCGCAGTTCAAATCTCTGGAGTGGTCTAAATAGAATCATTGAATAAAAAAGAAACATCAGATGCTGGAAATATAAAAACAGAAAATGGTAGAAATACTTAGCAGGTCAGGCAGCATCTGTGGAGGGTGAAACAGATTCACATTTCTGGCCAATGACTTTTCTTCAGCCTGAAACATGAACTCTTGTTCCTCTCTCCTCAGATGCTATCTGACCTGCTGAGAATTTTCAGCGTTTCCTGTTTTTACTTTTGAATCATCGAATGTTACAGCACAAAACATCATATCCGTGCTGACATTAACCTCCACCAGGTGTTAAATTTCTCTCTTAATACCAATTAGTCTTCCCTTTCCTTTGTGAGTATGAATGGATTTGTAGATGTGAGTTCCAAATTTCTACCAGACTCTTTTTCCTCATCCATGTAATTGCTAAGTTTGGACAGTTGTTATTTTACTAAATTTTGTAAACACTATTGTTATTAACCCTTCTTAAGAAGATCTCTATTAGGTCATTCTTGAGCTTGAGTCGCTCATCTTTAGTATAATCCTTCATCCTATACAAAACCAAATCTATTGTCCATTGTTTGAATCCCGATAACATTTTGCTAACCAGAACGTGGTTGACATTGGCATGACCATACTTATTTTCGAAGTTACACCAGGAAAATGATGGTGGTGCAAGATTTTTATCATCAAACTATTACAGTCCTTCTAGTTACGGTGCTTTTACAAGTCAGTCTAGTAGAGAATGCCAGGGAACGCCATTTGTCCAAGGGTGACGCATAACTTGAACAAGAAGTCACTATTCTGAATGCGGTATAACAGCACGTACTTCCCAAAGCTATCTGCCCTTGACGGTGTGATAGAGGGCTTTTCCTTAACTAACTCAAGATGTAGTGAAAGGCTTAACCTATGAGGAGCATTTGATGTTTCTGGCCCTGTACTCAATGGAGTTCAGAAGGATGAGGGGGGATCTCATTGAAACCTACTGGATACTGAAAGGCCTGGATAGAGTGGACGTGGAGAGGATGTTTTCATTAGTAAGAGAGTCTAGGACCTGAGCGCACAGCCTCAGAATAAAGAGACGTCCCTTTAAAACTGAGATGAAGAGGAATTTCTTCAGCCAGAGGGTGGTGAATCTGTGGAATTTGTTGCTACAGAGAGTTGTGGAGGCCAAGTCATTGCATGTATTTAAGGCAGAGATTGATAGGTTCCTGATTGGCAAGGGGGTCAAGGGATATGGGAGAAGGCGGGACAATGGGGTTGTAAAAAAAAATTAACCATGATTGAATGGCGGAGCAGACTTGATGGGCCGAATGGCCTAATGCTGCTCCCATATCTTATGGTAAAATGCTGCCATAATGCTAATGGGTGGTAAGTTTCAGGATACCGACCGAATTTCAGTAATAGTGTAGTGTAATTGGATGGTGTAACTTAAGAGGGGAATTTGTAGGTGATAGCATTTCCGTGCACTTGCCGCTCAAATCATTCCAGATGGGAGTGATTGTGGTTTTGGGAACTGCCGAGGAGGACTTGCTGCATGACCCTGCTGAGATGAAGGAAATGAATGTTTAAATTAGTGGATGACGTGACAAATAAACTGGATGCCCTGTACTGACAGAGTCTTACTCCATGAGGACTGCTGCTCCTGTATTCACCTGAACAAATGCAAAGTGCTCCATTACACTCCTAACCAAGCTCGTTGGTTATGGGAAAAGCCAGATCAGAACACCCAAGCGTGAACTTTATTTTGAGGAGCCAAAGTCAGTGTTTGGGTGATGGTGTTTACTTGCCTGACAAATGATGACCCTCAGATGTAGATAAAGGAGGCATACCATTAAATGTTGTGAAGCGGTGGTTAGACCTCACCTTGTTAACAACAGGCATTGCTTTACACTTGTCTGACCATTTATCCTGCTTCATGTGTGAAATGTTTTATCACCTGAGGACTACAGATATGAACAGCCCCGTTGTTGACAATATGATGGCAGGAAGTTCACGGGCAAAGCAGCTGCAAATGGATGGTCCCAGGATGCTGCCCTGACAACCACTGCAGTGATGTCCTGAGGCTGATTTGATTAGCCTCCAACAACCCCAGTTATCTTTCTTCATGCTGGTGCAGACCTACCCCTCCATTCCAGTTGACCATTATACCAGAGCTGTTTGATGACACACTCAGGTAAATGTTGCATTGAACATATGTGCAGACTCACCTTTGGAAATCAGCTCTTTTGTCAATATTTCAACCAAGTTTTTCATGAGGTCTTGAGTCCAGGACATCAGGAGCAGATTACTAATGAATAGGTGTCAGTTGACAGAACTGTTGCCAGCATATTCCATCATCCTGTTGATGATGGGGTTAGGCTGTTTGACAGCAATTGTTAGGCTGGTTTTTATTCTGCTAGCTGTGGCTAGGACAGGCAGGGACACCATGTTTGCTACACTGGAAAAGCTCCACTACAATTCCACAGTAACACAATCAGATCAGTGTAAGACAGTCTCTATTTGCCTTGGTCACCATCAGAAAGTCTGATTCTATCACAGAGGTAAGAAAAATAACAAGATTCATAATTCATGAGAGTGTTTATAAGTACTCATTCAATCAATCGAAAGGTAACTTGGCTATAACATTTACACAAATTAAATATTTAAATAGCTATGATAGAGATCAATATTTTCTGTTTCTATGTTCTTTAAAACAAAGTTATTTAGACCTTTCTTTCAACAAATATGTTTCTAGGAAGGAAAATTTACTTTGGTGCCTACTACTGGAACAGGTGTATCACAATGAAATGCCAGAAATGTAATCCAACAACTGTACTACATGTCACATAAAGGCATTCTACACTATAATTCATAGTGGATGTGTCCCATACATATGGTATGGAAAGATATTAAGTACCAGCTCTTCACTTTAATGCTGCTTTCATATTTGGAGATTCCTACTATGGTGGCATTTCGTAGCCAAACTGCAGCACAACTGTACAGGATTCAGCTCCAGACTAGAACAGAACGATGGAATTGTTAAAGCACGGTAAGAAGCCGCTTCTCCCATTGAGTCTACGGTCTCTTGGCAGGATGTTTGCATAGTTCTAATTTCTCTGCTTGCTCTCCTTTACTAATACCACCACTGTAGAGACCCACCGAAAGACTAGTGAAAGCTATTGCCTGAGCTCCTAGTGCTTTGCTCCCTTAGCAAGGACTCCAATCAAGTGGGCTACATCACAATACAACCTTGCACAATGTGCTACATACATTAGTAATAACATCACAGTGGTAATCGAGTCAGGAATGTACAAAAATGGCATTGCCTCATGGAATGTTGGAAGTTTGCAATAGTAAAATAATGAGCTCCAGAGAAGTCCAGAGTTCACCTTACCATCCTTTGCCCTTCCTCATGATGTCAACTTATCCATTCAAAGATCCCATGGTCTTTCCCTCCAATACTATCTATTACAATGCAGCACAGTGGCGTAGCTGCTAGAGCTGCTACCTGACAACACCAGAGATGCAGGGTTAATCCAGATCTCAGATGCTGTCTGTAAGGAATTTGCACATTCTCCCTGTGACTGCGTGGGTTTCTTCTGGGTGCTCCGGTTTCCTCCCACATCCCAAAGATGTGTGGGTTGGTAGGTTAATTGGCTGCTATAAATTGCCCCTGGTGTGTAGGTGAGTGGTGGAATGTGGGAGTGGGGGAGGTTGATGAGAATGTGGGAGAAAAAAATGGGATTAATGAAGGATGATGTAAATGGTTGGTTGATGGTTGGTGAGGACCCAGTGAGCGATAGGACCTGTTTCTGTACCATATCTCTCTGTGCCTCTCAGATGGTCTATGCTTCGCTATTTGGCCTTCAGCAGGTCCATACTCCTATCACTGATAGCAATAGAGCCACAACTGGTGTTGAAGTGAAAGATTCAGAGCACAGAAATGGACACATCAGGTACCATATCCTTATAGCTAAACTTCGTAAATAGAACATTGGTAAATTGTGGAGTTACTGTACCTGCCGACTCACACTCCCCAGCTCCCTGATGAACATCCCCACTCCAGGGCCAGGAGACTGATTGCAACAGTGCTGCTCCTTCCCAGCTGAGATCAGTTAACTTAGCACTGACTGGGAATAAAAGACAGGAACATTCCTATGTCTAAAGCTCAATTATTCAATGGCTAAATAATGGGAATCTACAACAATGCATACTGATTTAATACTGTGCAGTAAATTAACTTGAACTACACTGATATAATCCACAGGATCTGTGTTGCATATAGACATGATTTATAAGAGGAAACTGTGGTAACAGAGGTCACTGCTCTTTGAATTGCTTGATTCGTACTCTATGTTGTCTTATTCTGGCTGTGCAGCTCTCCACTGCCACCTCTTCTGTTGGGGACCTTCCACAAACCATCCACTGCTCCTCTGCTACGTTGTTGCACCTCCAACTCGTTCACCTGTTCAGAATCTAGCCACCTCACTCAGGCTGCAGCCATTTGAATGGTTCAATTGGAGATGGTGGATTCCCGTATGAAAGCTGCCACACAGGAGGCTGGCACCGTCACTGGAGACTAATGATGTGAGAGGTCCAGCACCATCCAGGCAAAGGGAGCCAACACAGACTGCATTAAAGTAGAAAAAAATTCAGTCAATCTACAGAATAGCTTCTGACTTCCCCCATCAGAGTACTCCACAAAAATGTGCCTGTATCTTTCACAGCAGAATTTTTAATTAAAGGCTCCCCTCTCACAAAAAAAGTGCTTTGGTTTGGACTTCTCACAGCTCTCTGGATGACTGCTAATCATGTCTGTGCCACTAAGAAAAGCTACTGAAAGAAATAAAGAGGCTGCTTCATCCAGGCTGAGAGCAGACTGGTGCAAGTTAATCTCTCAACCAGGAGAGCACGGTATAGACAGATAAGAAAATAGACAGTGGGTCGCAGATAATGGAAGAGAAATTCTTAGTTCTAGGGCTGGTCGACAGGGTTTGCCTCAGCTGTTCCATTCTATCTGGCTGTAGTTCTGGAAACAAGAAAGAAGGTAGGCACAGGCAGATTCTGAGGATGTTGATAAATCCAAACTCAATTAGGAAGGCAAACAACTTGTATTTAGATATAACATCTTTTAGGACTTAGGGATATCCCAAAATAAGTTAAATGTTCCAGATAATGGTAATACAGAGTCAATACTTTTTTTTCAATCTTTTTATTAATTTCAAATTAATAGAGTCAATACTTCTGACAAGTAGCGAACAGTCTTTTGAAATCTTTTGCTATGTTTTACAATGCCACCTTTTGGAACTCCTTCTCCAAGAGCAGTGGAAGCAGACTTTGAATATTTTAATGCAGAAATAGATAGATTCTTGATAAGCAAGGTGGTGAAGGTTCACCACAGGTAGATGGGAATGCAGAGTTGAAGTTCCAATCAGCTCAGCCATTCTTATGAAATGGCAGAGCAGGCTCGATAGGCCGAGTGGTCTTCTCCTGCTCACTTCATATGTTTTATGTACCAACTCTTACTCTCCCCAAGGTGCTGCCTCTTGTCCAACTTCATCCCCCACTTACATCCTGACTCCCATTACCCCAATTGGCACCCCACATCCACCCACCAATGTCCCTGGACCACCAAAGTCTTGTGTCTCACCAACCCCTTCTACCACTGCCAATCACTAACCTTCCCATTTGCAGGCTCCGGACTCACCCTGACCCTACTTCCCTTATCCTTGTGTAAAACTGATTCAGCACGACTCAATATCTTGGGCTTCATTTAGAAGTCTTGGTGGATGCCGATGAATTACAAGGCAACTATCTCAACATTATCACTGTATTTTTAATCAATTAATTTTTCAGTATCTGGGCTTTTAAGCCTGCTGTAATAACCTTTGAGAAGGTGGTGGTGAACTGCTTTGAACTGTTGTAGTCCTTCTGATGAAGATAGAGTGCTGTGGGGCTAGGAGTTCCAGGATTTAGAGCAAGGAATGAAGTACGGTGTGTGGCTTGGAAGGCAACATGCAGGTAGCGGTGCTCTCATGCACCTGAAACCATTGCATTATTAAGCAGCAGAAGTTGCACTTTTAGGAGAAGCTGTTGGTGGCATCTGGGCGAGTATAATGCAGTGCATTTTATAGATGGTACACACTGCAGCCACAGTTTGCGGTGGTGGAGGAAGCGACTGGTTACGGTTGTGGATGAGGTACCAATCAAGCAGGCGGCTTAGTCCTGTTGGTATTGACTTTTTTGAATGTTGTTGAAGCTGCACTCATTCAGGTAAGTGAAGAGTATTCTATCACATTCCTGATTTCTGCATCTGAGATGGTGGACAGGATTCAGTGTGTTAGGAGGTGAGTCACTTGCAAGGGGGTATCCAACCTCCGACCTGCTCTCTTAGCTGTGGTATTAATGTGGCTGGTGCAATGGAAATTCTGCTCACTGGTGATCCCCAGATATTCATGGGAGGGGATTCGGTAATGGCAATTCCATTCAAGTTCAAGAGTTGGTGGTTGGAGGAGATGGTCATTGCCTGACAATTTTGTAGCTCAGATGTTATGCAGGTGTGGACTGTTTCATTATTGAGCAGTTGGGAATAGAATGGAACACAGTTTGCCAATAACTGCACATCCTCATTTTTGATTTTATGAAGGAAGTTCATTGATGAAGCAGCTGAAGTTGGGTGGGCCTAGGGCACTGCCCTGAGGAACTCCTGCAGTGATGTGCTGGAGTTGGGGTGACTGATTGCCAGCATCCACAGCCATCTTCTTTTGTGGGAGGTACAACTCCAACCACTTTTATGCCCACTGACTTCAGTTTTACCAAGGTTCCTTGATGCCACACTCAATCAAATGCTGCCTTGATAATAGTCACTTTCACCTCAGCTCTGGAATTCAGCTCTTTGGACCAAGGCTTGGATGAGAGCTGGGGCAGAGCAGTCCTGACAATTGGTGAGTTAGTACCACAAAAGCACTGTTGATGATAACTTCCATCACTTTGGTGACAATTGAGAGAAGATTGATTGGGTGATAATTAGCCAGATTGGATTTGTCTTGAATTGTGCGAGCTAGGCAATTTCCCACATGTTGGGTAGATGTTGAATGAGGCCATTGAGTCTATGCTGACTCTCAGCTAATAAACCTACCAACCAGCAAATCTTTGGGATGTGGGAGGAAACTTGAGCACCCAGAGGGAAACCCACGTGGTCACATGGAGAATGTGCAAGTTCCATGCAGACAGCACTGGAAATCAGAATCAAACTCACTTCGCTGGAGCCATGAGGTAGCAGCACCACCTGCTGGCCCACTGGACCAGAGTTGTAACTGTTCGGAACAGTTCATCTCATGCCGTGGCTAGTTCTGGATTCCAAGTCCTTGGTATTACATGTGGTATGTTATCTGATCCCACAGCCTTTCTTGTATCTAGTGCCCTCATCTATTCCTTGATATCATTTGGAGTGAATCAAATTGATTGAAGAGAGGCTTCTCTGATGGTGGGGATCTCGGGAGGAAGGCGAGATGGATCATCCACTCTTCACTTCCAGTGAACATGGTTGCAAATGCTTCAACCTTGTCTTTAGCACTCACATGCTGGGTGGAGATATTCTTGGATCCTCCTCCTCCCATTAGCTGTTTAAGTGTCCACCATCACTCTGTGGTGGGACTACAGAACTTTGATCTATTTTGTAGGTTGAGGGATTGATTATGTCTGTCTATTGCATGCTGTATTTGCTGCATTCCATATATGTAGTGTTGGGTTGCAGCTTTATCAGGTTGGCAACATGTTTCCAGATAACCCTGGTGCTGCTTCTGGCATGGAGGGTTGATTTCTTGACTTGATAGTAATGATAGAGGAGGGTATATGTCAGGCCATGATGTTAGGGTGGTATATGCCTCCTTTGCTGCTGATATCCACAGCACCTCATGGATGTCCAGTTTTCAGCTATCAGATTGTTCTGAGCATACACCATTTAGCACTACTGTAGAGCCATGAGGGGCGACCTTGTTGTGAACATATGACTTTGTTTCCACAATGACTATGCTGTGGTCACTTTTACCATGATCAAATGCATCTGTTACAATTAAACAGAAGAGGGCCAGCTACGGACCAAGTCTGATATTCATGTCCTTCATGACGTAGGAGCCGCTGCCTCACAGCTCCAGCAACCTGGGTTCAGTCCTGATCTGGAGTGCTGTCTGTGTGGAGTTTGCATGGCTCCCCCGTGTGCTTCTTTCGATTTAGCGTACTCAGTTGGTGTTCACAATTTGTTCTTGTCTATGTTGGAGGATTGAGTAATTGCTTTGTGGAGTACCTAAGCTCAGTCTGCAGGGACAATCCAGAGCTTCTGGTTGCCTGCCACTTTAGTTCACTATTATGCTCTGTCTGTGGCCTCCTACACTGTTACAATAAAGCCCAAGGCAACTTGAGGAACATGGTGCATTGCAGGCTGCAAGGCTTCATATCAAATTCTCTAACATTAGGTAACTCACTTTCTGTCTGTATCAGAACCAGCCATGTATGCTGCAGGTCATCCACCTATGATTTTGGCTCAGTTCTTTTCTCTCCATTAGTATCACCTGCCCTGCTAGGCATCTCCCATGGGCCTGCTATTAGTAACACATAACACAGACAAGGAAGCTTAATCACCTCTAACCGTCCCAATTAACCCATTTTACTTGGTCTTGACCTATTCTAGATATTCCATTTGTCCTATCCATCATTCCTATTACCTCCTCTCTTTCCCACTTCTGAGTACATCTTCTCTGTGTCCACCATATCAATCTCTTCATAATTCGAGTGGTCATCTCTCAACCTTCTTTTCTTTAGAGAAGAATCCCACCTTGATCAATCCGAGGAATACTCCAGATTTTAGATTACAGTGCAACCAAGGGAGAAGTGACAGACTGGAACTAGATTCAAATAACTAAGTGTGGCACCCAGCACAAGGACCGTACCTGCAGTGTCACGATTCCAGATCCTCACGGTACAGTCATGCGCAGAGGTGGCCACCAAAGGGAATGAAGAAGTCCCACCTGGGAGAAAGATGCAGGCTGCAGCACTCTGTCGATGTCCCTTATACTCACATACTTTACGTTTTGCCTGCCTTAAATCCCAAAGCTGAAAGAGAGAGGGAAACTGCTTGTTAGCAACTCTACCGGCCCTCTTGCAGCTAATACTGGCAGAGTCTAGTCTTGTAAGTCTCTGACTTCTTGGATATCTGACTTTATCCCTTAGCAAAATAAGCAAATAACAGTTTAATAATTTTAAAACAATCTTTCAGGAAAACTTCTTGCTATATAATAATATTAATTATTTTGTTACAATCTGCCTTGAAGATAAGAATTAGCATTTTCTGGCAGAGGGTGTGGAGGCAGAAATGAGACTGAGAAATTTGCTGTTGAGGTTGGGGAAATCAGAACAAATGCCTCGGTGCAGAGTACCAGTTACACAAAGCAAGGCGTGAATTTCTGAAAACCTCTTTGCTGAACAGACAATATTTTCTTTGTATGGTTGAAATGTTAACAAGACAGAGATAAAAGGGAAATGTGTATCAATGCTCAAAATAGTAACTGTGGAGACAGACACAGATTCCTGCACTATACATTGATCTGGGCAATTTTCTTGTCTTTTGTAAATTATTGATCATCTCTCTCTGCGGAGAGTGATTAAACGGAATTGTAGAGATGTGAGGAGGGTGGACGACAGGACAGAGGAGAAGAATATCAAAAAAGGAGAGAGAAGAATCAAACAAGCAAGGCTAAAATTTGCCTGTGTGTCATTGGGAATGGTTACAGACATTTCATTTCCCTTTTCTGTATGCATGGGTAATCTGTGTAGACTGCAGTCACACTGTGGGAATGATGCTCTGGTATTACAAGCAGAACCGGAGCTTGGTGTGATGGGAACTAGGAATCTGTAGTGTGGGATACAGGGGCAGGAATTTCATGGTAAAGACAAAGATCCAAGTAGCCGATTGACAAAAAAAACTCATTTCAAGGGGTTGAGGATGGAATTAGAGAAGGTAATTTGGGGAAAAACTGACAAATAGGTAGATGTGGTATAATTAAAATGGGGATTAATAAGGCTCAGGAGAAATGTAGTTTTCTGGGAAAAAAAACAAAGAAAAACTGGCCAGTAATGAAATGCCACAGGTGAATTATGTATGAGTGAAGCCAAAACTAAAAAAAAAGGCAAGTTTATTAATGTTTTGTAGATTCTTTTGTTAACAATACCGTTAATTGAGTACCACTTGAAAATTCTAATATTATACTTCTGATTCTTGAGTTGAAATTGTTATTATAAATTATTACCAACAGTATCCTAACAATCCAGGTGGAGCATTAATTGAACAGTAAGATGTATGAACTCTTTAGTCTACTCAGTTTTTTTTGCTTTACATCCACTTTTCCATCTCTACGCTTTAAAATAAATACACTATATGGAGAAATGCTGGTGCAACTCTTGCGCTGAGTTGTTCTCCCTTCTACTTCCTCACATTTCTATTAGAAATAAGTCCTCGTCTTTGAGAAATAAAACGTCAGAAATTTTTCAAGTGTGAAAAGAAAAAAACAAGTCAAAACTGAGTTGAGCTACTAAAAGCTACATAAAAACTCAGTACTACAGTCAGTCAAAATGCAGAAATATGGAAGTTCCCTTAGTATTTATTAGAAAGACTTAGAAAATAGGTCAACAGTTGAAGAGAACAAAAATTGTACAGAGATTTATTAAACAAACGGGGAAATAATTTATGTTACTCAGCCTTAGAGAGAATCAAACTCCTGGTTGGGATGAGTTATATATTAAAAGTAATGGAACAGAGAGATAGTTAAAATCATTTGGAAAGGCAATAACTCTAGAGGATTGATTAACAGGTAATGTGATTTTGACATTTAGAAAGGAAGATAGAACAAGTCAAGGGAAGAAATAACCAGCTAGATTAACATCAGTGGTAGGAAATATAAAAAGGCATTTTTACACAATTTGACAACCATCAAGAAACATAAACCACCCTTATTTTAGTTCAAAAGCAAACTCCTACAGACGCTGGAAATCTGAAGTGAGAACTGAAAGTGCTGAACATACTCAGCAGGTCATGCAGCTTTAGTGGGGAGAGAGACAAAGTTGAAGTTTAAAGTTGAAGTTTCATTTGAACTGGGAAAAGTTATAAATGAAACAAATTTTCATTTGTTTCTGATGGTGCTGAGAAAACACAGGAAAAGGTCTGTGATGGGGATGAGACCCGGATAGACTGAACGGCATATGCTAGTGATACCTGCTGAAAGATTGTGGTAAAATAACTAAAGGCATGCTTCAGAGAGGTATAAATAGGAGACAAATAAAACCTGACCTTAATCAAATGATTAAGGAAAAAAAACAATGGCAGAAATGTCAGAAGCAAGGTAGGATTATCTGAAACTGTTGAATTCAATGTTGAGAACTGTAATGTGCTAAAAAGGAAGATGAAATGACCTAAGCAGACATTGGGCCTCAATGGAACAATGTAGGAGGCCAAACTTGCACAGGAGAAAGTGAAAGTGAGATAAAGACTCTGGGTGACCTTGAGGACTGAACTTATCCCCAATCTGCGTTTGTGGGAGGACACAACGTGAGTACAGCATGCAGTACAATAAATTACAAGTACAAATAAATTGCTAGGAACTCAGGATCACCCTTGTGATTGAATGGAGGTGTTCTGCAAAGCAGTTTGAGACAGGAGGGTGGTGTATGAGGACTGTGTTGTTCTCTTTCAGTTGACATAGGAGGAACACATAAAATGGCTATAAGAGACCAAACCTGAATCTGAGTTCATTTCTAAACAATGGTCAGGATTAATAGCACAAAAGTTTATAATCAAACTTCATGGAATATATTTCTGTTCTCCATATTATAAAACTGAAGTAGTGATATTTGAAAATATGTAAAAAGATTTAGAACATTACATAACTAAGAAGCAACTATGAGGAAAGATGGAATAGGCCGTGTATCTTCAAAAACAAACTGGGAAGATCATGGAACATGGTACTACAAGCCATAGTTGAGGCAAGTAACAGACGCACTTAGGAGAAAATTAGATATGCAAGAGAGAAAAACAAAGGACACTATATTGATAAGGTTTCGAGGAGAAGGATGAGAGCTGACCAGTATGAACAGGAAGGGTCAAATGACCTCTTTCTATAATATGGGTTTGATATTCCCAACCAACCCTATCATGCAAGTTAAATGGCTCAGAAGATATTTTCCCCAGTACAACAGCTTTCTTTTTCAAATGCTCTTTCTGACAACATGCATTCCCTTATCTGGGCTAAAATGGTAATTACATACTGTGGCCTCACAGCCCTCGCCTCCAAAACCGTTGCTACAGGTGATGCAATATCGTCCATCTGGACTGGTGTCGCAGTGTGCCTGAATGTACTGCTTCATGGGGAAGGTGTGGGTCACCTGGAGCTCACGAATATCCCAGATCCTATAAACAGAACACAAACACCAAGAGTGCAGAAACCATTGGTTAATATTTCTAGCTTTTTTTGAACCCATTTTTAGATTATTTCAGTTCCCACATCTTTTACGGGCAAATCCCAATTACCTGTTCTGTACCTCAAGATCAAACTGTGCTTTCAGCAGTGTGAAATGAGTAGCAAACTGTATTTCCTAAATACTTTTAGTTTGTGGATTTATTTTCATGTTTTTCAAAAATGTCTGGGCATCACTGTTTTAAGACTCTTGAAGAGGCCCCTTATCCACTAAAGATGAACTCTTGATCTCTCAGTTTACCTCGTCATGGCCCTTGTACTTTATTTGTCTACCTGCAGTGCACTTTCTCTGTAACTGTAACATTATATTCTGTTTTCCTTTCCCATTTGTACTACCTAGATGTACACATGTATGCAATGATCTGTCTGGATGGCACACAGACAAAAGCTCTTCACTGTATCTTGGTACATGTGTCTAATAAACCAATGACCAAATAAGAAAATTCTTTTGAAATATCAAGCAAATTTATCTGACCAAACACCAGCAGGCAATTTACTGTGTTACTCATTTACAGCAAGAGTCACCAATATAAGGCAGTTATTTATATATCCAAAAGAGAAACTTTGCCTAAAAAAGTAGCTATAAAATAGAGCAAGTAGTAGTTGAGGCTTAACAGGAAATCTTCCATTTAACTTAACAAACTACTAAAATAATAAGACCATAGCATATAAACTGGTTGAATCTTGCTGATAAATGTCAGCAGTTTCACAGCAAACTGCTTGCATTTATTCTGTATATGCAAGCAAGTTTGGGGCATTGGCATACAGTATGTGGATTCAACCTGCTGATAGATTTCAGTCCGTGAATCAGTTACTGCACTCTGCTGTGGACCATGAATGTGTTGCGTTGGGTGAACTGCTAATGGATCCTTTGCCTGTGCTGAACCTAACAGGAACAATTTTATTGCTATCGTGTCCAATCTGCTTATAGGGGAGATGTTGACTGATCCAACCACAGCTTAAGAAAGTTTAAGTCAACAGATTAGACACCCCGACTCTCAGATGCTACTCTTGAGATCTTAATTGATGAGGTAGACTGGAGAACAGCTCTCCATGGTAAGAAGTTCAGAACACCATCTAAACCTGCATTGAAGGGGGATGTGCTAGGAGATGCCAGGAAATTACTGAGAGAGGTGAGGTCCAGAAGATCTGCATGGCATATCAAAGAAAGTTTAAAGACCTCATAAGTTTCGCTGCAGAGGACTGAGGTAAAGACTTTGATTGGGCAATCTACAAATGAAGTGGATGGGCATGCAAATCAAGAGGCCTGGGGCATTGTCAAGGCTGCCTGAAAGCTTGTATAAAATGTCAAGGTACATGAGAAATTCAATATTACACACAACCTTGCTTGGAGCTTGATGTCCAGTCTTTCTAGCATGAAAGTAGTGAACTACACCACATCAACTCTTGCAGACCCTGTGGTTCAGCATGTGATGGCTATAGACTGCTTCTGCTGCAGCACAGGTACAAACTACCAGTGCATTAGTGCTCTACCTGAAACCTAGAATTCTCTCACGCAAACTCAGGCTTCTACTAATCAAAAAACTTCAGGAGCTGGAAATCTGAAATAAAACCAGAAAACACTAGAAACACTCAGCAGATCAGGGAACATCAGTGGAAAGAGAAACAGAGTTAATGTTTCAGGTCAAGGAGCCTTAATCGGACTTAGAAAATCGTATCCTCTGGATACATTACTCCTCTGTCAGATAGAAGCATTGCTCCTGGAAATCTCTTGAGTGTTAGGTATCGAGTAAGGCCAGAGACCACACCTCCTTCCTGAAATGTTAATTCTTTGTTCCCTTCCACAGATGCTGCTTGACTTGCTGAGGGTTTCCAGCATTTTTGTTTTTTACTTCAGATTTCAGTCATGTAACCTTGGTCTGCTGCCATTATGAATCTGATGTTGAAAACGGCTCAGACTACTGGTGCGCCATCCAGGATAGCACCTCCAACATGCTCTTTGAGACACAGTAATTAAGTGTCTGGTCCAGGTGGTGTCTAGTCAATGACAGTCATCAAAATCAATAGTGGGGGAACTCTAATGCTGTTGAATGTCAAGGAGAATTGATTACAAATTACCCATTTGAGGTCACATATGTGAAGTGTATATAACTTGCTACTTATGTTCTCAAGCTGATTCTGTGAAGATCTTGATGTATGTGGAAAAAGACTGCTCCAGTTCTGTGGAGTGGGGTCCTCAGCTGGATTGTAGGGTGACTAAGTGTGCCCTGACAATATGTTGGGAGAGGGGCCCTTGTTGTTGTGTCATGCCTTTTCCTTCCAGTCTTCTTCCTGCTTTTGCAAGTGCATTGTGCCTACATACTCACCAAACTGTGTAAGATGGAGCAGGAGATAAAGAGGGAGGAAACCCTCTCTGGGATGAACTCCAGTATATCTTGACTGGTCCAGGTATGTAAATTGTTGTCCGAGGACTTTAGCAGTTGTCCCCACTATGCTCCCAGCTGCCCCCTTTCTCTCTTTTGTAAGTCCACTTTGCAACATTTGTAGGATATTGGATGAGAATCCATGGTTCCAGGCAATATCCTTGGCCCTAAAAACCAGTCAGCAATCCTGCATAAAAGGCTGTAATGTTGCAGGTATTGTGTGTTGCAAGCATCTTGGGTGCATACGGTTGACCACAAAGATCTTTAGATTGTGGTTCCATACTATCTGCATGTCCCTGCTATTGAATAGGCCGGGGTTCCTGTGTGGAGCCTATGAATGCTGTACATGTGTAGTTTAACCAATCTATACGGGCAAATCCACACACCTGGGCTGCTTGCCTCCTCTACTCAATGAAATGCAGAACAGAGCCTTGATAAAGTCATGAACAAAGGAATGGACTGCAAACTGGGACATGTTGAATTTTAAAATGTTTGGTAGGATAGGTTCAGGGGCACTGTAACCTTCGGGCAGGATTCCTGGCATTATTCCTTGGCTGCGGCTTTAGCTGTAGCAGTCTGAAAACATGGCCATCGCTTCCTTGGAAGATTGTAGACTCTAGGTGATTGCTCCTCAGTCAGATAGAAGATTACTCCTAAAATCTCTTGAGAGTTAGTCTTGGGTCCCTCCTGGCCAGAGACCTACTCTTCCTCCTCTACCCTTCTTTGGCAAGAAACATTTGCCTTTGCAACCCCTGTCTCTTCTTGCTCCTGGTATGCTGAATGTCAGCCTGGAAAACAATTCTGTCTTCATTGCAAATGCATTAGCAAGGTGTTTCATCCATGGTGGACAGCAGAAGCTGTTCTGTAATTCAGGCCCGATTACACCGATACATAAGAATCTGTTTACAAACTGCAGGTGAAGGTGTTTACACCCATTTCTTGCCCCTGATTCTAGAGGGTCCTAGGTGCATATTACACAGCTCAATTTGCCTGGCTGGCATGAAATTGGCACTGCATGCGGATTGACATCACAAATGCCTACTTCCAGCCTGTTGTGCAGTTCTATTTGATTAACAATGCAAGTTCTGCAATGATGTTGCAATCTCAGTTAATGATTGAAATTCAGTACTGATCACTGAAAAAGATGGTGTTATGCCGCATAGTTTGTGGGCTATTTCTAATGGTCATTTCCAGACAGGTACAGCTAGGTTAAGCAATCTTTGCTTTTCATACTTTGAAACAATGCACAGGGGAGCTATGATATTCTGCAAATTCATGTAGCTCCATGCAATTTTTTAGGGTTCATGCATCCCCAAACTAATTCAACATCCTCCTTTCCACAGTAAAATACTCTACACATCCTCAAAGAGATAGGCGTATCTCCAGATTTATCTGCTGTACTCCTTAACAAACATACATTTCCTCAGTTTAGCCTTGAGTACTTCCCCATCTAAAGGAGCATCATTCCATCCTTTCAGCATTCCTCTTTATATATTTTCTATAGAAAATGTCATTTCTTACTGATGTTCATCCAGCTCCTTTGTACCTTTGAGCTGAAATGTTCACTAATCCAGCTCCTCAACAAGTGGACGGCAGACTGTGCTTAAATGGGGTGGCACGGTGATGCAGCAGGTAGTTCTGCTGCCTCACAGCTTCAGCAACCCGGGCTGAATCCTGACCTTGGTGTTGCCTGTGTGGAGATTGCAAGTTCTCCCTGTGTCTGACTGGACTTCCCTGGGTGCTCTGGTTTCCTCCCCTGTCACAAAGACATGCTGGCTAATAAGTTAATTGGTTATTGTAAACTACCTTGGTGTAGGTGGGTGGCAGTGAGGTTGAACAGTATGTGAGAGAGAATGGGTTACAGCAAAATTTGGGAGAATGGAATTGATTGGATTTCTTTGATAGCCAGCATAGACTTAATGGGCCAGATAGTTTCCTTCATTTTCATAAGAAAATATGAGGTCAACTTTAGGAAGGGGAAAGACAAAAAAGAATGTTAAATGTGTCAGCACTCAATGTTCACTTTGCAACCAAGCAGTCAAGACACACTATTGGTCTACTTAAACTCAAGCGACAGAAATAGTTAATGGTTTTGATGTCTCCAAAATAGCATTGTGAGGGCAACTGTACACTTTAGTAGTGGGTTTCCTTGAGAGCCTGGAGGTTTCACGCCATGCTCGCTGGGGTTGAAAGGTAAGAAGTACTTGCAAAGGCCCAAAATAAAACCCTTTTCTAAACATTTTAAATTCACCTCCTATTATCGGTAGTACCATTTAATACAACATTTTCACTTTGATGCTTTAAAATGTTACAAGTAATTCACATTTACAACACTTACATCTACCTGGCAATGTGTTCACAAAAACGCTGGTCAAATTCAATCTAATTACTACTCAATCAATCTACTTTCAGTCATTAGCAAAGTGATGGAAGGAGTCATCAACGTTGTTATCCAGTCACCCTTAATTTCAGTCACCTGCTTGCTAATGTACAGTTTAGCTGTCACCAGAACGAATTGGCTCTAGACAGCAATCACAGTCTCCATTCAAACGCAGACCAAAGAACTGAATTCAAATGGGGAGGCAAGAGTAACTGTCATCGACATCAAAGAAGCACTTGCCTGATTGCAGTATCAAAATGCTCTGGTAAAACTGAAGTCAAGGGGAACGAGGAAGAAAACACTCCATTGGTTAGAGTTGTATTTTGATCAAAGGAAGACGGTTGTGATTGTGGAAAGTCAATCATCCTAGCCCAGGACATCTATGCAGTGTTCCTCAGGGCAGTATCCTAGCCCCAGCCATCTTTAGCTGCTTCATTGATGATCTTCCTTCCATCACAGGATGGAAAGTGGAGATGTTTGCTGATGATTGTGCATCGGCATCTCCTAGCAAATGAAGCAGTTCATGCCTGCGTGCAGTAAGAGCGAGGCAACATTCAGGCCTGGGCTGATGAGTGGGAGATAATATTTAGACTACAAAAGTACCAGGCAATGACCATTTCCAACAAGAGAAAGTCTTACCTATCCTGACATTCAATGGCATTAGCACTGCCAAGTCCTGTCCTATCAACAACCTGGGAGCTCACCATTGACCAGAAGTTCAACTAGATCAGCGACGTAAGTTCCATGACTACAAGAGTCGGTTAGAGGCTGGGTAGCCTGCAGTAACTGACTCACCTCCTGATACTCCCAAAGTCTTTCCACCATTTGTAAACCACAGGTGACTTACCGTGGTGCAGTTGGTAGAGCAGCTACCACACAGCTGAGGCAGCCCGGTTCAATGCTGACCTCCAGGGCTGTCTTACCAGTTTCCACTTTTGCCCCATGATTGTGTGAATTTCCTCCCGAAGATGTGTGGGTTGGCAGGTTAATTGGTTTCTGCAAATTGACCCTAGTATGTAGGTGAATAGTAGAATCTGGGGGAAGTTAATGGTAACGTGGGGAGAATAAAATGGGATGTTTGATGATGAGCATGGGTAAAATGGGTGCTTGATGATCAGCATGGACACAGAGGGCCAAAGGGCCTGTTTCCATGTTGTGGGCTCTGTGACTTTAGAGGTGACTTGTTCTTATGTTGCCTGGATGATTGCACTACCAATTATACTTAACAAACATCAACACCACCCAGGGCAAAGCAGCCTGCTTGCTTAGACTCCATTTACCATGCCAAGCATTCACTCCCTCCTGCACCAGCAGAATTGGCTACAGAGTATGCCATCTACAGAATGCACTGTGGTTACTTGTCCAGGGCATTCCCATTAAACATTATAAACCTATGACCTCTACCACCAAGGACAGAGGTACAAGTGCATGGGAACACCATCACCTGCAAGTTCTTTTCCATGTAAGGCAACACCTTGACTTGGAAATATTCCTTCATCATTACTGAATCTAAATCCTGGACCCAATCTATTCAACCACATTGTAGGGGTAAAAACAGAAAATGCTGGGAAAAAGTCAGCAGGTCAGGCAGCATCTGCGGGACGAGAAACAGAATGAACCTTTTGTATCCAAGATCCTTTGTCAGAACTGGGAAGGGCAGTAAACAGGCTAATTGACAGTTGCAGAGAAGATGGTTGCCTGATCTGCTGGGGACTTCCTGTTGTTATTTAAGATTTCCAGCATCTGCAGTTTTATAATCAGCATTGTAGGAGTATCTTCACCACAAGATCTGCAGCTGTTCAAGTTGGCTCACCACTAAGGATGATTAGGGATGGTCAAAACCCACATCCTGAAATATAAATAGATAAATAAAAACAATAGCTGCTTCCATTTGAGGTTGTAGAATGCAAATGGATGCCTTGAATACTTATGCTGGCTGACTGTCTGTGCTGGACAGTTGATTAATGATTCTTACTGAGTGGCTCCTGGCTGAAGTCAGCCATGGTTTACCCACCTGACCATCTTGTCCTCTGAAGTCTGGATGACCAGTGATTCTGTAGGAATCCAGCAGATATGTGTCACCTAGAAAAGCCAAAACAATCAATCAATGCTCTCACATGACAAAGCGGCAATAGGTCAACTAGTTAGTGAAGCAGTAATACACATGATCACTGATTTAACTTCATCTGAAAAGTTGACAGGTCTCTGTTCATTCTTTCAGCAAGCTTTTCCACAATCACTGAGATATCATATAAAAGTAAACAGATTAACAGACACTGGTGTTCTGTTTTTTTTTGTGACTGAATCAGAAATGTAGAGTTAATTTCCAGGAAAAAGCTTACAGTGCAGGGAAAAGAAATATTGTTGAGAAATCCAATCAGCAATATGCAACTGAAAATCAATCTTTTTCTAGAATTGAAATGAAACAACAGCTTTTTCCAAATTATGAAGCATTATTCTGGTAATTTTTCGGTATGTGTCATCTTTGTATCTCTGACACTATTTCTGTTGATACCTATCCCTTTGCGTTGCTCTTTTTGGCCTATGAGGGATAATTTAGACTGTGTTGTCTGGGAATGAATATCATGAGTAACTGCTGTGACAGATGGGTCTTACCTTTGCCCAGCTGTTCTGGGATCTTTGCCAGGTGACTGCCATACTTTTCCTCATGGTTCCTTCCCCATACCTGAAATCGTTGCTGATCCCACGATCTCCTGACCACACAATTTCCCCGAGGCCCAGATCCCAAACTAATGATCTCCCTCTGCCACAATTAAGCAAAGCCCCTGAAGGTGACCACAAACAAAGACCTTGTCCACACCCCACAGTCCTCCAAACCCTTCACCTCTCAGGCTCAGGATCAGCCCTGATCCTTGGCAGATCCTCAGTCTGATCCCTCACAACCACTAACCACTTACCCAGCTCTGATCCCATTCCTCCTTCGTACTCCTTGGACCAAAGATAGGTTTCTGATCCTTCTTCCCCCTCTGCACCCCCCTAAACCCCTATCATCCTCTCCAACCCAAAGGTTATAAAAGTCTTGGATCCCAAACCAAGGGAGACTTATAGTGGGAAGATACATGATTGAAACCTCACTGCAACACCTATCTAACTCATCCTTTTGGGTGCACTGCAATTTCTAGCCTAATGCATGTTAGTAATCAGTTAGGTTAGAGCAAAAAAATAACTGTCATAACAGAGTAGGAAATGTAAAGAAAAGTAAATGTTGCATCTTTCATAACCTCAGGACTTTTGAACTTTACAGCTTTTGGAGTTGTTTTGGAATGTACAAACAGTTGCAGTGCATGAAATGCAGCAGCCAACTTGCACACAGCAAGCAGCAGTGAGATATATAGTCAAATAATTTACTTTGGTAACTTCTTTTTTTGGGGATCTGGGGGTCGCTGGCAAATACAGGCTGGCTGATTCCTGATTGCCTTGAGAAGGTGGAAGTGAGCCAGTCCTTCTGGTAAGATGTTCCCACAGTGCTCTTCAGTGGGGAATTTCAGGATTTAGACCCCAACGATGACACACCTCATTTACATTTCCAGACGAGGATGGTGCTTGACTTGGAGGGGAACCTGCAGGAAGTTATGTTCCCAAGCACTTGCTGCCATTGTCTTTCTTGACTGTCGACACTGCAGATTTGAAACCTTCAAAACCTGGGCCTGGGCCTGAGTACCTCTCTCTGCAGCAGGAGTGTCGACTTACTTATCAGGAGACCACAGTCAGTGCGGATAAGTAGTAACATCTCCTCCTCGCTGACAATCAACACAGGTGCACCTCAAGGATGAGTGCTTAGCCCACTGCTCTACTCTCTCTACACTCATGTCTGTGTGGCTAGGCACAGCTCAAACACCATCTATAAATGTGCTGATGACACCACTGTCGTTGGCAGAATCTCAGATGGTGATGAGGAGGCGTACAGGAGTGAGATAGATCGGCTGGTTGAATGGAGTCTCAACAACAACCCAGCACTCCACATCAGCAAGACCAAGGAATTGATTGTGAACTTCAGGAAGGAGAAGTCAG
Organism: Pristis pectinata; assembly: GCF_009764475.1. NCBI lineage: Eukaryota > Metazoa > Chordata > Chondrichthyes > Rhinopristiformes > Pristidae > Pristis > Pristis pectinata. Next base: position 28,833,913 of record NC_067427.1, read on the forward strand.
GAGAACTTCCAGTCTTCATTGAGGGGTCAGTGGTGGAAAAAGTGAGCAGCTTCACGTTCCTGGGTGTCAACACCTCAGAGGATCTATCCTGGGCCCAACACATTGAAGCAATCATGAAGAAGGCACGCCAGCAGCTCTACTTAATTAAGAGTTTCAGGAGATTTGGGATGTCACCAAACACTCTTGCAAATTTCTACAGATGTACAGTGGAGAGCATTCTGATTGGTTGTATCACCGCCTGGTGTGGAGGCTCCAATGTGCAGGATCGAAAGAGGCTGCAGAGGGTCGTAGGCTCAGCCAGCTCCATCACGGGCACAACAAGGGATATGCCTTCTTCTTGTTACTACCATTGGGGAAGAGCTACAGGAGCCTGAAGGCCCACACTCAATGTTTTAGGAACAGCTTCTTCCCCTCTGCCATCAGACTTCTGAACGGTTCATGAACTATGAACACTACCTCATTATTCCTCTTTTGCACTATTTATTTTTTTTAATGTAATTTATAGTAATTTTTATGTATTGCACTGTACTGTTGCCTCAGAACAACAAATTTCACAACATACATCAGTGATAATAAACCTGTTCCAAATTCTGATAGGTGTTGTTGGAGTAGCCTGGGCAAGTAACTGCAATGCATTTTATAGATGGTGCATACGACAGGTACTGTGCACTGATAGTGGAGGGGATGAATATTTAGGATGGTGGGGTGCCAGTCGTGGATTGCTTTGTCTTGAACGTCGTTGAGCTTCTCACAAGCGGAGACTTTTCATTCCATCATGCTCCCAATTTGTGCCTAGTAGATAGTGAAAAGGCCTTGTGGTGTCAGAATATAAGAGGTAGGACTAACCTGCTCTTTAAATGGGTGCCAGGGGATCTTTTACATTCATCTGAGAGGGCAGACGGCGACTCAGTTTAACAGGTCACCTGAAATATGGTACAACTGAGAGTTCTTCTGTATTGTATTCATAGGCATTGGGAATAAACGGCGATAGTTGTTAATCAGCCTACCAGATTCCTCGAAATAGAAGATTTTTGTAGACAGATTCCAGTTTCCACGTCCCAGATACACATGGAGTTATCCCGGGATCCAGTACACAGTTGCAACCCACCTGGGAAGAGAAGGAATATCATATTATGACACACAAAAAAGTAGCTTTGCACCACAATCAAACATTTCCATAATGAAAGCCCCGCATGGGTACAATGCCTTCTTGGTTGTGGTCCCAGAACAGTGCCAGGAAAGAAGAGATTGAACATCTGTTAACAAAATATAGTGATTATACAAATTTGAGAACGCTCACAGATAAAAATAGCATTTTTCTCTTCTTGCCTCTTTCACTGCTTGTTGTCCATTTGTTGCAAGTTTTCCACTCCGTTTCTCCTTTTCTTTCCTTTCTGCCTGTCGGTATTTAAAAATTATCCTGTTGACATCTCTTTTTCTTTCAATCCCTCTAATTCGCTGACACCCTTTAGGTATTTTTCACCTATCTCACCCTATCTGTGAGCCTCTCACTTTCTGTCATCGTTGCTCAACTTGCCTCAAACATACAAATTAGGAGGAGTAGGCCACTTGGCCTCCCACATTTGTTCTGCCATTTAATAAGATCATGGCTGTTCTGATCATAACCTCAACTCTACATTCTCTCCACTCTACATAACCTTTCATCCCCTCGCTTATCAAATATACAACTATTTCTGTGTTAAAAGTATTCAAAGACTCTGTTTTCCACCGCCCTTTCAAGAGAGGTTCAGAGACTCATGACCCTCTGAGAGAAAAGAACTTTTCCTCATCCTGTTCTTAAATGGGTGACCCCTTATTTTAAAACAGTGACCCCCTTAGTTTTAGATCCTCCCAGGAGGAAATATCCCCTCCGCATCTATCCTGCCTAGACTCTTCAGGATTTTATACATTTCAATCAAGTCCCCTTTCGGTCTTCAAAACTGCAGTAGATACAAGCCTAACCTGGGCAACCTTTCCTCGTATGGCAACCTTCCCATTCCAGGCATTAGACTAGTAAATCTTTTTTGAATTGTTTCTGAGTCATTGACATCGTTATTTAAATAAATAAGACAATACTGTACACAGTGCTCCAGACATGGTCTCACCAATGCCTTATCTAACTGAAGCATAACCTCCCAATTTTTGTATTCAATGCTACTCTGACTTCTGACCCTCTTCTTTCTATAAACAAAGTGCACGACTTCAGTCTGCCCTAGTTAAATATACTATGGCAATGACACCCACAACAAAATAAAAACTCCATGGTGTTACAGAGAACAATAGCTTCCGATATCCAAACCTGGGCTCACAGCCAGGCCTGTCACCCCCAGTTCATGGCCAGTAAACTCCTGCAGTGGTCCAGCTTTACAATCCACATCCCACATCAGGGCAGTTTTATCACGTGAAGCACTGAAGATTCTATTTGACTTGAAGTTGCAGGTTACCTGAAATGAAATAAGAGGCATAATTGAAAATACCCACATATATGTCATTTCAATGCAGGAATGGATTTCAAAGTACCACCCACCGACCATGTACCCCATCACACCCCTTAATCTCCTAGTAAACAGCTGGAAATAGCACCTGACAAATTACAGAACCTTGCACTATTTGGCAGTTTTATGCATGCCACATGCAGATGCAACAAATGCAAAGACAAAGCATATGCATTAGAATGGACCAGACCGCATTCTCACATATCATCTTCGTCATGCAGCTCAATACAACTGTTCAAAACCTTGAAGTTTGACGTCTATGAAAATGACAAAACGTGAGTCAATTGACCACATACAAGTCAAGGTGAAACGACCATTGTCCTATCAGTTAACTTCATTTAGAAGTTTCCATTGAGAATCATTCCTCAGTTGACAACAGCGCAGAGGGAATATTTTTCTTAATCTAGTCCAAGTTACTCACTAAGAGATGACAATGGGAATCTTTTGTGGTTTATGGTTTAAAATGGGCAATATAGGAAATAGAAATGAGAACAGAGAGAAATGTATAGAAGCTGGCTGAAGTGCAATTGTTCCAAATCAAGATTAGTCCTAACACTAATTATAATCTTCGAAAGAGAGGCATTGATGACAATCTATTAAGATGTATGGACATCAGCAGTTTGATCTTTAACTATGTATACTTAGTTAGGAGCCATAACCAAAGTCTGTAACCCTCCAATAGAAACATAGAAAAACTACAGCACAATTCAGGCCCTTCAGCCCACAAAGCTGTGCCATATCCTCCCCCACCCATTTTATTTGCCAGAAATAGTCGTGTGCACATTTCCTGCATAGTACATCAACGTTTATAGAGCAGAACCACATGTGTTTGTAAAGGCAGCAGAAAGCTGCAGGTCAACTCTCAGGCCTGACCAATTTGTAATATCTTTTGTCTTTTCATAGTAACCGGAAACAATCCAAGGTATACCAAAGTGGGAAGCAGGACTGGAATAGTGGATTACCATTGAATGGAAAATTGCATGGGAAACAAAACACATACATACATTTTTATGGATAAAATGAGTAAGGGAGCACGTGGAGGGTTATAAACTTACAAGTTTTTCAACCTGGATATCCCCATTTTTAGATATTAATTGATTTGAAGAAACTGGAAAATGAGCGAGGTCATAGTTGATGACTATTCTTGGAAATATTGTGAGGACACTAATACTGCCCATGAGATTAATTACCACAACTTTTAGTACAGGCAGTATTTTTGTGACAAGTACTTCAGCTTTAGACTGCGTAACAGAACGGCAGGTCAGAGTGGGAGTGGGAATGAGAATTAAAGTGGCTCATTGGTCTGTGGCCTCCTTTACTGTTACAACAAGGCCAGACACATTTGAGGAACAGCACTTCATCTTCCATCCGGGCAGGTTGCAGCCTTCTGGACTTAATAATGAATTCTACAACTTCAGGTAACTTGATTTCTTTGTCTGTATCACTTGTCCATTTGTGATATTTGCTCAGCTTGTATGATTTTTTTTCCCTTTTATCTCTGGAAGTGAGGACGTACCCTGTCTGACCTGCTGGGCATGTCCTCCTGTTCTGCGTTTCCAACTCCTACATTCTCTTGTCTATATCCTTACTCACCAACTGCTCCCATTGACTGATTGGCAGATAACCTTGTGTTCAGCTTATCCCCATGGTTACCGTGGTTTTGCCCCATCAGACACATACCCCTCTTCCACCCTCCCTGCAGCTTAAACAGATTCTCTTGTCTCCTTCCCAGTTCTGATAAAGGGTCTTCGCCCCGAAACATTAGCTCTGATTCTCTCCTCACAGGTGCTGCCTGACCTGCTGAGTATTTCCAATATTTTTTGTACTTATTTTAACTCTGAGCCAAAATTCCTTGAGCAGCCAACACTTCCTGCAGATATGGTCACCATAAATGGAGTCCACCAGTTCTGACATTGCAGCTACAACACACCAATTGCCCAGCCATCTGTGTTCTATTTAGTAAGTTGGTTTTGATTTAATTATTTTAAACTTGCTTTTCTTAACTGTACTAATGTCCCTGATTTAAATCTTTTGGCCAATCAGGAGACACAGGAAAGAAATGCCCATCAATCACTGATCTGCTGTTCTATAATATCACACTTTAGCACTGACAGCGAGGAACAGGTTATAATGGAGCCTGTGTATTTCTCCTCTCCCAGATTCCCACTCTCCACTCACCAGGCCTGTGTCTCTCTCCTCGCCCAATCTCTTGCTCTTAACACTGCCTCAACCTCTTGATCTCCCAGTCGTTATACTGTTGTTGACGGTCTATTAAAATGGCTGACCCTCAATGCTTTGAATTTAAACTTAATACACCTATTTAGGATCCATACTTTAGAACAAAAAACATTACAATAGGACTGCACCATTCTATTACCAATGGGTAACTTAATCCCTAGGCTTTAAAACCTGGCCCTAGAAAATACAGTCTATGGTATACCTCCATTTCTCTTCTCGTGCATCTTGATTAGTAAATATACTGCCACTAATGTGTTCTTACCTTGGTGATATCACGTTCATGGCTCATGAATTTCTGCTGCACGCCACCAGATTTCCAGTTATATATGACTACTGTCTACAGGACAGGAAAATGGGAACAACGGAGTGATTCTACTACTGAATTAATTTGGTACTTAAATATTTGCAAAGACATGCACACATGCAATTTAGCTGCCATAACAGCAATATACTTTGAATAACCATGTCAAACAATGAATAAAATGGAATTTACACTTCAAGATGGAACTGACATTACAATACACGTAAAGAACTAGTTGTATTATCCTTCTCAAATGAGGAAGAATACTACAGTAAGACACTAAGCAGGGAGATATTGGAGAAAGAGATGCATTGTGATTGTGTGTGTGTATATATATATATCAGATTTAATATCATATTCAGTATTGCATACTGGTGTAAAGTCCTGCTCAAACACCTTCCCTCCATTTCTTCCCTATCAGAAGGTTAAAAATCTCACCTTGTCGTTTCCACCAGACACACATTGTTCAGATGTGAGGGAGGCTAGTGATGTCACAGCATCATTATGTGCAGGACTGTATTGCTGCACTGTTTGACTGGTGGGACTGTAGTCTGCATGTCCATCAACCCTGGAAAGAAAACAATAATCAAATTCAAAGCAAACTTCAACCTACCAATAAGTGAAAACCTAAAATAAAACCACTGATGCTGGAAATCTGAAATGAAAACAGAAAGTGTCTCAGACATGAAACATTAACTATTTCTCTTTCCACAAATGCTGCCTGACCAGCAGAGTATTTCAACATTTTCAGTTGTTATTGCAACCTAACAATACCAGAGTAAGCCACATTGATTAGAATTTAATCTCTCCCTCCTTGACAGATTAGAAATGTTATTATCATAATGGAATACTAGATTATGCAGAAGTCAAACCAGGATACAAGCAGTTCAAAACTTTGGAGAAATGGGATAGTACAGTGGATTAATACGTTTCTATTTTAACTCTAGGTTATCTATTTCAATGAAAATTAATGGATTAGAAACTCCTGGTCACAAAGGTGATAGAAATAAAGAATTTGTACTTATAGAGCATATTTTTGGTGCTTTAGATGTTTAATTGCTTTAAAAGTAAATCACTATGTATGGTGCAAGGGGTGCTGCAATTTTATTCGTGAGAGTGGCTGTCAGTTCACAAAGTATCACAGGTTGCTGTTGTGCTTTTAGTGTGTGCATGAAGAGAATTAACACTGAAGAGAGTTAACATGTCACTCGCTGCCAGCATCTGTGCCAAATGCTGGTGTGCTTCTCACTTTCAGCCTACACCCAGCTATTGACAATGTGAAAAGGAGAGCCAAATGAGTAAACCTCTCTATCAGCAAGTCTTCTGTTGTGCCTACACAGGGAAAACACAGATATTGGGGGCTCCTGTACCCCTTGCTAAAGCTACAGGGGGAATACAGAAGAGGTTTTGGCTCCCAGACATGTGATGTACAAGTCAGCTGGCATGTAGGCATACTGTGGCACATATGAACCAAATCCCCAGCATTGGGTAAGAAGCTCTACTACCTTGTCTTTACTTGGGGAGGGAGGGAACCCAAGGTACTAAATCAAAAAAGCCTGGAGTAGAATCCAAACATGGATTAATGCCTTGGATGCATTTTCAGTAACTCCTGCAACCAAGAAAGTGCCAAACATAGAGCTCTGCATTCCTTTGGACCCCATCAGGAAGATCAGTGGTGGAGGAGGGGTAATGGGACCCCGATGTGTGAGCAGTTCAGAATTTCCATAAATTCTGCCTGGGCTTGTGACATAGACAGAACACTGCATTTTATTTGTAGAACATTAAGATAATACTCGATACAGCAGTTAGAATTGATCAGCCCAACTCGAGTGATGTAAAGAACAGACAATATGGCTGCTCCCATCGTGTCCAGTTAGCTATCATCCACCTGGAACTGAGCCCCCCTGACTTGCCACTCTCCAGTTGCTTCAATGTGCTCTTGGAGAATAAAGTCTTAGCTCAATATGTGGACCAAATACATTGAATAAAAAAATTGAAAAGAAGGAAAAGACCAACTCTTTGACTGGCAAATTGGAATGTCAGGTCCACATACACAAGATTGACAGCCAACCTACAGGTTATTGACATCACCTACACGACATCTGTGATTGGCGTGGAATGTCAAAACCTCAACATTAACATAGACCTTAAATAAGACAAAACTAGCTGAGAGATGATTAATGTCAATGGGTTTTCATCTGAAGTGAGAAAAATCAGAGAGAAACAGGATTTTTAAGATGCAGATTATATGAGTCCATAAATGTGTTTTAAATGGAAAAAGATAATAAACATAGGAGAATGTTAAAGATTATGGGGAACATACAGTGGATTGGGATCAGAGCAGGTGTAACCCTCTGGTTTTCTTTTAAATATGTGAGGATTGTGTTCAAATATGAAGTCTTAAAGGACCAGAGCACAGAGACTTGTTATCATAAATTTATTGGATGCAACTTAAGTGACAACATTCAGAGCCTTGTGGTTACAGTATTTCTGCAGCAGGCCACAAGTCCAAGAGTTCAAATATCACTATGGCAAATGGAAAGAATTTTTAAAAATGTGGATTGGTACCATGAAAAGAAATGTCTGTGAAAGCTTCCAAATTATGACAGATCTGCCACACATAACATATATGGCCAATGTATGACTCAACTCCAGAGTTAGGTGGCTGACCTTTGGTGGGCTCCAAGCAACTTGAAACAAGGAAGATTGCATGTTAACCATATTCCAAGAAGAAATATAAATAAAGTCTTATTTTGCACATCCTTATTTCTGGAGTGTAACCTGCAGAATGATGATAGATTTGTTAATTGTTGTATATCACTACCACTTTCATTTATGCTCTCTGCACTCTCACTATACCTGTATCGTGATATGTTGCGTTTCTGTTTACTTTGCAGTTTCCCCATGGCAGCAAAGCATCAACTGGTATCAGCTAACAGTCAGGTGAAGAGCTTACTTGGTGACATGGCATCAGCTGTAGTTAATGGCATTCTTTGACCAGATGCATGGTGAAGTCCGGACCATATGAGAAAGGAAAATCAAATTGAGCAAGAATTACATTGAAGTACCAGTTAAGTAGACCTTTCAAAGCTTTAACTTGATATACAGTGTACAGTCAGCTTCCAAAAATGTTTTGATAAATATCTTTCTACAACAGGTTTATTTATAAGTAGCCAACAAAGATACTATAATTAGGTATCAGAATATATCTAAGGGAAAGTATATTTCGTTGAACTATCCCATAACTCATACACAGTAAAACTCCAACAATCCCGCATCTCACCATTCAGAAATACTGAAGATTCAGTATCTGGCTCACCTTAATGTTTGCTCTCTTCCTACTTGCCAGGGCCCCACTTCAAATGTTTCCTTGTAACTTGCAGAGACCCTGCTTCCCACATTCCCATTCACCTCACAGGGGTTCCTGTGCTCCCATTTCAACTCACTGGGACACTGCTTTTCCTGGCTCTCTTCAAACACAGCAGGGTCCAATTTTCCACACGCTGTTTAAACTTACCAGGTTACCAGGAATTTTTTCTAATATAATGTATCATTTAGAAAAAAGAATTAAAAATGTATTTGTGTAATAATAGGAATAACATCCAATTGTCTGGAAAATCTGCTAGTCCAGCACTGTCAAAATCCTGACCTTGTCAGTTGTTTGGAGATTTACTGTAATCACAGAAAGTAAGTATTCAGTGTTGGCAACGTATTACAGAATGCTGTGACCAAGACTGTCAGTTCATTGTTGAGCCTTGTTTATTTAAATTATCCAGAAAAATAAAACCCAGCCACATATAGTTGCAAACTTGATGTCTTCTAACACAGAGTGAACTTGGCATATCAAGTCACTTTATATTTTCAAACCCAAAAGTGATGGAGGTTGTACAGAAATTTCACAATCCAGTTGAAGGAAGGAAACACAATAGCTTCAAAACTGCATTCTGCATGTATTGCATTTGGAGATTAGTGCACATCCAGTTGGCTGAGGAAATAATTGACTGTGGACCCAGATGCTGGACTATTTTTCTGGCTGATGGAGCATGTGAGAATGTCAACCACAGCAAGTCTTTTGCTTTGTGACAAAAGTGTGTCATTGCAAATCCTATTTACACGGACAGATCAGATCAACGTCGCTTTCAATGCGTTGTGTTAGGATTGCTGTCTGGCTGAATGACGATGGATATTCTCGAAGACATTCCTCATCTCTAACGTTCTTGAGATCTGCGGCCACTTGGTCAAACAACGGGTACCTACAGGACAGCACTGAGCTCTTACCTTAACACAGCAATGGTCAAGGCTGTTTACTCTGTTCATTATCAGCACAGGCTACGTCCTATTTATGTTATCTACTTCCTCTCGAAGAACTGTTTCATTCCAATTCCTGTCATTTCTTCACTCTATTAATTTCTACGCGCATTTCCCCTTCTTCCTCTCTGCATTCGGTATCCCCACCTGCTCCCCATTGCTCGCACCTGGCAACGCCTCTCCGGTATCCAGGGGGGTCCCTCCCTCTAACCTGTCCCACGCTGCTGCTTCCGGTCCGTCAACCTAACTCCTCCCACCGTCCCGAAGGGGGGGGGGGGGGGGAAGCGGAGGACACGTGGGGTGAAGGACGCTTCTTGCTCTTGAGGACGGTGGTGTTTTGTGCCCGAATCCAGAAGCTGCGAGAAAGGAGCGCACACAATTCAAGTACTTTCATTTTTATATGGGAAGATCATGGGGAAAACAATTAGGGATAGATAGTATTCAGTCCTGACTTTCAGCAAATTACTGAATGATTTAAAACAGGTAATTGGATCGAAGTCGAGTTTATTGTCATATGCACAAAGACAGCTATGCACAGGTGCAATGAAAATCTTACTTGCAGCAGCATCACAGGCACATAGCGTAGATACACAATATTCACAAGAAAACATAAATGATAGTTAAATTATACAAGAAAGAGCATAATTAAAACAAAAAAAAACAAAGTCCATTGTAGTTCAAAGTGGTCATAGTGTTGCCATTACTGATGTAGTGATTAGGGTTGTGCAGGTTGGTTCAAGAACTGAATGGTTGAAGGCAAGTAGCTGTTCTTGAACCTGGTGGTGTGGAATTTCAGGCTTTTGTACCTCCTGCCTGATGGTAGCTGCGAGAAGATGGCATGGCCTGGATGGTGGGGATCTTTAATGATGGATGTTGCCTTCTCGAGGCAGCACCTCATGTAGATACTACCAATGGTGGGGAGGGATGTGCCTGTGATGTATTGGGCTGAGTCCATTACTCTCTGCACCCAGTCAAGATACTTTCAACAGTACGTCTGCAGAAGTTTGTTGGAGTGTTCGGTGACAAGCTGAACCTCCTTAATCTTCTAAGGAAGTAAGGACGCTGGCACACCTTCCTTGTGATTGCATTTATGTGCTGGGCCCAGGACAGATCATCCGACATGTTAATGCCCAGGAATTTAAAGTTGCTGACCCTCTCCACTGCCGATCCACCAACGTAGACTGGCTCATGTTCACCCTCCTTCCCCGTCCTGAACTCAACAATCAGTCCTTTAGTGTTACTGACATTGAGTGAGAGATCGTTGCTGCACCACTCAACCAGGTGTCCAAGCTCGCTCCTGTAGGCTGACTCATCAGCACTTATGATTCACCTGGGATTTTGCCAACATTGTGTATAGCTCCACACTTTCCTTAATTTAGGCACTTTATTTACTAGGGACAGTTTCTTTGGCAAGCTGTCCAACTCCTTAGTTTCCTTTAGCTCTCTTTTTACCACTAAGGTTTGCCACACCACAATATTGAGTCAATCTGAGTACATCTCTACTATTCTGCTGCTGGAACTATATCTGTTCCTGTCTCACCTTGATTTCACAGATGTTTTCCTTGTTGACTTCATCATCTCCAACCTTCTGCGAATTCATGCTGTCAAAATCAATCATCCTCGTCCACTGTTCCATGCTCCAATTACCTCTGCTCAACCTCGTGACACCATAAACGTCCTCTGCTCCTCTCACGCTGTGCTTCTCCCACCATCACTCTGACTCCACCATTGCCAGATGACTGTTCACCTGCTGCGTTCTTGACATCTGGGGTCCACATCCAGCTCCTGTGCTGTATTTGTATTGTTTGCTCTTGCTGGTGGGCATTGCTGTCAAGGCAATTACGTGTTACCCAATCCTAATTGCCAGGAAGGAGGTGGTGGTTCTTCTTGATAAAATTTGGGGGGGAGGGGTGAAGTTAATCCTGGACTGCTATTAGGTAGTAAAAGCCTTTATTTTTCTCATCCCAGCTTCTTTTCCAAATTCTGAGTCTCTGTCACTTTTTTCTTTTGATTGCAATGCCCAGTTGAGGCCTCCTCTGTAAATGCAAAATTTCTTTCTAGCAATCTCCATGCCACGTTCTTTTGCATTTGGATTGTTCACATTATCCATGGGAAGCCATTTAATCTCAGATTGTATTTACTGACCTATCAACCTCATTTTTATTATTATCCCTCTCTATTTTAGAACATCTGGTCAGAGGTACCCATACCTACTTTAGTAGCCCCTCGTATCTCAGTGCTATGAATCCTGATCGAGGTGGACTGCAAGTCAAGATAGAGGTGGACTGCAAGTGTTTCACTGACTTATGACGGAGGACTTAGGGCTACCTGTTAACTTTCCTTAGAATCTTTGTGCTTCTGATTAACAGTAAAGCCCCACTGCCTCATTGACTGCATCCCCCGCTTGCAAAAACCATAAGTGCCAACCATCTTACCTTAATTCTGGCAACTCTGGTTTGTTGTTCAACTGTTCTGTCTGCCATCAAATTGTTCTCGAACCACAAAACCATTTGTTGATGTTTGAAATAAAGGGAAATATTGGATACAATTTGGGATAGGATTATTATGAATGGAATAGAATCCATTTGCTTAAAAAGTGAAAAACACTGCATTGTTGTAGATTTAAAGGCATCGTCTATGGTTCTCAGCAGCCTCTCGTATCTCTTCGGGAGTATAGTTTGACTGCATTGCCTATAGTGAGAGTAAAATGGCATTTTTACTTGTAATAGATTTTATGATGTTATTACCTTTGAATTCTGAAACAATAATGCAGCTACAATAGGACTATTTATTATCCACTGTCTGAACTTAAAAGCAAAAGAGTTTTAGGAATGTTATTCTGATTTGTGGAAGATAAAACCAAGAAATCCAGTTAGGAATATGAGGTTTTTGGAGTAAAAATGGAAAAGCTAGAAACTCTCAGCAGGCCAAGCAGCATCTCTGGAAAGAGAAGCAGTTAATATTTCAGGTAGAAGCCCTTTGCCAGAACTGGGAAAGAGATAAGCAAGTTAGTTTTAAGTTGCAGAGGAGGTGGAGGGAGGGATGAATGAATGGATAGGACAAAGGAAATATCTGTGACAGTGTGAGGCCAGGTCAAATGGTTGATGGGATAGTTAGGTAGCGATTATGCTTCTTAATCTGTATTATGTGTTGCTAATAGCAGGGCTGTGGGACGTGCCCAACAAGTCAGGTTGTACTAATGAAGAGAGGAAAACAGAGCCAACATCACAAATGGATGTCTGACAGCAGAAATGGCTGGTTCAGATATGAACTGTTCCTGGAATATTTTCTCCAGCCTTGGTTGAGATATGTGATGTAGGACGGAGAAGAGAGGAGGCCAACAAAGAAACATTTAGCCTGGAGTTGAACATTCATCAGCAAAGGCAAAATTAGTTGAAGCTGTTTTTATTTGGGAAGCTTTAGAAGAAGTACGGCTGAGATTTCCAAAGTATTTAGAGGATGAGAATCTCTCCAGTGAGAAGTGCGATTTGAGTTGTAAAACAAAGGCAAGAATGGTGACGTAAAATTTCAAATGGATGAGAGCACAGAGTTACAATGAATTACAAAGAGATTTTGATCACTTAGGGAGATGGGCTGAGGAATGGCAAATGGTTTTCAACTTAGATGTGTGAAGTGATGCATTTTGGACATTCATACCAGGTTAGGGCCTACAGTGAATGGCAGGGCACTGACGAGTGTTGTGGTACAGAGGGACCTGGGAGTACAAGTGCACAGTTCGCTGAAAGCGGCTGCACAAGGAGATGGTGGTGAAGAAGGCAAGTAGCATTCTGGCCTTCATCAGTCAGGGCATTGAGTTTAGGAGTAGGGACATTACGTTGCAGTTATAAGTCGTTGGTGAGGCCGCACTTGGAGTATTGTGTACAGTTTTGGTCACCCTGTTATAGAAAGACATTGTCAAGCTGGAGAGGGTGCAGAAGAGATTTACGAGGATGCTGCCTGGACTGGAAGGCCTGAGTCCTAGGGAAGAGGTTGGCCATGCTGGATCTTTATTCCTTGGAGCGTAGGAGAAATGAGGGGTGACCTCATAGGAGCTTATAAAATCATGAGGGGTATATGGATAAGACAGTCAGTCTGTTCCTCAGGGTTGGTGAGTCCAAACCTAGAGGGCACAAGTACAAGATAAGAAGGGGAAGATACAAAAGAGACCTGAGAGGTAACTTCTGTACACAGAGGGTAGTGAGTATCTGGAATGAGCTGCCAGAGGAAGTGGTCAAGGCGGGTACAGTTGCAATATTTAAGATGCATTTAGGATAGGTACATGGAGGGGAGGGGCTTGGAGGGTTATGAACATGGGCAACTGGGACTAGCAGGGAGGATGGTGTGGACCAGTTGGGCCGAAGGGCCGGTTTCCATGCTGTATTACTCTAAGACTCTACAGGGTTGTTCGGATTATGGAAGTTCATCCTAACTGAATCCACAAATTGCTACCCAAAAATCCAAGATACAGAATAAAATTTGCTCTTACGGAATTTATATGGATGGGAAAAATAAATAAATAAACACAAAATGTGAAAGAAACAACAGATCTTGTTTATTTACATTTTTTCAGCTCACGTTCCTTGATGCAGGCGCAGATAACGTGCTGGAGTTTTTATGGCACAGTAGAATCATTTTGCTATCCAGCATATTTTTTCACGAGGTTTTGGTTATGAGTTATACCATTAAACTCTCCACCTATATTTGATATGTGTTTAAAAATGTATGTCTCCATTCAACTGAAGGCTGGGAGGTGATCAGTGGAGACGCAAGGGGCTGCCATCTACTGCCAACCTCCCGCCAACCTCCCCTCGCCCCACCTGGGTCCATCTGCCCTTCTTTTTAACCTCTCTCCTTATCCACCTCAACCTGTCACCATCATCTTAGAGTTTTCAGTTTGTTTTTTTGCTCCAGATTACAGCATCTGCAGCCACTTGTGTCTCTAAATGCAGCTGCTGGCCACTTAAATTGACAAGGCAATCTCTTAAGTGGCTCCTCCACCATGAACCAGCAGCTACGGTTCTATTACTGTTGAGAGAAAAACATCCCATAGGAATGCATCTCCACTTATAATGTGGGATTCAATGCGAAATAGGGTTTCACTTTACAGAAAATCGCGATACGGATGGTTTTCTAGGAATGCAATCCCTCTGACATAGGGGTCGCCTGTATTTATTGTGGAGCAGTTCACTTCACAAAGAGTGGTGTCCCTCTGGAACAGATTACTGAAGTGTGTGGTAAGTTTAGATTTCTTGTAGTCCACCAAAAGGAAGCTGGACAAGTTGTCAAGGCAGGACATCCTTCCAAGCTATGAAGTAAACTGATCAGCGAGATTTCTGAGTTGATTATTTTATAGCATTATGGGATCAGATAGAAATGCCCCATTTCTTCTAAACTCAGCTAATTTATGGGGTAGGTACACAGGGAGGGGAGGTTGTGGACGGTTGGGTTAAGATTAAGATTTCTTTATTAGTCGCATGTACATCAAAACACGCAGTGAAATGCATTTCTGCGTAGAATGTTCTGGGGGCAGCCCACAAGTGTCGCCACGCTTCCGGCGCCAACATAGCATGCTTACAACTTCCTAACCCGTATGTCTTCTGAATGTGAGGAAACTGGAGCACCGGGAAGAAACCCACGCAGACATGGGGAGAACGTACAAGCTCCTTACAGACAGTAGCTGGGGGAGAGAGGAGCATGTGGCTTTACCATGTCCGCTTGGAGCAAACAGGATCAACTAAGTAATCTTATATTTATCATTATTAATCTCTTAGCACTACAGGTCAATGATACATTAAGTACTTCATGTAGCTTTGAACTCATGAGATGGCAATGGAGTTATTTCACTTCCTTTAAAAGCATCTGTTCATTCAACCCTTGAAATTGAAATGTTTAGGTACTGAAGCATAATGACAGAAATTTATTCTCATCCTGTTGTCTTATGTTACAGATAAGTATGTCGCTTGAACAAATCATTCAACGGACATACAAACACCAAGACTTGGGGGATTGGCGATTGTTGTTGGCTATTTTGGGCTTTAGGTTGAAACAAATAATCACAATGCCTTTCCTCTTGAAAATTGTGAAAGCAGAGGTAAGACAGATATATTTGATCCATTTGATTCTTGCATGTTTCTCTCACTACATGTAACATAACAGAAAGAATTTACATTTGTTTTGTGACTTTTGCCATTCAATCTGAAGCTCAGTCACTGTTGTAATATAAGAAATTTGGTAGCTAAATTTCCAGTGAGCAAGGTCCCACTAACAACAAGGATATATTAGCCAGTTAACCTGTTTCAGTGATATTAAAAACAGAAATGCTCACTGGGTCAGGCATCATCTATGTTTCTCTTTCCACGTATGCTGTCAGACCAGCTGAGCTTTTCCAGCAGTTTCTACTTTCATTTCAGTTTTCCAGCACCTTGCAGTTTTTATTTTTACTTACTGTTTTAGTGGTGTGGGTTGGAGAATACTGGCCCTGAACTAGGGGAGAAGATCCCTGCCTTCTTTGAGTATCACCATGGCTTCTGAGAGTTTACCGGTGAAAGCCAACAGGGTCTTTGTTTAACATCTCATTCAGAATTCAGCAGATCTGACAGTGCAGCACTCATTCACTACTTACTGGAATTTCTCCCTGGGGCACATATTGGATATTATACTACAGAAAAAGTCCCAGGAAAATTTTCACAATGGCAAATGAAGCCTTTATTAGAGAATAAATGGCATTTCAACAAATCCAATGTGAAATTTTAGAATCAGAAGTTTCATTTCAGGTCCAGATTTGGGCACCTGCTTAAGCAATCATTATTGAATTTTTTTAAACCATTTCTTTGCATACAGTATGTGAAAAGTTAAATTTTAGAGATGCATCATAATGTCTGCTGATTGCAGCAAAAAAAAATACATGTATCTAATGTCTTTCCCACCAATAGAAATTGTCAGATTCTGCCATAAATACAAAACAAAAAAATCACACCTTTAAAAGCAGGCTTCCAATCTGCTGGAGTGCTGATTGTAGTCCATGAAATGCATTGAAAAGATAAGTAAATCAGTTACATGTAATTATTTCAACATGCTTCATACCTTCACCGACAAATTACTTGTATTGCAGTTTGTGTAACAGTTCTTGCTGTTCTATGCAGTGTTGCTATGTTTTAATTTGATGCTCATTTTGTTAAGACAGAAATGATAATGATGTAAATATTGTAAGTATGTAAACAAACATGTTTAATTTAAAAAGTAATAATTTAATTAAGGGTCTTCATTAGCAGATTAGTCAGAGGGGGAAAAAAATTGACAAATGAACCAGAAGCAAGATGTGGAGAATTTTTTTTAATGCCGCAAATTATAGTGACCTTGAAAGATGAAGTTCAGTCGTAATTTCCAAAAGGGATTTGGATACATAACTTGGAGGAAGAAAGAAACTGCACAAGTGGGATGAGAGAGGAAAAGTGAGACTAATTGGAAGGCAGTTTTGGAGGGCCAGCACATATATTGTGGGGCAAATGGCCCTGCCTCTGTATTGCATAATTCTAGGTGGGTCGCTGCAGTCATTGTGGTTCACAGGCTTTGTGCACCCACCTAATAGAAAGAATGGGGATCTGACCTTGGCACAAAGCAGGTGCAAAGTTGGCAGGGAGCTCTTTACTTATCTGGTGGGTTAGTGCAAAGAAAATTATTAACACTTTGCAGAAGGCCAAAAATTATTTTTGAGACCATCTCTGTTGGTATGCAGTGCACTCACTTCAGGCTGTAAATGCATTCTATTGGGTTAGTTTCTGAACAGTTGTTCTTTGCCACACAAAAAAAATACTGATCGGAATGGAAGGTGTTTCAATCTGTCCGTGAAATAAACTCTATGATGACTCTACTATATGGAAAACTGTTTCACTGAGAGACTAGCTTTCTGGTTCTTGCTACCAGGCCTCTATTCAAATTTGGAGCAGCACCACTGTCATGCTGAACATCAGAAGGATGCTGCAAGTTCAGAAAAATCTCATCTGTACCCTGCCTGCTGTCCTTTCCTATGGAACTTAACCCAAAACTTTTACCCACAGGCATGAATAGTGAGTGTTGGAGGAAGGCAAGATGCTGTCAATAATGACAAATTTATTTCAAATGCATCTGATAAATAGAGAATTTCCATAAACATTTTGCAATGCAAATATATTCAGTCATTTGAAATTATCAGTGTTCCTGGTTATAGCTCCACAGGGTGCCCATGCAGTTAAGAAGAAATCAGAATAAAGGCCACGGTTGACCAGAAATTTTCCATCACATGATATTAAGAGGAATAGATAGAGTGGACAGCCAGCACCTCTTTCCCAGGGCACCAATGCTCAATACAAGAGGGGATGGCTTTAAAGTAATGGCTGGGAAGTTCAGGGGAGATAGCAGAGGAAGGTTTTTTACCCAGAGGGTGGTTGGGACATGGAATGCGCTGCCTGGGGCGGTGGTGGAGGCAGGTACATTGGTCAAATTCAAGAGATTACTAGATAAGCATATGGAGGAATTTAACATAGAGGGATATGTGGGAGGTTAGATAGTCTTAGGTGAGGTTTAAAGGTCGGCACAGCATTGTGGGCCAAAGGTCCTGTATTGTGCTGTACTGTTCTATGAGCTGTGTGTGTGTCTGTGTGTGAGAGAGAGCAAGAGAGATTTCCCTATCCTATTTTATACAGAATTTGTAAATTATGAGGAGACCCACCCTCTCCCTTCCCTCCAAAAAAGAGGAACGTTATGTTAATTAGTGCAAGAGCTACTCAATGAACCAACATCTGGGGCACAAAAGTCACACTCCTCATCACGTGACTTTACTCTGGGACCGGGACAGATTTGTATTGTTTTCACCGTTGCTCTTTTCACAAGCTGAATGAAACTGATTTTGGCAAAAAGAATAGAAGCAACAGATTTAGAACTGAAATAATGTTTTCGCTGCTGCAGAATAACTGTTGCTGTCAGAAGAAAAGAATAAAAATTAAACAGACATTACTGCTCTCACAATACTTGGCAGATAGAGGTAAAAAGCATTGTGGATGATTTCTTGATCTGCCTTTCCAAGAAGTTGCAGCTTACGAAATGGAAGGATACTCGTTTGATCTGATCATTCTGCTTTTAGAGCAAAGGAGACTTTGACACATGCCAGCTGCTCCTCGTTGCTGGTCAACACTGCCTTGGCCTTGTAGTTCCCGTTGGTCATCCAATATGGTAATTCCACATAAGGGATGTTGAAGCTGGTACTTGGCAGAGAGTACTTACCCTGGTTATCAAGAAAGAGAGCAGTATCAAGAAAGAGAGCAGTGTCAAGCAGGAAATGCTCATACCTGTGACTTAAGCTACCAGTTCTTACTTGCATTGATTAATGACAGTCTTCATCCTAATACGACCTTCCCTTCTAATTTTGCATGTTTTTCTGACCACTTCTTTCTGCCACCTTACTCCCTTCCCTGACTGAGGACACTGGATCCTTGCTGAGGTTTTGCACATGGCTACCCATCAGTTCCTCATTCAAGTGTCCCTTTTTCACATGAAAATCTAGACCAAGCCAAGTCACAATCCCCACCCCTTGCTGATTTTTCCTAATCCAGGAATCCTTACCCATTCCATGGCCAAAAAAAATCTAACAACGCAAATTCAGCATTGTTCTTGGTCTGTACACCTCAACTACTTCTAACTTTGGCTTACATTTACACATTGTAGACTTCAATGAAACAAGACTTTTCTCTCTGCAGGTTTTAAAGATGTATCTCAATTTATGTCAGGTTGTGCAGTATTTGTAAACAATGCATTAATGGGTTCACCAAGTAATTTTAGGAACCTTTACAGATTTGTTAATCCATTAATTGGGTGATAGTCATGTTAACAGCACTGAATGACTGTCTAACAAGGGGTTGACTCTCTCCAGTTTGCTGAGTTTACTTTCTGATTGTTCCTTTCACAACATCTCGTTGTGTTCTCTATTAATCAGTTTTCTTCACCTTTTTCCAGACTGTCACATCTAAAACACAAAACCCTGTAAATCCTCGATAAAGCACATATGTTCTGTCACCTCTTTCACCATAATTAGGCTGGATCCCACTGACAGATTTTTAACACAACATCCAAATGTGCATCCACAAACAAAGAGTACTCAAAATCAGTATACTTCATCCCATTTAGAGCATAACCTAGGAGACAGTCAACCTCCAAGAGAACCTGGTTTTATTATTCTACCCTGTAGTCACAGCTACAGAAAAGTGGTTATTTAACACCATACTCTTGGGTCTCGATGCAAGTGTGTCTTATATTTGAGTCAATTTTTTGTGTTATGCATAACAATAAAGCTGGAAAAAGTTTGAGTATCAGGACAACGAGAGGCTAGAATGGAGAAATACTAGAGTTTCTAGTATTACAGTGGTTATTAGACAAAATCCTGGCTGTGGTAACAGGAGGTGAATGTAATGGAAATTGATTTTTTAATGAGAGTCCCATGTAGGATACAAGAGTATATAAAGCCAGGATGGTAAATTGTAACCCAACTCAATTTTAGATATAGCAAAACACTCAGCAGATAAAAACTCTGGTGGAGTTAACTCAAATTATGACAGACATGAGAATTAGGCGAACACACAGATAAAAATGTGTGGATGTATTAGGACCTAAAGAGCCACCAGAGACACAGTGGGCATGTGATTTTGTAGTTGCTTTGGTTGCCATCTTCATTGATGCTGCACTTAGATTTGAAGGTTTACTCTCTCTGATACTCTGTGAAACATTCAATAATAAAAGAATGAAAGGATTTCAGACACTGCTCTGGTAGTGCCCAGAGCAGTTCCTAACCTGCTCAGTATTGAGAGCCTCCACTCCAAGTTCTCATGTTTATCTGGAAGTATTCAGTGATAGATCTTCAGCTTGTCATCCAAGCTTAAGACCAGCTTATGGAAATGATATGATTTTTCATTTCCACCAATTACATCGGAAATGAGAACTGGGCCATTTATATGGAATGGTTAATTTGCAACGGCCGCTTCATTTCTGGCTGATGAGCTGAAAGCTTACCCCTTTGTGTTCGTACACTCCAATCAAAGCTAAGTTTTGAGACATCAGCCATTCTGTTGCATATGGTGTGTGGAAGCACTTGGGTTTAATAGTATTCCCATGATTATGAGCTTGGGAAGTGAACTGGACCTTGTTCCTTGTGTCCTTCACTGCATTCATTGGGGCTGTGCTCCACAGAAATGATTGCTGACCACTAATTTCAGCACTGAGCTTGGTCCCACCGCAGAAAAAAAACTACAGGCCTGCCTTCTCCCTTGTGGGGAAAGGAGGAGGATAATGGAAGAGAAAGTTGTGCAATTCTTGGTTGTCACTTTCAGCACCTTGGAGGGCTGTGAGTTGGGCAGGAGACGAGCAGATGGAATTGGTGCAGAGACCTCCATTGGATAGGAGGATGGTGTGAAAATACCTGAAGAGAGAATTTTGCCTACAAAACAAGGAATGGGCAATATTGGATAAAAGAAAGTTGTGCTCCCATTTGCTGGTGTGGATTGTACTGTCAGCTCGTCTGTTTTGTTTTACACTATGCATACTGAGTTAATGGAAGGCTGCGTCTCCTTACAGTGATGTTCAGCTTCATCCTGGTCATATGACGTGCAATTAGCAAAAAGCAATCCTCTTGTCCAATTCTATTGAGCTTGGTGGCAGTATCTGTCCATGTACATTCAGCAAAGAGCAAAAGGGAGCATTCCCTTCCACCCAAGACTGCATAGCTTATGTGTTTCATAGTTGTACTTGGTAACAGTAGCTCTTACCTGCTACTACATGGCTCACCTTTGACATCAGTAACGTATGAAACAGAAGCAAGAACAAGCCTTACAACTTGCTGCACTATTCAATACAGTCACATTGGTCTTGTATCTCAGTACATTCCTTCACCTGATCCCAAAAAAATCTGTCAACTGTGAATACACTCAACAACTAAGCATTCAAGCGTCTCTGAGGTAGAGGACCCCAAAGTTGTAAAATCTTCTTCATGAAGAAATTTCTCATCACGGTCCTAAATGGCTGATCCCCTCATTTCTGCAGCCATGGCCCCTCGTTCTGGACTGTCTGGCTGGAGGATACAGCCTCTCAGCATCTACCCTGCCAAATCTCTCTCAGAATCTTGTGTACCTCAATGAGATCACTTCTCATTCGTAGAAAAAACTTTAGAGTATACACCAATCTTGTTTCATGGGGCAAGTCCTCATCCCAGAAATCAACCAAGTGAATCCATGCTCCAAAGGAATTATATGCTCCTCCAAATGAATTCTAACCATAGCTCTGAACAATCTTAGAAGCTTGCTTACTTTGGCACTCAAACCCTTTGCCTTACCAATTGCTAGTTGTATCTTTCCACTTCTGATAAACCAAAGCAGCATTTCTTCTGTATATTTGTAACTTTTACTATTTTGTTACCATTTGAAAATAAGTATTTTGTTGTTCTATTCTTCCTACTATCACAAGGGTCAAGAAACAAAGTAATGGCTTAAATCTGACAAAGCCACTCAGCAGATATCTGCAGAACAACAGTAGTTATTAGAAGAATACAATTTTCTGCATTTACAGAAACTTAAAGAAAAACTTGCATTTATATAACGCCTTCCACAATCTCAGGATTACTTTGGAAGTGTGGTCACTGTTGTAAAGTATAAAGAATGTGGCAGCTAATCTGCAAACTGCCATGTCATTTTGTTTCTGAATAAATGATCAGAAAATCAGTTCTAGCGCTATTGATTGAAGGATAATTGACTGGGATATTTGGGGAATCTTATGCTTTTTCTGACTGGTTCCTTTTTTTTTAATGATACCTTCACCTGAAGAAGTTGATAGGGGTTCGGTTTAACATCTTAGTTCAAACTGCACCTTTTGGTACTGTTATCCTTCAGCAGTCCGATGCAACGTAAGCCAACTTTCCATCTCAGAACTAAGAGTGCTCAAGACTCAAGAGTTATAAAACATGGAATTCTCAAGTCTGTTTCTGACCTATCTAAAGTGAATAAACAAATTAAAGTGTGGGACAAATGGTTTCTGTACAAAGACGTGAAGCTCACATCTGTTCCATTCCAAAGGCTTGAGCGCAAAATCTACGTTGGCATTCTAGTACAGTGCCTTATTCCTAGAAGTGCCATCTTTCAGAAGAGATGTCTTCTGTTCTGAAGAGACAACTCCCAATTGCTCTATCATCCCAAGGCACTACGTTAAAAAGCATGTTCCTTTACCAATATCTAGTTATATAGGGTATCACTGTGAGTGAGGCAGGTAGGGGGATCCAAGAGGTAGTGCTAGAGGAGCCTCAGCCCTTGAGTTTGTCCAACAGGTCTGAGATTCTTGCTCCCTGTGCAGATGAGAGTGGGGGCTGTAGGAAGGATGAGCAACCGAACTGTGGCCATTAAAGAGGGGGGAGAGAAGAGAAATGTAGTTGTGATTGGGGATGGTATAGTCAGGGGAATAGACACAATTCTCTGTCGCAAGGATAAAGAGTCCCGAAGGCTGTGCTGCCTGCCTGGTGCCCAGGTTCGGGACATCTCATCTGACCTACAGAGGAATTTGGAATGGGAGGGGAAAGATCCAGTTGTCGTGGTCCATGTGGGTACCAATGACGTAGGTAGAACAAGGAAAGAGGTTCTGCTGAGCAATTTGAGCAGCTAGGGACTAAATTAAAAAGCAGAACCAAAAAGGTAATAATCTCTGGATTGCTACCTGAGCCACGTGCAAATTGGCACAGGGTAAATAAGATGAGAGAGTTAAATGCGTGGCTGAAAGATTGGTGTGGGAGAAGTTGGTTTGAATTTGTGGGACACTGGCACCAGTATTGGGGAAGAGGGACCTGTTCCAATGGGACGGGCTCCACCTGAACCATACTAGGACCAGGGTCCTAGCGAATCACATAACTAGGGCTGTAGACAGGGCTTTAGACTAAATAGTAGGGGGGTGGGTTCAACAGATTGGAAGAGTACAGATAAAGTAAAAGGTAGAAATTGATAGATATGACATTGTGAGCATCACAGAATCGTGGTTGAAAGAAGGTCACAGCTGGGAGCTAAGCATCCAAGGATACACATCAGAGGGGGTGTGGTGGCTCTGCTGGTAAAAAATGAAATCAAATCCTTAGAAAGAAGTGACATAGGATCAGAAGATGTAGAATCCTTGTGGGTAGAGTTAAGGAACTGCGAGGGTAAAAAGACCCTGTTAGGAGTTATATACAGGCCTCTGAATAGTAGCCAGGATGTGGGGTACAAATTACAACAGGAGATAGAAAAGGCATGTAAAGAGGGCAATGTTACGGTGGTCATGGGGGATTTCATATGCAGGTAGATAGGGAAAATCAGGTTGATACTGGATTCCAAGAGAAGGAATTTGTAGAATACCTACAAGATGGCTTTTTAGAGCAGCTTGTGGTCGAGCCCACGAGGGAAAAGGCAATTCTGGATCTGCTGTTGTGCAATGAACCAGATTTGATGAGGGAGCTTAGGAGGCAGTGATCATAATATGATAGAATTCACCCTGCAGTTTGAGAGGGAGAAGCTGAAATTGGATGTATTGGTATTACAGTTGAGTAAAGGTAACTACAGAGGCATGAGAGAGGAGCTGGCCAAAGTTGGTTGGAAGGGGACCCAAGTAGGGATGACGGTAGAGCAGCAATGGCAGGAGTTTCTGGGAGTAATTCGGAAGACGCAGGATCATTCCATCCCAAAGCAGCAGCAGCATTCTAAAGGGAGGATGAAGCAACCGTGGCTGACAGGGGAAGTCAAAGACAACATAAAAGCAAAAGAGAGGGCATACAATATTGTAAAAATTAGTGGGAAGCTAGAGGATTGGGAAGCTTGTAAAAACTAACAGAAAGCAATTAAAAAAGCAATAACGGGAGAAAAGATGGAATATGAAGGTAAGCTAGCCAATAATATAAAAGAGGATCCAAAAAGTTTTTTTCAAATATGTAAAGTGTAAAAGAGAGGCAAGAGTGGACATCAGACCACTGGAAAATGATGATGGAGAGGTAGTAATGGGGAACAAAGAAATGGCAGACGAACTGAATAATAATTTTGTATCAGTCTTCACTGTGGAAGGCACCAGCAACATGCCAGAAATTCAAGAGAGTCAGGGGGCAGGAATGAGTGTAGTTGCTATTACTAAGGAGAAGGTGCTTGTGAAGCTGAATGGTCTGAAGGCAGATAAGTCACCTGGACCAGATGGACTACACCCTAGGATTCTGAAGGAGGTAGCTGAAGAGATTGTGGAGGCATTATTAGTGATCTTTCAAGAATTACTAGAGTCAGGAATAGTTCTGGAGGACTGGAAAATTGCAAATGTCACTCCACTCTTTAAAGACGGGAGGGAGGCAAAAGACAGGAACTTATAGGCCAGTTAGCCTGACTTCAGTGGTTGGTAAGATGAGTCCATTATTAA
The DNA here is from genome assembly GCF_009764475.1 of Pristis pectinata. Lineage (NCBI taxonomy): Eukaryota > Metazoa > Chordata > Chondrichthyes > Rhinopristiformes > Pristidae > Pristis > Pristis pectinata. The sequence continues at coordinate 28,858,681 of NC_067427.1, forward strand.
GGATGAGGTTTTGGGGTACTTGGAAACTCATAATAAAATAGGCCAACGTCAGTACGGCTTCCTTAAGGGGAATTCTTGCCAGACAAATCTGTTGGAATTCTTTGAGGAAGTAACAGGCAGGATAGACAAAGGAGTTAGTGGATGTTTACTTGGATTTTCAGAAGGCCTTTGGCAAGGTGCTGCACATGAGGCTGCGAAACAAGTTAGGAGTCCATGGTACTTACAGGAATGGTCCTAGCATGGATAGAAGAGTGGCTGACTGGCAGAAGGCAAAGAGTGGGAATAAACGATGCCTTTTCTGGTTGGCTGCCGGTGACTAGTGGTGTTCTGCAGGAGTCGGTGTTGAGTCCGCTAGTTTTCACGTTACATGTTAATGATCTGGATGACGGAATTGAGGGCTTTGTGGCCAAGTTTGCAGACGATACAAAGATAGGTGGAGGGGCAGGTAGTGTTGAGGAAGCAGGGAGTCTGCAGAAGAACATGGACAGGTTGGGAGAATGGGCAAAGTGGCAGATGGAATACAGCGTAGGGAAATGTAGGGTCATGCACTTTGGTAGAAGGAATAAAGGCATAGACTATTTTCTAAATGGGGAGTGAATTCAGAAATCAGAGGTGCAAAGGGACTTGAGAATCCTAGTGCAGGATTCCCTAAAGGTTAAATTGCAGGTTGAGTCGGTAGTAAGGAAGGCAAATGCAATGTTAGCACTCATTTCAAGAGGACTAGAATATAAAAGCAAGGATGTAATGCTGAGGCTTTATAAGGAGATGGTCAGACCACATTTGGAGCATTGTGAGTAGTTTTGGGCCCCATATCTAAGGAAGGATGTGCTGGCATTGGAGAGGGTCCAGAATGATCCTGGGAGTGAGGGTTAATGTATGAGGAACTTTTGATGGCTCTGGGCCTGTACTCGCTGGAGTTTATTAGGATGAGAGGGGGAATCTCATTGAATCCTACCAAATATTGTAAGGCCTGGATAGAGCAGATGTGGAGAGGATGTTTCCAGTAGTGGGAGAGTCTAGGACCAAAGGGCACAGCCTCAGAATAGAAGGATGTCCCTTTAGAACAGAGGTGAGGAGGAATTTCTTTAGAGGGTGGTGAATCTGTGGAATTCATTGCCACAGACGGCTGTGGAGGCCAAGTCATTGGGTATATTTAGAGCAGAGGTTGACAGGTTCTTGATTAGTAAGGGCGTCAAAAGTTACTGGGAGAAGGCAGGAGAATGGGGTCGAGAGGGAAAAATGAGTCAGCCATGATCGAATGGCGGAGAAGACTTGAAAGGCCGAAGGCCTAACCCTGCTCCTGTGTCTGATGGTCTTATCATCGAACACGTATTATCAGTTTGTCATTTGTGGGAGCTGGATATGTGGAAACTGACAGGTATGTTACACTCTCGTGACAACACTTCAGAAGCATCTAATTACCTCTAGAGTGCTTTGTGATGAACCAATAGGACCCAAGCTAAAGTAAGTTCAGGAGCTGGTGATGGATGAAATGAATTGTTTTCTAACTGCGCAGGTGATGGAGCAATTACAGCTGTGTAAATTATCCCAGCTCCTGCATTTGTGTGGCTGATCTGGTTGTAAATCTGAAACGTGACCGCACTGCAGGAAAAGTGAAGGGTATCTTACCGCTTTAAAAGGACAGTGACATGGGAGTCCGTATGTAAACAACGGCTCTGGGCAGCTTTGTCCAGGTGGGATGAGCATATTCAGCAGTGCACAGACATCATTGTAAACGCAGCTTCCAATGTCAGCCACACATGGAATTTTTAACCAGATTCCAGCTTCTTCCTTGTACAACGATAAATTAACCTGTCAAACAAAAACTTGAATTTATATAACAACTGCAACATAAAATATCCACAGAGGCTTCACAGTTGTCTTTCAGACAAAAAGTGGCATCAATCCAAGTAAGAAGCAAAACAAAAACAAACTGCTGGAGGAACTCAGCGGCTCAGGAAGTGTCTGTGGAGGCAGAGGGATGGTCGAACCACTGATTTCTTCCAGCAGTTTGTTCTTTACTCCAGATTCCAGCATCTGCAGTCTCTTGTGTCTCCAGCTAAGGAGGAATTAGGAAGATGACAAAAATAGAGGCATGTCTGAAGGAGTTTCATAGGGTGGCGAAGTTCAAGGAGGGAATTCAAGTCTATGGCCTTGGCGGCTGAAGGCACAGCCAACTGTGGTGGAGTGATTTTAAAAATGAGGGATGCACAAGAGGCCAAGACTGGAGCAACATAGAAGGGTGTAGAGCTGAAAGAAGTTACAGAATTTGGAGAGTGGGGTTGTGTGAGGGGTGGGTAGAGCAGATTCTGGAGGCATTTGAAGAAGGGTGAAATCAGATAAGGAGCAAAGGTAGATTGCTCCGAATTGGGTGATGGGTGAATGGGGTTGCCAGTAAGGTTATGAATATCACTGTTTTGATGCACTCACGTTTATGGAGGGTGGCAGTTGGGAAAGTATTGGAAATAGTATCGGCTGGAGGTAACAACGGCTTGGATGAGGGCTTCAGCAACAGATCAGCTGACACTAGAGATCGAAGTGGAACAAGTAAGCATAACTAATGATTCAGCAAATATCTGCGTCTGGATCACTGCTACACGGACAGAATGCAACAACCTCCCACACCAGTAACATTCCTGGCAGTCACCATTATCCAGCAATATAAATAACATGACAATTAGAGCAAATCAGAAGCTGGATATTCTGCAGCTAGTCAGGAGTGTAGTGGAGTTGTCTCCACTTGCCCGTAACAGTGCAGGGCCAACACTTGAAGCTCACTACAATCCAGGACAAAGCAGGCTGCTTCATTGTTAGCCCATCAACTACCTTATGCTACTATCTGCATACCCTGGCTGTAGTGTGTCCTGACAACAGGAACTACTACAACAACAGGGTTCATTGGCAGCATCCCACGAACCCAGGAGCTGCATCTTGTAGAAAGGCAAAGTCAACAGATGGACAGGAACCCTATCACATCTGGGTTCCACACCAAGTCCCATGCCATACTGACTTGTATCTCTGCTGGTGCAGTGCAAAGGGTCCATTTTGGAACTGAGCAGGCTGGGTGCAGGGCAGAGGATTGACTCTTACCGTTAAAGGTGCTTCAAGGGTAACATTGGAGGAACCTGTTGCACTGGCTTGAAGGTACCCAGGAAGAGTGATTGGATCCGGTTGAATTGAAAGAGCCTCAAGGACTGCGGGGTTCTTCTCACTCCCACAATTAGCCCAGGAAAAGGTGGCATGATTCTGAATAAGGAAATCAGTGAAAGAGGAGTGAACAAATATCTACTGAATGTGAACTTGATCTCCCCAACAAACTTTAAAGAGCATGTTTTGCAGAATCATCAGAACCTGGAGAAGACCATTTGGCCTATTGAGTCTGTATTGCCTCTATGTAAGAGCACTCCCTTGCCCTCTCCCTGTAGCCCAGCAAATTCCTTCTTTTTGAACTTTGTGGTTAAATCTGCCTGCACCACTATCCTGGCAGTGCATTCCACACCCTAATCACTCATTGTGTAAAGAAGTGTTTCCTTGCGTCAGTTATGGTTTTTTTGACAATCACCTTTATTCTGCGACCCCTGGTTCTTGACCCCGCTGCTGGTGATAACAGTTTCTATATGTCTACTCTGTCTATACAGTTCAAGATTTTAAATTTCTCTATCTGATCTACTCCAAGAAGAATAACCCTAGCTTCTCTATTCTAAAGCCCGTCATCCCTGAATCATTTTGGTATATCTTTTCTGCAACCTCTCCAATGCCTTCACACCTTTACTAAAGTGTGGTACTCAGACCTGAACACAGTACTCCAGTTTATGGTGGTACCAATGTTTTATAAATGTTCATCATGACTTCCCTGCGTTTGTCCTCAATGTCTCTGTTTATGAAGCCAGTCTGCCATATGCTTTTCTTAGCTACTTTCTAAACCTGCCCTGCTGCTTTCAATGAAATACACACGTGTTCCACCAGGTTTCTCTGTTTTTGTAGGCCTTTTAGAATTGAGTCCTATGGTTTATATTGCCTTATCTTATCCTTTCCGGAGGTTTACTTGTGTCACAAAAGGTGGTCCACACACACTGTGCTGGTTGCCAACAAGTCAGTTACAGCTACCGTGAAATCAAAAGTCTTATTCCGTAATTCCGATTCTGTGCTTGTGGTGGAGAAGTAGCAGTTATTCTCCAACTGGTTCTGTCCGAATGGCTTCAAGATTTAGTAAGGTTCTGATAAAATGGAAATGGCATTTCAGATCAGAGAATGATTACCAAAATATCCAAATTCCATTTTTCAGCATCACCCATTCTCTATTATCTATTATCATCTGCCTCAGGATTCACCACACTTCTAGTTTTGTGCCATCTACAAACTTGGATATTTTGTAATCATTCTCTGCTCTGAAATGTCATTTCCATTTTATCAGAACCTTACTGAACCTTGATACCATCAAACAGAACAAACGAGAATAACTGCTACTTTTCCGCTGCAAGAACAGAATGAATTGCTGAATAAGGCTTTTGATTTCACAAGAGCTGTAACTGACTTGTTGGCACCCAGCACAGTGCGTGTAGGTCTCCTTGAGGCAAAATAAACCTCAGGAGTTAAGGGATATCTGTCCTTGTTTGGACTTTGCACTTTCTTTTGAGAGGACAGAAGCAGTGCAGCCAAAACCGTGTTATTAACATAGAAATAAAAAGCTTAACATTTGTTCAACACCTTCTACAGCTTAAGGAAGTCAATGAACAACTTGTTAGAGGTATCACCACTTCAAAAACATAGGAAAACAAGGCAGCCAGTATAGGAACAGAAAGCTCCCACAAAAGCAAGATAAACACAAATAGTCTAGACATTTCAATGTTCCTTTTGGAATAAATATGGGTGAGCACATCAAGATTTCCCTGCTCTTACACTTCACACCTCTATATCTTATAAATAAAGCCCATTATTACATATACCCTTTTTAACCACTTTCTCAACCCACTATGTTACTTCTAAGGAACCCAAGCAGTCTTGCAGTATGTGTACATTCTCCCCTGGGCTGTTTGAACTTTCATCTGGAAGATGCCACCCCGACAATGTAATAATCTCTTGGGTTGCGCAGCACCCCTGTTCATCGCTGCAGCCTTGTGTTCACTCCCTGCCGCCACCATTGGAACTGCCTTGCTTTTTAAATGTAACACACCAAACTGGTGTCAGCTCGAAAGCACGAACCAAAAAAAAGTCTCACCACCCTGTGTTCGCCAACCTACACTGACTCCCTGTCTGACAATACATTCACTGTAAAATTCTGCTTCTCTGAAACTTAAAGCCCTCCAAGGCCTCATCCCCTCCCCCTCTCTCTCTTCAGCCCCGCCACCCTTGGGGATTTCTTTGCTCCTCTAATTCCGGCTTTGGGTTTGATTTTCATGTTTTCACTAGTGGGGGCTATAGGTGCAGTTTCCTCAGCTGACTGCTGGAACCTCCTCTCCGCCCCTGCTCACTTCTCTATCTCATCTTCCTCCCTTAACACGTTCCGTAAAAAAATACCTATTTAATGGAAGTTTTGGTCACCTCTCCAGATATCTTCTTTCCTAGTTATGTGACGTGTTGTCTGGTAATAGTTTTATTAAGTAACAGGTATTATATAAAGTTTGTGGCTGTTTACAAAGTGCCGGGCTGCCCTGAGAGGGGAAGACGTACCAGCGCCCAGTCCTCACCACTCAGACTTTGAAGGTGCAATTTTCTTCCATTGCCCGCTTGAGACGAGCCATATCTCAAACAAAGGAGGAATGCAAAGAAGACCTTCATTGCAGCGAATCCTGTGGTGGGAAAGGTGCAAAGAGTGAAAGAGAAAATAAAAGACTGGGCTACATCAATATCCCTGTAATTCTTTTTTTTTGAAACAAAATACAAAAGATACTTGCAGACTTTGTTCGGGCTGAGAGAGGGAGCGGGTTCTCGGCAATCCTTGCACTACAAGCGGGCTGGTGTCTGCAGCCTGTCGACCAGGTCCGGCAGCGGCTGCAGATAATCACAAACAAGGACAGCAGGGAGTGATACAAGATGCGGCACTTCCCTGGTTAGGACTTGAGCAGAAACACTTCCTCGCCCTCTGTGGGCTGGATGGCCATGTGCAATACTGGCAAGACTCAGCAGGTTGGAATGTACTCAGTGATGGGGAGCTGCAGTGCAGGAGTGCTCTCACTGACACTGTACCCTGCACTGTGGACCTTAGGAGTGAAGCGGAAGTCAGATGTTGGCACACCTGACCTTCCACTCTGCTGCTGGACCTGGCACTGAGACCTGGGCCGGAGCACAAATGTGCTACACTGAGGGGCCAGCTTTGTTTTGCCTGATCCTTCAGCTTTCGGCCAGGGATGGCTGCCATTTGTGGCCAAATGGTGTTGATGACCTAGAATGGAAAGGTATGTGCAGGTAAGTGTGTTTTTCAAATTAATTTCTAGGCCTGAATGGTGTTTAAAATAGTTTTTCTGTGATTTAAATCATTTTGAATAGTTTTTTAAAATCTCTCTGCTTATTAGAGACATTTAAAAGCAGTTCAAAGATATCTGACAGCAGTAAGATGAGATAGAAACCATCAGGGCAGTCCCAGAAGGGGTGGCCCCTACATACAACCCAGATGTCTCCTGTGGCCTGTCCACTTCACTGTGGGGAGCTGCAGCAGTGAGGCCTCCTGTACATCAGCACCCTCAGCGTTGCAAAAGGAAGTGTGACGGGGAGATAATGTGGGTGCAACCAAGATCAAGGCACGACATGGCCCATTGTATGCAGTTCTGGTCACTGCACTTCAGGATCAACACTGAGTCTTGAGGAGGATGCAGAAGAGATTCACTGTAGAGCTGAGCAAGAGTTAGGAGAGCAACCTAGATCGTTTTCCTCAGAGCAGAGAAGGTTGAGGCAAGAGTTAATAGAGGTCCTGAAATAAAATCAGAAAATGCTGGAAACACTCAGCAGGTCAGGCAGCATCTATGGAAAGAGAAATAGTTAATGTTTCAGGTCAGGGATGCTTCATCAGGACTGGGAAAGAGAGAAAACAAGTTAAATAAGTTTATACAGAAGAGAAGGTGGGAGAAGGGGATGGGTGGAACAAAAGGAATAGTTCTGACAGCGTGAAACCAGATGATCTAATACTGCTGTCAAGGGGCAGTTAAAGTCAGATTAAGCTTCTTTGTCTCTAATGTGTAAAGTGTTGCTAATGGTAAGGTTGAAGGACATGCCCAGAAGGCCAAACTATACCAAGAAAAAGTAAAACTGAGCCAAAATGATTGCAGGCAGAAATGGCCAGTTCTGATGCAAACGGAAAGAAGTAGTGAGTCATGTAAAGCTGGAGAATTCAATATTGAGTCTTAGTCTCAGCTGGAAGTGCTAAGTGTATAATCCGTCTCAGCTTCCTCCTGCGATCCCTATCATCACAAATGCCAGTCTTCCCCAATTCGATTCACTCCATTTGATATCAGCAAAAGGCTGAGAGCACTGATACAGCATTGTCTATGGGACCAGACAACATCCACCCACAGTACTGAAGACTTGCAGTCCAGAACTAGCTGTGCCTCTAGCCAGGCTGCCTCAGTATATTACAACACTGGCATCTATCTAATGTTGGATTAGGATCTAAATTGTTATTTTTCTTGTAGTTCAACTTTTCTTTATGCTTGCTTATATGTTTGTATAATCACCTGTTTGTAAATGTTTAGTGGATTTTCAGTAACTTGTAGTACGGTTGGTTCTATACTTCTGTAGTTTCTTTGTCTGTAAGCCTGAGATGTCATGGCAGCGTAAATCAAGACTGTCCTTGTTGTCTCACAGGCTGTTCTTATCAGGGAAGACTTCCTTATCTATCCAGCCTGAACCAGTTTTCATTATAAAGAAAGACCACGAGGCAGGTTCTTTGTTCAGTTACTGTTAGTATGAGTTAGAGTGTGTTAGTGAGTTAGTTACAGTTAGAGTTCGTGTTACTTGCTCACAGTTCTTTACTGCTGTTTCTTTGTTATGAACATCCAATAAAATGGCTGTGACCACAAGATTTGTGCCTCATTCTTGTCTTCCAAAGAACCTTCTGGACAATATCATCTCCAGATCTAACACTAACAATGTGGAATCTTGCCCAGGTATGTCCTGCTCACAAAAAAAAGCAGAACAAATCCAATCTGGCTAACTATTGCCCAATCAGTTTACTCTCAATCATCAACAAAGTGATGGAAGCCATCATTAACAGTGCTGTCAAGCAGCTCTTCACTCAACTAGCCTGTACACTGATACCGAGTTTGGGTTTAGCAAGGACCACTTGGCCTCAGACTTCATCCAAACATGGATAAAAGAGCTGAATTCCAGAGGTGAGATGAGAGTGTTTGTCCTTGACATTAAGGTAGCATTTCATTGAGTGTGGCATTAAGGATTCCTGGTTACACTGAAGTCAATTGGCATAAAGGGGAAGCACTTCAATGGTTAGAGAAATACCTCAGACAAAAAAAACTTGGGAGGTCAATCATCCCAGCTCCAGGACATCACTGTAGGAGTTCCTCAGAGCAATGGTCTTGTGCACAACCATTTTCAGCTGCATCAGCAATGACCTTCCTTCCATCATAAGGTCAAAAGTAGTGATGTTTGTTAATGATTGTACAATGTTCAATTCCATTGGCAACTGCTCAGCAAATGAAGCAATGAAGCAGCCCACACTTCAATCCTTGCTGGACAATATTCAGGCATGTGTGAACAAGTATCCAGTAACTCTTGCAACATACAAGTGCCAGGCAGTGACTGTCTCAGATAAGAATTTAAATTTAGATTTCTGAAAAATGAATTCAAAGAAAAATAAAATTTATATATCCTGTCTTTAATCATTGAGTGTAAAACACTTAATACTCAGAATATGAAAGGCTCTGGAACAACCCTTCATAAAAATGTTGAAGTTGTGGAGACCTACAGAGAAAGCAACTATAAAATTCAGACATTAAGTTCTGAGTTACAAGATTTAAAAAGAATATTTAGATTTTTTCTGAGAATGGAGGAAGAACGCGTGGGGTTTGGAGCTTGGAATAACAGCAACATGCATGTGTATAGTGTCATTAGAACAGTGAATCATTCAAAGCACTTACAAGCCTATTGACAAGGCCTTGACACCAAGCTGCCTAAGTAAATCTTAAGACCGAAAATGTGGGCATTTTTGGAAGAGAGTTCAAATTCTTTACCACCTTCTGCATGTGGAGCTGTTTCCTAATCATACCCGACGAGCCTGGATCTAATTTTTAGACCATCCCAGTCCTTCACTCTTCAATGAGTGGAAATTGAGCATCTTTATCAGTTCCCCTTAACATCTTGAAAACTTTACTCAAGTTATCCCATCTGCCAGAGTTTTGCCATTCATTCAATCTGTTAGTATCTTTTTTCTAACTTGTTGTTTCCACCCATAACTGCTTAAATGGTCCCTAACCTTGTATCATTAAATGCATGGCTTTCTAAGTCATTCATAAACTCGGTGAATAGTTGGAGCTCACAGTTGTGCAACTTCTTTATTTAACACCAAACCAAGGACATGTAAAGGAAACATGAAACAAAAACAGAAAATGCCAGAAATACTCAGCTAGTCAGGCAGCATCTGTGGGAAGGGAAACAGAATCAATGTTTCAGGTTGGGGATCCATCGTCAGAACTGAAAAGGGGACAAAAGAAGCTTGTAAAGTTGCAGGGAGAGTGAGAGAGGGGATGTTTCTGATACAGTAAAACGTGGTGACCATGGGGATAAGCTGTGAACGAGGTTATCTGGTGAATGAGTGAACGGGAGCAGTTAGAGGGTGAGAACATAGACAAAGGAACAGAGCCAAAAGAATGTGGGAGTTGCAAGATGCAGAGCAGGAGGACATGCCCAATAGGTCAGCTGGACATGTTCCCTACTCCCAGAGAGAAAAAAAAGTAAAAAATGAAGGAACAAAATAAAGGAAACATACTTAAATTAAAATGTCCTCATACTCGAGGATTTATTGTGATCCCTCCTGCGCCCACTAGTTGTCGAAAGCTTCACAAGTACCAGTGGACGTGGCGTGCTATCTCCAGAAATACTTGGGCACAAGCAGGGCTTCAGAAATGGGTATGACTCATGGACACACCTCCACTCCCCACCCTCCTGAAAATGTGCGATATCCGTCACCTGAGCCCACAGCGGCCAAGCCCAGGAGCCACTTAGATAAGATATCTTTATTTAGTCACATGTACATCAAAACACACAGTGAAATGCATCTTTTGCAATAGAATGTTCTTGGGCAGCCCGCAAGTGTCACCACGCTTCTGGCGCCTGATGAGGTAGTCTGTGATTGGTCTATCCCCCTATTGCTAGTTTTTAAAAATCTCCCAAATCCAAAGTTTGCTACTACTGTCACCAATATTAGAAGGTTCTTCCTTCAATCTAATACAATCCTCTAGTTAGCCATGGATGGATTATTTTACCTCTGGAGTTTTCTCAATTGAATATTCATCTGCTATGAATTATGAATATTTTCTTTGAATGTGGCTATTATTTTTAATCAAATTTCCTAATCTGCATCAACCATTCTGTACTCGTAACCTTGTGACTGGCATTAATTAAGTTCCCTTATTTAGGATATACATATATCACTCTCAACCTTGAGTTCTAATGCAAATTCTAATGCAAAGTTTAACTGGATTTTTTAACATGGCTCAAATGTCTTTCCTGTAGTGGTGCATTCAGATCTGCTGTGACCCAATCAATATTTTTAATATTCTGATGAAAGGTCACTAACCTGAAAAGTTAACTCTGCGTCTCTCTCCACAGATGCCACCGAGCTGCTGAGGAGAGCTCGGTAGCATCGAGCTGCCGAATATTTCCAGCATTTTCTGTTTTTATTTCAGATTTTCAGGAACTACAATATTGTGCTAGTCTCAGACAAAGTTGGTCTTCTTTTTCTTGTCACAGAATCGTGGAATATTTATAGCATGCGAGGAGGCTATTCAGCCCGTTGAATCTGTGCTAGGTCTATATAGGAGGGAATCCAGCTGGTCCTGGTCTCATGTCCTCTCCCAGCAGCCCTGTCAGGTAGTTATCCAGCTCCTTTTTGAACACTTCATTTGAATCTGTTTCCAGTGCATTCCAGACCCTCACCACTTGCTACATAACAATGTTTTCCCTATGTCACCTTTGGTTCTATTGCCACTTTCCTTCATCCGATGTTCTCTGGCTCTTGATCCTTCCAATGGGAACAGTTCGTCTCTATCTGCTCTGCCTGTACCGATCATGATTTAAAATACGTCCATCAGATCTTCTCACAACCTCTGCTCCAGGGAGAACAACCCCAGTTTCTCCAGTCCATCCACATAACTAAAGCTCCTTCTCCCTGAAGTAATTTTGGTAAATCTCTTCTGCACTCTCTGCAGAATCTACCTCTCCCCTAAAGTGGGTCACCCAGGAGGGGACGCAATATTCCAGTTGTGGCTCAACCAATATTTGAAAGGCTCAATGTGACCTCCTTGCTCATGTACTCTGTGCCTTCATTTATAAAACCCAGGATCACATACGCTTTCAACAAACTCTACACATGTACCACAAGGTCTCTCTGTTCATGTGGATGTTTTGGAATTGTGATCTCTAGTTTAAATGGCCTCTTCCCATTCTTTCTACCAAGGTGTAACACCTGGGATTATTCAACATTAAATTTCATCCACTGTATATCAGCTCTCTCCACCCGCCTGTCTATATCTCCTTAAAGTCTCTTATTATCCACTTCACAGTTCATTGCAGCTCCTAATTTTGTCCTCTGCAGATTTAGTAGTTTTTCTTTCTATGCACAAATCCAAGTCATTAAGATACATTAAGTGGTTCTAGTACTGCCCTATTACATAGCAAAGGAATATTCCTCCCTTTAACCAGACTGGTTCAAGGCTTCTGGCCTATTCTGGAGAAAAGTGGTGTTGTGTGAGCAAAGGTCAACTAGGTTTGTATTCACTACTGTTTAGAAGAATGAGAGGGAATTTAATGGAAATTTACAAAATTCTGTCAAGGTTAGACAGGCTGGAGACAAGGATGTTTGCATGAACAGTATTAAATTCCTCAGTTATAATCTTACTTGCAGCAGCATCACAGGCACATAGCAGCATACAAGCAGCATTCACAAGAAAAACATAAATTAAACATAAATTATACACAATTTTCACTAGAAACTAAACACAATTAGAACAAAAAAAACAAAGTCTATTTCAGTGCAAAGTGATCAGAGTGGTCATAGTGTTGCTAAACTGTCAAATTTCACAATATAAAAGTCTGATAATAAACCTGATTCCAATTCTGATTCTGATTGTTTACCTTTGCTTCTTTGTGCCTCTGCCTCACCCACTGGATTTCTGTTCTTTCACTCTTGGGTTGCCCCTCCTTTGCCTTTAGGCTGCAAGGTTAAGCTTCATCAGCAGTTTAAGGGATTCCTGCGACAAGTTGTGGGAGAGGTTGGTTCTAACATGTCTCCCTATTAAGAAGACACTGGATCAGCAGGTTTACCAATTTATTTGAGACTTTACATTCCAACCTCCGCTTTGCATAATTAATGAAGGCCTCTGGCATTACACGCCTCCTCTCCTCCATTCTTTATTCCAGGGTCCACTGCCCTCCCCTACCAGATTCCTTCTTTGCCTCTTCTACCTATCACCTCTCAGCTTATTACATCTCCTCCCCCACCCCACCCACCTACCTTCCCCCTCTCACCTGGACTCGCCTGTCACCTGATCTCACCCATCACCTGCTTGTGTGTGCTCCTCCCCCTCCCCCCCACCTTCTTATTCTGGCTTCTGCCCTCTTCCTTTCCAGTCCTGATGAAGGGTCTCGGCCCGAAACGTCGACTGTTTATTTCCCTCCATGGATGCTCCCTGATCTGCTGAGTTACTCCAGCATTGTTTGTGTATTGCTTCAAGATTCTAGCATCTGCAGAAATTCTTGTGTCTACACCAGGGAGTTAACTGTTTGTATGCCAGATGTCATTTCTCACTAAACTGGCTTTTCCTGTGTTTTTTTCACACCATGTCCCACTTATAACTCCCCGCCATTCTTCAGCTTCACTGTTGGTAATCCAGTTTACCCATCCTCAGGGTTCACCATCTTGTGACATCAATTGGTGATTCTTGACTGTTAAGTTGCCCTGTTCCAATCCCAGTTAAGACCCCAGGACAGGAGCAGGTCCTACAGCCCCTCGAGCCCGCTCCACTGTTTGGTAAGATCATGGTTCAGGTAAACTGCTCCCCCTCCGTCCCTTTTCTTTCTCCTCCTGATCTACCCAGTTCCTCCTACACCCCCTCCCACCACCCAGTTTCTTTCCCCTCTTCCACCCACTCCATGTGCCCACCTCCTCCCACTTGTTCCCCTCTCCCCACTGCTCCCATCTGCCCTCCCCACCTTCCTTATTAGGTTCCATGCTCTACTTTCCTTTTCTATCAGATTCCAGCCATCTGCAGCCTTTTGTCTCCTCCACCTGTCACCTCCCAGCCTCTGTCGCGAAATTTACTCTTCCCTCCTCCATCTGCCTATCACCCCCCCCTCACCCGGATCCACCTAGCCCTTGCCATCTCTTGCTCCACCCCTTTCCCTCATCTCTTTATACCGGCTATCTCTCCTATCCTTCAGTCCCGATGAAGGGTCTTGACCTGAAACATCAACTGTCCATTTCCCTCCATAGGTGCTGCTTGACCCGCTGAGTCCCTCCGACATCTTGTGTGTTGCTCCAGATTCCAGCAACCGCAGTCCCTTTGTCTCTTCATGGTTTAGCTGATCTTGGCTTCGACTCCACCTTCTGATCTGATCACCATAACTATTGAATTCCCCTGAGTCCAAAAATCCACCTACCTCAGTCTTTGCATATACTAAATAATTAGTGCCTTTAGGTTTCTGAATAGAGGATTCCTAAGGTTGCAAACATTTAAGAAAAGAAATTCATGCTCACCTCAGTCTTTAATGACAGTCCATTTATTTGAGACTATGCATCCAGTTTTAGGAGCTCAATCCTCCTCTAACCCTGCAACAAACACTCACAACTAAAGTTCCTTTATTCATTGATTTGTTCGTGCACATTTCAAGGAAGTCACTCAGAGTTCCAGTATGTACAACCTGTACAGTGATTATTATCCCCTTTGCTTGGTTACATGTGACTTTTATCATCCAATTCTGTTACACATAATGGATCAGGCAATCTTTGACCAATTTTCAGAATTTAGCTACTACCTTGCAACCAATCAATGTTACGTCTTTTCAAGGTTCATTTGTAAATATTATTTTATTAGTAACCATATACTGGTAACTAAAGCCATCAATTCTCTCTCATTCCTACAGAGGTTAATGACTTTAGAAATCAGCTTGTTGCCCCCTTTGAGCTAGAAAACATCCCATCTTGAGCCAGCAGGTCAATTAAGTCCTTAGCCTTCCAGCTGAAGTCAGATCTGGCTTCTGTAATTGTTTGATAGAACAGGGACATTTCTTTTGCAATATATTTTACCAGCTGCACCAACTTCCCAAAGGCCATCAAAGTATACATGCCCCCTCTCCCAGTTCTAGATTACACTCACCAACAGTCCTCACAGAATCTACTCTGCAAAGCCACCTCAGAATATCATGTTTCAATAAGATCACTTTTTATTCTTCTAAACCAAAGAATATCAGCCCTCTTCATCCCAGGAATTAATCTAGAAAACCTCCTCTGCATTCTCTGAGGCAGATATATCTTTCCATAAATAAAGAGACTAAAACTGTGCACAGCACTCCAGCAGTTGTCTCACCAATGTCTTGTTAAGTTGTGTCAAGACTTCCCCACTTCTGTAACAAATGCCAACATTCCATAACCTTCCCGATTACTTGCTTTTCTTTCAAGCTAATTCTCAGTGTTTCTTGGACAAGGGCACCCAGAGCTCTCTGAATGTCAACATTCATTACATTCACACCGTTTTCCTATTCTTACAAAAAGAATAATCTCCCATTTCCCCACATTTACTCCACCTGCCATATTTTGCCCACTGACTTTAGCTAAATCATAAGGGGCATAGACAGGGTGAATGCACACAGTCTTCTTCCCAGAACGGGGGAATTAAGAACCAGAGGGCATAGGTTTAAGGTGAGAGGGGAGAGATTTAATAGGAGCCTGAGGGGCTACTTTTTCACCCAGAGTGTGGTCCGTATATGGAATGAGCTGCCGGAGGAAGTGGTTGAGGCAGGTAGATTAACACTTAAAAGACACTTGGACAGGCGCATGGATAGGAAAGGTTTAGGGGGATATGGCCCAAACATGGACAAGTGGGACTAGCTTAGATGGGAATCTTGGTCGGCATGGACCAGTTGGGCTGAAGAGCCTGTTTCCACACTGTATGAGTCTATGACTCTATATTCTGTGTGTTCTTCTCACAACTTACCTTCCCATCTAACTTTGTATCTTCAGCAAACGTGGGTACAGCCGACTCATTTCCTTCATCTATCATTAGTATAAACTCCAGCGTTTAATTCATAGGCAAAGATATTCAAAGAAAATAGAATGAAAATAATGGCCCAATATTTTTTCCTGTACTGCTTATACCATTGTCTTTTAGATTACTGTTAATTAATAGAGACTTCAGGGCAAACCTGGATTGCTGGCACTCATTTATAGTCAATCAAATGTAGAAATATTACATATAAAAATATCCAGCACATTCATCATGAACCAGGTCAATGTGTGATGTGGGGAAAGACAGTGTAAGTTTGTTGGAACTTGCCAGGTACTCAATCAAATCCTTAACTGTCTCCTCCTTACTAAAGAATCTTCTTGCCTCCCAGTGTGGGTGTCGGAAGGAATGCCACGGTTTGGTGCTTACAAACTTGTATCAAAATGAATTTGCTTTACTCACCCTCAATTAGATCACCTGTATTCTGCTGAGTCATTTAACCTCACCAAATCAAGGGATGCCCGAGAGTAAATATTCACGCAAGCTGCCTGGGTGCATACCATTGGGCTTCATTATTTTCTGTTGATGGCTGTAAATAATTGAACTTTAAGGGAGTAAACCTCAACTGGTTCCTGAACAGACTGAGTATCTGTATGGAGCTTATATTGGAGTAAATAATACATGTCCTGCTACTTTATGCTGCTCCCTAGATAAGGGGAAGGGGATGAGGCTCCCTCTCCTTCAGTGAAGAGCATTCGTGATATGAAATGAGCCAGAGACAATGGACTTGGCTGCCAGAGGAATAATGGTGGAGATATGGGTTCTAGTGGGAGCTCTTCCTGCAGAAGGTGGCAGATCCAAATGACCGCCACACAACAGGTTCTGCAGATCCCTGCAGATGCGGGAATCTGGAGCAACACACACACACACACACACACACACACACACACACACACACACACACACACACACACACACACACACACACACACACACACACACACACACACACACACACACACACACACACACACACACACACACACTGTTCTCCAGCATTTTGTGTGTGTAGATCCAAATGACCAGCAACTTAGAGGATCTTAGTTTCCAGATACAAATTCCAGATATCGTTCATACTCCCTCCACCTGATGGAACTAGGATGATGTCCCCAAAAGACTTTTGTAGGATAGGCCCTCCTTTGGCTTTTTCTAGCAAGTACCCTTGTCTTTGAGCCCTGCTCTCAGCCAGTCGGGCTAAAACCAGACTCTTTTCTTGGGTCAACAAGGGGGCTTCTGCATCTTGGATTACTCAACACAGTTCCCTCCAGCTACTTGACTTCCTCCTCAATTACCCAACAAACTGGTGGGTACTTAGGAGCCCTTTGAGTATCCAGAGATTGCAGGGGGAAGGGTGGAAAGGTGCAGCTATGGTTAGGCAGACTTGGTTTCCTGTGTGTGGTTTACACCGTGCGTTGGCTGAATAGATGTGTCCCACTTTGTTCAGACAGGCGTCATCAGCATGGCAGCAGAATTGACGTCACCTACTCCCAGTGTGTACGCACAATGCCATTGCAATTCTGCAACTCACTATAACGAGAGGTGCAAGTCATATCATAGCTGCAAGTCAGAAACAAAACTGTGAGCAAGTCGGCAGCTGTAATGCCGAGACGACTGTGGTACCTGGTCCTATTTCACAGTTAGTTCCAATTTGAATACTGGTGTCTTCTAAGTAGAAAAAGTTTCAGCGTTTTGATGATCCACCCACAGTGGAAGCTCTCCGTGTCAATCACTTCCCAAGCAGTTAGGACTGGAGCTCCAGATTAGCTCCCCCAACCTTGTAAAAGGATCCACACAGATCAAGGGGCTTTTGTGTTATTTCAAGAATAGATTGAATAAGTATAAGAAACATAAAAGAGAACATGGTTTTCTGTGCATTCACAGTGTCATTAAGTCTATACATTCAGCGGTTGTGACTTGTTTACTGTTAACTAAATGCTTCTTCCTTGGACTTAAGCCAGAGTGATGATTCCATGGCATAATCCCATGGCAAATTCAATATTTGGAAGCCTAATTTAACTACCTGCTTCCCAGCACTCAGTTCAATATCTGGACTCCACAGTGTGTGAACAATCTTAAAGAGTTTTTAATTTAATTCCCTTGTGAGTCTTAGGGCAAACCTTCTGGGCAAGTTTACAGCTCAGTGCTCCTCTCACACAGGTACAGGCCCGTTTCTGACTTTGTTTTCGATTCCACTCAATGAATTTTGTAAAAAACACTTGAAGAAGATCACCGTCAGTAACAGATTAGAAAAGAAAGCTGAAATAATTAATTACCATGTGACTCAATTTACTCTTGAGTGGGCAGATTCCTGAAAATGGATGAGCTGATAGGTAAATGAACTGGAGCAAGCCAAGAGCTCTCGGTATTGGGATGTGAAGCAAATCAGAAACATTTATAAAGCCCAAAGTAAATAAGTCTTGAATTATATCTGTTGAGTATTTCTGGCACTAGGTTTTATTTCCAGTGCTTTTGTGAATTCCCAGCTGGAGAAGGAATAAGCAAAAACCTGTGACGGCTTCATTTGTCAGCTACTATTCTGTGGCAATAGGCTTGTCTCTATGGGTGTTTGTTGACACCCCACTCCAGAAGTTTGATTGCATTGTCTAGGCAGGCACTCCAGAGCAATACTGAGGAGTGATGAGGGGAATGTGTGAAATACTTGCCAAAATATAGAGTGCTGAACAGGATGTAATTTTGTTTAAGAAGTATATTTCCAGAAAGCACACAGTACTCAGACACACAACCAAAGAATGCGAGCTTTTTTACAGGGCCAACGTATGAAGCCTATAATTAAATATCGTGGATTCCCAGAAATCTAAGACATCTAAGACATGTTGCATTACCTCTTTACAAAGAACCAAGAAATAGGTCAACTTAGATTGTTGCCTAAATTTGGAGTATGGATTAAATTTCTACTAAAGCTTTCCTAATCATCCACTGTAATTTGTTTTGGGACCCATGGAAACCAAAGGGGTACAGCAGTGTGAATTGTCTTTCTGAGGTTTCTGACAACCTGGAGAATCAAATGAAAAAATTGGCTTATGCCTCTTACAGAATAAATCTGGGTAAACTTTAAAGGATATTGTGATGTTGCTTCCTAGTCTTACTGAATATATTTGTAAGCAGACTCTAGATTTGATCCATTAAGATATTGCTCGTATATGCAAACACATATACGGTGTAAAGGTGTTTACTGATTTGTCTCCACGTATTAAAAGAGCTGACTATGTCTTGGTCCAAAAATGGTCAAATCTTAACTCCCGTGTACTCCTCAACATAGTTAAAAATTCATTTTCCAAAAACTTCTCTGCTTTTACATTAACCTGGTTTTGCCTTGACAAGCTCTGTGCATGGATTAGAGACGGGGGGGGGGGGGAGGGGGGAAGGGGGGGTGGGGGGAGGGGGTTGAACCACTCCCACGCTCTCACCAGTGCTGATCTGGAACTAACTGGTAGATCCCTTAATTGGGACGAGTCTGGGAAATACAAGGCTCCATTTCTGATTAGCACCCAACTTTTTATTTATTAATATTTTGGAATCTGTGTGTTGCTGCTGAAGTCAGCAATTATTGCTGACCCCTGATTCTCCCCATGAAGCTGCTTTCTTGTTCCAGTGCTCCTGGTGAAAGTGGTGCCTCAATGATTTTGGGGAGTGAGGACTCCAGGGTTGAGACCCAGTGACGACGAAGGACTTGTGATACTTCTCCACATCAGACAGATGCGGGACTTGAAGGGGAATCTACAGGTGGTGGTGTGGCCATGCACCCGCTGCCTTTGTCCTTTCTTGGTGGAGGGCGTGGGCTTGGGAGGTTCTGCCGGAGCAGCCCTTTTCAGATGGTTCACACTGCAGCCACTCTGCAGGTAGAGAAGATTCGGTCACATTCCTGACCTGTGCCTTGCAGATGGAAAGACTGTGGTGTCAGGAGGTGAGCTACTCATTGCAGAGTACCCAGCCTCTGATCTGCTCTTGTGGCCACCACGTTCATGTGGTTGGTCCCGCTGAATTCCCAGCCAATGGTGAACCAAGGACATTAATGGTTGGGGGGCTCAGTGATCGCATGCCAAGGCCAGATGGCTGGAGGTGGTCGCTGGAAAAGCTTTCACATTGGTGGACCATCTCAGGAAGTTGGGGACATTGTCATGGTTTGTGGTAGGAGCTGCCAGTCTGAGAGTTTTCCACTCACCCTCCAAAAGCTGGTCCTTCCGTCAATATGTAGGGCTGTTCCCCCACCCACTGTCCCCACCCCAGCCTCATCCCCACCCCTGTCCCCACCCCAGCCCCATTCCCCACCCCTGTCCCCATCCCAGCCCCATCCCCCACCCCTGTCCCCACCCCAGCCCCATCCCCCACCCCCTGTCCCCACCCCAGCCCCATCCCCACCCCTGTCCCCACCCCCCACCCCAGCCCCATTCCCCACCCACTGTCCCTATTCCAGCCCCATTCCCCACCCCTGTCCCCACCCCAGCCCCATTCCCCACCCCTGTCCCCACCCCAGCCCCCACCCACTGTCCCCACCCCAGCCCCATTCCCCACCCCTGTCCCCACCCCAGCCCCATCCCCCACCCCCTGTCCCCACCCCAGCCCCATCCCCCACCCACTGTCCCTATTCCAGCCCCATTCCCCACCCCAGCCCCATTCCCCACCCCAGTCCCCACCCCAGCCCCATTCCCCACCCCTGTCCCCACCCCAGCCCCATCCCCACCCCCTGTCCCCACCCCAGCCCCATCCCCCACCCCTGTCCCCATCCCAGCCCCATTCCCCACACCCTGACCCCCTCTCCACCCCTTTCCCTGCACCCTGTCCCTGTCGTCAATGACTTGCCCCGGGAAGAACGAAGGTCCGGTTCCAAAACATGGAAAAATATAGCGGCTGTGCCCGTGAAGATAAGATTCAATAGCAGATTTCTTTGTGAGGTGATATTTCGGTTATCGGTTTATTATTGTCACACGTACCGAGATACAGTGAAAAGCTTCTGTTTTGCGTGCCAGCCAGACAGACCATGCCGTTCATAAGTACATCGAGGTAGTAAAAAGCAAACAGAATGCAGAATATAGTGTTGCAGCTACAGAGAAACCCAGCCACGCAATTCTCTGTGAAGTGTCTTTGGACGTCCTCAGGTCTTGAAAGGCGCTATTAAAATGCAAATTCTTTCATTCTTATCCGCACAAATCCTTGCTTTATTTGTCCGCTTTAAGGGCGAGCACCTGGCTACCTCTCCCATTACTTTTAAGCCCTGCGCTTCCCAAGGGTCAACTCTGGACGGATCTGCCTGTAAATGTTTGGAAAAAGCCACCTCTGAAGGTGAGGTTGGGAGCGCCTGCTCCAGTATTTCCTGTCTTGCCTGGGCTGCCTGCCCCCTCCCTCCACAGTGACCTCTGCAGCGATCACTGTTTCCGCGTTCACCTGTACCCGGCCATGTCTCAGCCAGGCACCGAGAAGCGGCCGGCTCCCCCCGTCTGCCCCAGGTGCTTGGTCCCCGGGCAGCAGCCGCAGGGATCGGGCCGGCCACCGTGCACCTGCCGGCCGGCTGGCAGCCCGGAGCCCGGCGCCCCGCCCGACGGCGGAGTGTGCCCGCTTCACCAAGCCCAGGCGGACTGGTTCTGCTTCACCGAGGGCAAGGCGGTGTGCGCCCGCTGTGTCATCCCGGGGCCCTGCAGCGACCACCTGGGCACAGGCATCGGACAGGCGGCCAACCGCATAAGGGTGAGTGGGGAGGGGGCGTCGGGGGCAGGGCGATGGGTTACGGTGGGCGGTAGGTGGAGGGGGGGATGGTGTCGGGGCAGGCGGGGTACAGGCAGCAGCTGCGGAGACAGTGGGGTACAGGCAGCGGGTACAGGCTGAACGGGGTACAGGGGGTATAGGGTTCAAATATTGGGGCGGGGGATCAGGTACAGGGAATCACAGATGGATTGTGGTACAGGTAGATTGGATACAGGTGGATTAGACTACGGGTGGATTAGGCTACACGTGGATTGAGTACAGGTGGATTGGGGTACAGATGGATTGGGTACAGGTGGATTGGTGTACAGGTACAGGTGGATTGGGCTACAGGTGGATTGAGTACAGGTGAATTAGGCTACAGGTGGATTTGGGTACAGGTGGAATGGGCTACAGGTGGATTGTGGTACAGGTGGATTGTGGTACAGGTGGATTGGGTACAGGTGGATTGTGGTACTGGGAGATTGGATACAGAAGGATTAGCGTACAGGGGAATAGGGTACAAGGAGAATGAGGTACAGGAGGAATATGCTTCAGGGCATTAGATACAGGGGAGTGTCAGGGTGAGTTGAGCCATCATAGGCAGAATGCCCAGGTTATCAGACACAGGGCTCAATGTAGAGGGAGCCTGTGGCAGCCTCAGCCTATTTTGGAATACCAATACTGGCCTGAATTTGTTCTCTGGAATAGGTTAATATCATGTGTTAAATCCTGAGTATGAAATGCGAATCCTGGATTGACCAGAGTTGTTTTGAGATTGATCAGTGCCTTTGGTCCCCGTAGAACCTAAATCAGGGCATGCATGAGTTGCTGATGACTCTGCAGGTAACCACTGCCTTTCGCTAACCCTGCCCCTCCTTCCACCTCCCCTCCCAGTGCTGGGCTCAGTCTGTGAGTTGGTTCCGAGCCCTGAACTGATTGATATTGCAATTCCAGCAGAGGAGGAGAGCTGTCAGCAGTGACGTTTATGGGCTACAGGTGTGACGTGTAACACAGAATCTGTGTGTTCTGTGCCAGTGTTCTCCCAATCTATTTCATCTCTTTTTGTTTACATTTTACTTTCTTTCCATCTCACGTTTATTTAGCTTCCTCTTAAATATTTCCATGCTATTTGCCTCAACCACTTCCAGAAACTCACGTCTGTGATAGTTGAGGAAGAGCCCACGGCCTGGTCCCACCTTCCAGCACTGGGTCCGTGGTCCTGCAGGTCACTGCCCTTCAAGTATACATCCATGTACTGTTTAAGTGTGATGTGGGGTCTGGCAGCGAGCAGGGTCCCCAGTGGAGGTCTCTCTACGTGGAGTCCTCCCCCTTTACATTGAGGATCTCGGGTGGAGACTGATGCACAGAGCTGTGCCGTGCATCAGGTTTTTAAGGTGGTTCGTGGACTCCCAGGCCACCTGCCATTTCTGCGGCCTACAGGAGTCTGTCCTTCATGTGTGAGAGGTTGCAGCCCCTGTTTGTGGGGCTGCTCCTCAAGTTCTTGTTGCACTTCCGCCCCACGCTCCTGATCTTTGGGCACCCGGTGTGGGGGGGGGGGCGGTGGTTTGGTGAGTCAGTTGGGGGACCTACTCATTGGTTTGCTCCTGGGCCTGGCCAAGGTGACCATTCACAGATCCAGGCAGTGGGCTGTCAGGAGTTCCATCCAAGCCAACTGCTCGTCCCTCTTCCAAGGATATATCCATGTTCTGGGTGTCCATGGAGAGGGAGGACGTGGTGTCCACTGGTTCCTTGGAGCCCTTCCAGGACCAGTGGGCACCACGGAGACTGGAGTGCATCCTGAACAAGGATGATTATGTTTTAGTTTTGATGTTTTAATTTGATACATATATTTGTAAAAAAAAAATGAACTGAGAATAATGTCGATATTGTCAATATGTAAATAAAACTAATTTTGGGAAAATAAGAGGGTTCTGTCTTGACCACTATCAGGCAAAGGGTTCAAGACCCCGACCACCCTCTGAGTGGAAATATTTTCCCTCATCTTCTCTAACAATAAGGACATTTAAAAGGTACTTGGACAGGTACATGAATAGGAAAGGTTTAGAGGGATATGGGGCAAATGCGAGCAAATTGTATTGGTATTGGTTTATTATTGTCACTTGTACCAAGGTACAGTGAAAAACTTGTCTTGCATACTGATTGTACAGGTCAATTCATTACACAGCACAGTTACATTGAGTTAGTACAGGTAAAAACAATAACAGTACAGAGTAAAGTGTCACAGCTACAGAGAAAGTGCAGTGCAATAAGGTGCAAGGTCACAACAAGGTAGATGGTGAGGTCAGAGTCTATCTCATTGCATAAGGGAACTGTTCAATGGTGGTATGTGCCCTCAGGCTCCTGTATCTTCTACCTGATGGAAGAGGAGAGAAGAGAGAATGACCTGGGTGAGTGGGGTCTTCGATTATGCTGGCTGCTTCACCAAGGCAGCAAGAGGTAAAGAGTCCAAGGAGGGGAGGCTGGTTTCCATGACATGCTGGGCTATGTCCACAACTCTCTGCAAGTAGTTTAGATGGGAATCAGTGGACCAGTTGGGCTGAAGGGCCTGCTTCTGTGTTGTATGACCCTATGACTCTAATCCTTATTCCTCCACCCAGCTAGAGGAAATTTGTTCTGCCTAGATACTCAATGTAGGTCCCTCAGAATTTTAAACAGCTCATCTATGTCTCTCCTCGGCCACCTCTGATCCAAAGACAACAACCCCAACCCATCCAATCTTGCCTAATAGCCACTATCTCCCAGTCCTGGCAATATCTTTGTTTGTCTCCGCACCCTCTCCAGTGCAATCATGTCTTTCCTGAAATGTGGTCATCAGAATTGTACTCAATGGTCTAACTTGTATTGTGCACAGTCTAGCATTAACGCCCTCTAATTGTATGCCTATTAATGTTGTCACTAAATACATTTTGGCCACACTAATTGAAGAGGTTCTTCAGGAACTCTTCACTGGAGCTATTGGTAAACATCTCATTCCACTTCATGTATGACTCCTGGTTTTTCTCTCCCAAATGGGAAACACGGTAAAACAATCCGTCGTGCTCAGCTTCCAGCCCCACACAGGAAAAATGGTGACAGGGAACCATCCTAGTAGAACAGCGCATGATCTTGAAATCTAGAGGTCATCCTTCAGCCTACTGTTTCCTTTTGAAAGAGCATCATGATAGTTATAATTTTGTGATTCTAGGCAGTGGGTGTGGGGGGTGGAGGTGGGTGCAGGAGACAGGGAAGATGGGAGTAGCGGAGAGAGGGCTGAGCAGGAACAGGGTCCTTGCAAATCTTCTTGGTATTTTCTCCAGTACCTTTGAGACTGGCAGGAAATGTAGAAACTTTCTCATTCCTTTCACCCTTCCCTATCTTCCCTTTTTATCGGATACAGTAAGCTTCTTGCTGCCTCATCGCTGGTAGTCATTTTCTTCCTTGGAAGCATTCTGGTCTTTGCTGGCGTACAGCTGAGCCTCAGCATGGATTTATTTTCTAAGATAACTCCAGTCACCATTCTTCCTGTGAGCCTAGACATTGAGTATCGTGGATTGTTTTACCGCAGAGGGGTGGATTGCGGCTAAGGTTGATCTGATGTCCACACACAGGACGATGGGTTTTAGTTCCCCAGTGAGAGGAGGAAAGTAATATTCTGGTGCAGCCTTGTTGGCACAGACCAGCAGCCGGTCTCCAAAGTATCATGGTCTCATCATCTCCGTATTGTCAGATGCAGTCACTCAGGCATCAGTGCTGTAGATTTCCTTGTTCTATCATTAATGCAGCCAAATAAACTGCGTTGTCAATCAATATAAGCACATGGTATTCTGACCGTGTAGCTTTGGCAGAGCTCCATTTGGCAAGCATGGATTACCCGTTCACAGTGCTGATACTGCTAATGTGTCAGAGACAGCTTATGGCACCACACCAAGCGGGAAAGGGCACTGAGTTTCCTCTCCCCAATCTGTTGAGGAACTTATGTTGTAACAGATGGTTCCAATCCAGTTGCAGCCTTTCCTACAATTTACAGGGCTGCACGTTGATCTTTTGTTCCTCACTCTCTTGGATCTGATTGCATGCTGCCTCCTCCCTTCTGTCTGGCTTGGAGCCGTTCTGTGGGATGGCAATACCATGTGATAGACGGGTCAAGGGAGATCACTAGCCCTGTTCTACATAGTGCACTCATTCAGAGCATTGCTATCAAGTGAATCAGGAATGTTGATATTTGTATCATTATCAACCAGCGGGTGGTAGCTTTATAAATGCCTGTTTTGTAAATGGATAAAGAAGTGAATGTTTTCATTTATATGGAAGTTATAACCCTTTCCCTTAAGTTACAAGGAATTGTTTATGTCTGGTTGGGTTGATGACACCTTCAAGGAGCAGTAAATATCAGCCAGCGAGCAGCAGTGTGGTGTTCCCCTATCCAGGACACTGTTAATTATTCAACCAGCATCACTACCTGGTGACTGCTACATTGCAGTTTGTGGAATCTTGCTGTGTGTAAGTTAGTCTTTGTGCCTCCCACATTTCAGTACCAAGAGATAAGATTTCTTTATTAATCACGTACATCGAAACACACAGTGAGATGCACCTTTTGCGTAGAGTGTTCTGGGGGCAGCCCGCAAGTGTGGCCACGCTTCCGGCGCCAACATAGCACGCCCACAACTTCCTAACCCGTACGTCTTTGGAATATGGGAAGAAATCGGAGCACCCAGAGGAAACCCACGCAGATATGGGGAGAACGTACAAACTCCTTACAGACAGTGGCCGGAATTGAACCCAGGTCGCTGGCGCTGTAATAGTGTTACGCTAACCGCAACACTACCGTGTAGCTGTGAAGAGCTTTGAGATGTGTTGTCAAAAGCTACAGAAGCTGATTCTTCCATTCTTTACAAGACTCCTTTAAGCTTTCAGAATTGTTTGAAAGTAAGATGTTCAAAATTGTTTATATATTTGAGAAAGTTTCTTAAAACAATATGTTATTGAGCCAACCATGTTAGATCCAATCATGCGTAAGGAGGTAGGATTAATTATCTCATAGTGAAGGATCCTATGGGGAGAAATGATCATTAAGTGAGAGAATTTCACATTCAATTTAAGAGTGAGAATTAAGTCCAAAACTAACGTCTTAAACTTAAGCAAAGGCAATTACAAAGGAATGCAGACAAAGTTCTGTTGCAGCAAAGTAATGGCAGGTCTCATCGACAGTGCTATCAGGAAAAACTTACAGCTGCCCATTTTGGGTTTCGCTAGGACCACTTGGCTCCAGACCTCTCCACAGTTTTGGTCTAAACATTGACCAAAGAACTGGATTCCAGAGCTGAGGTGAGAGTGATTGGCCTTGGCATTAAGATAGCATTTGATGGAGCTTGGCATCAAGGCACTCTAGTGACGGGAATCAAAGAGAACACACTCCAACGGTTAGAGCCATATCTCGTGCAAAGGAGGCTGGTTGTGGTTGTCAGAAGTCAGGCTTCCCTGCCCTGGGACATTGTTGTTGGGGCGATAAATTGTTCTTAGCAGTTCTAAAAATTCCAAAATGTATGTTTTATATTTTTCTTCTGCTTCCCTCCTGATTCTTTTCTCCCATGATTTTCCTCCTCTGTACATGATTTGACTCTGCTTCACTTTCCTTCTTAGTTATTCACCTGTGTTTCAATCCTGAACTCACAATGATTAAGGCAATAAACTGTTGGTCCTGGTGTTTCCAGATGTCATTTTGCCCTTGCTGCACCTTAGTCTATTCACACTCTCGGTAAGTTATGGCCCAGAAAAAAATTGTGCTCAAGGCTGCCTTAAGAAGTCTTTACAACAAAGCACACCACAGGATGCTCGTTACGAGTTGCTCAGTTAAACATTAAAACTTGCACAAATTACATTGATTTGCATGAGCTGGTGCCAGCTATCATTGTTTTTAGTCTGCAATACTCCTAAAATGTAATCTATTAAAAAAATAATTCTATGAGAACTTCAAAATCATCTGCATAAGAAAAGAACTAGAAGCAAGGGTAGGCCACTCACCACTTGTCACTGATATTTTACCTCGGCATCACTTAACCACACTAACCCCATATTTCTTGATTCCCTTAATAACTAACGTTACATTATTGTCTGTCATGAATATGCTCAGCAACTGAGTTTCCAAAGCCTGGTTGAGTAGAGAATTACAAAGGGTCAGACCCCCGGGTGAAGAAATTTCCTTTTATCCTGGTCCTGAATGGATAGCCCTTGATTTTGAAAATGCAGGTCCGTGTTCTAGATGCCACAGTCAGAGGAAACAGCTTACTGCATGTATAATCCTGTTAGGTACTTTGACAGGAAAAACTGTTGGAAACACTCAGCAGGTCAGGCAACATCTGTGGAAGGAGAAACAGAGTTAACGTTTCAGGTCAAAGACCCTCCATCTGAACTGAAAAGGGAGAAAAGAAGTTAGTTTTAATTTGCAGAGAGGGTGGTGGTGGGATGGATAGGACAAAGGGAATACTTGTGGTAGGGTGAGGCCAGGTTTACCAAGATGATCTCGATGTTATTTTGGAAACATTTGGTCAATTCATTAATAAGGGTAGTAGGAAAGAGAGAGAAAACAAATAAAGGGACATGTTAAAGCTGTGAAATGTAGTCCATTGCTGAGAGCAGAAATCAAAAGGAGGGCACTGGAAATGACCTGCAGATTAGGCAGTTTTGAACCTGAATAACCTAATACTAGAACTGGTAGTGTTGATACAACAGAAAAAGTGTGTTATTTGAAATTGTTGAATTTGACATGGCATGGGGAACTTGTATGCTTCGATGAGATCATTGTTCAGACCTTAATTATGGAGAAGTAGATCCAGTTTACATAGTCACTCCTCATTGAACAATAGCCTAATCCTAAGAATCAATGTGGTGGACCTTTGTTGCATTCCTCAATTACAAGGATATTCTTCATAAGGCTGGAAGACCAGACCTGCATATTCCAGGAACAATAAGCAAAAAACTGCAGATGCCAGAAATCTGAATTACAAGGCCATTGAACTGAAATGTTAACTCTGTTTCTCTCTCCATGGCTGGTGTCTGATCTCTTGAATATTCCCAGCATTTATGTTTTTATTTCACAATATTCCAGATGCAGTCTTACCAGGACTCTGTATAATTACAGTAGAACATCTTTACCCTTGTACTCAAATCCTCTTGCCATAAAGGCCAACACCATCTTTGCTTTCTATATGTCCATGTTAACTTCCAGTGATCATGTACAAGGAAGTGAACTACTGGTGTCACAGCCTTCCAACATGAAAGAGACCCATTTATTCCTAATCTGTTTTCTGTCTGTTAACCAATAATTAGGCCATGCCAGTATATTCCCCTCAATCCCATGTGCATTAATTATGTTTAATAATCTTTCATGTGGCACCTTATTGAAGGCTTTTTGTAAGTCCAAATACACCACATCAACTGGCTCACCTTTATCTGTTAAGTACAACCTCAAAACTCTCTCTCAGATTTGTCAAACATATCTTTTCCTTCATAAATCCATGTTAACTCTACTCAGTTCTATCATTTATTTTCTAAGTGTCATGTTACCACCTTCTTAATGATAGATTTTAGCATTTTCACCACCACACTGCCACTATTTATCCACCTAATGCCCATTGCCCCATTATTGGTTCATATTCCGAGCAAGTTGCAACGCAGAAGATTTGAGTTGACGGGACTGCGCTAATTATGAATGACCAGAAAGAAGCTATTGACCCTCCCACTTCTGTCTCCATGGGATACCAGATCTCACCGTGAGCCACCAATGCAAACATTGAGAATGTCTTGCACTGCTTTTGATGGCCGAATAAATTTGCAGAAGGTGTGGTTCAACTGTGGCCATGTGACTGTATCCAATGAACTGCTAACCCATAATGAAGAGGAAATCTGTAAATTGCACATCATACTCTGAAACAGTATAATTCAAATAAAATTAGTTATGGATAAAGCACAAGTGTGTAAGGTTACCATATCTGTACTTGAGAAGTTTAGTTTCAGACTAGTTGCCATGGCTACATAATTTAGTTGGATAGTGAGCAGGCAAATTTGACTTTGGAATCTGGGTCAGAGGTTGTCAGCTATGTGCAGATAACAGAAGTCACATGAGCCAGATTTCGTTGAGGAAGTGCACTCATGTACAGTGTGAAAATCTGAATCATTATCACATTAACAGTGATATACAATAGTTCAGTGTGTTTGTGTACAGCCTAGATGATACCAGAGAGCAGGAAATTGGAGACAGATTTATTCAGACAATAGACATTCTCTCTCCAGCACCTCTCCCCTCCACAGCCAACTTGGAGGAGGGAATTTTATTCACATTGCTGGCACCCATTGTGTTCCTTATCATTATCAGGCTTTCTCCATACAATCTGCTTTCTCTAGGATTATCAGTCATTTCCCCTGGTTTGAAAAGTACTCGGAAAACATTAGAAACAAAGGGAGAGCAGGATTTATGTAGTGCCTGCTCACATGTTTCTCAATCAATGAACCACTTTCTAATGCAGTCACTGGTCTGTTTACAAGGCCACTGGAACAATGCATGACTGTCCTGTGGTGTAAGCAGGTGACCACGGACGTGTAGCCCAGTTTGTATCTCTTTATTGACTTAATAGAATAAAAATTGAGAGAAATGTAAAACAATCTATCGATTAACAACCTTCC
Organism: Pristis pectinata; assembly: GCF_009764475.1. Taxonomy (NCBI): domain Eukaryota; kingdom Metazoa; phylum Chordata; class Chondrichthyes; order Rhinopristiformes; family Pristidae; genus Pristis; species Pristis pectinata. The sequence continues at coordinate 28,888,506 of NC_067427.1, forward strand.
TTCTTATTCTGTTGGTCAAATTCAAGATCTACTTCCTTAAACAGTAAACATTTATATCCAAAATATCCACTTGCTGTGGAATACACAGAAACAAATAGGGAGAATTCTTCCCTATCCACAGTCAACCTGGCGGGGAGTGGGGGTGGGGAGTTTTGTTTAATTACTGACACCCATTGTGTTCCTGATCATTATCAAGCATCCTTCATACAAATTGTAGCGATATAAAGTGGTAAAACAAATAGCCTTTAGTATCCTTCAGGAAACTGGGTAACCAGCTACAATTGGTTAATAAAATATAAAAAAATTGAAGCCAGGTGACTCAAGTACTGTTACCTCTTGACAAATCTGCAAGCCCCAGCTGCGTAGAACTTCGACAAAGATAGGATAATGGAGACAGATTTAAATAAATGGATCAAGTTAAATGCATATAATAGGCATGGCAGGGCATAACATGTGTTGTAGTTGCTGGAAACCATTAAAGTCCACAGAGAGCATACAGTATCCACAGTAAGTTTCTGCAGCTTCAGCTATGATACAGACACTGCAATGTACTAGGGAGATGGATACTTTGTTCCACGAGGCAGTCACAGCCCTCACAATAAGTACTGGATTGGCCAGTTAAGGAGGACAGGCGGGGGTGACTATGAGTGAGGCAAGTCTGGGGACCCAGAAGGTGGTGTCGCAGGAACCTCCACCCTCCATTGTGGCCAACGGGTTCTTGCAGCCTGTGTGGATGGGAGGGAGCAGAGACTGCAGGGTGGATGAGCAAACTGACTGGAGCTCCGCAGTACAGTGGGCCGTTCAGGTTAAGAGAGTGAGGAGGAACGCAGTGGTAATGGGGGACAGTAGAGTTGGGGGGGATAGACACTGCTTTCTGTAGCTGTGAGTGTGAGTCCAAGAGATGACATTGTCTGCCTGATGCCAGGCTTGAGGGTGTCCCCTTGGGGCTTGGAGAGGGGCTGGAAGCATCCAGGTGTCAGAGTCCAGTGACACGGAGAGGACAGTCTGAGTCCAAATAAAAAAAGCAGCAAACTGTGGATGAGTCTCTGAATTAGGTACAAATTGAGCTGTGGTCAGTGAGATCAGAGGCTTTGAATGGCTGGGTCAAAGATTGGTGTGGAAGAAATGCTGTTCAGATGGGCTTCACTTGAAGTGACCTTTGACCAGTGACCAAGGGGATTGAGTAACTAGCACAGTAGGTAAGGATTTAAACCAAATGGGACTGGTGGGTGGCTCCTGTGAGAGAAAATTTTGAAAGGTTAAACAAAAGGACAAAGTGACAGTGCAGGGCAGCAGAGTGGATAACAGTAACCTGAGTCCATTAGCAAGGGGCAGAGTATACCTGGAACTAGTCCAAGCAAGGACGGATGGTAAAAAGATATATCTGAATGCATGCAACATTCATTTCAATGGTGGATTAATGGAACAAATCGAACTAAGTGGGTGACAGGATGCAGTTACAAAGTGACCAAGTTTGGGAATTAAATGTTCCAGGAATCTTAACATTTAGAAGAGGTAGGAAAATGGAATTGGAGGCTGAGGAACCTGGATATTACAGGATGGGGTAAAGGTAGTAAAGAGAAAGGATCTTTGTTCAGAAAATCAACCTTCAATCAATTAATCAGTATTAGTGTAGAGGACAAATTCATGGAGTGTATATGAGACGGTTTCCCATGTCAGTACACTGATGAACCAAAGCGAATCAGGATAGTTTAAATCCAGTTTCATGCAATGGGAACAATGTCATTTGATGATCTGATGGTTAAGGGGCTTTTAGGGAACAGTGATCATAACATGGTAGAGTTATATTTAAACACTGAAAATGATTTAGTGCAGCCTGAAATCAGAGCAAATTTAAACAAAGCAAACTGTGAGGATACGGAGCATGAATTGCCAAGAGTAGGTTGGGAAACTATATTAAAAGGTATGACAACAAGCAAGAAATGGCTAACATTTAAAGAAATAATGCAGAGTCCAGAGGTCAGGTTTATCTCTTTTAAAAAACCCTGAAAAAATGGTCCAACTGTGGCTATCAAAAGAGAGTTTTAGATCAAATGAACAGTTGCCAAAAAATGCAGTAAACTTGGGACTGAGAAAATTCTGGAAAAGAGCAAAGGCGGGCTGAAGCACTGATAAGGAAAGGGAAAGTAGAATATGGGAGTAAGCCAGTGAGAACAAATTGTAAACACTTCTGTAGACATACAGGAAGATAACCAGGGTCCCAAACAGATTGAGACAGAAGATATACTGAGGAGTAAGGAAGTGGCAGAGAAGTGGAACAAATATTTTGTACCTGGTTTAACTGAAGAAGTACAAGTGACAATAATAATAAACCAATGCCAATATCAACCAATACCTGAGGGACATTAATCCAGGTTACTTAATTAGTTAGATTTAAATTCCACATTTGAACCTGGGTCTCTGGATTATTTGTCCAGGCACTTGGATTACTTGCACGGTGATTGAACCACTATACCGTCTTTCTTTTATACGACATAATTAAAATCTTAATGAGGAAAATAACACTTTACAGATGCTGCTAAACAAAATTAGGTACCATTCCACAAATTAAAGGACATTTGGTGAATTAAGCCAAGCCTCTCCCTTGTGGTTTAAACACCTTTTCTGTAGAACTTGGTGAATAATTGGTTTCTTTTCCCTTTTGTTACTTCCACATCGCCTTCCCTTGCCCACAGAATAAGCTGGTTGATGTTTGTGAAAAACTGCAGCAGAGAATAGCTTCAGTGCAGAGGTTCATGGCAGAGACTCTGAAGAGTAAAGACCACAGTGTTAAGGTGAGTACCTTTGTTCAACAAAACCCTGGCTCTTGTTGCGGGCAAAATTCTTCATGGTAGTGAGAATGTTACCTTCACGAGCCAAAATGCAATTATTCCGTACCTTTTAAAGGGATTTTTATAGATGATCTCTGATGGGGATTTGAAAATAGACATGAGAAAGAGCAGGAGTGGGACTTGGTGGATAATTCTTTCAAGAGCCCCGCTCACGCTGGCTTCTTGTGCCGTGCGGGCAATTTAACCCAGCTCGCTGGGCAGGAAAACTGTGTGATTGGGTGCAATGCCGGTCAGTTATTTAAAGGAATTCCATCAGCAGGCAGAGGGTAAAGCCAGTTCCCCCTGACAGGTTGAAAAGTTTAAAATTGCCCAATATTTCCATGATTTTTCATCTGAGCCCCTTGAACCCTCTCTGCCCTTCCAGTAAGATCACCTACCTTAGCTAACCCTCCAACTCAGCTTCACTTTCCTGCCCAATCTCTATTTCCATTATTCCCCCAGTGCACAAAAATCTATTGGTCTTTGTCTTGAAGATGCTCATTGGACGAACACCCTCAGACCTTCGGACTTCAGAATTCTAAAGATTCACGTCCACTTGAGTGAGTAAAGCCCTCCTCATCACAGTTCTAAATATCCAGCTGCTTATCCTGAGACCATGATGGCTGCTTCTCTACTCTTCAGTGCTTTATGAGAACACTGACCCGTGCCTTTACCTGCTAGAATATCCAGCACCACATTAATAGCACAGGTAGGAGGATGTGGCACTTCTCTTTGTCAATGACTGTGGCTTCCATTGATTTCAGTAGCTGCTTTTCATTGTTATTGCTTATTGCAGTGACTGCAATCGGTTTCTGCATTGGCAGTTCTTCCTAAAACACATAGATTTAAAAATTCCCATCCTTGTGCTCAAACTCTCTGACATTGCCCCTTCTCATCTCCATATCCCCTTTACAAAGCTCCTTAAAACCAAAGCCTTTGTCCAGATTTTAAGTCACCTACCCCAATGATGTCTTATCAAGCTAATTGTTTCAATTTTGTGTGGAAGTGCTCCAGCGGGACATTGGCGAACGGCTTTGAAGTTGCTGCAATGATGTTTTTGTTTTGCTTTGGATGACTTTCAGTGATTAAGGTTATCATTGCTTTAATTAATGAGAACAGTTACAGCTTATCCTCACTGAGAGCTTCACTCCTCCCTGCTGACAGGAAAATGCTAGCGGTTCCAGGGAGGTGATCATCCAGCGCTTGAACTTTATACGTGAGGTATGTGAGAATGAGGAGCAGCGATTGCTGGATGTCATCCATGAGGAAGAGGAGCGAGCCCAACAGAGCATCTTAACCCAAAATACCTACTGGTCAGAGGCCCACAAAAAGCTAGTGGACATTAAAAGTTATTTGGTGGACACACTGACCAAAATGGATGATGGTGCGCTTATGGTTAGTGGAAGTTTTCCATTACTGTCCAATCAGATTTCTGATTTGCTTCTATTTCAAATGAACTGAATTCGCTTTCTTTCCCTGCAGAAACAGCAGAAGGAAATATTTGAAAGGTACGTCCGACCAATAACAATGAACCCAACTAACCCTGCAAATAATTCTTGTGCAGTTTATGAATGTCTTCCAGACTCAGAAGCTGATGTTGTGCCTTGTCTGAACTAATGGTAGTGTTGTGCTTTGCCCAAACTCTCAAGTCGCGCTGTTCCATGTCAGAATTTTTGAATACAGCTTTGCCTTCTCTCTTCTCTTTAATAACAACAGACCTCATCTGAACTCTCAACTAACACCGCCCTCTGTCTGAGCTCTCAAACAATGCCACACCTTTACTGAACTCCTGAATTGTGCTGTGCCTTGTCTTACATTGAGCTTAGAGCTGTGGGTTGTCTGAACTCAACATTGTCATCTCCTGATAATGTGGAAAATTGCCCAGGTCAGTCCCATCCACAAAGTGGGACCACCACATTGTGAAGCAAAAGTAGGAATACAGAAGAACTCAGATAAACAAACAGCATCTGTGGAAAGAGAAACCAATCAATATTTTGGGTCAGTGTCCCTTCCTCAGAACTGGGCTCCATTACAAAGACATTGTAGTTAATTATTGGCCAGTTGGTATTTGCTCGATTACCAGTAAGGTAATGGAGGGTGTTGACAGTGCTGTAAAATATTGAACCCAGGTCATTTTTTCCTCAGAGCACCTGTCTCCAGATCTCATCACACCCTTGGTTCAAAAGTCAACCAAAGGTCTCGATTCCCAAGATGAGGTGAGAGGGATGGCCTTTGACATCAAGATAGTTTTTGACTGAGTGTGGTATCAGGGTGTTCTGATAAATCAGAGCTCAGCACAGCTGACAGAGCTTCTGCTCCAGTGATATGGATTCAATCCTGACCTCAGGTGCTGTCTGCATGGAGTTTGCACGTGTTCCTTGTGACTGCATGGGTTTCACTGATGCTCTTGTTTCCTTCCACATCCCAAAGATGGGATGTTCGGTAGGTTAATTGGTCACTATAAATTGTCCTGAGTGTCTAGTTGATGGGAATGTGAGGCAAATAAAATGGCAGTAGTCTAGGAATAGTGTAAATGGGTGCTGGATGGTAGGTGTGGCCTTGTTGGCTGAGCTGTATCACTCTGTGACCAAAGGGGGAAGGACTCCAATGGCTGGAGTCATCACACACAAAGGTAGACACTTGTTATTGGGGGGTTAATCATTCCAGCCCCAGGACTTTGCTGGAGGAGTTCCTCAAGGCAGTGTCATAGGTCCAATCACGTTCAGCTGCTTCACCAATGACCTTCCTTCCATCATAAGATCAGATCTTGTCTGATGATCAATTCCACTCCTCAGCAAATGAACCAGTCCACTCCTGGATGCAGCGGTGCCTAGACAGCACTTGGAACTACACTGATTCTGTGTTGTTAATTAAGTTCCATTAATTTTCTGGTCAATGGTGACTTCACATGATATTTATGGTGGGGGCAGCAATACCAATGGTAAGGCCATTGAATATTGAGGGGGTTAGTGATTAGACTCTTAGGCTATTAAGTAGCAAATAATATTTGCACTACATAAGTGTTAGGTAATAGCAGTCTCCAACAGGCTTGAGTATAATCCCTTACCCTTTCAACATTCAGTGCCCTTACCATTGCTGCCCCAACCATAGGTATCTTGGGATCTCACCACTGACCAGAAAATTAATGGAACTAGCCACATAAATACTGTAGTTCCAGAGGGGTCAGAGGGTAGGTATCCTACAGTGAGAAATTCTCACCTCCTTACACCCCAAGGCCTTGCCACCATCTACAAAACACGTATCAGGATTGCGATAGAGTGCTCTCCCAGATAAGTGAAGCTCCAGCAGTCAAGAAACTTGACATCATCCAGTACAAAGCAGCCTGTGACTGACCCTCATATACACCAACTTAAGTGTTTATTCTCCCCACTACCAAAGCACTGTTTCTGCATTGTGTATCCTGCTGTTACTTGCCCGGGATACTCCAACAGCACCTCCCAAAAAGGATCAGGGCAGGAGGTGCACTGGAGCACCACCAGCTGTGGGTACCCTCCAAGCTGTGCACGATTGTGTGACCTGAAAATAGAACACTGTTCCTTCATTAATGGAACTCCCTTCTCAAGACCACTGTGGGGGCATCTTCACCAGAAGGACTGCGGCCTTTCAGTAGGTGGATGATGACCACCTCCTCAGGGACGGAACGTTCTGACTGTCCCGCATCACCCACACCCCATAACTGAATTTTAAGTAACTCGTGAGGGGTGCAGCGCATTGATCAACACACGTGTTAGTGTTGTGCTTTGTTTGAACCCTGCATTCACCGGGATCATAGCAAAAATACTGCAGAAATTAGAAACTGGAAAAAGAACAGAAAATGCTGGAAACAGCCATACGCGGCAGAGTCTCTGGAGAGGGAGGTGCCTGACAATAATTGGACCTAATTAGTAAACCCTTTGTAGAGGAAATCTCTTATCCTTACCAGGTCTAACTTGTAAGAGGTTGTCAGCTGCCTGCTGAAATGGCTTAAAAGGTTCAAAGGCAACTGAGGGTGGGCAATTAATGCTGACCTTGCCCACAACAGTCACATCCCCTGAATGAATAAAGAAAACACGTTACATTGAACTATGTAGTAAACTTGAATGTAGATTTGTGAGTCTGTAGCCTGACTGAATAAATTACACATTCTAAGTATTTCCTCGGGGTGCCAGTTCAAATCCTGTGAATTATTCCTTTGAAAATTCCCTCCTGCAGTTTAAGCTGCACAGTATGGCCCAGCCTTCCCTGTCAATTATTGTTGTATTTACCATCGTCCTCTTACTCTCCAAGTCAAGGCTGGAATGAGACAGAGCAAGCTTGCCTCATCATCACGTTCTCCCCAGTGCAGTGGCTCTTTGTATCTGTGGTATCCGTAAATGTAAAGAGCTGAACAAGAAAGATTGTAGGGACATGCCAGGCAAATATGAGTTAAAAGTCCTGCTCGAAAGACGGTGGAGATGTCGTGTTAACAGAGTTGCTGTTTTGTAGAGATTAACTCGAGATCCTATGCAGAGCAGGGAAAGTCATTCCTGATGCTCTGGCCAATCTTCATCATTCAATCAACATTGGTTAAATGGGTGAACTGGCCCTCACCGTATTTATGAGACCATGTGCTCAAATTGGTTGCCTTGTGTCCTCTATTACAACACCACCTGCACTGCAAAGTTGCTTCATTGGGTGTAGAGCTCTTTGGGATGTCCTCTAAGCCACCCAATAATGCAAGTCCTTCTTTCTGTTGCTCTTGTTCTGAATGGGATTCTTTTTTCTTCCAGAGCGGAGGAAGCAGAGGGGATTCTGGAACCCAAGGACTCAAACAAGCTGAACTTCAACCTTGCCTGTGCTCATAGCGACCTCCTTAGTAGCCTATGGGCATCTGCAGTCATGATCTGTGTCGCAGGTCAGTAATAGCTCAGCCACAGTAATACATTGGTAACTCGGAATAGGAGGCCAGCTGTTTCCAACAAAGTGAATTGCTTTAACTGAGCAGTCACTGGACTATTTCAAAGGACAGGTCAGAGTCAACTACACTTTGATGGGTCTCTCGTAGTATATAGGTCAGACCAGATAAGGACATCAAATTTCCTTTCCTGAAGAACAGTAGTGGCATTTTATGATAATTTGGTTGTCCCATTGTCACTAACACTGATATTAGACAAGTACTGAGAATGCAAAGGGACAGAGGACCCTTGGAGTGTGTGTCAGAGATCTTGAAAGTTAATAGAACTAGTGGATGAGGAGGTTAACAGAACAGACGGGATACTTTGCTTTGTTAGCTGAGGCGTAGAATACGAGTGGAAAAGTCAAGCTAGCAATGCATAAACACTAGTTAAGTGACAGCTGGAGGATTCCAGATGGTTCTGGTCACACAATATAGGAAGGGATCAATGGGACTAGAGAGGGTGCAGAGGATGTTTATGAGTAAAACTGATTAGCTCAGTTAATTAACACAGGTGCCTATGCTATTATTGCCATCACTGAGACATGGTTGAAGGATGGGCAGGACAGGTAACTCCAGGTCCAGAGCCATCAGAGCCCTGATTGTTCTGGGCCTGTACTCGCTGGAGTTTAGAACGATGAGGGGAGACCTAATTGAAACCTGCCGAATATTGAAAGGCCTGGAATAGAGTGGAGTAGGAGAGGATGTTTCCAGTAGTGAGAGAGTCTAGGACCAGAGGGCACAGTCTCAGAATAGAAGGACGTCCCTTTTGAACAGAGATAAGGAGGAATTTCTTTAGCCAGAGGGTGGTGAATCTGTGGAATTCATTGCCACAAACGGCTGTGCAGGCCAAGTCATTGGGTATATTTAAAGCACAGGTTGATAGGTTCTTGATTAGTAAGGTTGTCAAAGGTTACGGGGAGAATGGGGTTGAGAGGGAAAAATAAATCGGCCATGATTGAATGGTGGAGCAAACTCGATGGGCTGAATGGCCTAGTTCTGCTCCTATATCTTATGGTCAATATCCCAGGGTAGAGAATTTTCAGGTGAGACAGAGGATGGAGTAAAAGGGGAAGAGGTATTGGACTATGAGTCAAAGACTGCATTACTTCAGTATTGAGAGAGGATGTCCAAGAAGGTCCCTGAAACAAGGCCATATGGATAGAGATTAGAAACAAAAAGAGCATCGTGGCTTTGCTGGAGGTGTATTATAAGCCTCCCACCAGTAAACAGGAGATAGAGAAACAGATATGTAGGCAGATATCAGAGAGATGCAATAAAAATAGAGTTATCATACTGGAGATTTCAATTTCACAATTATTAACTGGGATTGCCCTAGCGTTAAAGGCTACGTGTGTCCAGGAGAGCTTTTTGACACAGTGTGCAGATAGACCAATGAAGGAAGGAGCATTACTGGACCTTATCTTGTGGAAGGTAGCCAGTCAGGTGGAGGGATCATTTTGGAGATAGTGACCATAACTTCATTTCTTTTCATATGGTTATGGAAAAGGATAGAGGTAGACCAGTAATAATCTTAAACTGGGGTAAGGCCAATTTCATTAACATAAGGGAAGGCCCGGCAAAGGTAGATTGGGAGCATCTACTTGCAGGTAAATCTGTATCTGCACAGTAGGGAGCATTCAAATGAGCAATAGCCAGACTTCAACGACAACATTTCCCTGTAAGGTTAAGAGCCAGGGGTAGCAAGTATAGGGAACATTAGATATCGAGGGATATTGAGGATTGGAAAAAGGGAATAAAGGAAGCGTATGGCAGGTGTAGGGAACTAATGACAGGGGAGGCCCGTCAACCATGTAAAAAGTGTTGGGAAGCTCTTAAAAAAGAAATTAGAAAGGCTAAGATGGGTCATGAAGAATATTGGCAGACAGGATTAAGGTAAATAGAAAGGAGTTCTGTAAGTATATTCAGGGCAAAAGAATAACCAGGGAAAATAACCATTAGGCAACTGTGCGTAGCCAGTGAGTTTGGTTGAGGTCCTAAGTAAATACTTTTCATCAGTATTCACAAAGGAAACAGACTTTGTCGTTGGAGAATTCAGTTGAGGGGTAGGTGAAAGTATAGTGCGGGTCTCCATAAATAAAGGTACTCGATGCCACAAAGGTGGTAAATATGGGAGGCAAGGGAAGAGATCGCTGGGGCTCTGGCTGAGACCTTTAAATCTTCGTTGGATACAAATGAGATGCCAGATGACTGAAGGACAAGCAAGTGTAGTCCTCTTTTCCAAGAAAGGCAGCAGAGTAAAGCCTGGCAGCCATGGGCCTGTGAGTCTAATGCCATTGGCGGGGAAGATACTGGAAACATTTCTGAGGGAGAGGATTAATGATCCCTTGGAAAGGCAGGGACCAATCAGAGGCACAACATGGCTTTGTCAAGGGCAGTTCCTGTCTGACCAATTTGATTGAATTCTTTGAAGTGTATCAATGAAGGCAGGGCAGTAGATGCAATTTTAGTTTGACAAGGTCCCACATGGGAGACTGGTTGAAAAGGTTAGGGGCCCATAGGGCAAGTTGGGAAACTGGATCCAAAATTGGCTTGGCAATAGGAGACAGAAGGTGATGGTAGAGGGTTATTTTTGCAGTTGGATGCCTGTAACTAGGGGTGTCCCACAAGGATCAGTGCTGGGAACCTTGCTGTTTGTAATATACTTGAATGACTTGGATGTGGATGTGTGAGGCAAAATCAGTGAGTATGGAAGGTAGTCTTAGACTGCAGAGAGATAATTGGTGTGTCAGTGAAATAGGCTGAAAAATGGCAGAAGGAGTTTAATCCAGACAAATGTGAGGTGGCGTATTTTGGGAGCACCAGTGAGGCTAGGACATACACTAAGAATGGTAGGGTCCTAGGGACCACTGGGGAACAAAGGGACCTAAGTATACAAGTCCATAGATCCTTGAAGGTGGCAACACAGGTAGATAACGTGGTTAGGAAGGAATATAGGATACGGGCCTTCATTAGTCAGGGCATTGAATACAGAAGTAGGTAGGTTATAATTCAACTTTATTAAACCTTGTTCAGACCTTGGCTGGAGTACTGCATACAGTTCTGTTCACCACTTTGGCAGAGAAGATTAAGGAAAATCCAAAGATTTTTTAAGTACATTAAGGGAAAAAGAGTAAATAGAGAGAGAATAGAGCTTCTCAAAGACCAAAGGGCACACTGTTGTGTGGCCTGCAGGAGATGGACAAGGTCCTTAATGGATATTTCTCCTCTGTTTTCTACCTTAGAGAAAGACATGAAGACTTCAGAACTAGGAAAAGTAAACGGGGAGGTCTTGGGGATCGTCTGTATTATAGTAGAGGAGGTGCTGGATGTCGTAAAAGTTATGAAGGTAGACAAATCTTCAGGGCCTGACTGGAACATATCCAAGAACACTGTGGGAGGCTAGAGAAGAAGTTGCGGGAGCCCTGGTTGAGATATTTGCATCATCGTTAGCCACGGGTGAGGTGCCGGTAGACTGGAGGGTAGTGAACGTTGTGTTATTTAAGTTATTTAACTTTACCTATAACGTATTTAAGAAGGGAAGCAAAGAAAAACCTGGGAACTATAGGCCAGTAAATCTAACATCTGTGGTAGGTAAGTTACTGGAGAGTATTCTGGGGGATAAGATATATGTACATCTGGAAATAAGGGTTTAGTAGGGGTAGCCAGCATGGCTTTGTCCATGGAAGATCATGCCTTACGAACGATTACTTTTTTGATGAGGTGACCAAGAAAGTTGTTGAGGGCAGGGTGGTAGACATGGTTTATATAGACTTCAGTAAGGCCTTTGATAAAGTTCTACATGGTAGGCTGCTCTGGAAGGTTAGATCAGGGCGAGCTGGCTAATTGGATACACAATTGGCTTGATGGTAGAAAGCAGAGGGTGATGGTGAAAGGTTGTTTCTTGGACTGGAGGCCCGTGACTAGTGGTGTTCCCCAGGGGTCGGTGCTGGGCCCATTGTTGTTTGTCATCCATATCAATGAATGTACAGGGCATGGTTAGTAAGTTTGCAGATGACACTAAACTAGGTGGTACAGTGTACAGTGAAGAAGGTTATCAAAAATTACAGGGGCCCAGGAATGGCAAATGGAGTTTAATTTGGAAAAGTTTGAGGCGTTGCATTTTGGGAAGTCAAATCCAGGCAGGACTTTCACTGTGAACGGCAGGGACCTGGGGAGTGATGTAGAACAGAGGGGCCTTGGCGTACAAGTACATGGTTTACTGAAAGTGGAGTCACAGGTAGACAGGGTGGTGAAGAAGGCTTTTGGCACGCTTGTCTTCATAAGTCAGGGCACTGAGCATAAAAACTGGGAGGTCAGGGTGCAGTTGTACAGGACGCTGGTGAGGCTGCACTTGGAGTATTGTGTTCAGTTTTGGTCGCCTTGCTATAGAAAAGATGTTATAAAACTGGAAAGAGTGTAGAAAAGATCTACAAGGGTGCTGCCAGGACTTGAGGGACAGATTTAAAGGGAGAGGTTGGACAGGCTAGGACTTTATTCCTTAGAATGTAGGAGACTGAGAGGTGGTCTTATAGAGGCGTATAAAATGATGATTTTTCCCAGAGTTTGAGAATCAAGAACTAGAGGGCACAGGTTTAAGGTGAGAGGGGAAAGATTTAAAGGGAACTTGAGGGGCAACTTTTTTACCCAAAGAGTGGTGTCTATGTGGAATGAGCTGCCAGAGGAAGTGGTTGAGGCAGGTACAAAACAACTTCTAAAAGACAGTTGGACAGGTACATGGATTGGAAAGGTTTAGGAGGTTATAGACCGAACACTGGCAAATAGGACTAGCTAGGATGGGCATCTTGGTCGCCATGGACCAGTTGAGCCGAAGGGCCTGTTTATGTGCTGTATAACTCTGTAACTCCATGACTCACTGTAGGAAGGATGTGATAGCACAGGAGAAGGTGGAGAGGAGATTCATCAGGATGTTGCCTGGGATGGAGCAGTTCATTTCTGAGGAGAGACGGACAAACTAAGTCTGAGTGGAGGAGGTTAAAAGGAGACATGATTGAGGTGTATAAAAATATAGATAGGTAAACTGCAGGAAACTTTCCTCCACATCAGAGATAGATAAAACTGGAGGACATAGATTTAGGGTAAGGGGGTAGAGATTAGAGGGGGTATGAGGGAGACCTTCTTCACCCGGAGAGTGGCAGGTACCTGGAATACACTGTCTGAGAGAATGGTTGAAGCTGTCTAGATGAGCATTTAAATCGCTTAGGCATAGATGGCTATAGACCAAGTGCTGGGCAAAGCGATTAATATGGAAGAGTGCCCACTGGTCAGCATGGACGAATTGGGCCGAATGGCCTGTTTCCTGGCTGTATGATCCTATGCCTTGGTGTACGATTGTATACATCATATGTATGATTCATTAGTTCTTCCTCATGAATTCCAGTAGTTACATCCTTAAAAATCCCAATAGATTTGTCAAGCATGATTTCCCTTTCATGAATCCATGTTGAAAGTTGGTTGAAATAAAACCAAATCCCGTTTCAGGTGCCAAAAGCTTTCACATTGATGAGAAGACATTGCATTCATCCTTGGCACTGTCGGAAGATAAAAAGAGGCTGACCTTTGCAAGCAAGAAGGTCCATTTGTACCCGGACTGTCCCGAGCGCTTTGACCACTGGCCCAACGCCATGGGACTAGAGTCTATCCAAAGCGGACTTCATACCTGGAGGGTGGACGTGGAGAAAAGTGGTGCCTACAAGGTGGGGCTGGCATACGGCTGTCTTCAACGCAAAGGTGCCGGCCATGAGTGCCGACTCGGATATAACCCATCCTCCTGGGTGTTCTCCCGGTATGATGAACAATACACGGTGGCCCACGATGGGCAGACGAAGAGCCTGGATCTGCTGAGGCACCCGACAGTGATCGGTGTGCTTGTAGACTATGAAGGGGGTGAAATCCTTTTCTATGACCCTGACACCTGTGCCATACTGCACTGTTATAGAACAAAGTTCACCCAACCCATATATGCAGCATTGGCTGTGGCAAATGAAAGTATCACAATCATGTAAATGCAGGTGGGTGGATCATTGGATTGAGCGATATCTCTGATTCTCACCTCATATTTTGGCTCTAGAATTCCCTTATTCCTTGAAGACACTCCAATCTAGTAGTCTGGAAGTCAGCAACTGTACCAACACTGGTTTCAACTGACCACCAAGATGAGTTGTCAACATACAGATGTTTCATTCATGGATCAGAGTTTGGATAAGATGTTGACAATGTCAATTGACATTGTAGTTAACCATGGAAAGGTTGGGTACGTGGGTTTTGCTTCACCTGCTTTCTGATCTTATGTTCCCTCTTGAAAAAGATGAACTTGTTAGTGTAATTTTTAATAAAAGTCATTCTTGGCACATGGCGTCTCTGGTCAGGACAGGATGTCCTCCTCATTCATGGTTGCCCCGAGAAGGTGGTGGTGGACTGCTTTATTGAACTAATGGTGTTGGATGGAAGCAAGTGATGATGTGGGCAGGAGCTCCTCCCACCACCAGGCCAGGCAAGACAAGGACAACAGATTTCCTTCCCTAAAGGACATCAGTGAACTGATGGATTTTTATTGTACTCCAGTATTTCCAAAGCTATTTTTATGTTACCAGCTTTTTATTTTCAGGGTTTAGAAACGACCAACTTTGAGGAGTTAGTTCACCATTATGTGAAATGCACTTGTTCATGAGATAGTTAATCCAGTTACATATCTACTACGCTGCCTCAGTGGTAACATTGGTAGATCTTTGAAGGTAAATATTGGCAAGACATTTCACTGTCAGGGACTTCTGGGAAAGAGGTGTCTTTGGATAAGGACAACAGACATCAATTAAAGTTGATTCCTCCTAAAATGACCTTGGCATGATAATGATAACCCTACTAGTGTCACCTGGTAACTGCTGGAGATGGTTAATCTGAACCTTGTGGCTGGCAATAGCCATGAAGTTTTCAATGTTGGCAGTTTAGGAAAGTCAGTGTCTGATACTCAGACAAGGTCACTGTTAGTCTAGAACTCAGGATCTCCAAACCCTTTTGAGGTGGTGCAGAGTTCAGAGGGTCTTATTTCCTTGTACAGTGTGACCACGTGATACTGAGGTGAAGAGGCAAGAGAGATGAACGACCTGTCCCTACTCCTGTTCTCTTGTGTATGCCCTAAGTCAGTGGGGCTGACATGGTGATCCCCTGTAGAGAGAATTACAATGTGAACTCGTGTTCTGTTGCTTTTCTCACCTCTACCTCTATCTGCCCCTCCGTGTCTCCCCACTCCTCCCTCTCTGCCCCTCTCTCTTTCCCTTCACTTCTTGCTATTGTCACACTGCCAGATCCTTTAAAGGAATTCAGAGAGGGACGGGGCCAGAGGAGGCCAACCTTCTGGGATTGAACAGGAGTCTCCAGGAATTAATGTAATACTATGCACAACTCAAGCGAAAAGTTAGTAGGAGCGGCTAAAATATATTTTTAAACAGGTTTACTTCTTAGTTGTAAAAGTATTAGAATCTGGCAGTGAGTGGGGCTGGTGGGCAGAGGCAGGAAGCAGGAGCAGGGAGGTGTGGTGGGATGCTGTGCACGTAGGTGGGATAGAGTTGGCAGGACTAGGCAGATAGTCTGAACGCTAACCGAGGTTCTGGCGGATTGTATAACTGAAAGAGATTGTCACCCACCACAGGACATATAGGGGAATAAAAGGGGTGGCCAGGGGATGCCCAGGAGAGTTGTCATCACCTTTCATGTCATCATCTGAAACATTCTCTGATGCTGACACCAGAGACTGCAGACACTGGAATCTGGAGCAACAAACAAGATGCTGGAGGAACTCAGTGGGCCAGGCAGCATCTGTGGAGGGAAACGGACAGTAGATGCTTCATCTGGACCGAAAGCTAGAGGGGAGAGGGTCAGTATAAGAATGTGGAGGGAAAAGGTGGAGCAAGAGCTGGCAAGTGATAGGTGGATCCGGGTGAGGAAGGCTGACAGGCAGATGGAGGAGGGGAGGGTGGAAATAGTGACAGAGGCTTGGAGGTGATGGGTGGAGGTGACAGAGGGTTGAAGGTGATGGAGTCTGATAGGAGGGGAAGGTGGAGCACGGAACCAAATATGGGAGGTGGGAACAGTTGGGGTTGGGGACCCAGTGGGAGGAGTGTCTGGGTGATGGAGTGGGTGGAGGAGGGGAAAGAAACGGGGTAATGGGGGGGCTGGGGTGGGTGCAGGAGGAACTGAGTAGATCAGAGGAGAGAGTAAGGGGACAGAGGGAGTAAGGGTCAGAGAGTAAAGGGAGCAGTTTACCTGAAATTACTCTCTGAACTCTCCAGTGGTCTTCTATTGGTTCCCATTGACCTCCGTAATATGCTTCGGACATGTATTGTTCCAGTGCCTGACCTGAGTGTCTCCGTTACACATCCTAAGCTGGATCACATCCTCAGCCTGTTACAGCATCGCTATTCAGAGGTTCACGAGGCTGAATTTCTGGAAGTGTATCTTGCCTAGACCTTGATATTTAATGATGAATGTATTACTTATTCAATAGTCTGCTGTAATTAACTAAAATATTTAATCTAATGTTTGTACTTTTGACATAGGAATATAACTTCATTCAAAACCAGTTTGTCCTTCCCATACTTCCCCCAGCCTTTACAGCCCTGTGCGCTCTCTGACCCCACCCATCACAATGCCAAGTTCTTCCTTCCGAGGAAACTGAGACAAAATGTGGAAGAGCAGGGGAGAGGCACGGAGAGAAGTTATTCAGCAGTTTTTCTCTTTAGAATAACCCCTCATCCCTTTCATAAATCAAGGTGTGTGTGGCTTCTGATTGGCAATTGATAAGAGTTCACCTAAGTTGTGGTAGAAACTTCAAAAAAGGTGCAGCTGACTTGCAGATAAGACAGACAAAACTAGAGAAATAATATTCATTTTCTATGAGGAAGTGGTTGAGAGGGAGGTCAGAGACCATGGCCTCAGTGTGGTGGGCCACTGTCGCAATGTGATAGAACAGAATCTGCAATTTTCACAGGGTTGCTACTTATGAAAGGCGCTGCCCATTGAACAACCCAAGGCAACTCACCATGGAATAGCAGAAAGCAGAGGCATCGTGTCATTTCCAGCTTCCTGCTGTCGGTATGTTCAGTGAATTAGAGGCATTCAAGTACATTCTTCAATGAGCTATCTAGTAGCAATCAAATGATGTTGAAACAAAGCATCTTAGAGACCACTAGCCCATTGGATGGGGAGTTATCCCATCAGTCCCATTCTCCTGTCATTTCCCTGTGGATCTGCAGTTATTGTCTCTCACATGCCCATCAACTTCCCTTTGATTCTTTCGCCATTTCCCTGCACTGAGGGGTAATTTACAGCAGCCAATTAACCTCCCAGCACATCTATGGGGTGTGGGAGGAAACCAGAGCATCAGGGGAAGCCCATCTAGTCACGGGAGAACATTCAAACTCCACATAGCACACATGGTCAGGATTGAACCAGGGTCTCTGGAGCTGTGCTGCTCTGAAATATTCAATTCATTAACCAACCTAACTTGTGCCCTTGTACACCTCAGACACCTGGTTTTGAGTATTGCTGACTGCCTACTCTTTACCACATTAAGAATAAAGAATTAAAATGAAAGATGTATTGTTTCTGAATTTGTGTATTTTAATAAGCCTACTGTATTTTCCTCACAGCCAGGAAGAGTTGATTTTATGTTTCATCTCTCAAAGGCAGCTTCTACCTATTGTGAGAGTGCAGGTGTATTTTGTGTACTCACATGAAGTGTGTCAGTGGGACAGGACTGTCTGAGACAGTTGCACTCTCTTGATTATCCCGAGCATGCCAGTAATCACAATGGACTGGTGCTGGACAATCGCCCCAGATTCAGAGTGGAGGGGTGGATGCATAAGTGTTAAAATGTAGTGTTGCCTATCCTCCAGAGGCATTTTGGAGTCTTAAAGGATTGAAGATTGAAGACATGAACTGCAAAAATATCCTGGGAGTGGCTAGTATAAACCATGACCTCTACCATCAAGAAGGATAAAGTCAGTGGGCACATGAGCACACCATCTTGACTTGGAAATATATCGCCAGCCCTTCCTCATCATCACTGGGTCTAAATTGCAGAACTTCCCATCCAACAGCACTATGAAAGCACTTACATAAGAAGGAATGCCGGGTTCACCTTCTCAAGGGCAATTAGGGGTGGGCAATAGATGCTGGCCTTGTCAAGATCCACAAAAATTAATGTTTAAACAAAAATTGGAAATGTCCACCCCTGAGGACAGGAGGTTGGTGCTGTTCATACATCCAAAATGTATGAAGGTACAGTGTCATATCGCAGTAAATACTATTTAAGAAGTGCATTTCTGGGCAGAATCTCTGCAGCCTCTTGGCTGAGGACTGCTGACCGTGGGCTGGGGAAGGGGAGCAGCAGCTGTGTGACCCGGCCCCCTGGAACTGCGGGGACCCCAGTGGGAGACCCTGTGTCAACAACCAGCACCTCATGGATTCAGTGGCACCGGCGCCGTGAACACACGCGTTTCCCCAGATCCACGGCCACCCCGGACACCGATTACAGCGAGGAGGGAGCAGTAGCTCTCCGGGGAAGAGTGGGGGTGGGTGGGGGGGGGGGGGGGGGGTGGGTGGGTGGGGAAGGTGTTTGGCCGACGGACTGCGGACACAAACCGGAAGGTCCGTCGCTGCATGGTTCCCCGACCTTCACCTGGCGAGGGGACGTCACGACAGCCGAGGCGGGGATTGGACAAAATCTCCGCGCGTTTCCCGGGCGACGAATCGTCCACCGGGCGTCTCTGTCTTCCACGGTAACCCTTTGTTCACCGTGCCCACCTTCTCAGTGTTAACCCTTTGTTTACTAGGCCGCACTCAATGTTAACCCTTTGTTCACGCCCCACTGTCTCAGTATTAACCATTTATTTACTGGTCCCACTGGCTCAGTGTTAACCCTTTGTTCACTGGGCATGACTCAATGTTAACCCTAATTTTGATGTCTAGGATTCACTGTTTCATTTTCCATTGAGCACCAATTAAAGGCCCAATATCTGACTGGAAGCAACATTCGGAACAAGGTAGGTGAATTAATGGCACAACTAGAAACAAGATAAGGTATCTTTATTAGTCACATGTACACTGAAACACACAGTGAAATGCATCTTTCTCGCAGAATGTACTGGGGCAGCCTGCAAATGTCACCACCATAGCATGCCCTCAACTTCCTAACCAGTACATCTTTGGAATGTGGGAGGAAACCGGAGCACCCGGAGAAACTCACGCAGACACGGGGAGAACATACAAACTCCTTGCAGACAGCAGCCAGAATTGAGCCCACGTCGCTGGCGCTGTAATAGCGTTACGCTAACCGCTACACTGCCGTGCTGGCCACTGCAGAGAGGTAGTTACAAAGTGACCAAGGCTGGGGATTGAATGTCTCTCTTGTCTCCTCTTCCATCGGGTAGAAGATACAGGAGCCTGAGGGCACGTACCACCAGATTTAAGGACAGCTTCTACCCCACTGTGATAAAACTATTGAATGGTTCCCTTATATGATGAGATGGACTCTGACCTCACGATCTACCTTGTTGTGACCTTGCACCTTATTGCACTGCACTTTCTCTGTAGCTGTGACAGTTTACTCTGTACTGTTATTGTTTTTACCTGTACTATCTCAATGCACTCTGTACTAACCCAATGTAACTGCACCGTGTAATGAATTGATCTGTACGATCAGTATGCAAAACAAGTTTTTCACTGTACCTCGATACAAGTGACAATAATAAACCAATACCGATATCAATACAGGAGGTATAACCTTTAGAAGAGATCGGCAAAATGGACCAGGAGGCAGGGGAGCGCTGATATTGAAGATCGGGATAGAGTCAGCAGGGAGGAAGGATTGTAGCTCAGAAAGGAGCTGAGAAATAGCCAGGGGTAGAACATTGGTGGAGTTTGTATATGGGCCCCAGACTTTAAGAGTAATAGAGGGAGACGTAGAAATCAGGGAATCGGAAGTGAATGTAACAAGGGTGATACAGTGATCAAGAGGGACTTCAGTCAACTTACAGACAGTGAATCACATGAGGAGTAATAGTGTGGAATTACTTACTATTGCCTACCATTCAACCCTGCTGGCTCCCACAAGAGCGATGCCATCCATCCCATTCCACCCTGCCCCCACCCACCCCCCCCTTACTTCCCTGTAATCCTGCAGGTAATTCCCTCTCATGCCCATCAACTGCCCTTTGATTCTTTTGCCACTTACCTACACTAAGGGGTAATTATACTTGCCAACCAACCAGCAACTCTTTGTGATGTGGGAGGAAACCAGAGCGTCCCAGGGAAACCCGTGCCACTATGGGGTGAACGTGCAGGTTCCACACAGACAGCAGCCGATTTCAAGATTGAACTTGGGTCCTTGGAACTGTGAGTAGCAGCACTAACTGCTGCAAAACCATGCAATCCATGGAGTGGTAAAGAAATGATTTTCTAGTTCAGTGTGTTGAGGGGCAAATGAGGGAACATGTTACTTTAGATCCACAGTTGTGTAAAGGAGAAAGGGTTAATGATAATCTGTTAGTTAAGGAGTATTCAGGGGACAGTGTGCACAACTTTCCAGATTTTTATGTAAAGACTGAAAGAGATTCAGTTCCATCTGAAATCAGGGCCTCGTATCTAAACAAAGCAAATGAGGAAGACATGAGGTGTGAGAGGGCCATGGTAGATTAGGAAACGACATTAGGAAGTATGACAATAAACAAGTGAAGAATGACTTAGGAAGAACTAATACACAGTTTAAATATCCCCTTTGAAGGCAAAAAAGGACACAGGAAAAACACCCCAGCCATGGCTATTGAGAAATTACAGGTAGTGTTAGATCAAAGGAAAAGGCTGCTAACACTGTCAAAACAACACAGTAATCCTGAAGACCGGGAAAATTCCAGATCTCAGCAAAGGAGGACCAAGGCGTTGATGTTTCCCACAGATGTAGGGTAACAAATGTAACTGCACTGTTGAAGAAAGGAGGGAGAGAGGAAACAGGGAACTGTAGTTCAGACAGCCTGACATCCATCGAGGGGAAAATGCTGGAATCTATTATTAAAGAAGAGTTAACAAGGCATGAGGAAAATATAAACAGGATTGGGCAGAGTCAACATGGATTTTTGAGAGAGAAATTGCATTCAACAAATCTGTTGAAATTTTTTTGAGGGTGTATCAAGATAAGGATGAACCATGTGATGTGGTGTATGTGGACTTTGAGTAGGCCATAGACAAGGGTCTACACAAGGTTAATCAACAATATTGGTGTACTTTGTATTATGGGTAATATATTGGCATAGATTGAGGATAAGCTAACAGACTGTAAATGGAGCAGGAATTAATGGGTCATTATTGGGTTGGGAGGCTGTGACCAGGAAGGTGTTGCAGGGATCACTGGAGGGACCCAGCTGTTTACTATTTTTGTCAGTAATTTGCATGAGGCAATCAAGTGTAATATATCCAAGTTTGGTGATGATACAAAACATGTTGTTCCATTTATGTCTAAAGTAAGGTGGTGAGTATGACTCAATGCTGGGTGAGTCTGATCAGAGCCTCATTGCTGTTGATGTGGATCTGGGACCAGGGAGATGATGGTAACAGCGGTTGCCTATTTTGTCAGTCGATTGGAACATTCTGCAGGAGGTAGTTCTCCATAGTGTCTGCTGTAAGTTGTACAAGTTTCTGATGCAAACAGGAGGGTGGGGATCATTACAGACTGTGGTCTAGCAAGGCACTGATATCACACCAACCCTTTCCTCAATGATATTTACTGATTGGAGTGTATTTGATCGACAATATGAGAGGCACCATTCTACATTCATCACTTCCCCAACAGAACTAAGATCATGCCAATTTTAGTCATTGAGTTCCAACATGCAGGCAATTCTTGCAAATGTGTACACTTGGTGACTGAGCGGCAAACTATCATTGATTCCTTCCCTGAACTGTGTGAGAGGATGGGTCTTCCACGAAGCAGTCAGAAGACAAAACCCATCAGCCCATCCACGCCACACGACACCATCCCATGATAATCAAAGTCCATTCCAAGATGCCGGTTCATGTGAATTACTCCCAGTTCCAATAGATGAGCACATCTTTTGCCCTGAGAAAAATGTGTTCAAAGATGAAGACCTCAAATCCAGCACCAGGGTTACAGTTGGCTGAGTTGCAGATGTGAATTTGAGAGAGGAAGTCCAGATGTTGCTGTGTTCCTTTACAATCTTCCCTCCATCTGCTCCTCATCCTGAGATTCGGCATTGAAATCCATGCAAGGAAGGTAAATACTTGTGGTTACCCAGATAACATGCTGGGAACATTTAGGGCAGGTGCAAAACAGTGTATCTGGCTATGAAAAGTTTATTTCTACAAGTGTTGAGTCTAATTTCTACACAATTTGAGATTTGACTTTTGAGTCTTTGCTTCTCATTTTAAAACATCTTCCTTTCTCTCTTTACTTTGCAAGTGATTTTACATTAAGCTAATTATATTAATTCTGACTTTAGATGCTAGTTGTGTGAATGATGATTCTGTAGTTTGTTTCATAAAGAGCCAAGCCATTGCTTGCCCAGTTCGAGTGTTGCATGGAGGGGTTGCCGAGCTTTGCAATTGACACCCTCAGGAATGAATAATAAAATCTTTAATGTTTGCCCAAATGAGATAAAGTGGACCAACAGGCACTATTCCACATTTCCCCCTCTCTACAGCATATGGAGGTTCAAGCAGGCCAACAATAACAGGAAAATGCACTCTGGAGGAGAGGTTCTGCAAGAGTCAGTGACAGTCCTGAGGATTTGAAGAAGTGGTGTGTAGAGCAGGGGGTCCATTCAGCTGCCTGAGCCACAGAAGGGACTGACAGTGGAATTAAATACTGACAGCGTGAAGAACCTTCATCCCCCTTAAAGTTGGGTGGATTAGATGGATCTTCACCCTGAGTTTGCAACACTGTGTCCCATCCATTACAAAGACTATGTACTGACACCTTTGTAACGTTGGACATCTCTGTCACAGCATCAACATAACTTCCATAAAGGTAGTAATTTCCAGATTACTGCCTGTGCTAAGCAACAGTGGGTATAGGAACGGAATGAGGTGGAGGTTAAATGCGTGGTTGAGGGATTGGAGTAAGGAGCAGGGATTCAGTTTTCTGGATCATTGGGGCCTCTTTTGGGGCAGGTATGACCTGTTCAAAGAGGAAGGGTTGCACTTGAATCCCAGGGGAACCAACATACTGGCAGGGAAGTTTGCCAAGGCTACTGGGGAGAGTTTAAACTAGAATTGTTGGGGGGTGGGATCTGTACTGGGGAGACTAGGGAAGAGGTGTTTGGCTCTCAAGTAGAGGAAGCTAGGAGTAAGTACCACAGGCAGGTGATAGAGAAGGGAAGTGTTCAGACAGGCTTGAGATGTGTCTATTTTAATGCAAGGAGTATTGTGAACAAGGCGGATGAGCTTAGAGCTTGGATCGATACTTGGAGCTGTGATGTGGTGGCCATTATGGAGACTTGGATGGCTCCGGGGCTGGAATGGTTGATTCAAGTGCCAGGTTTTAGATGTTTCAGGAAGGACAGGGAGGGAGGCAAAAGAGGTGGGGGAGTGGCACTGTTGATCAGAGATAGTGTCACGGCTGCAGAAAAGGTGGACGTTGTGGAGGGATTGTCTACGGAGTCTCTTTGGGTGGAGGTTAGGAACAGGAAGGGGTCGATAACTTTACTGGGTGTTTTTTATAGGCCGCCCAATAGTGACAGGGTTATTGAGGAGCAGATAGGGAAGCAGATCCTAGAAAGGTGTGAGAATAACAGAGTTGTTGTGATGGGGGATTTTAATTTCCCAAACATTGACTGGCATCTCCAGACAGTGAGGGGTTTAGATGTGGAGTTTGTTAGGTGTGTTCAGGAAGGGTTCTTGACACAGTATGTAGATAGACCTACAAGAGGAGAGGCTGTGCTTGATTTGATATTGGGAAATGAACCTGGTCAGGTGTCAGATCTCTCAGTGGGTGAACATTTTGGTGATAGTGATCATAATTCTATCTCCTTTACGTTAGCACTGGAGAGAGATAGGAACAGACAGACCCAAAAGGCGTTTACTTGGAGTAAAGGGAATTATGAGGCTCTCAGGCAGGAAATTGGAAGATTAAACTGGGAACAGATGTTCTCTAGGAAAAGTACGGAAGATATTTGGCAAATATTCAGGGGGTACTTGTGTGGAGTTCTGCATAGACATGTTCCGATGAGACAGGGGAGTCACAAGAGGATACAGGAACCGTGGTGTATGAAGGCTATAATAAATCTAGTCAAAAGGAAAAGAAAAGCATACAAAAGGTACAGTGAGCTAGGTAATGTTAGACATCTAGAAGAGTACAAGGCTAAAAGGAAGGAACTTAAGAAAGTGATTAGGAGAGCCAGAAGGGGACATGAGAAGACCTTGGCGCCCACGATGTAAAGTGCCCTGCAAGGAATGAATGCCCAGCAGCATCGTTCAGAGTGTGTTATTGTGAGCCATCCAGTGCACTCACTGTTCCTCCATACTTCAGGGTCAAACACGGAAACTCTGGTCTTCTTCACAGAGTGATTTTGCTCACCAGAACACGGGGCCAGAAGAAGGTTCCTCTGGGCTTTGGGGAGAGTTTTGACTCCTTGCGGCTGGGATTTGATTTCCACGAAGCGATGAATAAAACCCACAGCCCAGAGTTGCCGGGCTGAGGATGAGTTGGAAGTGAAGGCTGTCGGAGGTTGTAGAGGCAGAGTGGGTGAAGCCAGCAGGGAGCTGAAGACCAACACAGGGATTCAAATCTGATACAAATGAATATAATCCAACAGGAAGCAGTGATGGGCAGAGTGACTGCAGTTAGTTCTGCTGCCTCACAGCTCCAGGGACACGGGTTCGATCCTGACACTCAGCGCTGTCAGTGTGGGGTTTGCATGTTCCCCCTGTGACTGTGTGGGTTTGCCCCGGGTGCTCCGGTTTCCTCCCACATCCCAGAGATGTGCAGGCTGGGAGGTTAATCGTTTCCTGTAGATCACCCCTGGTGTAAGTGGGTGGAAGGAGAATCTGGCAGAGTTGAGAGAGGAGGTTACAGCAGAATGGGCTTGATGGGGTTTCTATGAGAGCCGGCGTTTATTCGATGGCCTCCTTCCATGTTTTAAGAAAATACTACAAAATATGTGGGACAGTGGTCGGGAAGATACATTCCTCAAGTGGAGGTTGGGTTCCTCCAGACAAAAGCACAGACATTGATCAGGAATAATCGTTTCAGAAGTTAAAGAGCAGGTGGGGCTGCTGATAATGTTGGGGGGAAATACTTGGTCCTGGAGGTGGGAAGGGTCTGGTGTGTAGAATTCTGTTGTGAGATCACAGCCCAGAAACAGTGTCTCTCCCACCACAGACGCTGCCTGACCCACTGAGTATTTCCAGCCTCTGCAGTTCAAATCACTGGGAGTTGAAGATTGGTCCAGAGTCACACACGGTCCCGAGCTTCTGCGTGGCCTGGTGCAGTGTGAATGTGGGCAGACTGGGGATGGGGGGAGTGGGGAGGAAGTGGAGCTGGTGATGATGGGTCTCATTGGATCAAGGTCTTGGACAAGAAGGGATTCTGTAAAATGAGCACACACTTGGAAATATGTCCAGATCTCTCTTTGTGCTGTGGGATGGGTCGTCAGATCTCACTGAGAGAGCATAGGATGGGCTGGGGATGGGTGTGGGGGGATGCTACGCTTGAGGATCTAAGTGAGGAGCAGGACGTGTGAGGAGATTTGTTGCAGAGAATCAATTTGGCCAAGGGTGTTCTGAGGAGAGGTGAGGATTCGGTTTGAGCTGAGAAACCACTTTCCTTCAGTACGGCGAGCTGTCAGTGATGGAAGGAGCAGGGTCCAGGCAGCAAACACGGAATGGCCAAGAGTTGAGCAGGTTCCAGTGGTGGGCTCGGGGGTGGATGGTGAGAAGCTGTGGGGAACTGGGGACCTGGGAATGGTTCTGGGGAAGACCATAAGACATAGGAGCAGAGTTAGGCCATTTGACCCATCAAGTCTGCTCTGCCATTCAATCTTGTCTGATTCTGATTCATTTTTTCTTCTCAACTCCATTCTCCTGCTTATCCCCATAACCTTTGACAGCCTTACTGATCAAGAACCCATCACCCTCCGCTTTAAATGTATGCAATGACTTGGCCTCCACAGATGTTTGTGGCAATGAATTCCACAGATTCACCACTCTCTGTCGAAAGAAATTCCTCCTCATCTCTGTTCGAAAGGGACGTCCTACTGGGGCTGTGCCCTCTGGTCCTAGACTCTCCCACTGCTGGACACATCCTCTCCACATCCACGCTATCCAGGCCGTTCCATATTCGGCAGGTTTCAAAGAGATCCCTGCTCATCCTTCTAATCTCCAGTGAGTACAGGCCCAGAGCCTTCAAACGCTCCTCATATGTTAACCCTGTCGTTCCGAGGATAAGTCTTGTAAACATCCTCTGGACCCTCTCCAATGCCAGCACGTCCTTCCTTAGATGTGGGGCCCAAAACTGCTCACAATACTCCAAATGTGGTCTGACCATCTCCTTATAAAGCCTCAGCATTACATCTTTGCTTTTATATTCAAGCCCTCTCGCAATGAGTGCTAACATTGCACTTGTCTTCCTTACTAATGACTCAACCTGCAAGTTAAACTTTAGGGAATCCTGCACTAGGATTCTCAAGTCCCTTTTACCTCCGAATTCTGAATTCACTCCCCATTTATAAAATAGTCCATGCCTTTATTCCTTCCACCAAAGTGCATGACCCTACACTTCCATGCACTGTATTCCACCTGCCACTTCTTTGCCCATTCTCCCAACCTGTCCAAGTTCTTCCTCAGACTCCCTGCTTTCTCAACCTCACCTGCCCCTCCACCTATCTTTGTATTGTCCGCAAACTTGGCCACAAAGCCATCAATTCCGTCATCCAGATCAGTAACATATAACAACATATAAAAATAGCAGACCCAACAACGATCCCTGCGGAACACCGCTAGTCACCAGCAGCCAACCAGAAGAGGCATCGTTTATTCCCTCTCTTTGCCTTCTGCCAGTCAACAAATCTTCTATCCACGCTAGGACTGTTCCTGTAATACCATGGGCTCCTATCTTGTTTAGCAGCCTCATCTGAGGCACCTTGCCATAACCCTTCAGAAAATCCAAGTAAACAACATCCACTGACTCTCTTTTGTCCATCCTGCCTGTTACTTCCTCAAAGAATTCCAACAGATTTGTTGAGCAAGATCTCCCCTTAAGGAAGCCATGCTGACTTTGGCCTGTTTTATCATGTGCTTCCAAGTACCCTGATACCTCATCCTTAATAATGGATTCATCTTACCAACCACTGAAGTCAGGCTAACTGGCCCAGAATTTCTTTTGCCATACTTCCTTCTCAAAGAGTGGAGTGAGCTTTGCGGTTTTCCTGTCCTCTGGATCCATTTCTGAATCCAGCAGCACTGGGAGAGGAAAGGGAGCATTGCTGGAACTGGTGTGGAGGTGGTCTCAGTGTTGGACTGGGATTATTTTAACCACTGACTCCCCCTCTGCCCTCAGCGACTCCACACCCTCGGATCTGCACGTCTCACCCTGACTTTCTCAGATGAGCAGCTTTCTGCGTTTGAATAACAGGAATGGAAATAAGAAGTGAAAGAACAATAAAAGCTTTAACAATGTGAGGTCTGATATCTGATGTTTTTTTGGTCATTACCTGGAACCCGATTACCGACATGGTGATCACCGTAGTGACAACAGACAAAGGTATTCCTGGAACTGAGGTGGGGGGGGTGGGGGGGCAGCTCTGAGATGTGATGATAAGAGGGTATTTAAAGGGCAGGAGGAACGGCAGCTCACCACTCGACATCTCAGCTTGCAAAAATGAAGGCATTCTCTCTTCTCGGGCTGTTGGCCGTGTTGTCTGTGGTCGCCCTCCATTCTGCCGGGGCAGGTGAGTGACTCCAACACTAATTCTCTTCCTTGGCAGTCTGGTCTCAACCCAACCCCAGAACAGTACTGCTACACTGAGAGGTCAGGATACATTACAGCCCATTGTATTATTCCAGAGGGGGTCCCACTTGCGGAGGATGCTCCTGATGCCACCCTGACGGAGGTCGAGATGCGAGAGCTGGGTAAGTGTTCACACCTCACTCTGTACCTCTCTGCACTGACCATTTTTGGGTGAGGATCCCCTCCCACCATTTCCCCGGCTCTGCTCTCACTCTGGGAACCACACTTGAGGGCAGAGCTCGATATGGAAAAGACAGGTTGAGCATATTTCTCATCTCAGTCACTGACCTCCCCTACTGACGGACCCTGTCAGAGCCAGCACCCTGGGTGGGACCCTCTCCCCACTGCCACAGCCTGACATCACTTTCTGCCCAGTCCCAGGCTGGGTTCTGGAGGTTGGGGTTCCAATGCCAGTGAATGCCCCCCAGTGTCTTCAGCACTGGGCTAGGATGCAGAAACACCTGACATACTGACAAGGCTTCGTGTGTCATCCTGGGATAATATTTGTGGAGAAGGCAAGGAATGGGATGGACTGAAGTTGAAGTGTGGGGCCACGTCTCTATTCACTGTGTTCAATGGGCTGAGAATTGAGAGTTTCTGGGGTTTCCATTAGTGGGGAACCTGGTGAAGCAGGGTTGCACAGGACATACATGGAGCATGAACCCATCTGGAGCAGGTGGGCTGAATGGCCCCCAATGATGAAGCAACAAAGATGCCCATTCTGTTCTCTGTATCTTGGGGAATTGTGGGTAAAATTGACAATGTGAGGAACTCATCAGTACTGATAACATCACAGACATACAACGCTGTCTCTCTGTTTCAGAAAAGAGGATTCCTCCCTTGGATTCATTGAATCAAGATGCAGATAAGCATTTGGAACATCAGCCGGTCGAGGTGTCGCTCACTAATAAACAACTGCTGGTGCAGACTGCTGTACAAGTGAGAGAAGTGGGAGCGCTTCCATTGTAAACAACTGAAAAGAAGGAATCTTCAGGATTCTGATTTATATCCCGGGACAAAGCTGTTTCCAATGGAATAATAATCCAATGATGTGCCTGCCCCCTCTGCTGCACCCACTCATCCCCAGGGTTGAGAGGGATTCTCAGCAGCAGGCCTGTTGTTTCCTTCAGGTCAGGCCTCACTGACCAATTTCTTCATCACTTGCTTCCCTCCCAGGTGAAAGATGCTGGAAACGGGCCCTTCGGCCCACCAAGCTGAGGAAAGCCCAGTGAAGAGATTGAAAGGTTCTCCATGATTTCATTAGCTGAAGGATTGTGCGTGTGTTGGAGCAGGGAAATCTTCCACACTCTACGCTGCAGTTAATGGACACGTCATGGAGTTACAGAGAGATATTGGATGGAAGCAGGCCCTTTGGCCCATCTAGTCCGCACCCATCATCAACCACCCATTCACACTCATCCTCCATTAATACCATTCTCTTTACATTCTACCGACTGCCCACAGATCCTACAATTCACCTGCAGACGACGGAAATTTGCAGTAGCCAATAAACCTACTGACCCACACATCTTTGTGATGTGGGAGGAAACCGGAGCACCCGGAGAAAACCCACGCAGTTACAGGCAGAAAGTACAAACTCCACACAGACAGCATTGAACCTGGGTTTCTGGCACTGTGATACAGCTTCTATTTATTGATTTATTGCAAGATCTTGGCTGACAATCCAGTGCAGTCTTGTAGGAACATTGCACCTTTGTCTTTTGCCAGAGACAGTAAACTGTGACCCATCTGCTCCCAGGGAAATTATCCTCAGTATCTGAGTCAATATTCATCCCTCAAACAACTTTCCAGAAATAAATGCCCTGGTGATGATCACACTTCCGTCAAACCTCGCTCAGGGCAGCTTACTGCAGGTTTTCTGCATCCTAACTGTGTGCGCTTAAATAGATATTTACTGGAAGGGGAGCTGAGGTGCTATGGAACGACGTGTAAGGTGTAGAAATGGAAATCATTCTTTACAAAACAGAGAGTCCCATATACTAACCAGAACTATTCTCATTCTGTTTACAGAGGACTTGAAGAAACGATTCTTCCATTGTAAGTTTTTCCTTGAAATGAATAAACCAAAATATAAATGAAATGACTGTCAGAAGGACAATATTGGAGTATTGACAGCGTCACAATGGGATCAGATATTTCTGCCACCCATGGAATGTGACTCAGTTTGAGGGCTGGTGCCCCAAAGGATGTTTGGGAAATGCCTCCTGATCACAGTATCTTCTCCGTTATGTGTACAACATGTTTATAATATTTTCATGCAACAAATAACCCAATTATTCTTACAATTCTCCTGCGAACAGTCACTAACCTACCTTTCAATGTGCTAATGATGCTGTACCCAAAACTCTGCACCTTTGAGGTAGAATGTTGATATAATCTGTTTCTCCACAGGAGACCCTGGCTGATCCCACTTGCTCCCATAACCTTTGATACTTCAGGCAATTAAATTCCTTTAAGATTGGCTTGTGGCAAAAAAAATTGTTTCAGACTCCCCATATGACACTTGCGTAATTAACCAATGATTGTTCCTCATTAACATGAACTGTTTACTGTTTTGCTTGACCTGATGAATGGTTCCAGCATTTATACATTACATATCAGCTGAAAGAACAAGGGTCCTAGGCACAAGTATTGAAAGTGGGATAACATGTTGAGAGAGGAGTTAGTGAAGCACGGGATATATTGGGATTCGTGGACTTCAAAGGTTGGGAGGTTATTTTGAACTTTCACAAAATTTAGAGAATTATCAGAGTTTGTGTCTCATCCTGGTCACCAGAAAGCAAGTGCAGGGGAAAAGAACAAGGAGAGAGTTTCCGGGGATGAGATATTCCAGCTACAGGTTTAGTCTGGAACAGATCTGGTTTTTCCCCGTGGAAGACAGAAGGTTGAGAGGAGATTTGATAGAGCTGTACAAGCCGATGGTTTTCGATGCAATAAATAGAAGCTGCTCCCATCATCACATAGCTCACAGATTAGGGGATAGAGATTTAAAGTAAGATGCAAAAGATACAGGGGAATGTGAGAAAGAGCTGTCTTACTCAGAGGTCAGTGATGATCTGTAACTCCCTGCCTGGAAGTGAGTGGAAACAGCCGACCAGAGCTTCCAAGAAAGGAAGAGGTAGACCTTGGAGGGAAATAACTTACAGGGCAATGAGGAAAATGTAAGGGAATGTGACAGACAAGATTTCTCTGCAAAGAGACTTTTTGAATTCCAAAGATCGAATAGTCTCCCTCTTCCCATAACAACTGACTCTTAGCGCCGGTAATAGAGCAGTGAAACCGACAGTGCCTTTTCCATTTTTATATGGTTCCCACAGTGGAATGTCCAAGACTGATTTCTGCACAGAAATGTGAAGGCAGTGTTTGTAGTCGAGAGTAACAGAAGGTGTTTTCAGAGATGCAAGTGATGGATCATGAATTGATGAAACACAAGTTTGGAATAAAAATTCTAAAATACAAATGGCAGAAAGATGTAATTCTCTCTCCTTTCTTTTTAAATCAGGGCTCCACCACCACCACCATCACCACGGTTACTACCACCACCCTCACCATCACCACTGGACATACTACCAAGGATATCATCATCACTGGAAGATGAAGCCGTGCACCAGCACTGAGTGAGTACAAGTCATTTTCTCTCTTCTCCTGGAATCAATCCTGACCTTGGCTGCAGTCCTTTTGGAGTTTACATGTTCGCTCTGTCACTGTGTGGGGTTCCTCTGGGTGCTCTGGTTTCTCAACTCTGTCCTAAAAGGGTAATGACTCATGTTGGGACAACTTAGTTTTAGATTCTGAAGAAACAGCTTCCCATCATCTTTGCTGTCAATTCCTCTCTATACCTTGCTTGTCACCTTCCACCTCCCCTTCTCCTACCTGGCTCCATCTGTCCATCCTCCCCCACCTCACCTGCTTCTACCCATCACCTACCAGCCTCTGTCTCATCCCTCCCTCTCACCTCCATGTCCAGGCTCTCTCCCCTCTACACCTTCAGTCCTGATGCAGGGTCCTGACCTGAAAATTCGACCATTTCTTTGCCTCCATAGATGCTGCCTAACCTCTGAGTTCCTCCACAAGTTTGATTTCTTGTTCAAAAAATTTACATTGTTGACAGGGCTTGAGGGATCAAGTGATATGTGAAGAAAGCTGGAACAGGGTTCTGAGTTTGGATAATCAGACATGATCATTTGACTAGCCTGCTCCTATTTTCTACCTTATGATATAAAACTACCTCAACAAGGAGCAGTAGGAAACAACACTGGGTAATGACTTGTTGTATTGATCACTCAAGGAAACGTCTTATGACAGCAACTTCAACATAGTTCCTTTTCATGAAATATATTGTTGCACATGCTCATTGTGAATGTGTACGGACACTGAGGCAAAGACACAGGTGGTCAAATGTTTGTTTAAAGTTGCATTTCAACAATAGAGGGAAGCATCTGAGTTTGGGAGGGGTGCAGGGGGTGGGGGAAGTGATGGATCTCCAAAGACCTTCTGTCTCTGTGGAGTGAGCGATGAGCGCGTACTGTCCCTTCTGGCACTGAACCTTTATCGCCAGTTCTTCAGTGCTGGCAACTGGCAGGTGTTTGGTGATGTGAAGGACACCCTGAGTCACTGCAGGAAGACGGAATCAGCACGGCAGTGATTTCCAGCTTTCATCCCCACCTGGAGCAGATTTTAGCCAATTGTAACCTGCGGCAGTATTTCTCCGCCACTTCCGCCGTCTCCAACGGGACCCCACCAGCAAGCGTACCTTCCGCTCCCTACCCCTTTCTGCGTTACGCAGGGACCACTCTCTCCGCGACTCCCTCATTCGCTCCTCCCCCCACCCACCCATCCTGCTCCCACCTCAGGAACTTTCCACTGCCCCAGCCATCGGTGCAACACCTGCCCCAACACCACTTCCGTCACCTCCATCCAGGGACCCAAACAGTCCTTTCAGGTGAGACAGAGATTCACCTGCACCTCCCTTCATATCATCTACTGCATTCGCTGCTCCAAGTATGTCTTCTTCTGCATTGCTGAGATCAAACGCAGACTTGATGACCATTTCGCTGAACAACTGCGCTTTGTCCGTAACCGCGACCTTCATCTTACTGTTGCCAGTCACTTCAACTCCCCCTCCCACACTATCACTGATATGTCAGTCCTCGGCCTCCTCCACTGCCAGGAGAATTCCAAGTACAAACTGGAGGAACAGCACCTCATTTTCCATCTTGGAACTCTGCAGCCTAATGGCATGAATATTGAATTCTCCCACTTTAGATAATCACCACCCTGTGCCCACCCCGCCTCCCCTCTTTTGTCCACCTATCACTGCTCTGCTTTTCCCTCCTATATATTGGGCTTCCCCTTTTCCTATCTTCAGTCCTGAAGAAGGGTCCTGACCCGAAACGTTGACCACCTGCTTTTCTCCACGGATGCTGCCTGGCCTGCTGAGTTCCCCCAGCATCAGAGTATTTTTCATCTCGATTCCAGAATCTGCAGTCCTTTATTTCTGCTGTATTTCAAGTTTGTGTTGATGTCAGAAGATATTGGAGCTGCCAAGCCGGATCGACGGATCTTCAATACAGCTTTGAGCCTTGCCCAAGTGGAGCCCAACCAGGCCGTGCACATTGGAGATGACGTGCGGATGGATTATCTGGCAGCCAGGGCCATCGGAATGGAAAGCTACCTAATCTGCAGAGGACAAGAGGAACCCTCTGGTGCAAAGGGGCTGGTGCCCAAGGCCCACATCCTCCGCTCCTTGCAGCAGTTGTGTTTTCTTATTAAATGAATGCCTAACGGTGTGCATGTCCAAACTTGGTACTTTTACTGTGACCATCAGCTGATCAATCCCTGATGTTCAGAATTGTGACAGTTATTGAAAGATTCAGGTAGGATTTCCTAACTGAGGGAATTAGCAGTGTGAGCTTGTGCAAACTGGAGTAATGTGCGGACGGACATGTCTACAGCCCCAGTAGATGCTCTCTGTCTAAGCAAATAGCGTAGGAAGTCTGCAAATTTCCGGCAATCTGTCGTCAGTTGATCACATTTATCATCAAGA
This sequence comes from Pristis pectinata, assembly GCF_009764475.1. Classification (NCBI taxonomy): domain Eukaryota; kingdom Metazoa; phylum Chordata; class Chondrichthyes; order Rhinopristiformes; family Pristidae; genus Pristis; species Pristis pectinata. The sequence continues at coordinate 28,922,372 of NC_067427.1, forward strand.
GTCCAGAGGTTAACATCCTGCTGTGGTAGATTCTGCACTTCTGAAAATGGTTCTTTCTTTAATCAGTTTCTCATATTCTATGTGAAAGTATGTTATTATTCACATTGCACTTCAGATCAGTGTCTGTACAATCTAACTCTGTGGAATGATGCAGAGAGAACGTGAGATAACAAATTTTGCCTGGAAACATTTAGTAACTTGTAGTTTGCAAACCCATGCTGAAGAGGATGGAATGGAAGAGTGGTAGGACAATACATGTGTGAATAAAATGCCTTCTGAAAAATGCCTGTGTTCCACCTTAACAAAATGCACTGAGTTACTGTGGACTTCGTAAGGCACTTAATGTGTAATACAAATGTCAAATTGTTGGGGAATTGACCAGCTAACCTGCATGTGGTTGTGCTTGGGAAGAAAGGTGCCTAAGGCACAGAAAATTCCCTGCCCTTCAAATAGTACTGGGGATGTGCTTTATTTTCTCCTGGCCTAATAATCCAGACTGGAATTCACCACAGCAGTTTACAAACATCAATTCAGAGGTAAATAACAAGATTCATTAAAAATGAAGATGAAGCACTGAAATCTCAGAAAGCAAAATGGGTTCAGCAGTGTCTTTTAGAGAAGAGAGTTTGCTGTTCTTAGCTGGTCCTGCCTGTGTAGGATGTCATTCCTGATACAACATTGGAACGTCCTGGCAAAATACTCAGCAGGGCATCCGGGGAGACACAATTAATGCTGTGTTTGCAATTAACACCCACAGGAATGAATAATAAAATCTTTTGCCCAAATGTAGTCTTAACTATGGTCTTCATTACAGATTGTCAGCTTCCTGCCTTGTTCTAAAAGCTCAATTTCTTTCTCTATTAAGGGGGAAATTGCCATTCAAATACACATGAGATAAAGTGGACCAACAGGCAGTATCCAAATTTCTCCCCCTCTCTACAGCATATGGAGGTTTAAGCAGGCCAACAATAACAGGAATATGCACTCTGGAGGAGAGGTTCTGCGAGAGTCAGTGACAGTCCTGAGGATTTGAAGAAGTGGTGTGTAGAGCAGGAGGCCCATTCAGCTGCCTGAGCCACAGAAAGGACTGACGGTGGAATTAAATACTGACAGCGTGAAGAACCTTCATCCCCCTTAAAGATGGGTGGATTAGATGGATCTTGGGAGAAGCCTGCTGGTCGTTAATGGAGTAACAGCTACTTGCCGTTACCCCTATTTATCTAACCTTTTCAACCCGGTTTGAAACTCTTCCTCCAAATGCAATATTACTTTACCATGACTACAAGGAGTGCCAAAGGTACTAAAACTACTAAGGAAGATGAACCTCCTGCATCTCTGGAATCTATTTTACAATTGCTTCATAAACATATAGATGATTCTTCCGAGAAATTGGAACAATTTCAAAAGCAACTTCAACAGATTAATTCTAAATTGGACTCTGTCCAAGAAACTTTACACGATCACGATGAACTGATTAAAGAGGATGAAGCAACTCTCTCGGCTTTGGATGAGAAAATCGATGATTTGTAAAAGCTTTGTAAAAAGCAAACTAAATCCAATGGAAAAATTAAAGCAGAAAATTATTGACTTAGAAAACAGAAGTAGAAGAAACAATCTTTGTATTTTGGGTCTCAAGGAGCTGATGGAAGGTAACCAGCCTACGGAATTCTTTGCAAACCTTTTGGCTCAATTATTTCTTATTTTACAATCTTTGCCTTAAATTGATACAGCACATAGATCACCGGTGTACAAACCTCCTACGGAAGATAAACCCAGGTCAGTCATTATCTCTCTGCATGAATTTCAAATTAAGGACCTTCTAATTCGTGAATCCCGTCGAAGAGGAATGATTAACTACCAAGATTACAAGGTCAGAATTGTTGAAGATTTCTCACCCGAGGTTATGAATGAACGTGTTAAGTTCAAAAAGGTCATGTCGCAGCTTTACAACAAAGGTTTTAAGTCTTCCCTCCATTACCCTGCAAAGCTTAGAATTATTCTGAAAAATTGGCTCGCACAAGTGGTTTAGCTCGCCTGGAGATGCTCAAGATTTTCTGGAATCTGACGATTGAACGACTCTGTAATTTTCTTCATGAACATTTGTTTCTTTACTTTTGATAACTGCTTATTAATACTTTGAATGTTTATGTATTTTGATTTTTGATCTTTCTTTTGATATGTTATTTCATTTATATTCTTTTGGGGTTTTTAATTAATAAACTAACAAGAATACTTGTTCTTCTATGATTTTGAAACAGTGTTTTTTTTTCAAGTTACTGTTTTGACTGGGTTGGAGATACCTAACCTTGAAACATAGGGAGCAGGACTATTTGGGTAAACCCCGTCTGTAGTTAGAGCTGTCAGCTTTCTATTGGTCGGCTTTCTGTCTTTGGGTGGTGGGAGGCGGGTTGTGTTCTCTCTTTGGAAGCTGTTTTGAGCTTTCAGCCAAGTCTGTTGCTTAGTTACCTTATCGGAAAGTTCACTGTTTAGTTTGAATCTACATTCCAGTGTGGCTTGTTTATTATCCTTCTTACTACTCACATTTAACTAATATTAAAATGGATCGAGTTATTATTTTAATTAGTTTTAACGTAAAAGGGTTAAATCACCCTGTGAAACGAAATTAGGTTTTTCCCTATATTAAAAAGTTCAAGGCTCCAATTATCTTCGTACAAGAAACTCATATACGCAATTGTGATATTCCACGCTTTTTCAGTCGATGGAAAGGGGTGCAGTTTCATTCCTCTTTCCGAGCTAAGTGTAGGGGCGTCTCAATTTTTATAGGTAATACAGTTTCATTTGTTCAACGTAAGGTAATAACGGATACTAATGGTCATTTTGTTGTAGTGTCAGGAAAATTAGATAATAGACTAATGGTATTTGCCGATGTTTATGCTCGGAATACGGATGGACCAGGACTTTTTGAGCGATTTTTTGCGCTTTTGCCAGATTTGAATCTTTACTCTCTGGTTTTAGGAGGAGACTTTAATTGTTGGTTAGACTCAAGGTTAGATAGGTCATCTACTAAACCAGCAGCTCGTAATAAATCAGCTTTATTTCTTCAATCGTTTTTAATGAAATTTGGCATTACTGATGTTTGGCATTTTTTACATCCAGAAGATAGGGAATATTCATTTTTCTCTCATGTTCACCATACATATTCCAGGATTGACTATTTTTTTATTGATAGTCAAATGATTCCATCAGTTTGATCCTGTGAATATAAAGAGATTGTTCTTTCAGATCATGCTCCTGTGTTTTTATCTTTAAACCTCCCTGGAATCCCTCAAATAAACAGATCCTGGCACTTTAATCTAACTTTGCTATCTGATAAAGACTTTTTAAAATTTCTGGAGAAAAAAAATCACTTTCTTTTTTAAAGAGAATACGCCGGGAGAGACTTCTAGTCTTATTATATGGGATGCTTTTAAAGCCTTCATGAAAGGACAAATTATCTCTTACGCAGCAAGCGTTAAGAAAAAAACTAACACAGAGAGGATTGATTTAGCCAATCAATTGAAACTTCTAGACCAAAAATATGCCTTGGATCCAGATCCTACTTTATACAAAAGGTGAGTTGAAATTAAAACTAAATATGATCTCCTTTTAACATATCCAATTGAGAATCAAATCTTAAAAGATAAAAGTCAATTTTATATTCATGGAGATAAAACAGGTAAATTATTGGCTAACCAATTAAAAGCCTCTATAGCTGGACGGCAAATTAAAGAAATTGGCAAAGCTAATGCGGAAAGGACAACGGATCATTTAGAAATAAATGATACTTTTAGAGAATTTTATCCTAAACTTTATAGTTCTGATTCTCCTAAAGGCAATACCGCAATGAACAACTTTTTCGACCAATTAAATATTCCTGCACTCTCTGCTGATAACCGAAAACAATTGGATAAATCTATTGCTTGTGAGGAAATCGCCGAGGTTATACGGTCAATGCACTCTGGAAAGACTCCGGGTCCTGATGGATTTCCTGGAGAATTTTATAAGGCTTTCTCCTCTTTGCTTATACCTTACTTAAGTTCTGTTTTTTCGGATTCTTTTAAATTGGGAAGGTTACCACAATCCTTTTATGAAGCTTCCATTTCACTTATTCTTAAGAAAAATAAAAACCCAATGGAATGTTCTTTGTACAGACCAATTTCTTTACTTAATGTCAATGTTAAAATATTATCTAAAGTTTTGGCTCGTAGATTGGAAAATATTTTACCATTAATTAGATCCGATGATCAGACTGGGTTTATCAAAAATCGTTTTTCCTATTTTAATATTCGTTGTTTACTGAATATTATCAACTCTCCTTCTAAGTAAATATCGGAATGTGTGATCTGTCTAGATGCTGAGAAGGCCTTTGACTGGGTCGAATGGAGTTACTTATTTAAAACTTTAGAGAAATTTAATTTTGGGCCCGATTTTATTCAATAGATTAAATTAATTTATTTATCTCCTGCCGGTGTTCTTACTAACTTTCAATTTTCTAAACCTTTTAAACTTCAACACAGGACCAGACAGGGATGCCCTTTGAGCCCTTTGCTATTTGACCTGGCTTTAGAACCTTTAGCTATTGCTTTTCGAGAATCTACAGATATCACTGGTATCTTTAGGAGAGGTATTATCCATAAAGTTTCGCTCTATGCTGATGATTTACTGCTTTTCATTTCCAATGTTGAGAACTTGTTACCTTCTCTGCTTTCTCTACTTTCCTGTTTTAGCCAATTTTCAGGATATAAGCTGAATTTACACAATAGCGAACTTTTCCCTTTGAACAAGCTGATGTTATTCGATACTAACCTTCCCTTTAAAATTGTAAGAAATCATTTTACCTATTTGGGTGTAACAATTACTAAAAATTATAAACATTTATTTAAAGAAAACTTCCTTACTTTATTGAATTATGTGAAAAGGGTCTTATTAAATCGGTCAACCCTCTCTTATATCGTTGATTGGCCGCATTAACTCTATTAAAATGAATATTTTACCTAAATTTATGTGCTGTATCTATTTCAGGCTTTACCTGTTTTTATTCCTAAGTCTTTTTTAGATTCTCTTTATATCTTCTTACATATGGAAAAACAAACATCCTAGATTAAATAAAGTTCACTTTCAGAAAGTTAAAAATAATGGAGGCTTTGCCTTACCCAACTTTAGGTTTTATTACTGGGCAGTTAATATATGAAATCTTACGTTTTGTTTACATTATATTAATCATGAGGCTTGTCCAGTATGGGTCTCTTTGGAAGCTCATTCTGGTAAAAAAAATTTCTATTATCTCTTTGCTTGGCTCTTCACTTCCAATTTGGTAGTTAAACATGCTTTGGGGATTTGGTTACAATTTGGAAAATGTTATGGTTTATCGAGATTTTCTTTGTCTAGTTCCATGTTTGCTAATCATTTTTTTAAACCTTCTATGACTGACGTGGTTTTTAAAGAATGGGATAGATTGGCTATTACTTGTTTTCAGGATCTATCTGTTGGAGGAAATTTTGCAACATTTGAACAATTGTCAATTAAATATAATTTACCAAAAACTCACTTTTTTTGATATTTGCAAATCAGAGACTTTCTCCGATCTCAAGTACATACATTCCCTATAAGTCCTGATAAGGACTTACTAGATGCAATTTTTATTTTGAAACCTTTTTATGATGGTTCAGTATCTAAGATTTATGGTAGGTTATCAGGAACGAATAAGGCTCCTTTAGACAAAATTACAAATGCTTGGGAACATGATTTGCAGATTTCAATTTCTGAGGAAACTTGGAATGAAATTTTGAAACTGGTTAATACTTCATCACTACGTGCACGTCACTCCCTCCTTCAATTTAAAGTAGTCCATGAAGCTCACCTGTCCAAAGACAAGTTATCCCGCTTTTATTCGGACATATCTCCTTGTCGTGACAAATACAATAATGGAGAGGCTTCTTTAATTCACATGTTTTGGTCATGTCCGAGTCTTCAAAAATACTGGACAGAGGTATTTCAAACTTTTTCTGTGCTTTTTAAAATAAATTTTAAGCCTAATCCTTTAACTACATTATCTGGGATTGTTGGAGAAAAAGGTATAATTTTGGAGACTTCCGAATTACACATATTGGCCTTTATTTCTCTAATAGCCAGGAGGGCTGTGTTGCTTAAATGGAAGGAAGTTACTCCCCCCACTCATGATCAAAGGCGACGGGATGTTATGTCACATCTAAATTAAGAGAAGATCCTTTGATCAATTTCTGGATCTTATCTGGACTTCCAAATATTGTGGGGACCTTTTTTGAAGTACTTTCAAAACCATTCATTTGGTGCATAAAGTACAGATACTGGCTAATACTATTATGACTTCAGGGCTCTTTTTTTGTCTCTTTTTTAACCAAACAGCTATGGTCATGGTAGTGGGTTTAGATTTTTTTATAATAAAATTATTCCAATTTATTAATATTAATTAGTTATCATTTCTGTATATCAATATGAGGTATTGTGATTCCAAGTGTGATTCATTACAATGTATTTTGTAACATTTTGTCTTTTCCTTTGTTTCACGTACTTTGTATTTTCTATCTGAAATGAATAAAAAATATTGTAAAAGAAACAAGAAAGATGGATCTTCACCCTGAGCTTACAATACCGTGTCCCATCCATTACAAAGACCATGTACTGACACCTTTGTAACGTTGGACATCTCTGTCATCAACATATCTGCCACAGAAAAATTAAATATACTCAAGAAGTTGACTGGAGACACAAGAGACTGCAGATGCTGGAATCTGGAGTCTCTTTCGATTCCTCCCACTTTCTGCAAATCAAAGGTGTTGCCACTGGGATTCACATGGGCCGCAGCTACGTCTGTCTTTTTGTTCGCTACGTAAAGCTGTTTATGTTCGAAACCCACTCTGGTACCCCTCCCCAACTCTCTCTCCGCTACATCGAGGAGTGTATTGGTGCTGTCTCCTGCACTCATGTGGAACTCATCAATTTTATCACCTTTGCTACTGACCACCATCCCACCCGCACCCCCCCCCCACCCCTTCCCTAGATCCATCAGCTGCCTCCTCTGACCATCATCTCTCCCTTATCTGGCTCCACTCATCATCTTCCACCTCCCCTTCTCCTACCTGGCTCCATCTGTCCATCCTCCCCTACCTCACCTGCTTCTACCTATCACCTACCAGCCTCTGTCTCATCCCTCCCTCTCACCTCCATGTCCAGGCTCTCTCCCCTCTACACCTTCAGTCCTGATGCAGGGTCCTGACCTGAAAATTCGACCATTTCTTTGCCTCCATAGATGCTGCCTGACCTTCTGAGTTCCTCCACAAGTTTGATTTCTTGTTCAAAAAATTTACATTGTTGACAGGGCTTGAGGGATCAAGTGATATGTGAAGAAAGCTGGAACAGGGTTCTGAGTTTGGATAATCAGACATGATCATTTTAGCCTGCTCCTATTTTCTATCTTATGATATAAAACTATCTCAACAAGGAGCAGTAGGAAACAACACTGGGTAATGACTTGTTGTATTGATCGCTCAAGGAAATGTCTTATGACAGCAATGTCAACATATTTCCTTTTCATGAAATATATTGTCTGCACATGCTCATTGAAAATGTGTACGGACGCTGAGGCAAAGGACGGACCCGTGGCATTAAAATGTTTGATGTTTTCAGGCGTTTGTTGGACGACCTGAACTGTAATTTAAAATATCAAATTTTCGTCATTGTGTTTGGTGTAATTTTCACATCTTGCACTTGAATGAAGTTTATGTCATTCAGTGTCTCAGAGTCGCACTGACCCAGCAGGGATTTCTAACTCAGCAGCACAGATTTCACTTGTTAAAGAACAATTGGTGATTCCTCAATGTCAGCACATGCAGATGAACAGCCGGCGTTGTAGTTCAGAGTTTCAGCATTCATTAAACGGTCCTTCTCTCCCAGGTGAATCAGATCGATCAAACTGCATGAGACAGAAGGTAAATATTAGTCCTTTGGTACACTTGCTGCAGGTAATGGGACAAGCAAGGTATTGAGAGGAATTGACAGCAAAGATGATGGGAAGCTGTTTCTCCAGAATCTAAAACTAAGTTGTCCCAACATGAGTCATTACCCTTTTAGGACAGAGTTGAGAAACCAGAGCACCCAGAGGAGCCCCACACAGTGACAAAGCGAACATGCAAACTCCAAAAGGACTGCAGCCAAGGTCAGGATTGATTCCGGGAGAAGAGAGAAAATGACTTGTACTCACGCTGTGCTGGTTCACGGCTTCATTTTCCGGTGATGACGATAGTAGCAGTGGTAGTAGTGGTGGTGGTGATGGTGATGGTGGTGGTGGTGGTGGTGCAAGATTTTGTGCACTGATTTAAAAAAAGAGAGAGAATTACATGTTTCTGCTATTTCTGCTCTATTACTTGCGCTAAGAGTCAGTTGTTATGGGAAGAGGGAGACTATTCGATCTATGGAATTCAAAAAGTCTCTTTGCAGAGAAATCTTGTCTGTCACATTCCCTCACATTTTCCTGATAGCCCTGAAAGTTATTTCCCTCCAAGATCTACCTGTTCCTTTTTTGGAAGCTCTGGTCGACTGTTTCCACTCACTTCCAGGCAGGGAGTTACAGATCATCACTGACCTCTGAGTAAGACAGCTCTTCCTCACAAAGCACTGTATCTTTTGCATCTTACTTTAAATATCCATCCCCTAATCCGTCAGCTATCTGCTGATTGGAGCAGCTTCTGTTTTATTGGATCAAAAACCATCGGCTTGTACAGCTCTATTAAATCTCCTCTCAACCTTCTGTCTTCCAAGGGGAAAGACCAGATCTGTTCCAGACTAAACCGGTAGCTGGAATACCTCATCCCTGGAAACACTCTCATTGTTTTTCTGCTGCACCTACTTTCTGGTGACCAGGATGAGACACAAAATCTGACATTTGTCTAAATTTTGTGAAAGTACAAAATAACCTCCCAACCTTTGTAGTCTATGAAACCCAATATATCCCGTGCTTCACTAACTCCTTTCTCAACATGTTATCCCACTTTCAATGACTTGTACGTAGGACCCTTGTTCTTTCAGCTAGATGTAAAGTATAAAAACAGAAAATGCTGGAACCATTCATCAGGTCATGTGAAACAGTAAACATTTCATGATAATGAGGAACAATGATTGGTTAATTACGGAAGTGTAGTGTGGGGAGTCTGAAACAATTTTTTTTGCCACAAGCCAGTCTTAAAGGAACATCAATTCTTTTCCTAGGTATTTGGTTGCCTGATTTATCAAAGGTTATGGGAGCAAGTGGGGTCAGCCAGGGTCTCCTGTGAAGAAATAGATTATATCAACCTTCTACCTCAAAGTGGAGAGTTTTAGGTACAGCATCATTAGCACATTGAAAGGTAGGTTAGTGACTGTTGGCAGGAGAATTGTAAGAATAATTGGGTTATTTGTTGCATGAAACTATTATAAACATGTTGTACACATAATGGAGAAAATATTGTGATCAGGAGGCATTTCCCAAACATCCTTTGGGGCACCAGCCCTCAAACTGAGTCACATTCTGTGGGTGGCAGAAATATCTGATCCCGTTGTGATGCTGTCAATACTCCAGTATTGTCCTTCTGACAGTCATTTCATTTAAATTTTGTTTTATTCATTAAAAGGAAAAACTTACCAAAGAAGAAGAATCGTTTCTTCAACTCCTCTGTAAACAGAATGAGAATGGTTCCGGTTAGTATTTGGGACTCTCTGTTTGGTAAAGGATGTTTTCCATTACACATTACACATCGTTCCATAGCACCTCAGCTCCACCTCCAGTAAATATCTTTTGAAGCACACACACAGTTTGGATGCAGAAAACGTGCAGTAAATTGCTCTTAACGAGGTTTGACAGAATTGTGATCATCACCAGGGCATTTATTTCTGGAAAGTTGTTTGAGGGATGAATATTGACTCAGATACTGAGTATAATTTCCCTGGGAGCAGATGGGTCACAGTTTACTGTCTCCGGCAAAAGACAAAGTTGAAATATTCCTACGGGACTGCACTGGATTGTCAGCCAAGATCTTGGAATAAATAAATGAATAGAAACTGCCTCACATTGCCACATGCCCAGGTACAATCCTGATTGTGTGGAGTTTGTACTTTCTGCCTGTAACTGCGTGGGTTTCCTCCGGGTGCTCCGGTTTCCTCCCACATCACAAAGATGTGCAGGTCAGTAGGTTTATTGGCAACTGCAAATTTCCCGAGTGTGCAGGTGAATTGTAGAATCTTGGGGGAGGTGATAAAATGTAAGGAGAATGGGATTAACGGAGGATTAGTGTGAATGGGTGGTTGATGATTGTTGCAGACCTTGTGGGCCAAAGGCCCTATTTCCCTGCAATATCTTTATGTGACTCCATGACGTGTCCATTAACTGCGGCGTAAAGTGTGGAAGATTTCCCTGCTCCCCCACACCCACAATCCTTCAGCTAATGAAGTCATGGAGAACCTTTCAATCTCCTCACTGGGCTTTCCTCAGCTTGGTGGGCCGAAGGGCCCGTTTCCAGCATCTTTCACCTGGGAGGGAAGCAAGTGATGAAGAAATTGGTCAGTGAGGCCTGACCTGAAGAAAACAACAGGCCTGCTGCTGAGAATCCCTCTCATCCCTGGGGATGAGTGGGTGCAGCAGAGGGGGCAGGCACATCATTGGGTTCTTATTCCATTGGAAGCAGCTTTGTCCTGGGAAATAAATCAGAATCCTGAAGATTCCTTCTTTTCAGTTGCTACAATGGAAGGGCTCCCACTTCTCTCACTTGTACAGCAGTCTGTGCACCAGCAGTTGTTTATTAGTGAGCGACACCACGACCAGCTGATGTTCCAAACACTTACCTGCATCTTGATTCAATGAATCCAAGGGAGGAATCCCCTTGCCTGAAACAGAGAGACAGTGTTGTATGTCCGTGATGTTATCAGTACAGATGAGTTCCTCACATTGTCAATTATACCCACAATTCCCCAAGATTCAGTGAACAGAATGGGCATCTTTGTTGCTTCGTCATTGGAGGCCATTCAGCCCACCTGCTCCAGATGGGCTCATGCTCCACATACGTCCTGTGCAACCCTGCTTCACCTCACCCCATCAGAAACCCCTTCCGCTTGCTCCTTCAGCTCCTCAATCAGAACAGGTTAATTGGTTTCATGTGGAAGCAGGTTTCACACACTCGCTACTCTCTGGTTGAGCAGTTCCCCTGGAATTTCCTGCTGGAGTTATTGGTGTTCATCATGTGAGAGCAGTTCCTGGTTCCTGTCTCCTCAACAAACACAAGCATCTACTTCATATCTACACCACTGGAGCACTGAATAATGTTAAAGATGCTGGCCCCAGCTCCCACCCTAATTCACTGCCCACTCCAAGCTGATGAGAGATGCTCTACAATGGACGATCAATTCCTGCACGAAGCCTACATTTCTGGAATTACACACCATCACCGACTTGGGATGAAGACTTGGGAGAGATGGGTGCTGACTTCTCCTTAGTTATTCTTCCAGATTTCCCCAGGCTGCGTGTATCAGGACAGGTTCCCCACTAATGGTAACCTCAGGAACCCTCAATTCTCAGCCCATTGAACAGAGAGAACAGAGAGGTGGCCCCACACTTCAACTTCAGTCCGTCCCATTCCTTCCCTTCTCCACAAATGTGATCCCAGGACAACACATGAAGTCTTGCTGGTATTTCAGGTGTTTCTCAATCCTAGCCCAGTGCTGAAGATACTGGGGGGCATTCACCGGCATTGGAACCCCAACCTCCAGAACCCAGCCTGGGACTGGGCAGAAAGTGACGTCAGGCTGTGACACTGGGGAGAGGGTCCCAACCAGGGTGCTGGCTCTGACAGGGTCTGTCAGTAGGGGAGGTCAGTGACTGAGAGGAGAAATATTCTCAACTCGTCTTTACATATTGAGCTCTGCCCTCAAGTGTGGTTCCCAGAGTGAGAGCAGAGCCGGGGAAATGGTGGGAGGGGAACCTCACCCAAAAACGGTCAGTACAGAGAGGTAAAGAGTGAGGTGTGAACACATACCCAGCTCTCGCATCTCAACCTCTGTCAGGGTGGCATCGGGATTGTTCTCCTCCCTCAGGACTTCCTCTGGAATAAATACAACAGGCTGTAATGTATCCTGACCTCTCAGTGTCGTACTATTCTGAGCCTTGGTTGAGACCAGACTTCAAAGGAAGAAAATTAGTGTTGGAGTCACTCACCTGCCCCGGCAGAATGGAGGGCGACCACAGACAACATGGCCAACAGCCCGAGAAGAGAGAATGCCTTCATTTTCGCAAGCTGAGCTGCTGTTCCTCCTGCCCTTTAACTCCCCTCTTATCATCACATCTCAGAGCTGCCCCCACCCCCCACCCTCAGTTCCAGGAATACCTTTGTCCATTGTCGCTATGGTGATCACCAGGTAGGTAATCGGTTTCCAGGTAATAACCAAAAAAACCATCAGATATCAGACCTCACATTGTTAAAGCTTTTATTGTTCTTTCAATTCTTATTTCCACTCCTGTTATTCAAATGAAGAAAGCTGTTTATCTGAGGAAGTGAGGGCGAGACGTGCAGATCCGAGGGTGTAGTGTCACTGAGGACAGAGGTTAAAATAATCCCAGTCCAACACTGAGACCACCACACCAATTTCAGCAATTCTCCCTTTCCTCTCGCAGTGTTTCTGACTTCAGGAGTGGTTCCAGAGGACAGGAAAATCTCAAGAGTCACTCCACTCTTTAAGAAGGAAGGGTGGCAAAATAAATTCTAGGCCAGTTAGCCTGACTTCAGTGGTTGGTAAGATGAGTTCATTATTAAGGATGAGGTTTCAGGGTACTTGTAAGCACATGATATAATAGGCCAGTCAGCACGGTTTCCTTAAGGGGAGATATTGACTGACAAATCCTTTGGAATTCTTCGAGGAAGTAACAGGCAGGATAGACAAAGGAGAGTCAGTGGATGTTGTTTACTTGGATTCTTGGAAGGCCTTTGGCAAGGTGCTGCACATGAGGCTGCTAAACAAGATAGGAGCCCATGGTATTACAGGAAAGGTAGTAGCGTGGTTAGGAGAATGGCTGACTGGCAGAAGGCATATATTTGGAATGAAGAATGCCTTTTCTGGTTGGCTGCCGGTGACTAGTGGTGTTCCACAGTTGTCGCTGTTGGGTCCGCTACATTTCACGTTATATGTTAATGATCTGGGAGATGGAATTGATGGCTTTGTGGCCAAGTTTGCAGATGATACAAAGATATGTGGAGGGGCTGGTGAGGTTGAGGAAGCAGGGAGTCTGCAGCAGAACTTGGACGGGTTGGGAGAATGGGCAAAGAAGTGGCAGGTGGAATACAGTGCAGGGAAGTGTAGGGTCATGCACTTTGGCTTAAGGAATAAAGGCGTAGACTATTTTCTAAATGGGGAGCAAATTCAGAAATTGGAGTTGCAAAGGCACTGCAAAATCCTAGTGCAGGATCCCCTAAAGGTTAACAGGGAGGTTGAGTCGATAGTAAGGAAGTCAAATGCAATGTTAGCACTCATTTCGAGAGGGCTAGAATATCAAAGCAAAGATGTAATGTTGAGGCTTTATAAGGAGATGGTCAGACCACATTTGGAGTATTGTGTGCAGTTTTGGGCCCCATATCTAAGGAATGATGTGCTGGCATTGGAGAGGGTCCAGAGGAGGTTTACTAGAATGATCCAGGGAATGAGAGGGTCAACATATGAGGAGCATTTGATGGCTCTGGACCCATACTCACTGGAGCTTAGAAGGATGAGAGGGGACCTCATTGATGCCTTTGAAAAATTGAAAGGCCTGGATAGTGTGGATGTGGAGAGGATGTGTCCAGCAGTGGGAGAGTCTAGGACCAGAGGGCACAGCCTCAGAAGGACGTCCCTTTTGAACTGAGATGAGGAGGAATTTCTTTCGCCAGAGGATGGTGAATCTGTGGAATTCATTGCCACAAACGGCTGTGGAGGCCAAGACATTGCATACATTTAAAGCGGAGGGTGATGGGTTCTGGATCAGTAAGGCTGTCAAAGGTCATGGGGAGAAGCAGGAGAATGGAGTTGAGAAGGAAAAATAAACCAGACACGACTGAATGGCAAGCAGACGTGATGGGCCAAATGGCCTAACTCTGCTCCTATGTCTTATGGTCTTCCCCAGAACCATTGTCAGATCTGCAGTTGCCCTCAGTTTCTCACCATCCACCCCCGAGCCCACCTCTGGAACCTGCTCAACTCTTGGCCATTCCGTGATTGCTGCCTGGACCCTGCTCCTTCCAGCATTGACAGCTCGCCGTACTGAAGGAAAGTTGTTTCTCAGCTCAAACCGAATCCTCACATCTGCTCAGAACACGCTCGGCCAAATTGGTTCTCTGCAACAAGTCTCCTCACACGTCCCTCTCCTCACTCAGATCCTCAAACATAGCTTCCCTCCACCCCCCAGCCCATCCCACTCTCTCTCAGTAAGATCTGACCATCCAGTGTGGTTTCAACCCATCCCTACTCCTATATTCGGTGCCCTGGCTAATGAAGGCAAACATCCCATATGATATCTTCATCCACATGTCCATCTACATGCTGCCACCTTCAGGGAGCTTTCGACTAGGTCCTAGTGGATATCTCGAGAGCCCAACCTCATCCTACTCTTAATAAACCCCTCAAAATACATCGCCTCACACTTATCAGGATTAAATTCCACCTTCTATTGCCTTGCCCAATTTACCAACGGATCAATATCATCCCATTTCCCAAAATTACAAGATTACTGTCCTCACTTTCAGCAACAGCCTCAATTTTTGTGCGCTTTGCAGACTTACTAATCATAACCTGGACATTCACATCTATTTAATTGATGCCATAACAAGTAACAAGAATGTCAGCATGGATCTTTGTGGTACACTACTACTGATAGGCTTCCAATTTTAAGAGCAATACACCACTGTGAATCTCTTGGGTCAGGCAGCATTTGTGGTGGAAGAGACTCTTACTGTTTCTGGGCCGTGATCTCACAACAGAATTCCAAACACCAGATCCTTCCCACCTCCAGAACCAAGTATTTCCCCCAACAATATCGGCAGCTCCACCTGCTCTTCAACATCTGAAACGATCATTCCTGATCGATGTCTGTGCTTTTATCTGGAGGATCTCGCCCTCCACTTGAGGAGAACGCATCTTCCTGACCACTGTCCCACATACTTTGTGGTATTTTCTTAAAAGATGGAAGGAGGCCATTGAGTAAACGCCGGCCCTCATAGAAACCCCATCAACCCCATTCTGTTGTAACCTCCTCTCTCAACTCTGCCAGATTCTCCTTCCACCCACTTACACCAGGGGTGATCTACAGGAACCGATTAATACCCCAGCCTGCACGTCTGTGGGATGTGGGAGGAAACCGGAGCACCCGGGGCAAACCCACACAGTCACAGGGGGAACATGCAAACCCCACACCGACAGCACCGGGGGTCAGGATCGAACCCAGGTCCCTGGAGCTGTGAGGCAGCAGAACTAACTGCAGTCACTGTGCCCGTCACTGCTTCCTGTCGGATTATATTCATTTGTATCAGATTTCAATCCCTATGTTGGTCTTCAGCTCCCTGCTGGCTTCACCCACTCTGCTTCTGCAACCTCCGACAGCCTTCATTTCCACCTCATCCTCAGCCTGACAACTCTGACCTGTGATCGACCCTCTGTCCACCCCACCCCTCTCCATCCTCCCCCCTGCCTTTGGTGACTGACCCCTGGAACTGCCTGTCTCAGCCTCCCTGCCTCTCCCCTTTGCCTCTGCCTTTAAAACATTCTCATTTGTGTCCCTGCAACCTCCCTCTGCCCACTCCTCCTACTCTGCCCCTGGGTGCCTCCACGACTCTCCCTCTGATACCCTGCAACCCTGTGACACCAGCGGTGCTGTGTAAATGTCCACTGTCAGTGCTATTCATCGCTTCGTGGAAATCAAATCCCAGCCGCGAGGAGTCAAAACTCTCCCAAAAGCACAGAGGAACCTCCTTCTGGACCCGTGCTCTGGTGAGCAAAATCACTTTGTGAAGAAGACCAGAGTTTCCGTGTTTGACCCTGAAGTATGGAGGAGCAGTGAATGCACTGGATGACTCACAATAACACACCCTGAAGAATGCTGCTGGGCATTCATTCTTTGCAGGGCACTTTACATCATGGTTCTGTTTGTAAGTGAATTAAAATCTGGATCATACACATTAAAAGGAGACGGAGCTGGAAACACTCAGCAGGTCAGGCAGTATCTGTGGAACCAGTTCTGCTGAAGGGTGTTCAACATGAATCATGAATTCTGTTTCTCTTTTCACAGATGCTGCCTGACCTGCTGAGGATTTCCTGTAAATGCCTTTTTTATTCAGATTTGCAGCATCGGCAGAGTTATTTTTGCTTTTCCTAAAAGGAGACGGTTCCAGTTTTCTCCACATCCCTTTAAGGAGCCCTGGTTAGGCCTCAGTGTCACTCCCAGTTGGCACAGCTTGTGTGGCACAGGACTTGCCCCTTTATTAGGCTGCTATTGGAGAAGATCCTCAGGGACAGGATTTCCTTGCATTTGGAAAAGCATGGATTTATCAGGGATAGTCATCAGGAATTTGTGCAGGGCAGGTCCTGTCTAACAAATTTGATGGAGTGTTTTGAGGATGTGATGAAGATCATTGATGAAGGTCGGGCCATGGATGTTGACTCCATGGACTTTACATGACAAGGTCCCTCATGGTGGGCTGCTGCAGAAGATAATGGTATCCATGGTGGGTCGTTATGTTGGATCCAGAATTCTTCTAGCCTTAGTATGTCATAGAGGGCAGCGGTGGGGGGTGTTTTTCTGACTGGAGGTCTGTGATCAGCAATGTTCTGCAAGGATCAGTGCTGGGACCTCTGCAGTTTGTAATATCTGTTAACAATTCAGTTGAAACTGTAGGTGGTCAGATTAGAAAGTTTGCAGGTGACATGAAAATTGGTGGAGTTGTGGATAACAGGGAAGATTGTCAAAGGATAGAGCAGGATAAAGATCAGTTGGAAATCTGAGCAGAGAAATGGCAGGTGGCAGAAGATCTCGGGTGCCGAACTCCCTGCTGTAGCAGGCTCTTTATGACCTTGGCCACCTCACCTTCAGTTTACCGAGGGAAGCCATATTACCTTTGGGGATTCAGGTCGGGGCCTCGATCACCATCTCTCCCTGCGTGTAACCACAGTTGGTGGTTTTACCCATGGTTCCCCTGTTGCACAAACCCTATCCATGTAAGTCCCCATAGGAACATCTATCGGGGGCTCATTTGCCAAATACACCAATTTGCCGGGTCAAATGAAAACCAACACTTTCGCACGATGCCAGAGCCTGGGACGTGCTCTGCATCTAGTTGGAGGTCAATTAAAATGGCTGGCTGGTGACATGCCACCTCCCCATTTGTAAACTCTAACAGGTCCATCCCATATCCCTCCTGTAAGAGCCCTGTAAATCCGCTTAAAGGTATCGTTTCTCTTGTCCCCCATGCTCCACCAATCTATTTGGACGTATTGAGGATAGTTTTTATAGAATATCCCAGCTGAACCACCTTGGACTGCATTTCGATCCCAGACTGCATGTTCCCCCTCTGATTTGTCCTCACACTGGGTCTGAAACTGTCCCATGTGGAGCAGATTCACCTGATGTCCCTGCTCCTGCTCTGCCACCTTGAGCCTCACCTTTTCCAACACCTCCTTTCTCTCACTCAATTGTTCCCTCAGTTTCTTCACCTCAGCCTCCTTGCTGCGGAGTTGCTCCAGGCCACTGATGATTGCCATCACGTGAGTTAATGTGGAGGTGCATTTCCCTGAATCTTTGTGAGGCTCCTCCCAACACTCCTGCCCTGCGGATCCCTATGCAGGTTTGCTACAGACATTGACCCTTTTGGGCCACTCTTGTGCAGGCGCTTCCTCCCATCTTGGACAGTCTACCATCGTTCTGATGTCTCGGGGTCATTCAGGAAATATGTAAAATGACCAGGTTAAGGGTCCAGCTTGTGAAGTTCCCAACCAATCTCCTCCGACCCACTACCCTAAAGACATGACTTACACCTGTCGGGATTAACTTGTGGATTTTACCCTTCCTTTCAACTGTCCGAGCTTTGGCCTGTGGTTTTGTTCATAGTACAGAAAGGCCAGCCTGTCATGTGATCCTCACACTGACGTCCCATCCAAAGAAGCCTCAGTGTGCTGCGAGGAACCACAAATCAGCCACAGACACACACTCACTGCTGACAGTGAGGGTTCTAATCTCACTTGGCTGAGACAAACTTTAGTCCATACTGTTGTAGATAACAATAGCAGAATGTAAATTTCCCATTCATCCAATCTCTCGATAAATGTCAGCAGACATTGTTTAAACTCAATTATCCATTCTGAAATCATTTCACCTGGAGAACTGAAACAAAGCTAATTTTACATAAAGTTGATAGGAAAGCCGAGATAATGAATAAAGGAAAGTTTCTGCACAAAACACAGTCAGTGTTGTTGCAGTTATTCAACTGTCTCTGTGTGCACCCAATGTGTCCATCAGTGGGGCAGTGAGAACCTCATTGGGTAATCTGTTTGAATGACACGGGTGCTGTAATCGGGCTGAAGGGGTGATGTGCGATGCTGTTTGAGGACTACATTTGGGGCCTATAGCTGAAAAGGAGATCAATCAAACAGCACACACCCTCATCCTCACCCATCTAGATGCAACTGCCCATGGTGTGTACCGGTGGAGTGACCTCCACATCGACTTCATGGAGATATACATCCATTTTAATGCTGAATAACAGGAGGTTTTACTCTGTTAGTGCCTTCACCTGCTCAACCCAGGTTGCGTTGGAGTAGCCTGGGCGAATAGCTCAGTGCATTCAGTAGATGGCACACACCACAGTCACCATGTGTCCGTGGTGGAGGGAGTGGATGTTTCGGGTGGTGGATGGGATTCCAGTCAAGTACGTTGTTTGTCCTGTTGTCAAGTGTTTGTGGAGTTACACTTATCCAGGCAACTGGAGGGTATTTCATTACCCTCCCTGCTTGTGCCTTGTACATTTTGGGGTGTCAGGAGGTGCTGCCACAGAACACCCAACCTCTGACTTGCTTTCGTAATCATTGTGTTCCTATGGTTGATCTCGTTAAGGTTCTGGTCAATGGTGACCACAGGGAGATTATCAGTCAGGGGACGAGTTAGAACTGCGCTGCCCTTCTTTGCAATAGTGCTGTAGGATCTTCTACTTCCGCCGGAGAGGACGTATGAGGCCATGGTTTAACATCTCACCTGAAAAGTGCAGCTTCAAATGGGGTGGCACACACTAGAGTTTCAACTTACATTGTGTACCTAGGTCTCTGGAGTGGGATGAACTCCCAGCCATTTGACTCACGAGGCTGGAGCTCAGCACACTGAGCCAGTGTTGGTGTTCCTGCTTTCAACAGGAAGGGAATTTGTCTCAGACCCACACTCAGTCTGGGGCCCATAAAGAACCCGCAGCAATGTTCTATCCCTGGCTATTTCTCAGCTCCTCTCTGAGATTCGATGCTTCCTCTCTGCTGTCTCTATCTCGACCTTCAATATCAGCGCTCCCCTGCCTCCTGGTCTATTTTGCCGATCTCTTCTGTCATGGGCATACATGTGCCGAGTATAAATGCCATGAAAATTAGCTTTTTGCAGCAGCAGCACAGTACATTACAGAGAAGGACAAAAAGAAGTTCACATGAACTTAAACTAACCAAAATTATACTTAAATTACGCATGTGCAAACGGTACAACAAAGTAAACATAATGACACCAGTGCAAGACTGAGAAAGAACAAAAATCATAGTTTGGGGTGGTGTTAATGTTTTTCAGGTCAGTTCAAGAACCTGATGGCAGTGAGGAAGAAGCTGTTGTTGAATTTGAGGTGTGGGTCTTCAGGCCCCTGTACCTCCTGCCCAATGGCAGCACTGAGAAGAGAGCAGGGCCCAGATGGTGGAGGTCCCTGATGACGAATGTTCCCTTCCTCTTGTAGATGTCCTCGATGGTGGGGAGAGCTGTACCTGTGATGGAACTGGCTGAGTCCACCACTCTCTGTAGTCTCTTGCATTCCTGTGCACTGGAGCTTCCATACCAGGTCCTGATGCAACCAGTCAGAAAGGTTTCTACTGTACAGCTGCAGAAGTGTGTCAGAGTCGTCAATGACATACAGAATCTCCAGCGGTTAGCGTAATGTTTTACAGAACCACTGATCCGGGTTCAAATCCGACCATCAACACAGGTGCATCTCAGGCCTGCGTGCTTAGCCCCCTGCTCCACTCTCTCCATACCTATGACTGTGTGAATAAGGATAGTTCCAACACCATCTACAAATTCCCCAACGACACCACCGTTGTTGGCGGAATCATGGATGGTGACGAGGCGGTGTACAGGAGCGAGGTAGGTCAGCTGCTTGAGTCGTGTTTCAGGAACAACCTTGTGCTCAGCATCAGCAGGACCAAGGGACTGATTGTGGATTTCACGAAGGGGAAGCCAGGTGAGCACGCACCATCCTCACTGAAGGGACTGCACTGGAAAGGGTGAGCAGCCTGTAGTTCCTGGGTGTCAACATCTCAGATGACCCATCTCGGGCTCAGCACATAGATGTAATCGTGAAGGCGGTGCACCAGTGTCTCTACTTTCTTTGAAGATTAAGGAGATTCCATATGTCATCGAGGACTCTGACAGACTTCTGCAGCTGTACAGTAGAAACCTTTCTGACTGGTTGCATCAGGACCTGGTATGGAAGCTCCAGTGCACAGGAATACAGAGAGTGGTGGACTCAGCCGGTTCCATCACAGGTACAGCTCTCCCCGCCATCGAGGACATCTACAAGAGGAAGGGAACATTCGTCATCAGGGACCCCCACCATCTGGGCCATGCCCTCTTCTCAGTGCTGCCATTGGGCAGGAGGTACAGGGGCCTGAAGACCCACACCTCAAATTCAACAACAGCTTCTTCCTCACTGCCATCAGGTTCTTGAACTGACCTGAAAAACCTTAACACCACCCCAAACTCTGTTTTTTGTTCTCCTTCTCAATCTTGCACTGGTGTCATTATGTTTGCTTTGTTGTACAGTTTGCACATGTGTAATTTAAGTATAATTTTGGTTAATTTAAATGTATATCAACTACTTTTTGTCCTTCTCTGTAATGTACTGTGCTGCTGCTGCAAAAAGCTAATTTTCATGGCATTTATATTCTGTGTATGTATGCCCATGACAACCATAAACTTGAACTTGAACTTGAAATGGGTTTGATTTAACATCTACTGCAGAGAGGAGGTTACAAAATGACCAAGGCTGGGGATTGAATGTTGCAGCAGGCTGAACCTTCAGAAGGGATTGGCAAAATGGATCAGGAGGCAGGGAATGCTGATATTGAAGGTCGAAATAGAGACAGCAGAGAAGATGGATCGTATCTCAGAGAGGAGCTGAGAAATAGCCAGAAGTAGAACATTGCTGGGGGTTGTTTCTGGGCCCCAGACTGTAAGGGTAATGGAGGGAGATGTATAAGTCAGGGAATTAGTGATGAACGTAACAATGGTCATGAGGGACTTCAATCACTTTACAGACGGTGAATCAAATCAGGAGTAATGGTGTGGAGATGAATTGCTTACTGTGGCAAAGGAGGAGGCCATTCAACCTATCAGGTCTGTGCTAACACCCAATGGACAAGCTGAAGCTCATCACCAGTTAGGGAGGTGGAATCCTATTACATTCCCACTGCCGGTGCTGGGCACAGGGATGAAATAAAGGTTTTCCGTTTTCATTCAAAGTTACACCAGCTCCACTACTGTCCATCTGGGTTTGCTCTGTATAATGGCAGCACCTGAACTTGAAATTCAGTCTTATCTGATGTACACAGTGAGTATGGGCTTGCTGGCACATATTCCCTTCGTGTTGAAAGCAGGAACACCAACCCTGGCTCAGTGTGCTGAGCTCCAGCCTCGTGAGTCAAATGGCTGGGAGTTCATCCCCCTCCAGAGACCTAGGTACACAATGTAAGTGGAAACTCCAGTGTGTGCCACCCCATTGGAAGCTGCACTTTCCTGGTGAGATGTTAAAACATGGCCTCATGAGCCCTCTCCGGCGGAAGTAGAAGATCCTACGACACTATTGCAAAGAAGGGCAGCGCAGTTCTTAATCGTCCCCCAACAGATCATCTCCCTGTGGTCACCATTGACCAGAACCTTAACGGTATCAACCATAGGAACACAATGATTACAAAAGCAAGTCAGAGGTTGGGTGTTCTGTGGCAACACCTCCTGACACCCCAAAATGTACAAGGCACAAGCAAGGAATGTAATTAAATACTCTCCAGTTGCCTGGATAAGTGTAACTCCACAAACACTTGACAACAGGACAAACAATGCACTTGATTGGAATCCCATCCACCACCCGAAACAACCTGCACCCTGGTTGGGACCCTCTCCCCAGTGTCACAGCCTGACGTCACTTTCTGCCCAGTCCCAGGCTGGGTTCTGGGGGTTGTGGTTCCAATGCCAGTGAATGCACCCCAGTATCTTCAGCACTGGGCTAGGATGGAGAAACACTTGAAATACCAGCAAGGCTTCATGTGTTGTCCTGGGATCACATTTGTGGAGAAGGGAAGGAATGTGATGGACTGAAGTTGAAGTGTGGGGCCACCTCCTTGTTCACTGTGTTCAATGGGCTGAGAATTGAGTGTTCCTGAGGGTTCCATTAGTGGGGAACCTGTCCTGACACACGCAGCCTGGGGAAATCTGGAAGAAGACCTAAGGAGAAGTCAGCACCCATCTCTCCCAAGTCTTCATCCCAAGTTGGTGACGGTGTGCAATTCCAGAAATGTAGGCTTGATGCAGGAATTGATCATCCATTGTAGAGCATCTCTCATCAGCTGGGACTGGGCAGTGAATTAGGGTGGGAGTTGAGTTAATATTATTCAGTGCTCCAGTGGTGTAGATATGAAGTAGATGCTTGTGTTTGTTGGGGAGTCAGGAACCAGGAACTGCTCTCACATGATGAACACAAGTAAATCCAGAAGGAAATTCCAGGGAAACTGCTCAACCAGAGAGTAGCGAGTGTGTGAAACCTGCTTCCACATGAAACCAATTAACCTGTTCTGATTGAGGAGCTGAAGGAGCAAGCGGAAGGGTTTTCTGATGGGGTGAGGTGAAGCAGGGTTGCACAGGACGTATCTGGAGCATGAGCCCATCTGGAGAAGGTGGGCTGAATGGCCTCCAATGACGAAGCAACAACGATGCCCATTCTGTTCTCTGAATCTTGGGGAATTCTGGGCATAATTGACAATGTGAGGAACTCCTCTGCACTGATAACATCACGGACATACAACAATGTCTCTCTGTTTCAGAAAAGAGGATTCCTCCCTTGGATTCATTGAATCAAAATGCAGGTAAGTGTTTGGACCATCAGCCGGTTGAGGTGTCGCTCACTAATAAACAACTGCTGGTGCACAGACTGCTGTTCAAGTGAGAGAAGTGGGAGCCCTTCCATTGTAGCAACTGAAAAGAAGGAATCTTCAGGATTCTGATTTATATCCCCGGACAAAGCTGCTTCCAATGGAATAATAACCCAATGATGTGCCTGCCCCCTCTGCTTCACCCACTCATCCCCAGGAATGAGAGGGATTCTCAGCAGCAGGCCTCTTGTTTCTTTCAGGTCAGGCCTCACTGACCAATTTCTTCATCACTTGCTTCCCTCCCCGGTGAAAGATGTTAGAAACGGGCTGGTTGCCTGGCAGACGTGCTGAGTGTTTCCAGCCATTAATCAGTTGCTGATAATGTTTGGTGGAAAACATTGTTCTCGGAGGTGGGAGGGGTCTGGTGTTTGGAATTCTGTTGTGAGATCCTGGCCCAGAAACAGTGTCTCTCCCACCACAGACGCTGCCTGACACACTGAGTATTTCCAGCATCTGCAGTTCTGATCACAGGGATTTGAAGATTGGTCCTGGGTCACACAGGGTCCCGAGGTTCTGCGTGGCCTGGTGCAGTGTGAATGTGGGCAGACTGGGGATGGGGGGGGAGTGGGGAGGAAGTGGAGCTGGTGATGGTGGGTCTCATTGGATCAAGGTCTGGGGACAGGAAGGGATTCTGTAAAATGAGCACACACTTGGAAATATGTCCAGAGCTCTCTTTGTGCTGTGGGATGGGTTGAAACCATACTGGATGGTCAGGTCTCACTGAGAGAGAGTGGGATATGCTGGGGTGTTTGGGCGAAGCTACATTTGGGGATCTGAGTGAGGAGATGGACGTGTGAGGAGACATTGCAGAGAACCAGTTTGGCCGAGGGTATTCTCAGCGGATTGTGTGGATGTTGGTCCTGAAC
This sequence comes from Pristis pectinata, assembly GCF_009764475.1. NCBI lineage: Eukaryota > Metazoa > Chordata > Chondrichthyes > Rhinopristiformes > Pristidae > Pristis > Pristis pectinata. The sequence continues at coordinate 28,946,692 of NC_067427.1, forward strand.
TGAGAAGCCACTTTCCTTCAGTACAACGAGCTGTCAGTGATGTAAGGAGCAGGGTCGGGGCAGCAGACACAGATTGGGCAAGAGTTGAGCGTGTTCCTGGGGTGGGCACGGGGGTGGATGGAGAGAAACTGTGGGGAAATGGGGACCTGAGAACGGGTCTGGGGAAAAGTGAGAAACACTGGGAGAGGAACGGGAGAATTGCTGGAACTGGTGTGGAGGTGGTCTCAGTGTTGGACTGGGATTATTTTAACCACTGACTTCCCCTCTGCCCTCAGCAACACTACACCCTCGGATCTGCACGTCTCACCCCGACTTTCTCAGATAAGCAGCTTTCTTTATTTGAATAACAGGAATGGAAATAAGAAGTGAAAGAACAATAAAAGCTTTAACAACGTGAGGTCTGATATCTGATGGGTTTTTTGGTCATTAGCTGGAACCTGATTACCGACCTGGTGATCACCGTGGTGGCAACAGACAAAGGTATTCCTGGAACTGAGGTGGGGATTGGGGGGCAGCTCTGAGATTTGATGATAGGAGGGTATTTAAAGAGCAGGAGGAATGGCAGCTGACCACTCGACATCTCAGCTTGCAAAAATGAAGGCATTCTCTCTTCTCAGGCTGTTGGCCGTGTTGTCTGTGGTCGCCCTCCATTCTGCCATGGCAGGTGAGTGACTCCAACACTAATTCTCTTCCTTGGCAGTCTGGTCTCAACCCAGCCCCAGAATAGTGTTACACTGAGAGGTCAGGATACATTACAGCCTGTTGTATTTATTCCAGAGGAGGCCGTGCATGAGGCAGATGGGTCCAAATCCACCCTGACAGCGGTCGAGATGTGAGAGCTGGGTAAGTGTTCTCACCTGACTCTCTACCTCTCTGTACTCACCGTTTGTGAGTGAGGTTCCCCTCCCACCATTTCCCCGGCTCTGCCCTCACTCTGGGAAACACACTTGAGGGCAGAGCTCGATATGGAAAAGACAGGTTGAGCATATTTCTCCTCTCAGTCACTGACCTTCCCTACTGACGGACCCTGTCAGAGCCAGCACACTGGTTGGGACCCTCTCCCCAGTGTCACAGCCTGGCATCACTTTCTGCCCAGTCCCAGGCTGGGTTCTGGAGGTTGGGGTTCCAATGCCAGTGAATGTCCCCCAGGGTCTTCAGGACAGGGCTAGGATGGTGAAACTCCTGAAATACTGACAAGACTTCTGTGTTACATCACAGCATTAGAATTAGGAGCAGGAATAGGACATATGACCCATCAAGCCTTCTCCGCCATTCTATAAGATCGTGGCTGATCTGGCCTTAGACTCAGATCCTCCTCCCTACCTTTCCCCATAACCCTTAAATCCCCTACTATGTAAACATCTATCTAACTGTGTATTAAAATATTTAATGAGGTAGCACCTACTGCTTCCCTGGGAAGAGAATTCCACAGATTCACTACTCTCTGGGAAAGCAGTTTCTCCTCCTCTCCATCCTAAATCTATACCCCCTGAATCGTGAGGCTATGTCCCTTAGTTCTAGTCTCACCTCCCAGTGGAAACAAACTTCCTGCCTCTATCTTATCTATTCCTTTCATGACTTTATATGTTTCTATAAGATCCCCCTCATTCTTTTGAATTCCAGCGAGCATGGTCCCAGATGACTCTATCTCTCCTCATAGGCTCACCCCCTCATCTCTGGAGTCAACCTGGTGGATCAACTCTGCACTACCTCCTAAGCCAGTCTATCTTTCCTCAAGTAAGGTGACCAGAACTGCACGCAGTACTCCAGGTGCGGCCTCACCAGTGCCCTGTACAGTTGTAGCATAACTTCCCTGCTCTTAAATTCAATCCCTCTAGCAATGAAGGCCAGCATTCCGTTTGCCTTCTTGATAACCAGTTGCACCTGCAAACCAGTCTTTTGTGATTCATGCTCAAGCACTCTCAAGTCCCTCTGCACAACAGCATGCTGCAATCTTTCACCATTTAAATAATAATTTGATCTTCGACTTTTCCTTCCAAAATGAATGTCCTCACATTTCCCAACATTGTCCTCCATCTGCCGGTCCCTTGCCACTCACTGAACCTATCTATATCTCTCTGCAGACTCTCCGCATCCTCTGCACGATTTGCTTTCCCACTCAATTTAGTGTTAGCAACAAACTTAGCTATGCTCCACTCGACCGCCTCTTCCAAATTGTTAATGTATGAACAGTTTCATTCCCAGCACTGCCCTGTGCAGTACCCCGCTCACCACTCATTGCCAACAAAAGGAACACTCATTTATCCCAATTTTCTGCCTTTATTGGTTAACGAATCCCATATCCATGCCAATATATCGCCCTCAACTCCATGCATTTTAAAGATAAGTCTGTGATGCGGCATCATATCGAACACCTTCTGGAAGTCCAAGTATACAACATCCACCAGATCCCCTTTATCCATTGCGCCTGTTCTATCCTCAAAGAATTCCATTAAATTTGTCAGACAGGACCTGCCCTCCTGAATCCATGCTGTGTCTGCCTGATGGAACCATTTCCATCCAGATGTTTTGCTATTTCTTCCTTAATGATAGCTTTAAGCATTTTCCCGACTACAGACGTTAAGCTAACTGGCACTTGGTTACCTGCCTTTGCCTACTTCCATTTTTAAACAGTGGCGTAACATTGGCTGACTTCCAATCCTCTAGGACATGCCCAGAATTCAAAGAATTTTGGTAAATTATCACAAACTGTAACTTCCGCCATTTCTTTCAATACCCTGGGATGCATCCCATCAGGACCAGGGGATTTATACATCTTTAGACCCACTGGTTTGCTCAACACTACCTCGTATTGTCCTGGGATAACACGTATGTAGAAGGGAAGGAATGGGATGGACTGAAGTTGAAGTGTGGGGCCACCTCTCTGTTCACCGTGTTCAATAGAAGGAGAATTGAGGGTTCCTGGGGTTTCCAGTGGTGGGGAACCTGTCCTGACACACGCAGCCTGGGGAAATCTGGAAGAACAATAAAGCAGAAGTCAACACCCATCTCTCCCAAGTCTGCATCCCAAGTCGGTGACGGTGTGTAATTCCAGAAATGTAGGCTTGATGCAGGAATTGATAGTCATTGTAGAGCATCTCTCATCAGCTTGGAGTGGGCAGTGAATTAGTGTGGGAGTTGGGGCCGGGATCTTTAACATTATTCAGTGTTCCGCTGGCGTAGATATGAAGTGGATGCTTGTGTTTGTTGAGGAGACAGGAACCAGGAACTACTCTCACATGATGAACACCAGTAAATCCAGCAGGAAATTCCAGGGAAACTGCTCAACCAGAGAGTAGCGAGTGTGTGAAACCTGCTTCCACATGAAACCAATTAACCTGTTCTGATTGAGGAGCTGAAGGAGCAAGCGGAAGGGTTTTCTGATGGGGTGTGGTGAAGCAGGGTTGCACAGGACGTATCTGGAGCATGAACCCATCTGGAGCAGGTGGGCTGAATGGCCTCCAATGACGAAGCAACAAAGATGCCCATTCTGTTCTTTGAATCTTGGGGATTTGTGGGTACAATTGACAATGTGAGGAACTCATCAGTACTGATAACATCACGGACATACAATGCGGTCTCTCTGTTTCAGATGAGATGTTGCGTCAATTCTTAACATAGAATCAGCTTAGAGGTAAGCTTTTGGAACATCAGCCGGTCGCGGTGTCGCTCAATAATAAATGACTGCTGGTGCACAGACTGCTGTACAAGTGAGAGAAGTGGGAGCCCTTCCATTGTAGCAACTGAAAAGAAGGAATCTTCAGGATTCTGATTTATTTCCCGGGACAAAGCTGCTTCCAATGGAATAATAACCCAATGATGTGCCTGCCCCCTCTGCTTCACCCACTCATCCCCAGGGATGAGAGGGATTCTCAGCAGCAGGCCTGTTGTTTCCTTCAGGTCAGGCCTCACTGACCAATTTCTTCATCACTTGCTTCCCTCCCCGGTGACAGATGATGGAAACGGGCCCTTCAGCCCACCAAGCTGAGGAAAGCCCAGTGAGGAGATTGAATGGTTCTCCATGACTTCATTAGCCGAAGTATTGTGGGTGTGGTGGAGCAGGGAAATCTTCCACACTTTACGCTGCAGTTGATGGACACGTCATGGAGTTACAGAGAGATATTGGACGGAAACAGGGCTTTTGGCCCACCAAGTCTGCACCAATCATCAACCACCCATTCACACTAATCCTCCGTTAATCCCATTCTCCTTACATTCTATCAATTGCCTCCAGATTCTACAATTCACCTGCACACTTGGGAAATTTGCAGTAACCAATAAACCTACTGACCCGCACATCTTTGTGATGTGGGAGGAAACCAGAGCACCCGGAGAAAACCCACACAGTTACAGGCAGAGAGTACAAACTCCACACAATCAGGATTGTACCTGGGCATGTGGCAATGTGAGGCAGTTTCTATTCATTTATTTATTCCAAGATCTTGGCTGACAATCCAGTGCAGTCCCGTAGGAATATTTCAACTTTGTCTTTTGCCGGAGACAGAAAACTGTGACCCATCTGCTCCCAGGGAAATTATACTCAGTATCTGAGTCAATATTCATCCCTCAAACAACTTTCCAGAAATAAATGCCCTGGTGATGATCACAATTCTGTCAAACCTCGCTAAGGGCAATTTACTGCACGTTGACTGCATCCAAACTGTGTGTGTGCTTCAAAAGATATTTACTGGAGGTGGAGCTGAGGTGCTATGGAACGATGTGTAATGTGTAATGGGAAACATCCTTTACCAAACAGAGAGTCCCAAATACTAACCGGAACCATTCTCATTCTGTTTACAGAGGAGTTGAAGAAACGATTCTTCTTCTTTGGTAAGTTTTTCCTTTCAATGAATAAAACAAAATTTAAATGAAATGACTGTCAGAAGGACAATACTGGAGTATTGACAGCATCACAACGGGATCAGATATTTCTGCCACCCACAGAATGTGACTCAGTTTGAGGGCTGGTGCCCCAAAGGATGTTTGGAAAATGCCTACTGATCACAATATCTTCTCCATTATGTATACAACATGGTTATAATAGTTTCATGCAACAAATAACCCAATTATTCTTACAATTCTCCTGCCAACAGTCACTAACCTACCTTTCAATGTGCTAATGATGCTGTACCCAAAACTCTCCACTTTGAGGTAGAAGGTTGATATAATCTGTTTCTCCACAGGAGACCCTGGCTGATCCCACTTGCTCCCATAACCTTTGATAAATCAGGCAACCAAATACCTAGGAAAAGAATTGATGTTCCTTTAAGATTGGCTTGTGGCAAAAAAAATTGTTTCAGACTCCCCACACTACACTTCCGTAATTAACCAATCATTGTTCCTCATTATCATGAAATGTTTACTGTTTCGCTTGACCTGATGAATGGTTCCAGCATTTCCTGTTTTTATACTTTACATCTCAGCTGACAGAACAAGGGTCCCAGGTGCAAGTCATTGAAAGTGGGATAACATGTTGAGAGAGGAGTTAGTGAAGCACTGGAGATATTGGGATTCATAGACTACAAAGGTTGGGAGGTTATTTTGTACTTCCACAAAATTTAGACAATTGTCAGATTTTGTGTCTCATCCTGGTCACCAGAAAGTAAGTGCAGCAGAAAAAAAATGAGAGTGTTTCCGGGGATGAGGTATTCCAGCAACCGGTTTAGTCCGGAACAGATCTGGTCTTTCCCCTTGGAAGACAGAAGGTTGAGAGGAGATTTAGTAGAGCTGTACAAGCCGATGGTTTTTGATCCAATAAACAGAAGCTGCTCCCATCAGTAGATAGCTGACGGATTAGGGGATGGATATTTAAAGTAAGATGCAAAAGATACAGGGGAATGTGAGAAAGAGCTGTCTTACTCAGAGGTCAGTGATGATCTGTAACTCCCTGCCTGGAAGTGAGTGGAAACAGTTGACCAGAGCTTCCAAAAAAGAAACGGGTAGATCTTGGAGGGAAAAAACTTTCAGGGCTATGAGGAAAATGTGAGGGAATGTGACAGACAAGATTTCTCTGCAAAGAGACTTTTTGAATTCCATAGATCGAATAGTCTCGCTCTTCCCATAACAACTGACTCTTAGCGCAAGTAATAGAGCAGAAATAGCAGAAACATGTAATTCTCTCTCCTATTTTTTTTAAATCAGTGCACAAAATCTTGCACCACCACCACCACCACCACTACCACCACCACCACCATCACCATCACCACCACCACTTCTACCACTGCTACTATCGTCATCACCGGAAAATGAAGCCGTGAACCAGCACAGAGTGAGTACAAGTCATTTTCTCTCTTCTCCTGGAATCAATCCTGACCTTGGCTGCAGTCCTTCTGGAGTTTGCATGTTCGCTCTGTCACTGTGTGGGGTTCCACTGGGTGCTCTGGTTTCTCAACTCTGTCCCAAAAGGGTAATGACTCATGTTGGGACAACTTAGTTTTAGATTCTGGAGAAACAGCTTCCCATCATCTTTGCTGTCAATTCCTCTCAATACCTTGCTTGTCCCATTACCTGCAGCAAGTGTACCAAAGGACTAATATTTACCTTTTGTCTCACACAGTTTGATCGATCTGATTCACCTGGGAGAGAAGGACCGTTTAATGAATGCTGAAACTCTGAACTGCAACGCCGGCTGTTCATCTGCATGTGCTGACATTAATAAATCGCCAGTCGTGCTTTAACAAGTGAAATCTGTGCTGCTGAGTTAGAAATCTCTGCTGGGTGAGTGCGACTCCGAGACACTGAATGACATCAACTTCATTCAAGTGCAAGATGTGAAAATTACACCAAACACAATGATGAAAATTTGATATTTTAAATTACAGTTCAAGTCGTTCAACAAAAGCCTGAAAACATCAAACATTTTAATGCCACGGGTCTGTCCTGGGCACAGGGCAGAACCCTGCAGAACACCGCTGGTTGGATCCAATAACAATTGGCTCCACTCAGCCTTTCTTTTAACCAGGAAAGCAGATTGAATCAGTGACAGATGAAATTCTGATTCTGAAACATTTCAAACTTATGCAAAGTTTAATCCATATCAGTGATGGAATCAGTGTGTCTGCTTCTTCCTTCGCTCTCTTGCCTGTATGCTCGATATAACCTAAGCAAAGCAATTTAAAAAAGAATAAAAGTAAGTGCATCAAGCAGTTGTTTCTCATTTTTTCTGAGAGTACTTGTTACTTTTGGCCCCCAGTAGCTCACATTGCTGCAGCACGGCCAGTCAGTATTTGGAGCTCTTTCCACAGCTGCACCATGGTAACTTGTATCAGGGCAGCATTCACATTAATGAGCACACCTCCTGTTCCCCTAATGTTTGCAGGGAGTCCAGGACCAGGGTCATGTCTAAAGATAAGGGGTGAATCATTTAAGCATGAAATGAGGAGGGATTTCTTCTCCAGGAGATTTGTGCCTCTGGATTTCCCTAACACAGAAAAAAAAATATTATGAGACACCAGAGACTGGAGATGCTGGTATCTGGAGTCTCTCTCGATTCCTCCCACTTTCTGCAAATCAAAGGTTTTGCCACTGGGATTCACATGGGCTCCAGCTACGTCTGTCTTTTTTTTCGCTACGTGAAGCTGTTCGTGTTCCATCCGTCTCTGGTACCTCTGCCCAACCCTCTCTCTGCTACATCGACGACTGTATTGGTGCTGCCTCCTGCATTCATGTGGAACTCGTCAATTTTACCACCTTTGTTACTGACCACAATCCGACCCGCACCCCCCCTGCCCCTTCCCTAGATCCATCAGCTGCATCCTCTGACCATCATCTCTCCCTTATCTGGCTCCACTTATCACCTTCCACCTCCCCTTCTCCTACCTGGCTCCATCTGTCCATCCTCCCCTACCTCACCTGCTTTTACCTATCACCTACCAGCCTCTGTCTCATCCCTCCCTCTCACCTCCATGTCCAGGCTCTCTCCCCTCTACACCTTCAGTCCTGATGCAGGGTCCTGACCTGAAAATTCGAACATTTCTTTGCCTCCATAGATGCTGCCTAACCTCTGAGTTCCTCCACAAGTTTGATTTCTTGTTCAAAAAATTTACATTGTTGACAGGGCTTGAGGGATCAAGTGATATGGGAAGAAACCTGGAACAGGGTTCTGAGTTTGGATAATCAGACATGATCATTTGACTAGCCTGCTCCTATTTTCTACCTTATGATATAAAACTACCTCAACAAGGAGCAGTAGGAAACAACACTGGGTAATGACTTGTTGTATTGATCACTCAAGGAAACGTCTTATGACAGCAACTTCAACATAGTTCCTTTTCATGAAATATATTGTCGCACATGCTCATTGTGAATGTGTACGGACACTGAGGCAAAGACACAGGTGGTGAAATGTTTGGTTAAAGTTGCATTTTTACAATAGAGGGAGGCATTTGAATTTGGGGGGCAGGTGTGGGGGTGGTGGTGGTGGGAAGGGATAGAACTCCAGAGGGCAAGGCTCAGGAAATTTGATGGGTTGAAGGCCTGGAGGAGGTAAACTGGGAGAAGGAGGGGTTTCAAAACAAGAATGCAAACCTTTACTTGTTGGCAGTGGTGCACAGAGAACCAGTGTCCAACGGGATGATGGATTGGCAGCACCTGATGGATAAAAGCAGCACAGTTTTGGATGAGCCACATTTAGAGGCTGGAAGGTTGGAAGTTGGCGAGGAAAGCATTGTGCAATTGGGTCGAGAGGTCACAAAGGCATGAATGAGGGTTTCTGTGGCAGATATGTTGATGCTTTGACAGAGATGTCCAACGTTACAAAGGTGTCGGTACATGGTCTTTGTAATGGATGGGACACGGTGTTGTAAGCTCAGGGTGAAGATCCGTCTAATCCACCCATCTTTAAGGGGGATGAAGTGTCTATTTATTTCCACCGTCAGTCCCTTCTGTGGCTCAGGCAGCTGAATGGACCTCCTGCTCTACTGATGGTCACAGTAAAGGTACCAAGTTTGGACATGCACACATGCACATAGTTAGGCATTCATTTAATGAGAAGACACAACTGCTGCAGGGAGTGGAGGATGTGGGCCTCGGACACCAGCCCCTTTGCACCAGAGGGTTCCTCTTGTCCTCTGCAGATCAGGTAGCTCTCCATTCCGATGTCCCTGGCTGCCAGATAATCCATCCACACCTCATCTCCAATGTGCACGGCCTGGTTGGGCTGCACTTGGGCAAGGCTCAGAGCTGCATTGAAGATCCGTTGATCCGGCTTGGTGGTTCCAACATCTTCTGACATCAACACAAACTTGAAATACAGCAGAAATAAAGGACGGCAGATTCTGGAATCTGGATGAAAAACACTCTGATGCTGGGGGAGCTCAGCAGGCCAGGCAGCATCCGTGGAGAAAAGCAGGCGGTCTATGTTTTGTGTCAGGACCCTTCTTCAGGACTGAAGATAGGAAAAGGGGAAGCCCAATATATAGGAGGGAAAGGCAGAGCAGTGAGAGGCGGACAAAGGAGTGGGGGTGAGGTGGGCGCAGGGTGGTGATAGGTAGATGCAGGTAAGAGATAGTGATGGGGACTCTATTGGTGGCGCTACATTGAGTGAGACATATTTTGGCTCTTCTCCATTCACTTCTTAAACTTTCATGTACCACCCTTTCATGAGACTTTTATAATACTGTTACAAGATTAATTTTGATTTTTAACTCTCGAAATGAATACCAGATCCAAAGCTGGAGCTCATGGTAAGGATAATGGAGACCCTCGACCTACTTTGGAAGCTGTTTCAAAACTCGATAAAAAGCTTGATCGAAGATTCGCCGATTCGGAAACGCTTTTAAAGGACATTGAAGGCAGACAAAATACACTCATTCAGGAGAATGCTAAACAACAGTAATTGATTGCTGAACTGGATCAAGCTGGTAAAAAGAGAGATTCCAGACTGAACTCACTTGAAAAAGATTTAATTACGACCAAACAAAAGCTGGAACAGCAAAAACAGAGGATTATTGACTTAGGGAGCCGCAGTCGGAAAAGTAATGTAAGAATCATCGGTTTGCCAGAAAATGCTGAAACTGGTAACCCCATTGAATTCTTCTCTAAACTTCTGATCGATGTGTTTGGCTCTGAAGTTTTTTCTGCTCAACCTATTCTTGATCGTGCTCATCGAGCAACAAGACCAAAACCTCCGCCAGAGCAAAAACCACGGCCGGTAATTTTGAGATTTCATTACGTGAGTATTAAAGAACAATTGATTCAAATTGCTGATCGTCGTGGAATGATTCAATATAAACAGTGGAAGTTTCGTTTGGATGAAGATTATACCCCAGAAGTTATGAAAGAGAGACTGAGTTACAAACCAGTTATGTCGCATCTTTATCAAAGCAATTACCAACCTGCATTATTATTTCCAGCACGGCTGAGAATTACAGTACCCGATAAATCTCGCAAATGGTTTAACTCCGCCAAGGATGCTGAAGATTTTCTCATGGACTAGTCTTGAAATGTGTTTTTCCTTGATTTAATACTTACTTGGTTTATTAAGCAATAATTAAGTTACAGATCTGAACCCTTCCTAACTCTGGAGATACTTCTTTTTCTTCTGTTAACGCTCTCTTGCTTGGTTCTGGAACATGGACACCTATCATACTTAGTGATCCTTTCTTTCCTTTTTCTATTATTTCTTTTATATTAATATTTTTAGAGCTCTGTTTTAATAATAATTAAGAACTTGACAAAGTGATTGATCGCTTTTTTCTTTTTGAAATAATTATAAAACTCTATTTCTTAAATGTTGACTGTTAATATCCTTTGGCTTTGTTTAAATTTTTTAATAAGTTTGTTTGTAGTTCAGTAAATTTGCTTTGGGGTTTTCAATAGCTTGCTTAGGCTATAAACGGTGGTTTACATTCTTTTTAATAAGGAGACCTGCCACCAATAGATCTGGGGCTATTCAGCTTAGTGAGTAGCTTTCTGGCTGTGTATTGGCCAGTTTTTGGGCTTTTGTGGGTGGGGGGTGGGGCTGTTTTCAGGTTAGTTTTTCTTTCTGGACTGATGAACTACCAATATGTCTGAATTCTCGTCATATCCGGCTCCTCGTTGAACTCTTTTTCCTCTTCCTGTTAATGAGTCTCCTGTACAGTAAGTTTAACCCTTTATATACCATATGTTTTTGTTCTATTAAAATGGATAAGATGATTAATTTTGTCTCCTGGAATACGAACGGTTTAAATAATCCAATTAAGTGCAAGAAGATCTTTAAAGTTTTTCATAGACTGAATGCTCAGACTATTTTTGTGCAGGAGACTCATATTAGGAGAGAGGATAATCAACGCTTTGTTAGATTTTGGAGGGGTCAACAGTTGCATTCTAATTCACAAACAAAGGTGAAAGGAGTCTCTGTTTTTATAGACTCCTCAATTTCATTTGTTCATCATGAGATAATTTCAGACCCAAATGGTAGATTTTTCTTAATTACTGGCTTACTTCAAAATAAAAAAGTTGTTATGGTTAATGTCTATGCACCTAATGTTGATCATCCTGAATTTTTTAAACATTTATTTGCATCTTTTCCTAATTTAAACGAATATACTTTGATTACGGGTGGAGATTTCAATTGCTGTTTAAACCCTCCGATGGATAGATCTGTGTCGAATCCTGCACTTCCAAACAAATCCGCTGTCTTTATTAACTCCCTTTTAGTTGATTCCGGAATTCTAGATGTTTGGATATTTCGACACCCAAGTGATAAAGAATTTTCATTTTTTTCTCATGTTTATCATAATTACTCGAGGATTGATTATTTTTTAACCGATGCTAGATTAGCTCCATTTATTATTGACTGTAAATATGATGCAATTGCCATTTCTGATCATGCGCCCTTGAAACTACCAATGAAATTAGCAGATGCACCCAATGGCGATTCAATCCTTCTCTATTGCAAGATTTAGAATTTGTCCATTTTATGAAAGAACTAATTTTACTGAAGAAACTTCCAGTGGGATAATATAGGATACTTTTAAAGCATGTATCTGTGGTCAAATTCTTTCGTATTCTGCTGGATTGAAAAAACGAACTGATGATGAATTACGTATATTGGCTGATAAGATTAAAGAAATCGATAAAAAATACTCTGCCGCTCCTAATTTGGAGCTCTATAAAAAGAGAACAGAACTTCAATTACAACACAGTTTATTATTAACATCTCCAACTGAAAATCAATTACTTAAAGCCAGAAGTCAGTTTTACATACCTGGTGACAAATCTGGTAAATTGCTGGCCAATCAACTGAAAGCTATTTCAACTAAAAGTCAGATTATTAAAATTCGTAAACGAGATGGTAACTACACAGTGGACCATGAACAAATTAATAAATCTTTTCAAGAATTTTATACTTCTTTATACCAATCAGAATTCCCTGAGGATTCTACATGAATGCATGAATTTTTAAGGGATTGGAAAACTCTGAAATTATCATTAAATGAAGGTTCAATGCTAGATGCATCCATTTCAGAGGAAGAAATAAAGAAAGCAATTTTTCAATGAATTTGGGTAAAACACCCGGTCCTGATGTGTATACAGTTGAATTTTTAAAATGCTTTTCAGATCTTCTTTCTCCCAGGTTAGGAAAAATTTTTAAAGATGCCCTATCAGTGGGTAAACTACCACAATCCTTTTATGAAGCAACTATCTCTTTAATTCTTAAAAAGGATAACGATCCCACTGAATGTGCATCTTATAGACCCATTTCTTTATTAAATGTGGATTCCAAAATATTTTCCAAAATATTGGCCTTTAGATTGGAAAAGGTTCTTCCACAAATTATCTCTGATGACCAGACAGGATTCATACAGAATGGTTATTTGCATTTTTATATTCGGAGGTTAATGAATATTACATATACCCCCTCATCTAAAATTCCAGAATGTTTTTTCTCATTAGATGCTGAAAAGGGGTTTGACAGAGTCGAATGGGAGAATTTATTTAATACACTTGAGAAACTTAATTTTCGCCCCAATTTTATATCTGTGATCAAAAAGATTTATCAGACACCTTGGCTTCAATACTTACTAATAATCAGAGATCCCCTTTGTTCAGGCTTTTTCGATCTACTAGATAGGGTTGCCTCCTAAGTCCCTTATTATTTGATATTGCTTTGGAACCCTTGGCAATTGCCTTTTAGGATTCTTCTAACATATTTGGTATTACTCATGGACAGGGGATTCATCAGATATCTCTATATGCACACTTTATATTTCTTTATATTTCTAACCCAGAGGAATCTATCCCCGCAGTATTATCACTGCTTGCTCAGTTTAGTGTTTTTTCTGGTTATAGATTAAATCTTAATAAGAGTGAACTCTTTCCATTAAATATGCATACCCCAATTTATAGCCAATTACCATTTAGATTAGGAACTGACTACTTTATGAATTTGGGTGTTAAAATTACCAAGAAGCAGAAAGACTTGTTTAAAGTTAACTTATTACCTTTAATTGATCACGTTAAACCATTATCTCCATCACTGATAGGCCGAATTAATGCGGTTAAGATGAATATTTCACCAAAATTTTTATATCTCTTTCAGGCGATTCCAACTTTCATCCCGAAATCTTTTTTTGGCACTATTGACTCGAAAATTCTTTCATACATGTGGCAGAATAAAAACCCAAGGCTAAGTAAGAAATATTTACAAAAATTAAAAAAGGATGGTGGCATGGCTCTGCCTAAATTTAGATTATACTACTGGGCAATTAATATCAGATATTTCATTTTTTGGGCACAAGATTTAGATGTAATTCAATGTCCCAAATGGGTGTACCTTGAGTATGAATCAATGCAAGGATTTTCACTAGTTTCTATTTTAGTATCCCCACTCCCTTTTGCTCTTACTAAATTGAGTAAACGTATGACTAACCCAATAGTTAAACATACAATACGAATATGGTTTCAGTTTCGTAAAGTTTTTGGATTGAACAAATTTAACTTATCAAGTCCCATTCAATCTAATTTTTTCTTTCAACCATCTAGAATCGACTTAGCTTTTTCCTTATGGAAAATGAAGAGAATAACATGCTTCCGCGATTCATTCATTTATAACTGTTTTTTATCTTTCGAACAGTTGTCGAATAAATACAATCTGCCTAGATCACACTTTTTTCGATATTTACAGATGAGAAATCTTTTAAAAGTTACGACATCTTCTTTTCCAACTCCATATCAAATTGAAATTATGGAAAAAAGTTTAGGTCTTAATCCCTATCAAAAGGGCTTGAAAGCAATAATTTATGATCTAATTATGAAAATACATCCAGAGACGCTTGATAAAATTAAGAATGAATGGGAAGGAGAACTCCAGATACTGTTACCTCCAGAGACATGGAAGAAAATTCTTCAATTAGTTAATACTTCTTCAATGTGTGCTAGACACTCTTTGATACAGTTTAAGGTGGTTGACAGGACCCATATATCTAAGGATAAGTTAGCCCATTTTTATCACCATATAAATCCTATATGTGACAGATGTAAGTCGAAGATGGCTTCCCTGACACGTATGTTTTGCTCCTGCCCTCTCTTAGAAAAATATTGGAAAGACATTTTTAACATTATTTCAACTGTAATGAAAATTGATTTACAACCTCATCCTATCACTGCAATTTTTGGGCTACCAATCTGGCCACTTCTCTGCTTCTGCTTGCCGTACGATTGCCTTTGTCACATTAATGACCAAGCGATCCATTTTGTTTCAACGGAAGGATCCAATACCTCCTACTACTTTTCAATGGTTTTCTCAAACTATATCATGTGAAAACTTAGAAAAAAATTAAGAGTGGCACTGTTGATTCTTTGCTTAAATTGGAGGAAGTTTGGAGTCCATTAATTCCATATTTTCATATGATAGAGATCCCTTTCCAATAACCTTTGAATTTAGAGGAGCGGAGTTGACGACATAATGCTCTTTTTTTCATCGAGAAATATCAGTCCAGTTTTTTTTGTTTTGAAATTTTTCTAGTTTGTTTCGATTTATCACTTATAATTTTTTTTGATTTGGGGGTTCTTTTGATTCATTATACAATAAATCCCTTTCGTTCCCTTTTTAATTTTTTTTTGTATTATATTCGCTTACTAAGAGACCGCGGGGTCTAGAATATATTTTTTATTCTTTATGATTATATATGTCGAGATGGAAAATGAGGTGCTGTTCCTCCAGTTTGCGCTTGGAATTCTCCTGGCAGTGGAGGAGGCCGAGGACTGACATATCAGTGATAGTGTGGGAGGGGGAGTTGAAGTGACTGGCAATAGTAAGATGCAGGTCGTGGTTACGGACAGAGCGCAGGTGTTCTGCAAAATGGTCACCGAGTCCGCCTTTGATCATAGCAATGGAGAAGAGGACACACTTGGAGCAGCAAATGCAGTAGATGATGTGAAGGGAGGTGCAGGTGACTCTCTGTCTCACCTGAAAGGACTGTTTGGGTCCTTGGATGGAGGAGATCGAGATGGTGTTGGGGCAGGCGTTGCACCGATGGCGGGGGCAGTGGAAAGTTCCCGGGGTGGGAGCGGGATGGGTGGGTGGAGGGGAAGAGTGAAGGAGGGAGTGGGGGAGGAAGCGGTTCCTGCGTAACGCAGAAAGGGGTAGGGAGCGGAAGGTACGCTTGCTGGTGGGGTCCCGTTGGAGACGGCGGAAGTGGCGGAGAAATACTGCCGCAGGTTACAATTGGCTAAAGTCTGCTCCAGGTGGAGATGAAAGCTGGAAATCACTGCCGTGCTGATTCCGTCTTCCTGCAGTGACTCAGGGTGTCCTTCACATCACCAAACACCTGCCAGTTGCCAGCACTGCAGAACTGGCGATAAAGGTTCAGTGCCAGAGGGGACAGTACGCGCTCATCGCTCACTCCACTGAGACCGAAGGTCTCTGGATTTCCATCACTTCCCCCACCCCCTGCACCCCTCCCAAACTCAGATGTTTCCCTCTATTGCTGAAATGCAACTTTAAACAAACATTTGACCACCTGTGTCTTTGCCTCAGCGTCCGTACACATTTTCAATGAGCATGTGCAGATAAAATATTTCATGAAAAGGAACTATATTGAAGTTGCTGTCATAAGTCATTTCCTTGAGTGATCAATACAACAAGTCATTACCCAGTGTTGTTTCCTACTGCTCCTTGTTGAGGTAGTTTTATATCATAAGGTAGAAAATAGGAGCAGACTAGTCAAATGATCATGTCTGATTATCCAAAGGGAAATCCAGAGGCACAAATCTCTGGGAGAAGAAATCCCTCCTCATTTCATGCTTAAATGATTCACCCCATATCTTTAGACATGACCCTGGTCCTGGACTCACTGCAAACATTAGAGGAACAGGAGGTGTGCTCATTAACGTGAATGCTGCCCTGATACAAGTTACCATGGTGCAGCTGTGGAAAGAGCACCAAATACTGACTGGCCGTGCTGCAGCAATGTGAACTACTGGGGGCCAAAAGTAACAAGTAATCTCAGAAAAAAATGAGAAACAACTGTTTGATGCACTTATTTTTATTCTTTTTTAAATTGCTTTGCTTAGGTTATATCGGGCATACAGGCAAGCAAGGGAAGGAAGAAGCAGAGACACTGATTCCATCACTGATATGGATTGAACTTTGCATAATTTTGAAATGTTTCAGAATCAGAATTTTATCCGTCGCTAATTCAATCTGTTTTCCTGTTTCAAAGAAAGGCTGAGTGGAGCCAATTGTGTTGGATCCAACCAGCAGTGTTCTGCAGGGTTCTGCCCTGTGCCCAGAACGGACCCGTGGCATTAAAATGTTGGTTGTTTTCAGGTGTTTGTTGGACTTCCTGAACTGTAATTTAAAATATCAAATTTTAATCATTGTGTTTGGTCTAATTTTCACACTTGCACTTGGACGAGGTTGATGTCATTCAGTGTCTCAGAGTCGCACTGACCCAGCAGAGATTTCTAACTCAGCAGCACAGATTTCACTTGTTAAAGCACGATTGGTGATTCCTCAATGTCAGCACATGCAGATGAACAGCCGGCGTTGTAGTTCAGAGTTTCAGCATTCATTAAACGGTCCTTCTCTCCCAGGTGAATCAGATCGATCAAACTGTGTGAGACAGAAGGTAAATATTAGTCCTTTGGTACACTTGCTGCAGGTAATGGGACAAGCAAGGTATAGAGAGGAATTGACAGCAAAGATGATGGGAAGCTGTTTCTCCGGAATGGAAAACTAAGTTGTCCCAACATGAGTCATTACCCTTTTAGGACAGAGTTGAGAAACCAGAGCACCCAGAGGAGCCCCACACAGTGACAGAGTGAACATGCAAACTCCAAAAGCACTGCAGCCAAGGTCAGGATTGATTCCGGGAGCAGTGAGGGTGTGGCACCAACCTCTGTGCCACTGTGCTGCCCAACGTTGGCCAGAGCTCCAAGGGGAACTCTCCTTGTCAAATCATACAGGACCTTATACATTCACTTGAGATGGCCGACAGAACCTTGATTTAACACCACATGTGAAAGATGGCACCTCTGAAATTGTGGCTCTCTTCTGTACGACAGGCGAGTTTCAGCCGAGAAACTGTTTAAACCTCTGGTGTGGAACAACCTACGACCTACCGACTCAGGTAAGAGTTCTAACACCATGCACTGTTTACGCTGATCCATTAGTGCATATGGAGGGGCATGGTAAACCGTAATCTTTTTAACAGGCCTATATGTTCCAATTCCCAGCAAAAAGAAATTTCCACAAGACTATCATTGGGCAGCTGAGCTGAAGCTCTGTGAGAAGAGAGAAAACGACTTGTACTCACTCAGTGCTGGTTCACGGCTTCATCTTCCGGTGATGACGATAGGAGCAGTGGTGGTAGTGGTGGTAGTAATGGTGGTGGTGGTGGTGGTGGTGGTGATGGTGGTGATAGTGGTGGTGGTGGTGGTGGTGGAGCCCTGATTTAAAAAGAAAGGAGAGAGAATTACATCTTTCTGCCATTCGTATTTTAGAATTTTTATTCCAAACTTGTGTTTCATCAATTCATGATCCATCACTTGCATTTCTGAAAACACCTTCTGTTACTCTCGACTACAAACACTGCCTTCACATTTCTGTGCAGAATTCAGTCTTGGACATTCCACTGTGGGAACCTTATAAAAATGGAAAAGGCACTGTCCGTTTCACTGCTCTATTACCGGCGCTAAGAGTCAGTTGTTGTGGCAAGAGGGAGATTATTCCATCTTTGGAATTCATAAAGTCTCCTTGCAGAGAAATCTTGTCTGTCATATTCCCTCACACTTTCCTCATAGCCCTGAAAGTTATTTTCTTCCAAGATCTACCTGTTCCTTTTTTGGAAGCTCTGGTCGACTGTTTCCACTCACTTCTAGGCAGAGAGTTACAGATCATCACTGACCTCTGAGTAAGACAGCTTTTTCTCACATTCCCCTGTATCTTTTGCATCTTACTTTAAATCTCTATCCCCTAATCCGTCAGCCATCTACTGAGGGGAGCAGCTTCTATTTATTGGATCGAAAACCATCGGTTTGTACAGCTCTATCAAATCTCCTCTCAACCTTCTGTCTTCCATGGGGAAAAACCAGATCTGTTCCAGACTAAACCTGTAGCTGGAATATCTCATCCCCGGAAACTCTCTCCTTGTTCTTTTCTCCTGCACTTGCTTTCTGGTGACCAGGATGAGACACAAACTCTGACAATTGTCTAAATTTTGTGAAAGTTCAAAATAACCTCCCAAGCTTTGCAGTCGTTGAATCCCAATATCTCCAGTGCTTCACTAACTCCTCTCTCAACATGTTATCCCACTTTCAATGACTTGCACCTGGGACCCTTGTTCTGTCAGCTGAGATGTAAAGTATAAAAACAGAAAATGCTGGAACCATTCATCAGGTCAAGTGAAACAGTAAACATTTCATGATAATGAGGAACAATGATTGGTTAATTACGGAAGTGTGGTGTGGGGAGTCTGAAACCATTTTTTTTGCCACAAGCCAATCTTAAAGGAACATCAATTCTCTTCCAAGGAATTTAGTTGCCTGATTTATCAAAGGTTATGGGAGCAAGTGGGATCAGCCAGGGTCTCCCGTGAAGAAACAGCTGATATCAACATTCTACCTCAAAGGTGTAGAGGTTTGGGTACAGCATCATTAGCACGTTGAAAGGTAGGTTAGTGATTATTGGCAGGAGAATTGTAAGAATAATTGGGTTATTTGTTGCATGAAACTATTATAAACATGTTGTACACATAATGGAGAAGATATTGAGATCAGGAGGCATTCTCCAAACATCCTTTTGGGGCACCAGCCGTCAAACTGAGTCACATTCCGTGGGTGGCAGAAATAACTGATCCCGTTGTGATGCTGTTAATACTCCAGTATTGTCCTTCTGACAGACATTTCATTTAAATTTTGTGTTATTCATTTAAAAAGAAAACTTACAATGGAAGAAGAATCGTTTCTTCAAGTCCTCTGTAAACAGGATGAGAATGGTTCTGGTTAGTACTTGGGACCCTCTGTTTGGTAAAAGATGATTTCCATTTCTAACCTTACACATCGTTCCATAGCACCTCAGCTCCACCTCCAGTAAATACCTTTTTAAGCGCACACAGAGTTAGGATGCAGAAAACCTGCAGTAAGTTGCCCTGAGCGAGGTTTGACAGAAGTGTGATCATCATCAGGGCACTTATTTTAGGAAAGTTGTTTGAGGGATGAATATTGACTCAGATACTGAGGATAATTTCCCTGGGAGCTGATGGGTCACAGTTTAGTCTCTCTGGCAAAAGACAAAGGTGCAATGTTCCTATGGGACTGCACTGGATTTTCAGCCAAGATCTTGGAATAAGTAAATAAACAGAAGCTGTATCACAGTGCCAGAAATGTAGGTTCAATCCTGTCTGTGTGGAGTTTGTACTTTATGCCTGTAACTGCCTGGGTTTTCTCCGGGTGTTCCGGTTTCCTCCTCCATCAAAAAGATGTGCGGGTCAGCAGGTTAATCGGCTGCTGCAAATTTCCCTAGTGTGCAGATGAATTGTAGAATCTGTGGGGAGTTGACAGAATGTAAGGAGAATGGGATTAACGGAGGATGAATGTGAATGGGTGGTTGATGATTGGTGCGGACTTTGTGGGCCAAAGGGCATGTTTCCCTGCAATATCTCTCTGTGCCTCCATGACGTGTCCATTAACTGCAGCGTAGAGTGTGGAAGATTTCCCTGCTCCCCCACACCCACAATCCTTCAGCTAAGGAAGTCATGGAGACCCTTTCAATCTCTTCACTGGGCTTTCCTCAGCTTGGTGGGCCGAAGGGACCGTTCCAAGCATCTTTCACCGGGGAGGGAAGCAAGTGATGAAGAAATTGGTCAGTGAGGCCTGACCTGAAGGAAACAACAGGCCTGCTGCTGAGAATCCCTCTCATCCCTGGGGATGAGTGGGTGCAGCAGAGGGGGCAGGCACATCATTGGGTTATTATTCCATTGGAAGCAGCTCTGTCCCGGGAAATAAATCAGAATCCTGAAGATTCCTTCTTTTCAGTTGCTACAATGGAAGGGCTCCCACTTCTCTCACTTGCACAGCAGTCTGTGCACCAGCAGTTGTTTATTAGTGAGCGACACCTCGACCAGCTGATGGTCCAAATGCTTACCTCCAAGCTGATTCTTTGGTAAGAATTGACGCAACATCTTATCTGAAACAGATAGACACCATTGTATGTCTGTGATGTTATCAGTGCAGATGAGTTCCTCACATTGTCAATTATGCCCAGAACCCGAAGATTCAGAGAACAGAATGGGTATCTTTGTTGCTTCGTCATTGGAGGCCATTCAGCCCAACTGCTCCAGATGGGTTCATGCTCCAGATACGTCCTGTGCAACCCTGCTTCACCACACCCCATCAGAAAACCCTTCCGCTTGCTCCTTCACCTCCTCAATCAGAACAGGTTAATTGGTTTCATGTGGAGGCAGGTTTCACACACTCTCTACTCTCTGGTTGAGCAGTTTCCCTGGAATTTCCTGCTGGATTTGCTGGCGCTCATCATGTGACAGAAGTTCCTGGTTCCTGTCTCCTCAACAAACACAAGCATCCACTTCATATCTACGCCAGCGGAACACTGAATAATGTTAATGAACCTGGCCCCATCTCCCACCCTAATTCACTGCCCAATCCAAGCTGGTGAGAGATGCTCTACAATGGACTAGCAACTCATGCATCAAGTGTACATTTCTGAAATTACACCACGTCACCAACTTGGGATGAAGACTTGGGAGAGATGGGTGTTGAATTCTCCTTACTTATTCTTCCAGATGTCCCCAGGCTGCGTGTGTCAGGACAGGTTCCCCACCAATGCAAACCCCAGGAACCCTCAATTCTCAGCCCATTGAACACAGTGTACAGAGAGGTGGCCGCACACTTCAACTTCAGTCCATGCCATTTCTTCCCTTCTCCACAAAAGTTAGTTCAGGACAACACAAGAAGCCTTGTTGATATTTCAGGAGTTTCTCCATCCTAGCCCAGTCCTGAAGACACTGGGGGGCATTCACTGGCATTGGAACCCCAACCTCCAGAACCCAGCCTGGGACTGGGCAGAAAGTGATGTCAGGCTGTGACAATGGGGAGAGGGTCCCACCCAGGGTGCTGGCTCTGACAGGGTCCGTCAGTAGGGGAGGTCAGTGACTGAGAGGAGAAATATGCTCAACCTGTCTTTTCCATATCGAGCTCTACCCTCAAGTGTGGTTCCCAGAATGAGAGCGGAGCCGGGGAAATGGTGGGAGGGGAACATCAACCAAAAATAGTGAGTACCGAGAGGTACAGAGTGAGGTGTGAACACTTACCCAGCTCTCGCATCTCCACCTCCGTCAAGGTGGCATCGGGATTGTCCTCCGCCCTCACGGCTTCCTCTGGAATAAATACAACAAGCTGTAATATATCCTGATCTCTCAGTGTAGCAGTATTATAGAGCTGTGTTGAGACCAGACTGCGAAGGAACAGAATTAGTGTTTGGAGTCACTCACCTGCCGCGGCAGAATGGAGGGCGACCCCAGACAACACGGCCAACAGCCCGAGAAGAGAGAATGCCTTCATTTTCGCAAGCTGAGATGTCGAGTGCTGAGCTGCCGTTCCTACTGGCCTTCAAATCCCCTCTTATCATCACATCTCAGAGCTGCCCCCCACCCCGCCACCTCAGATTCCAGAAAATAACTGTGTCCATTGTATCTACGATAGCAACGTCCTCACCCCATACTGACAACACCCTCGGCCAAATTGGTTCTCTACAACATATCCTCACACATCCCTGTCCTAAACTCAGATCCTCAACAGCAGCTCGCCCTCACCCCCCAGCCCATCCCACTCCCTCTGTGAGATCTGGCCATCCAGTATGTTTTCAACCCATCCCACAGCACTAAGAGAGCTCTGGACATATTTCCAAGTGTGTGCTCATTTACAGAATCCCTTCCTGTCCCCAGGCCCTGATCCAATGAGACCCACCAGTCACCAGCTTCACTTCCTCCCCCACTCCCCAAATACCCAGTCTGCCCACATTCACACTGCACCAGGCCACGCAGAACCTCGTGGACCGTTGTGTGACCCTGGACCAATCTTCAAATTCCAGTGATCAGAACTGCTGATGCTGGAAATACTCAGTTGGTCAGGCAGCGTCTGAGGGTGGGAGGAGACACTGTTTCTTCTGGGCATGGTCTCTCAACAGCGTTCTACACACCAGACACTTCCCACCTCCGACAACAATGTTTTTCCGCCAAACACAATCAGCGTCTAATTAAAAGCTGGAAACACTCAGCCCGTCAGCCAGAACAATCCTGTCTGTGTGGAGTTTGTACTTTCTGCCTGTAAATGTGTGGGTTTTCTCCGGTGCTCCGGTTTCCTCCCACATCACAAAGGTGTGCGGGTCAGTAGGTTCATTGGCGACTGCAAATATCCTGAGTGTGCAGGTGAATTGTGGGATCTGTGGGGAGTTGGTATGATGTAAGGAGAATGGGATTAACGGAGGATGAGTTCGAATGGGTGGTTGATGATGGGTGCGGACTTGGTGGCCAAAGGGCCTGTTTCCCTGCAATATCTCTCTGTGACTCCATGACGTGTCCATTAACTGCAGCGTAGAGTGTGGAAGATTTCCCTGCTCCCCAACACCCACAATCCTTCAGCTAGTGAAGTCATGGAGACCCTTTCAATCTCCTCACCGGGCTTTCATCAGCTTGGAGGGCCGAAAGGCACGTTTCCAGCATCTTTCCCCGAGGATGGAAGCAAGTGATGTAGAAATTAGTCAGTGACGCCTGACCTGAAGGAAACAACAGGCCTGCTGCTGAGAATCCTCTCATCCCTGGGGATGAGTGGGTGCAGCAGAGGGGGCAGGCACATCATTGGGTTATTATTCCATTGGAAGCAGCTTTGTCCCAATATAAACGATTACCTGCTTCTTGATTCAATGAATCCAAGGGAGGAATCCTCTTTTCTGAAACAGAGAGACAGCGTTCTATGTCCGTGGTGTTATCAGTACAGATGAGATCCTCACGTTGCAATTATACACACAATTTCCCCAGATTTAGAGAACAGAATGGGCATCTTTGTTGCTTCGTCATTGGAGGCCATTCAGCCCACCTGCTCCAGATGGGCTCATGCTCCAGATACGTCCTGTGCAACCCTGTTTCACCTCACCCCTGAGCCCACCTTTGGAACCTGCTTAACTCTTGGCCATTCTGTGTTTGCTTCAACTTCAACTTCAGTCCATCCCATTCCTTCTCTTCTCAACAAATGTTATCCCAGGACAACACATGAAGCCTTGTCGGCATTTGAGGAGTTTCTCCATCCTAGCCCAGTGCTGAAGACACTGGGGGGCATTCACTGGCATTGGAACCCCAACCTCCAGAACCCAGCCTGCTACTGGGCAGAAAGTGATGTCAGGCTGTGACACTGTGGAGAGGGTCCCACCCAAGGTGCTGGCTCTGACAAGGTTCATCAGTAGGAGACTTCAGTGAATGAGAGGAGAAATATGCTCAACCTGTCTTTTCCATATCGAGCTCTGCCCTCAAGTGTGGTTCCCAGAGTGAGATCAGAGCCGGGGAAATGGTGGGAGGGGAACCTCACCCAAAAACAGTCAGTGCAGAGAGGTACAGAGTGAGGTGTGAACACTTACCCAGCTCTCGCATCTCGACCTCCGTCAGGGTGGCATCGTGCAAGTCCTTCGCCTTCAGGGCTTCCCCTGGAATAAATACAACAGGCTGTAAAGTATCCTGACCTCTCAGTGTAGCAGTATTATGGGGCTGTGTTGAGACCAGACTGCAAAGGAACAGAAGTACTGTTGGAGTCACTCACTTGACGTGGCAGAATAAATCAGACATGACTGAATGGCAGAGCAGACGATGGGCCGAATGGCCTAATTCTGCTCCTATGTTTTACGGTCTTCCCCAGAACCCTTCTCAGGTCCCCACATCCCCACAGCTTCTCACCATCCACCCCTGAGCCCACCTTTGGAACCTGCTTAACTCTTGGCCATTCTGTGTTCGCTGCCTGGACC
This sequence comes from Pristis pectinata, assembly GCF_009764475.1. NCBI lineage: Eukaryota > Metazoa > Chordata > Chondrichthyes > Rhinopristiformes > Pristidae > Pristis > Pristis pectinata. The sequence goes on from NC_067427.1 coordinate 28,971,149, forward strand.
CTGCTCCTTGAATCATTGACATCTCGTCGTACTGAAGGAATGTGGTTTCTCAGTTGAGGAACAACATCCTTACCCTCTGCTGAGAACACCATGGGCCAAACTTGTTCTGTGCAACAAGTCTCTTCACACGTCCCTCGCCTCACACAGATCCCCAAACGTAGCTTCCCCCCACTCCCCAGCTCATCCCACTCTCTCTCAGTGAGATCTAACCATCCAGTATAATTTCAACCCATCCCACAGCACAAAGAGAGCTCTGGACATATTTCCAAGTGTGTGCTCATTTTACAGAATCCCTTCCTGTCCCCAGACCCTGATCCAATGAGACCCACCATCACCAGCTTCACTTCCTCCCCACTCCCCAAATACCCAGTCTGCCCACATTCACACTGCACCAGGCCACGCAGAACCTCGGGACCGTGTGAGACCCTGGACCAACCTTCAAATTCCAGTGATCAGAACTGCTGATGGTGGAAATACTCAGTCAGTCAGGCAGCATCTGAGGTGGGAGAGACACTGTTTCTGGGCATGGTCTCTCAACAGCATTCTACACACCAGACACTTCCCACCTCCGACAACAATGTTTTCCGCCAAACACTATCAGCGTCTAAATAAAAGCTGGAAACACTCAGCCCGTCAGCCAGACAATGCTGTCTGTGTGGAGTTTGTACTTTCTGCCTGTAAATGCGTGGGTTTTCTCCGGGTGCTCCGGTTTCCTGCCACATCACAAAGATGTGCGGGTCAGTAGGTTCATTGGCGACTGGCAAATATCCCGAGTGTGCAGGTGAATTGTGGGATCTGTGGGAGTTGGTATGATGTAAGGAGAATGGGATTAACGGAGGATGAGTGTGAATGGGTGGGTTGATGATGGGTGGTGGACTTGGTGGTCAAAGGGCCTGTTTCCCCTGCAATATCTCTCTGTGACTCCATGACGTGTCCATTAACTGCAGCGTAGAGTGTGCAAGATCCCCCTGCTGCCCACACCCACAATCCTTCAGCTAATGAAGTCATGGAGACCCTTTCAATCTCCTCACTGAGCTTTCCTCAGCTTGGTGGGCCGAAGGCCGTTTCCCAGCATCTTTCACCGCGGAGGGAAGCAAGTGATGAAGAAATTGGTCGTGAGGCCTGACTTGAAGGAAACAACAGGCCTGCTGCTGAGAATCTCTCTCATCCCTGGGGATGAGTGGGTGCAGCAGAGGGGGCAGGCACATCATTGGGTTCTTATTCCATTGGAAGCTTCTTTGTCCTGGAAAATAAATCAGAATCCTGAAGATTCCTTCTTTTCAGTTGCTTACAATGGAAGGGCTCCCACTTCTCTCACTTGTACAGCAGTCTGTGCAACAGCAGTTGTTTATTAGTGAGCGACACCACGACCGGCTGATGTTCCAAACACTTACCTTTATCTTGATTCAATGAATCCAAGCGAGCCCCCCTCTTTCTGAAACAGAGAGACTGCGTTGTATGTCCGTGATGTTATGAGTGCAGATAAGTTCCTCACATTGTCAATTATACCCACAATTCCCCAAGATTCAGAGAACAGAATGGCATCCTTGTTGCTTCGTCATTAGGAGGCCATTCAGCCCACCTGCTCCAGATGGGTTCATGCTCCACATACGTCCTGTGCAGCCCTGCTTCACCTCACCCCATCAGAAAACCCTTCCGCTTGCTCCTTCTGCTCCTCAATCAGAACAGGTTAATTGGTTTCATGTTGAAGCAGGTTTCACACACTCGCTACTCTCTGGTTGAGCAGTTTCCCTGGAACTTGTTGCTGGATTTACTGGTGCTCATCATGTGAGGGCAGTTCCTGGTTCCTGTCTCGTCAACAAACACAAGCATCTACTTCATATCTACACCACTGGAGCACTGAGAATATTAAAGATCCTGGCCTCAACTCCCACCCTAATTCACTGCCCAGTCCAAGCTAATGAGAGATGCTCTACAATGGACGATCAATTCCTGCATCAAGCCTACATTTCTGGAATTGCACTCCGTCACCGATTTGGGATGAAGACTTGGGAGAGATGGGTGCTGACTTCTCCTTAAACGTTCTTCCAGATTTCCCCAGGCTGTGTGTGTCAGGACAGGTTCCCCACCACTGGAAACCCCAGGAACCCTCAATTCTCAGCCCATTGAACAGAGAGAACAGAGAGGTGGCCCCACACTTCAACTTCAGTCCATCCCATTCCTTCTCTCTCAACAAATGTTATCCCAGGACAACACATGAAGCCTTGTCGGCATTTCAGGAGTTTCTCCTTCCTAGCACAGTGCTGAAGACACTGGGGGGCATTCACTGGCATTGGAACCCCAACCTCCAGAACTCAGCCTGGGACTGGGCAGAAAGTGATGTCAGGCTGTGACACTGGGGAGAGGGTCCCACCCAGGGTGCTGGCTCTGAAAAGGTTCATCAGTAGGAGAGGTCAGTGACTGAGAGGAGAAATATGCTCAACCTGTCTTTTCCATATCGAGCTCTACCTCAAGTGTGGTTCCCAGCGTGAGAGCAGAGCTGGGGAAATGGTGGGAGGGGATCCTCACCCAAAAACAGTCAATACAGGGACGTACAGAGTGAGGTGTGAACACTTACCCAGCTCTCGCATCTCGGCCTCCGTCAGGGTGGCATCGGCAAATTCCTCCGCCATCGGTTCTTTAGGTGGAATAAATACAACAGTCTGTAATGTATCCTGACCTCTCAGTGTAGCACAATTCTGGGGCTGGGTTGAGACCAGACTGCAAAGGAACAGAAGTACTGTTGGAGTCACTCACCTGCCCCGGCAAAATGGAGGGCGATCATAGACAACACGGCTAACAGCCCGAGAAGTGAGAATGCCTTCATTTTTGCAAGCTGAGATGCCGAGTGGTGATCTGCCGTTCCTCCTGCCCTTTAAATCCCCTCTTATCATCACATCTCAGACCTGCCCCTCACCCCCCCACCTCAGTTCCAGGAATTCCTTTGTCCATTGTCGCTACGGTGATCATCAGGTTGGTAATTGGGTTCAAGGTAATGACTGAAAAAACCATCAGATATCAGACCTCACATTGTTAAAGCTTTTATTGTTCTTTCACTTCTTATTTCCATTCCTGTTATTCAAATGAAGAAAGCTGTTTAACTGAGAAAGTCACGGTGAGACGTGCAGATCCGAGGGTGTAGTGTCGCTGAGGGCAGGGGTTAAAATAATCCCAGTCCAACAGAGAGCCCACCTCCACACCAGTTCCAGCAATTCTCCCTTTCCTCTCCCACTGTCTCTGGCTTCAGGAATGGTTCCAGAGGACAGGAAAGTCACAAATGTCACTCCACTCTTTAAGAAGGAAGGGAGGCAAAAGAAGTTCTGGGCCAGTTAGCCTCTCTTCAGTGGTTGGTAAGATGAGTCCATTATTAAGGATGAACTTTCAGGGTACTTGGAAGCAGATGATAAAATAGGCCAAAGTCAGCATGGCTTCCTTAATGGGAGATCTTGCCTGACAAATCTGTTGGAATTCTTTGAGGAAGTAACAGGCAGGATGGACAAAAGAGAGTCAGTGGATGTTGTTTACTTGGATTTTAGGTAGGTCTTTGGCAAGGTGCCGCATATGAGGCTGCTAAACCAGATAGGAGCCCATGGTATTATTGGAAAGGTACTAGCATGCATAGAAGGTTGGCTGACTGGCAGAAGGCAAAGAGAGGGAATAAGGCATGTGTTTTCTGGTTGGGTGCCGGTGATTAGTGGTGTTCTGCAGGGGTCGTTGTTGGGTCTGCTACTTTTCAAGTTGATGTTAGTGATGTGGATAACAGAATTGATGGCTTTGTGGCCAAGTTTGTGGACGATACAAAGATAGGTGGAGGTGCAGGTGAGGTTCAGGAAGAAGAGAGTATGCAGAAGAACTTGGACGGGTTGGCAGAATGGGCAAAGAAGTTGCAGATGGGATACAGTGCAAGGAAGTGTATGGTCATGAAGTTTGGTAGAAGGAATGAAGTCGTAGACTATTTTCCAAAAGGGGAACGAATTCAGAAACTGGAATTGCAAAGGGACTTAGAGTCCTAGTGCAGCTTTCCCTAAAGTTTAACTTGCTGGTTGAGTCAGTAGTAAGGAAGGCAAATGCAATGTTGGCACTCATTGAGAGAATACTGGAATATGAAAAAGAAGGATGTAATGCTGAGGCTTTATTAGGCATTGGTCTTACGACATTTGGAGTATTGTGAGCAGTTTTGTGCCCCATATCTAAGGAGGGATGCGCTGGCATTGGAGATGGTCCAAAGAAGGTTTACAAGAATGATCCCTGGAACGAAAGGGTCAACATTTGAGTAGCTTTAGATGGCTCTGGGCCTGTACTCGCTGGAGTTTAGAAGGATTAGCAGGGATCTCTTTGAATCCTGCCAAATATGGAATGGCCTGGATAGCGTGGATGTGAAGAGGATGTGTCCAGCATTGGGACAGTCTAGGACCAGTGGGCACAGCCTCAGAAGGACGTCCTTTTCGAACTGAGATGAGGAGGAATTTCTTTCGCCAGAGTGTGGTGAATCTGTGGAATTCATTGCCACAAACAGCTTTGGAGGCCAAGTCTTTGCAAACATTTAAAGCAGAGGGTGATGGGTTCTGGATCAGTAAGGCTGTCAAAGGTCATGGGAAGAAGGCAGGAGAATGGAGTTGAGAAGGAAAAGTAAATCAGACATGACTGAATGGCAGAGCAGATGATGGGCTGAATGGCCTAATTCTGCTCCTATCTCTGATGGTCTTCCACAGAAGCGTTCTCAGGTCCCCAGTTCCCAACAGCTTCTCACCATCCACCCCTGAGCCCACCTCTGGAACCTGCTCAACTCTTGACCATTCCGTGTTTGCTGCCTGGACCCTGGTACTTGAATCATTGACAGCTCGTCGTACTGAAGGAATGTGGTTTCTCAGTTGAGGACCAACATCCTCACCCCCTGCTGAGAACACCCTCCGCCAAATTTGTTCTCTGCAACTAGTCACCTCACACGTCCCTCTCCTCACACAGATCCCCAAACGTAGCTTCCCCACCCCCCAGCCCATCCCACTTTCTCTCAGTGAGACCTGAACATCCAGTGTGGTTTCAACCCATCCCACAGCACAAAGAGAGCTCTGGACATATTTCCAAGTGTGTGCTCATTTTACAGAATCCATTCCTGTCCCCAGACATTGATCCAATGAGACCCACCATCACCAGCTCCACTTCCTCCCCACTCCCCCCATCCCCAGTCTGCCCACATTCACACTGCACCAGGCCACGCAGAACCTCAGGACCTTGTGCGACGCAGGAGCAATCTTCAAATCCCAGTGATCAAAACTGCAGATGCCGGAAATACTCAGTGGGTCAGGCAGCGTCTGTGGTGGGAGAGACTCTTACTGCCTCTGGGCTGTGATCTCACAACAGAATTCCAAACACCAGATCCTTCCCACCTCCAGGACCAAGTGTTTACCCCCAACAATAGCAGCAACACCACCTGCTCTTCAACATCAGAAACGATCATTCCTGATCGATGTCTGTGCTTTTGTCTGGAGTATCCTGAACTCCACGAGGAGAACCCATCTTCTCGACCACCGTCCCACATATTTTGTGGTATTTTCTTAAAAAATGGAAGGAGGCCATCGAGTAAACGCCGGCTCTCATAGAAACCCCATCAAGCCCATTCTGCTGTAACCTCCTCTCTCAACTCCTCCTGATTCTCCTTCCACCCACTTACACCAGGGGTGATCTGCAGGAACTGATTAACCTCCCAGCCTGCATGTCTGTGGGATGTGGGAGGAAACCGGAGCACCCGGGGCAAACCCACACAGTCACAGGGGGAACATGCAAACCCCACACCGACACCACCGGGGGTCAGGATCGAACCCGTGTCCCTGGAGCTGTGAGGCAGCAGAACTAACTACGGTCACCGTGCCCGTCACTGCTTCCGGTTGGATTACATTCATTTGTATCAGATTTCAATCCCTGTGTTTGTCTTCAGCTCCCTGCTGGCTTCACCTGATGTCTCTGCTCCTGCTCTGCCACCTTGAGCCTCACATTTTCTAACTCCTCCTTTCTCTCACTCAATTGCTCCCTCAGTTTCTTCACCTCAGCCTCCTTGCTGCGGAGTTGCTCCAGGCCACTGATGATTGTCATCGCATGAGTTAATTTGGAGGTGCATTTCCCCAACTCTTTGAGAGGCTCCTCTCAACACTCCTGCCCTGCCGATCCCTATGCAGGTTTGCTGCAGACGTCGACCCGTTTGGGCCGCTCTTATGCAGTAGCTCCTCCCATCTTGGACAGTCTGCCGTCGTTCTGATGTCTCGGGGTCATTCAGGGAATATGGAAAATGACCAGGTTAAGGGTCCAGCTTGTGAATTTCCCACCCAGTCTACTCCAACCCACTACGCACAAGACATGACTTACACCTATTGGAGTTAACTTGTGGATTTTACACTTACTTCCAACTATCCGAGCTTTGGCCTGTGGTTTTGTTCATAGTACCGAAAGGCCAGTCTGTCATGTGATCCTCACATTGACGTCCCATCCAAAGAAGCCTCAGTCTGCTCCGAGAAACCATCAATCAGCCACAGACACACACTCACTGCTGACAGTGAGGGTTCTAATCTCACTTGGCTGAGACAAACTTTAGTCCAAACTGTTGTAGATAACAATAGCAGAATGTAAATTTCCCAATCATCCAATCTCTCGATAAATGTCAGCAGACATTGTTTTTACTCAATTATCCATTCTGAGATCATTTCACCTGGAGAACTGAAACAAAGCTAATTTTACATAAAGTTGATAGGAAAGCCGAGATAATGAATAAAGGAAAGTTTCTGCACAAAACACAGTCAGTGTTGTTGCAGTTATTCAACTGTCTCTGTGTGCACCCGATGTGTCCATCAGTGGGGCAGTGAGAACCTCATTGGGTAATCTGTTTGAATGACACGGGTGCTGTAATCGGGCTGCAGGGGTGATGTGCGATGCTGTTTGAGGACTACATTTGGGGGCTAAAGCTGAAAATGAGATCAATCAAACAGCACACAACATCATCCTCACCCATCTAGATGCAACTGCCCATGGTGTGTACTGGTGGAGTGACCTCCACATCGACTTCATGGAGATATACATCCATTTTCATGCTGAATAACAGGAGGTTTTACTCTGTTGGCGCCTTCACTTCCTCAACCCAGGTTGTGTTGGAGTAGCCTGGCGAATAGCTCAGTGCATTCAGTAGATGGGGCACACTGCAGTCACCATGTGTCCGTGGTGGAGGGAGTGGATGGGATTCCAGTCAAGTACGTTGTTTGTCCTGTTGTCAAGTGTTTGTGGAGTTACACTTATCCAGGCAACTGGAGGGTATTTCATTACCCTCCCTGCTTGTGCCTTGTACATTTTGGGGTGTCAGGAGGTGTTGCCACAGAAAACCCAACCTCTGACTTGCTTTTGTAATCATTGTGTTCCTATGGTTGATACCGTTAAGGTTCTGGTCAATGGTGACCAGAGGGAGATTATCTGTCGGGGGACGATTAAGAACTGCGCTGCCCTTCTTTGCAATAGTGTCGTAGGATCTTCTACTTCCGCCGGAGAGGGCTCATGAGGCCATGTTTTAACATCTCACCAGGAAAGTGCAGCTTCCAATGGGGTGGCACACACTGGAGTTTCCACTTACATTGTGTAGCTAGGTCTCCGGAGGGGGATGAACTCCCAGCCATTTGACTCACGAGGCTGGAGCTCAGCACACTGAGCCAGGGTTGGTGTTCCTGCCTTCAACATGAAGGGACTATGTGCCAGCAAGCCCATACTCACTGTCTACATCAGATAAGACTGAATTTCAAGTTCAGGTGCTGCCATTATACAGAGCAAACCCAGATGGACAGTAATGGAGCTGGTGTGACTTTGAATGGAAACGGAAAACTTTTATTTCATCCCAGTCCCCAGCACCGACAGTGGGAATGCACAGATTGAGCAATAGGATTCCACCTCTCCAACTGGTGATGAGCTTCAGCTTGTCTATTGGGTGCTAGCACAGACCTGATAGGTTGAATGGCCTCTTTCTGTGCCACAGTAAGCAATTCAGCTCCACACCATTACTCCTGATTTGATTCACCATCTGTAAAGTGATTGAAGTCCCTCATGATCATTGTTACATTCAACACCAATTCCCCGATTTAAACATCTGCCTCCATTACTCTTACAGTCTGGGGCCCATAAACAACCCCCAGCAATGTTCTACCCCTGGCTATTTCTCATCTCCTCTCTGAGATACGATCCATCCTCTCTGCTGTCTCTATTTCACCCTTCAATATCAGTGTTCCCTGCCTCCTGGTCCATTTTGCCGATCTCTTCTGAAGGTTCAGCCTGCTGCAACATTCAGTCCCCATCCCTGGTCACTTTGTAACCTCCTCACTGCAGTGGCCATTAGATGAAACCCATTTCAAGTCCAAGTTCAAGTTTATGTTTGTCATGGGCATACATACAAGGATTAAGTTTAAAATTTATTTTGAAAAGTACAGAAAAAATTAAAAAGACCTCTGTCCAATGTTTTTTATGACTCTGACATGTCCAGAACATGTGAATTAAGGAAGCCATTCTGTTCTTGCATTTGTCACAGTTAGGAGATATGTCAGAAGGAAAACGGGTAGTTTATCTTTGGACAAGTGAGCTCTATGGACCACTTTAAATTGAAGGAGAGAGTGACGAGCACATAATGACGTGGTATTAACCAACTTGAAAATTTCATTCCAAGTTTCCTCAGAAATTGACATCTGCAAATCTGGTGCCCAAGCGTTTTTAATTTTGTGCACCTTACTCATTCCTAGTAATCTGTCATAAATATTAGATATTGAGCCATCCTGAAAAGGTTCGAAATTAAAAATTACATCTAATAAGTTCTTATCAGGACTCAAAGGAAAAGAATGTAATTGAGATCGAAGAAAATCTCTAATTTGTAAATATCTAAAAAAATGAGTTTTTGGTAAATTATTCTTGGTAGACAATTGTTTCCTCCAACAAGCAGATCTTGAAGGCAAGTAATACCTAATTTGTCCCACTCTTTAAAAACTCCATCAGTCATACAAGGTTTAAAGAATTAATTAAAGAAAATACAGCACAAAAACAGGCCCTTTGGCCCACTCAGTCTGTGCCGACCTTCAAACATCCAATTCTTCCATCCCTTTTGTTTATTCTCCTCTCAGTTCCAGCAAATCCTCACAGCTTCTACCACTCACCTACACACAAGGGACAAATCTCAGTGGCCAATTAATGCACCACTCCATACACCTTTGGGATTATGGCAGCAAAACCCACACAGTCGACACCAGAGATCGGGATTGAGCACAGGTCTACTGGCTGCATCCTGCGCTGCCTAAGTTACTGCTGAGACATTGGCTGCCAATGGACGGAAAGGGGTTATTGCTGAATTGAGGACCTATTAACAGAGGGTTAAATCTGAGAGGGGGAGCCAGTGGATGAGGGGTTAATGTCGAGACAGTGAGGAGAGGGTTAATGCTGAGACACTGGGTGTCGAGTCAACGTTAAAGGGTTAATACTGAGACAGTAAGGCTCACTGTACGATCAGCTTGGGTCACTTCTTTAACTCATTGATGCATTAAAAACAACATCTGCTGACACTTATCGAGAGATTGGATGGATGCGAAATTTGCATGCTGCTATTGTTCACTGAGTTTAACAGGAACTCATGGACAGCTCGAGCATCAGCTGCCCAAGAACTGAGCTAAAGTGAAAAGGCAGGCAGGGCGAGACAGGCAGCTCCAGGGTTCAGTCTCCAAAGGCAGTGGAAGGATGGAGGGGGTTGAGGGGTGCGGACAGAAGATCGATCACAGGTCAGATTTGCTGGGCTGAAGAATGAGGTGGAAATGAAATCTGTCTGGGGTCCTGCTGCCTCACAGATCCTGTGACCCAGGTTCAATCCTGACCTCCGGTGGTGTCTGTGTGGAGTTTGCACGTTCTCCCTGTGACTACGTGGGTTTCCCCCGGGTGCTCCAGATTCCTCCCACGTCCCAAAGGCAGGCAAGGTCAAAAACAGAATTGGTTCCTGTAACTTAACCCTTGTGCAGGTGTGCGGAAGGAGAATCAGGGTGGAGTTGATGGACATGTGAGAGAGTGGGTTACAGGGGAATGGGTTTGATGAGATTTCTTTGTGAGCTGGCATTTACTCAATGGACCTAATGGTCTCCTCCCATTTTGTAAGAAGATACCAGGAAATAATGTGGAATAGTACCTGGGAAGAAGAGGTCTCCTCAAGTGGAGGACGGAAGCGTGTGGAAGAAAGCATTGGGACTGGTCAGGAAGACATGTTTTCAGTGTTGAGGAGGAGGTGGTGTTGCTGATGTTGTTGGTAAAAAAGAAATGGTCTTGGAGGTGGGAAAGATCTGGTATTTGGAGCTCTGATGAAAGTTCACAGACTGGAAACATTAAGTTTCTCTCCACCTCAAGAGCTGCCTGACCTGTTGAGTTTTTGGAGCATCTCCAGTTCTGATTTCTGGGATTTGAAGATTGGTTGTGGGCCAGTCAAGGTCCACGGGATCCCTGTGGCCTGGTGGGGATGGGAGGAAGTTGGAAAATTAGATCAAATACTGCCTTGTTAATAGGAGACAGAGATTGACAGTGGACGATTGCTCTTAAGATTGGAAGACTATGAGCAGTAGGGTGCTACAAAGATGCACGCTGGGACTCTTGCTACTTGTTATAGCATCAATTAAATAGATGTTAATGTCCAGGTTATGATGAATAAGTCTGCAGATTGCACGTAAATCAATGCTGTTGCCGACAGTGAGGAGGGTAATCTTGGGAAATCGCAAATGTTACTCCACTCTTTAAGAAGGAAGGGAGACAAAAGAAGTTCTGGGCCAGTTAGCCTGACTTCAGTGGTTGGTAAGATGAGTCCATTATTAAGGATGAGGTTTCAGGGTACTGGGAAGCACATGATAAGATAGGCCAAAGTCAGCATGGTTTCCTTAAGGGGAGATATTGCCTGACAAATCAAGTTCAGGTGCTGCCATTATACAGAGCAAACCCAGATGGACAGTAGTGGAGCTGGTGTGACTTTGAATGGAAACAGAAAACCTTTATTTCATCCCAGTCCCCAGCACCGGCAGTGGGAATGCACAGATTGAGCAATAGGATTCCACCTCTCCAACTGGTGATGAGCTTCAGCTTGTCCATTGGGTGCCAGCACAGACCTGATAGGTTGAATGGCCTCCTCCTTTGCCACAGTAAGCAATTCATCTCCACACCATTACTCCTGATTTGATTCACCGTCTGTAAAGTGATTGAAGTCCCTCATGACCATTGTTACATTCAACACTAATTCCCTGACTTATACATCTCCCTCCATTACCCTTACAGTCTGGGGCCCAGAAACAACCCCCAGCAATGTTCTACCTCTGGCTATTTCTCAGCTCCTCTCTGAGATACGATCCATCCTCTCTGCTGTCTCTATTTCACCCTTCAATATCAGTGTTCCCTGCCTCCTGGTCCATTTTGCCAATCCCTTCTGAAGGTTCAGCCTGCTGCAACATTCAATCCCCAGCCTTGGTCATTTTGTAACCTCCTCTCTGCAGTAGATGTTAAATCAAACCCATTTCAAGTTCAAGTTCAAGTTTATGGTTGTCATGGGCATACATACGCAGAATATAAATGCCATGAAAATTAGCTTTTTGCAGCAGCAGCACAGTACATTACAGAGAAGGACAAAAAGTAGTTGACATAAATTTAAATTAACCAAAATTATACTTAAATTACACAAATGCAAACTGTACAACAAAATAAACATAATGACACCAGTGCAAGATTGAGAAAGAGAACAAAAAACAGAGTTTGGGGTGGTGTTAAGGTTTTTCAGGTCAGTTCAAGATCCTGATGGCAGTGGGGAAGAAGCTGTTGTTGAACTTGGGGTGTGGGTCTTCAGGCCCCTGTACCTCCTGCCCGATGAGAAGAGGGCATGGCCCAGATGGTGGGGGTCCCTGATGACGAATGTTCCCTTCCTCTTGTAGATGTCCTCGATGGTGGGGAGAGCTGTACCTGTGATGGAACTGGCTGAGTCCACCACTCTCTGTAGGCTCTTGCATTCCTGTGCACTGGAGCTTCCATACCAGGTCCTGATGCAACCAGTCAGAAAGGTTTCTACTGTACAGCTGCAGAAGTGTGTCAGAGTCCTTGATGACATACGGAATCTCCTTCATCTTCAAAGAAAGTAGAGACGCTAGTGTGCCGCCTTCACGATTACATCTATGTGCTGAGCCCGAGATGGGTCATCTGAGATGTTGACACCCACGAACTACAGGCTGCTCACCCTTTCCACCGCAGTCCCTTCAGTGAGGATGGTGCGTGCTCACCTGGCTTCCCCTTCGTGAAGTCCACAATCAGTCCCTTGGTCCTGCTGATGCTGACCACAAGGTTGTTCCTGAAACACGACTCAAGCAGCTGACCTACCTCGCTCCTGTACACCGCCTCGTCACCATCCATGATTCTGCCAACAACAGTGGTGTCGTTGGGGAATTTGTAGATGGTGTTGGAACTATCCTTATTCACACAGTCATAGGTATGGAGAGAGTGGAGCAGGGGGCTAAGCACACAGGCCTGAGGTGCACCTGCGTTGATGGCCAGTGAGGAGGAGATGATGTTTCCCATCCACACTGATGGTGGTCTCTCAGTTTGGAAGTCAAGGATCCAATTGCAAAGGGAGGTGCAGAGGGCCAGATCTTGAAGCTTGATGATGTTTGGAGGGGATGATGGTGTTGAACACCGAGCTGTAGTCAATCAACCTCAGCCTGACGTAGTGTTCCGGTCGTCCAGGTGGTCCAGAGCAGAGTGGAGAGCCAGAGGGATAGTGTCTGCTGTAGACCTATTGTGGCAATAGGTGAATTGAAGTGGGTCCAGTCCTTACTGAGGCAGGAGTTGATTCCTGAGCCAAGACCAACATCTCGAAGCACTTCACTACAGTGGGTGTAAGCACTACTGGCTGGTAATCATTGAAGCAGGTCACCCTGCTCTTCTTGGGTACCGTTATAATCAATGGCATCTTGAAGCAGGTGGGAACCTCAGAGTGCAGAATGAGGGGGTTGAAGATGTCCCTGAACACTCCAGCCAGTTCAGTGTTTCTCGCACCAGGTACACAGTCAGGGCCTGATGCTTTGCGTGGGTTCATCCTTCTGAAGGATGTTCTGACGTCAGCCTCTGAGACTGAGATCACAGGGTGGCTGGGTGCTGTGGGGACCCGTGCTGGTGTGTCACTGTTCTCCCTCTAAAAGTAAGCATGAAAGGCATGAGGCTCATCAGGGAGTGATGCATCTTTGCCGTTCATGCGTTTCGATTTCACCTTGTAGGAAGTGATGACGTGCACAGCCACAACTTCAAGCGTCCGCTTGTGTCTCCAGCTTCCTCCAGAATTGCCCCTTCGTTCTCGCGATAACCTTCCAGTGGCCGTACTTGGACCTCGTAGGTCTCTGCATCGTCGGTCCTGAACGCAACAGACCTAGCCCTCAGCAGACCACGAATCTTCTGCTTCATTCAGGGCTTCAGGTTTGGGAAGGCTCGATAAATTTTTGTGGGCACAAACTCAACCACACAGGTCTTGATGAAGTCAGTGACAACTGTGGCATTTTAGTTCAGATCCATCGATGTGGCCCTGGATTTGTTCTAGTCCGCCAATTCAAAACAATCCTCTGTGCACCACTCGGCCTCCCTTGACCAGACCGGACTGGTCCTTCACTTCTAGTTTTGCCATTATCTCAGCAACCTTGTTTTGAAGCAACACACAATCTGCCGGAGGAACTCGATGGGGGAGGAAAGGAACTGTCGACATTCCAGCTCATAACCCTGCATCAGGACCTTCTCCAACAGGTTTGGTCTTGCTCCAGGTTCCAGCTTCTGCAGTGTCTTGTGTCTCCTACCTTGTTCTGAATGTTGCTGCATTCAGATAACGAGGCTTTCCCGTGTGCCCAGTGAACACCGTGTGTCATAGAGAGTCATGGAGACATACAGCACAAAAACAGGCCCTTCAGCCCACTCAGTCTGTGCTGACCATCAAACACCCAATTACATAGATCCCTTTTGCTTCATTTTCCGCCCTTTTCCAGCAAATCCTCATAGCTTCTACCAATAATCCAATGAGACCCACCATCACCAGCTCTGCTTCATCCCAACTCCCCACATCCCCAGTCTGCCCACATTCACACTGCAACAGGCCACGCAGAACTTCGGGACCGTGCGTGACCCAGGACCAATCTTCAAATCCCACTGATCAGAACTGCAGATGCTGGATTTACTCAGTCGATCAGGCAGCGTCTGTGGTGGGAGAGACACTTACTGTTTCTGGGCCGTGTTCTCACAAGAGAATTCCAAACACCAGATCCTTCCCACCTCCAGAGCCAAGTATTTCCACACAATATCGGAAGCTACACCTGCTCTTCAACACATTATTTCTTGGTATCTTCTTACAACATGGGAGGAGGCCATTTGGTCCATTGAGTAAATGCTAGCTCACAAAGAAATCTCATCAAACCCATTCCCCTGTAACCCACTCTCTCACATGCCCATCAACTCCACCCTGATTCTCCTTCCGCACACCTGCACAAGGGGTAATTTACAGGAAGCAATTCTGTTTTTGACCTTGCCTGCCTTTGGGATGTGGGAGGCAACTGGAGCACCCGGGGGAAACCCATGTAGTCACAGGGAGAACGTGCAAACTCCACACAGACACCACCGGAGGTCAGGATTGAACCTGGGTCACAGAGTCTGTGAGGCAGCAGGACCCCTGACAGATTTCATTTCCACCACATTCCTCAGCCCAGCAAATCTGACCAGTGATCGACCCTCTGTCCGCCCCCCACCCCAGTCCATCCTCCCCACTGCCTTTGGAGACTGAGCCCTGGACTACCTGTCTCACCCTGCCTGCCTTTCCACTTTAGCTCAGTTCATGGGCAGCTGGTACTCGAGCTGTCCATGATTTCCTGTTAAAACTCAGTGAACAATAGCAGAATGCAAATTTCCCATCCATCCAATCTCTCGATAAGTGTCCGCAGATGTTGTTTTTAATACATTAATGAGTTAAAGAAGTGAACCAAGCTGATCGTACAGTGAGCCTTACTGTCTCAGTATTAACCCTTTAATGTTGACTCGGCACCCAGTGTCTCAGCATTAACCCTCTCCTCACTGTCCCGACATTAACCCCTCATCCACTGGCTCCCCCGGCTCAGATTTAACCCTCTGTCAATAGGTCCTCAATTCAGCAATAACCCCTTTCCGTCCATTGGCAGCCAATGTCTCAGCAGTAACTTAGGCAGCGCAGGATGCAGCCAGTAGACCTGTGTTCAATCCCGATCTCTGGTGCCGACTGTGTGGGTTTTGCTGCCATAATCCCAAAGGTGTATGGAGTGGTGCATTAATTGGCCACTGAGATTTGTCCCTTGTGTGTAGGTGAGTGGTAGAAGCTGTGAGGATTTGCTGGAACTGAGAGGAGAATAAACAAAAGGGATGGAAGAATTGGATGTTTGAAGGTCGGCACAGTCTGAGTGGGCCAAAGGGCCTGTTTTTGTGCTGTATTTTCTTTAATTACTTCTTTAAACCTTCTATGACTGATGGAGTTTTTAAAGAGTGGGACAAATTAAGTATTACTTGCCTTCAAGATCTGTTTGTTGGAGGAAACAATTGTCTACCAAGAATAATTTACCAAAAACTCATTTTTTTACATATTTACAAATTAGAGATTTTCTTCGACCTCAATTACATTCTTTTGCTTTGAGTCCTGATAAGAACTTATTAGATGTAATTTTTAATTTGGAACCTTTTCAGGATGGCTCAATATCTAATATTTATGACAGATTACTAGGAATGAGTAAGGTGCCACTAGACAAAATTAAAAACGCTTGGGCACCAGATTTGCAGGTGTCAATTTCTGAGGAAACTTGGAATGAAATTTTCAAGTTGGTTAATACTTCGTCATTATGTGCTCGTCACTCTCTCCTTCAACTCATAGAGCTCACTCGTCCAAAGATAAACTATCCGTTTTCATTCTGACATATCTCCTTACTGTGACAAATGCAAGAACAGAATGGCTTCCTTAATTCACATGTTCTGGACATGTCAGAGTCATAAAAAACATTGGACAGAGGACTTTTTTACTTTTTCTGAACTTTTCAAAATAAGTTTTAAACTTAATCCTTGTATGTATGCCCATAACAACCATAAACTTGAACTTGGACTTGAAATGGGTTTCATCTAATGGCCACTGCAGTGAGGAGGTTACAAAGTGACCAGGGATGGGGACTGAATGTTGCAACAGGCTGAACCTTCAGAAGAGATCAGCAAAATAGACCAGGAGGCAGGGGAGCGCTGATATTGAAGGACGAGATAGAGACAGCAGAGAGGAAGGATCATATCTCAGAGAGGAGATGAGAAATAGCCAGGGGTAGAACATTGCTGGGGGTTGTTTATGGGCCCCAGACTGTAAGAGTAATGGAGGGAGATGTTGAAATCGGGGAGTTGGTGTTGAATGTAACAATTATCATGAGGGACTTCAATCACTTTACAGACGGTAAATCAAATCAGGAGTAATGGTGTGGAGCTGAATTGCTTACTGTGGCACAGAAAGAGGCCATTCAACCTATCAGGTCTGTGCTAGCACCCAATAGACAAGCTGAAGCTCATCACCAGTTGGAGAGGTGGAATCCTATTGCTCAATCTGTGCATTCCCACTGTCGGTGCTGGGGACTGGGATGAAATAAAAGTTTTCTGTTTCCATTCAAAGTCACACCAGCTCCATTACTGTCCATCTGGGTTTGCTCTGTATCATGGCAGCACCTGAACTTGAAATTCAGTCTTATCTGATGTAGACAGTGAGTATGGGCTTGCTGGCACATAGTCCCTTCATGTTGAAAGCAGGAACACCAACCCTGGCTCAGTGTGCTAAGCTCCAGCCTCGTGAGTCAAATGGCTGGGAGTTCATCCCCCTCCAGAGACCTAGCTACACAATGTAAGTGGAAACTCCAGTGTGTGCCACCCCATTGGAAGCTGCACTTTCCTGGTGAGATGTTAAAACATGGCCTCATGAGCCCTCTCCGGCGGAAGTAGAAGATCCTACGGCACTATTGCAAAGAAGGGCAGCGCAGTTCTTAATCGTCCCCCGACAGATAATCTCCCTCTGGTCACCATTGACCAGAACCTTAACGGTATCAACCATAGGAACACAATGATTACAAAAGCAAGTCAGAGGTTGGGTTTTCTGTGGCAACACCTCCTGACACCCCAAAATGTACAAGGCACAAGCAGGGAGGGTAATGAAATACCCTCCAGTTGCCTGGATAAGTGTAACTCCACAAACACTTGACAACAGGACAAACAACGTACTTGACTGGAATCCCATCCACCACCCGAAACATCCACTCCCTCCACCACGGACACATGGTGACTGCGGTGTGTGCCATCTACTGAATGCACTGAGCTATTCGCCCAGGCTACTCCAACACAACCTGGGTTGAGGAAGTGAAGGCGCCAACAGAGTAAAACCTCCTGTTATTCAGCATGAAAATGGATGTATAT
This sequence comes from Pristis pectinata, assembly GCF_009764475.1. Classification (NCBI taxonomy): domain Eukaryota; kingdom Metazoa; phylum Chordata; class Chondrichthyes; order Rhinopristiformes; family Pristidae; genus Pristis; species Pristis pectinata. Next base: position 28,988,648 of record NC_067427.1, read on the forward strand.
CTCCATGAAGTCGATGTGGAGGTCACTCCACCAGTACACACCATGGGCAGTGCATCTAGATGGGTGAGGATGAGGGTGTGTGCTGTTTGATTGATCTCATTTTCAGCTTTAGCCCCCAAATGTAGTCCTCAAACAGCATCGCACATCACCCTGCAGCCCGATTACAGCACACGTGTCATTCAAACAGATTACCCAATGAGGTTCTCACTGCCCCACTGATGGACACATCTGGTGCACACAGAGACAGTTGAATAACTGCAACAACACTGACTGTGTTTTGTGCAGAAACTTTCCTTTATTCATTATCTCGGCTTTCCTATCAACTTTATGTAAAATTAGCTTTGTTTCAGTTCTCCAGGTGAAATGATCTCAGAATGGATAATTGAGTAAAAACAATGTCTGCTGACATTTATCGAGAGATTGGATGAATGGGAAATTTGCATTCTGCTATTGTTATCTACAACAGTTTGGACTAAAGTTTGTCTCAGCCAAGTGAGATTAGAACCCTCACTGTCAGCAGTGAGTGTGTGTCTGTGGCTGATTGGTGGTTCCTCGGAGCAGACTGAGGCTTCTTTGGATGGGACGTCAATGTGAGGATCACATGACAGACTGGCCTTTCTGTACTATGAACAAAAGTACAGGCCAAAGCTCGGATAATTGGAAGTAAGTGTAAAATCCACAAGTTAACTCCAATAGGTGTAAGTCATGCCTTGTGCATAGTGGGTCGGAGGAGATTGGGTGGGAACTTCACAAGCTGGACCCTTAACCTGGTCATTTTCCATATTCCCTGAATGACCCCGAGACATCAGAACGACGGCAGACTGTCCAAGATGGGACGAAGCTACTGCATTAGAGCGGCCCAAACGGGTCGACGTCTGCAGCAAACCGGCATCGGGATCCGCAGGGCAGGAGTGTTGGGAGGAGCCTCTCAAAGAGTCAGGGAAATGCACCTCCAAATTAACTCATGCGATGGCCATCATCAGTGGCCTGGGGCAACTCCGCAGCAAGGAGGCTGAGGTGAAGAAGCTGAGGGAGCAATTGAGTGAGAGAAAGGAGGAGTTAGAAAAGTTGAGGCTCAAGGTGACAGAGCAGGAGCAGAGACATCAGGTGAAGCCAGCAGGGAGCTGAAGACCAACATAGGGATTGAAATCTGATACAAATGAATGTAATCCAACCGGAAGCAGTGACGGGCACAGTGACTGCAATTAGTTCTGCTGCCTCACAGCTCCAGGGACACGGGTTCGATCCTGACCCCCAGTGCTGTCGGTGTGGGGTTTGCATGTTCCCCCTGTGACTGTGTGGGTTTGCCCCGGGTGCTCCGGTTTCCGCCCACATCCCACAGACGTGCAGGCTGGGAGGTTAATCTTCTCCTGTAGATCACCCCTGGTGTAAGTGGGTGGAAGGAGAATCTGGAGGAGTTGAGAGACGAGGTTACGGCAGAATGGGGTTGATGGGGTTTCTATGAGAGCCGGCGTTTACTCGATGGCCTCCTTCCATTTTTGAAGAAAATACCACAAAATATGTGGGACGGTGGTCGGGAAGATGCGTTCTCCTGAAGTGGAGTTCGGGATGCTGCAGACAAAAGCACAGACATCGATCAGGAATGATCGTTTCTGATGTTGAAGACAGGTGGAGCTGCTGATACTGTTGGGGGGAAACACTTGGTCCTGGAGGAGGGAAGGATCTGGTGTTTGGAATTCTGTTGTGAGATCACGGCCCAGAGGCAGTAAGTGTCTCTCCCACCACAGACGCTGCCTGACCCACTGAGTATTTCCAGCATCTGCAGTTCTGATCACTGGGATTTGAAGATTGGTCCTGCGTCGCACATGATCCCCAGGTTCTGCGTGGCCTGGTGCAGTGTGAATGTGGGCAGACTGGGGATGGGGGGAGTGGGGAGGAAGTGGAGCTGGTGATGGTGGGTCTCATTGGATCAAGATCTGGGGACAGGAAGGGATTCTGTAAAATGAGCACACACTTGGAAATATGTCCAGAGCTCTCTTTGTGCTGTGGGAAGGGTTGAAACCAGACTGGATAGTCAGGTCTCACTGAGAGAGAGTGGAACGGGCTGGAGGGGATGGGAGAAGCTACTTTTGGGGATCCGTGTGAGGAGAGGGACGTGTGAGGAGACTTGACCGAGGGTGTTCTCAGCAGGGGGTGAGGATGTTGGTCCTCAACTGAGAAACCACATTCCTTCAGTACGACGAGCTGTCAATGATTCAAGGAGTAGGGTCCAGGCAGCAAACACAGAATTGCCAAGAGTTGAGCAGGTTCCAGAGGTGGGCTCAGGGTTGGATGGTGAGAAGCTGTTGGGAACTGGGGACCTGGGAATGGTTCTGGGGAAGACCATAAGGCATAGCAGCAGAATTAGGCCATTTGGCCCATCGTTTGCTCTGCCATTCAGTCATGTCTGATTTATTTTTCCTTCTCTACTCCATTCTCCTGCCTTCTCCCCATGACCTTTGACAGCCTTACTGATCCGGAATCCATCACCCTCTGCTTTAAATGTTTGCAAAGACTTGGCCTCCAAACCCGTTGTGGCAATGAATTCCACAGATTCACCACTCTCTGGCGAAAGAAATTCCTCCTCATCTCAGTTCAAAAGGGACGTCTTTCTGAGGCTGTGCCCACTGGTTTAGACTCTCCCACTGCTGGACACATCCTCTCCACATCCACGCTATCCAGGCCATTCCATATTCGGCAGGTTTCAAAGAGATCCCTGCTAATCCTTCTAAACTCCAGCGAGTACAGGCTCAGAGCCATCAAAAGCTCCTCAAATGTTGACCCTTTCGTTCCAGGGATCATTCTTGTAAACCTTCTCTGGACCATCTCCAATGCCAGCGCATCCCTCCTTAGATATGGGGCACAAATCTGCTCACAATACTCCAAATGTGGTCTGACCAATGCCTAATAAAGCCTCAGCATTACATCCTTGTTTTACATATTCTAGTATTCTCGCAATGAGTGCTAACATTGCATTTGCCTTCCTTACTACTGACTCAACCTGCAAGTTAAACTTTAGGGAATGCTGCACTAGGTTTCTCAAGTCCCTTTGCAATTCCAATTTCTGAATTCATTCCTCATTTGGAAAATAATCTACGACTTCATTCCTTCTACCAAACTGCATGACCAGACACTTCCCTGCACTGTATTCCATCTGCCACTTCGTTGCCCATTCTCCCAACCTGTCCAAGTTCTTCTGCAGACTCCCTTCTTCCTCAACCTCATCTGACCCTCCACCTCTCTTTGTATCGTCCACAAACTTGGCCACAAAGCCATCAATTCCGTCATCCAGATCACTAACATCAACTTGAAAAGTAGCAGACCCAACAACGACCCCTGCAGAACACCACTATTCACCGGCACCCAACCAGAAAAGGCATCGTTTATTCCCTCTCTTTGCCTTCTGCCAGTCAGCCAACCTTCTATGCATGCTAGTACCTTTCCAATAATACCATGGGCTCCTATCTGGTTTAACAGACTCATGTGCGGCACCTTGCCAAAGGCCTTCCAAAAATCCACGTAAACAACATCCACTGACTCTCTTTTGTCCATCCTGCCTGTTACTTCCTCAAAGAATTCCAACAGATTTGTCAGGCAAGATCTCCCCTTAAGGAAGCCATGCTGACTTTGGCCTATTTGATCATGTGCTTCCAAGTACCCTGAAACCTCATCGTTAATAATGGACTCATCTTACCAACCACTGAAGAGAGGCTAACTGGCCCAGAACTTCTTTTGCCTCCCTTCCTTCTTAAAGAGTGGAGTGACATTTGCAATTTTCCTGTCCTCTGGAACCATTCCTGAAGCAAGAGACAGTGGGAGAGGAAAGGGAGAATTGCTGGAACTGGTGTGGAGGTGGGCTCTCTGTTGGACTGGGATTATTTTAACCTCTGCCCTCAGCGACACTACACCCTTGGATCTGCACGTCTCACCGTGACTTTCTCAGTTAAACAGCTTTCTTCATTTAAATAACAGGAATGGAAATAAGAAGTGAAAGAACAATAAAAGCTTTAACAATGTGAGGTATGTTATCTGATGGCTTTTTTGGTCATTACCTTGAACCCGATTACCGACCTGGTGATCACCGAAGCGACAATGGACAAAGGTATTCCTGGAACTGAGTTGTGGGGTGGGGGGCTGCCCTGAGATGTGATGATAAGAGCGTATTTAAAGGGCAGGAGGAACGGCAGCTCACCACTCGACACCACAGCTTGCAAAAATGAAGGCATTCCCTCTTCTCGGGCTGTTGGCCGTGTTGTCTGTGGTCACCCTCCATTCTGCCACAGCAGGTGAGTGACTCCAACAGTACTTCTGTTCCTTTGCAGTCTGGTCTCAACAGAACCCCAGAATACTGCTACACTGAGAGGTCAGAATACATTACAGACTGTTGTATTTATTCCAGGGGAAGCCCTGAGGACAGAGGACTTTCCCGATGCCACCCTGACGCAGGTCAAGATGCAAGAGCTGCGTAAGTGTTCACACCTCACTCTGTACCTCTCTGCACTGACTGTTTTTGGGTGAGGATCCCCTCCCACCATTTCCCCGGCTCTGTTCTCAATCTGGGAACCACACCTGAGGGCAGAGCTCAATATGGAAAATACAGGTTGAGCATATTTCTCCTCTCGGTCACTGACCTCTCCCACTGACGAACCTTGTCAGAGCCAGCACCCTGGGTGGGACCCACTCCCCAGTGTCACAGCCTGACATCACTTTCTGCCCAGTCCCAGGCTGGGTTCTGGAGGTTTGGGTTCCAATGCCAGTGAATGCCCCCCAGTGTCTTCAGCACTGTGCTAGGATGGAGAAACACCTGAAATGCCGACAAGGCTTCATGTGTTGTCCTGGGATAACATTTGTTGAGAAGAGAAGGAATGGGATGGACTGAAGTTGAAGTGTGGGGCCACCTCTCTGTTCTCTCTGTTCAATGGGCTGAGAATTGAGTGTTCCTGGGGTTTCCATTGGTGGGGAACCTGTCCTGACACACGCAGCCTGGGGAAATCTGGAAGAACAATTAAGGATAAGTCAGCACCCATCTCTCCCAAGTCTTCATCCCAAGTCGGTAACGGTGTGCAATTCCAGAAATGTAGGATTGACGCAGGAATTGATCGTCCATTGTGGAGCATCTCTCATCTGCCTGTACTGGGCAGTGAATTAGGGTGGGAGTTGGGGCCAGGATCTTTAATATTATTCAGTGCTCTGCTGGTGTAGATATGAAGTGGATGCTTGTGTTTGTTGAGGAGACAGGAACCAGGAACTGCTCTCACATATGAGCACCAGTAAATCCAGCAGAAAATTCCAGGAAAACTGCTCAACCAGAGAGTAGCGAGTGTGTGAAACCTGCTTCCACATGAAAGCAATTAACCTGTTGTGATTGAGGAGCTGAAGGAGGAAGCGGAAGGGTTTTCTGATGGGGTGAGGTGAAGCAGGGTTGCACAGGACGTATCTGGAGCATGAGCCGTCTGGAGCAGGTGGGCTGAGTGGCCTCCAATGATGAAGCAACAAAGATACCCATTCTGTTCTCTGAATCTTGGGGAATTCTGGGCATAATTGACAATGTGAGGAAATCATCTGCACTGATAACATCAAGGACATACAACGCTGTCTATCTGTTACAGAAAAGAGTGGGGCTCGCTTGGATTCATTGAAGGTAAGTGTTTGGACCATCAGTCGGTCGAGGTGTCGCTCACTAATAAACAACTGCTGGTGCACAGACTGCTGTACAAGTGAGAGAAGTGGGAGCCCTTCCATTGTAAGCAACTGAAAAGAAGGAATCTTCAGGATTCTGATTTATTTCCCGGGACAAAGCTGCTTCCAATGGAATAATAACCCAATGATGTGCCTGCTCCCTCTGCTGCACCCACTCATCCCCAGGGATGAGAGGGATTCTCAGCAGCAGGCCTGTTGTTTCCTTCAGGTCAGGCCTCACTGACCAATTTCTTCATCACTTGCTTCCCTCCGCGGTGAAAGATGCTGGAAACAGGCCCTTCGGCCCACCAAGCTGAGAAAAGCCCAGTGAAGAGATTGAAAGATTCTCCATGACTTCATTAGCTGAAGGATTGTGGGTGTGGGGGAGCAGGGAAATCTTCCGCACTTTACGCCGCAGTTAATGGACATGTCATGGAGTCACAGAGAGATATTGCAGGGAAACAGGCCCTTTGGCCCACCAAGTCCGCACCAATCATCAACCACCCATTCACATTCATCCTCCGTTAATTCCATTCTCTTTACATTCTGTCAACTCCCCATAGATTCTACAATTCACCTGCACACTAGGGAAATTTGCAGCAGCCAAGTAACCTACTGACCCGCACATCTTTTTGGTGGAGGAGGAAACCGGAACACCCGGAGAAAATCCACGCAGTTACAGGCATAAAGTACAAACTCCACACAGACAGGATTGAACCTACATTGCTGGCACTGTGATACAGCTTCCATTTATTTACTTATTCCAAGATCTTGGCTGACAATCCAGTGCAGTCCCGTAGGAATGTTGCACCTTTGTCTTTTGCCAGAGAGAGTAAACTGTGACCCATCAGCTCCCAGGGAAATTATCCTAAGTATCTGAGTCAATATTCATCGCTCAAACAACTTTCCTAAAATAAGTGCCCCCGTGATGATCACACTTCTGTCAAACCTCACTCAGGGCAACTTACTGCAGCTTTTCTGCATCCTAACTGAGTGTGCGCTTAAAAAGATATTTACCGGAGGTGGAGCTGAGGTGCTATGGAACGATGTGTAAGGTTAGAAATGGAAATCATCTTTTACCAAACAGAGAGTCCCAAGTACTAACCGGAACCATTCTCATCCTGTTTACAGAGGACTTGAAGAAACGATTCTTCTTCCATTGTAAGTTTTTCTTTTAAATGAATAACACAACATTTAAATGAAATGTCTGTCAGAAGGACAATACTGGAGTATTGACAGCATCACAACGGGATCAGTTATTTCTGCCACCCACGGAATGTGACTCAGTTTGAGGGCTGGTGCCCCAATAGATGTTTGGGAAATGCCTCCTGATCTCAATATCTTCTCCATTATGTGTACAACATGTTTATAATAGTTTCATGCAACAAATAACCCAATTATTCTTACAATTCTCCTGCCAACAATCACTAACCTACCTTTCAACATGCTAATGATGCTGTACCCAAAATACTACACCTTTGGGGTAGAATGTTGATATAATCGGTTTCTTCACGGGAGACCCTGGCTGATCCCATTTGCTCCCATAACCTTTGATAAATCAGGCAACTAAATTCCTTGGAAAAGAATTGATCTTTCTTTAACACTGGCTTGTGGCAAAAAACGTTGTTTCAGACTCCCCACCGTACACTTCCGTAATTAACCAATCATTGTTCCTCATTATCATGAAATGATTACTGTTTCACTTGACCTGATGAATGGTTCCAGCATTTTCTGTTTTTATACTTTACATCTCAGCTGACAGAAGAAGGGTCCCAGGTGCAAGTCATTGAAAGTGGGATAACATGTTGAGAGAGGAGTTAGTGAAGCACTGGAGATATTGGGATTCAACGACTACAAAGGTAGGGAGGTTATTTTGAACTTTCACAAAATTTAGACAATTGTCAGAGTTTGTGTCTCATCCTGGTCACCAGAAAGCAAGTGCAGCGGAAAAGAACAAGGAGAGAGTTTCCGGGGATGAGATATTCCAGCTACAGGTTTAGTCTGGAACAGATCTGGTCTTTCCCCGTGGAAGACAGAAGGTTGAGAGGAGATTTGATAGAGCTGTACCAGCCGATGGTTTACGATCCAATAAATTAAAGCTGCTCCCCTCAGTAGATGGCTGACGGATTAGGGGATAGAGATTTAAAGTAAGATGCAAAAGATACAGGGGAATGTGAGAAAGAGCTGTCTTACTCAGAGGTCAGTGATGATCTGTAACTCTCTGCCTAGAAGTGAGTGGAAACAGTCGACCAGAGCTTCCAAAGAAGGGACAGGTAGATCTTGGAAGGAAATAACTTACAGGGCAATGAGGTAAATGTGAGGGAATGTGACAGACATGATTTCTCTGCAAGGAGACTTTATGATTTCCAAAGATGGAATAGTCTCCCTCTTGCCACCACAACTGACTCTTAGCGCCGGTAATAGAGCAGTGAAACCGACAGTGCCTTTTCCATTTTTATATGGTTCCCACAGTGGAATGTCCAAGACTGAATTCTGCACAGAAATGTGAAGGCAGTGTTTGTAGTCGAGAGTAACAGAAGGTGTTTTCAGAAATGCAAGTGATGGATCATGAATTGATGAAACACAAGTTTGGAATAAAAATTCTAAAATACGAATGGCAGAAAGATGTAATTCTCTCTCCTTTCTTTTTAAATCAGAGCTCCACCACCACCACCACTATCACCACCATCACCACCACCACCACCACCACCACCATTACTACCTCCACTACCACCACTGCTACGATCAGCATCACCGGAAGATGAAGCCGTGAACCAGCGCTGAGTGAGTACAAGTCCTTTTTATCTCTTCTCACGGAGCTTCAGCTCAGCTGCCCAATGATAGTCTTGTGGAAATTTCTTTTTGCTGGGAATTGGAACGTCTAAGCCTGTTAAAAGGATTCCGGTTTACCATGCCCCTCCTTATACACTAATGAACAGTTTGTCGGCTGAAACTCGCCTGTGGTACAGTAGAGAGCCACAATTTCAGAGGTGCCATCTTTCACATGTGGTGTTAAATCAAGATTCTTTCGGCCATCTCAAGTGAATGTAAAAGGTCCTGTATGATTTGACAAAGAGAGTTCCCCTTGGGGTTCTGGCCAACGTTGGGCAGCACAGTGGCACAGAGGTTGGTGCCGCTCCCTCACTGATCCCGGAATCAATCCTGACCTTGGCTGCAGTCCTTTTGGAGTTTGCATGTTCGCTCTGTCACTGTGTGGGGCTCCTCTGGGTGCTCTGGTTTCTCAACTCTGTCCCAAAAGGGTAATGACTCATGTTGGGACAACTTAGTTTTACGTTCTGGAGAAACGGCTTCTCCTCATCTTTGCTGTCAATTCCTCTCTCTTCCTTGCTTGTCCCATTACCTGCAGCAAGTGTACCAAAGGACTAATATTTACCTTCTGTCTCATGCAGTTTGATCGATCTGATTCACCTGGGAGAGAAGGACCATTTAATGAATGCTGAAACTCTGAACTACAACGTCGGCTGTTCATCTGCATGTGCTGACATTAATAAATCGCCAATCGTGCTTTGACAAGAGAAATCTGTGCCGCTGAGTTAGAAATCTCTGCTGGGTCAGTGCGACTCTGAGACACTGAATGACATCAACTTCATTCAAGTGCAAGATGTGAAAATTACACCAAACGCAATGATTAAAATTTGATATTTTAAATTACAGTTCAAGTCGTCCAACAAACGCCTGAAAACATCAAACATTTTAATGCCACGGGTCCGTCCTGGGCACAGGGCAGAACCCTGCAGAACACTGTTGGTTGGATCCAATAACAATTGGCTCCACTCAGCCTTTCTTTTAAACAGGAAAACAGATTGAATTAGTGACGGATAAAATTCTGATTCTGAAACATTTCAAACTTATGCAAAGTTTAATCCATATCAGTGATGGAATCAGTGTCTCTGCTTCTTCCTTCCCTTGCTTGCCTGTATGCCCGATATAACCTAAGCAAAGCAATTTAAAAAAAGAATAAAAATAAGTGCATCAAACAGTTGTTTCTCATTTTTTCTGAGATTACTTGTTACTTTTGGCCCCCAGTAGTTCACATTGCTGCGACACGGCCAGTCAGTATTTGGAGCTCTTTCCACAGCTGCACCATGGTAACTTGTATCAGGGCAGCATTCACATTAATGAGCACACCTCCTGTTCCCCTAATGTTTGCAGTGAGTCCAGGACCAGGGTCATGTCTAAAGATAACGGGTAAATCATTTAAGCATGAAATGAGGAGGGATTTCTTCTCCCAGAGATTTGTGCCTCTGGATTTCCCTAACACAGTAAAATAAAATATTAGGAGACACCAGAGAGTGGAGATGCTGGTATCTGGAGTCTCTCTCAATTCCTTCCACTTTCTGCAAATCAAAGGTGTTGCCACTGGGATTCACATGGGCTCCAGCTATGTCTGTCTTTTTTTTCGCTACGTGAAGCTGTTCATGTTCCATCCGTCTCTGGTACCCCTGCCCAACCCTCTCTCTGCTACATCGATGACTGTATTGGTGCTGCCTCCTGCATTCATGTGGAACTCGTTAATTTTACCACCTTTGCTACTGACCACAGTCCGACCCGCAAGCCCCCCTGCCCCTTCCCTAGATCCATCAGCTGCCTCCTCTGACCATCATCTCTCCCTTATCTGGCTCCACTCATCATCTTCCACCTCCCCTTCTCCTACCTGGCTCCATCTGTCCATCCTCCCCCAACTCACCTGCTTCTACCTATCACCTACCAGCCTCTGTCTCATCCCTCCCTCTCACCTCCATGTCCAGGCTCTCTCCCCTCTACACCTTCAGTCCTGATGCAGGGTCCTGACCTGAAAATTCGACCATTTCTTTGCCTCCATAGATGCTGCCTAACCTCTGAGTTCCTCCACAAGTTTGATTTCTTGTTCAAAAAATTTACATTGTTGACAGGGCTTGAGGGATCAAGTGATATGTGAAGAAAGCTGGAACAGGGTTCTGAGTTTGGATAATCAGACATGATCATTTGACTAGCCTGCTCCTATTTTCTATCTTATGATATAAAACTACCTCAACAAGGAGCAGTAGGAAACAACACTGGGTAATGACTTGTTGTATTGATCACTCAAGGAAACGTCTTATGACAGCAACTTGAACATATTTCCTTTTCATGAAATATATTGTCGCACATGCTCATTGTGAATGTGTACGGACGCTGAGGCAAAGACACAGGTGGTGAAATGTTTGGTTAAAGTTGCATTTTTACCATAGAGGGAGGCATTTGAATTTGGGGGGCAGGTGTGGGGGGGTGGTGGTGGGAAGGGATAGAACTCCAGAGGGCAAGGCTCAGGCAATTTGAAGGGTTGAAGGCCTGGAGGAGGTTACCGGGAGAAGGAGGGGTTTCAAAACAAGAATGCAAACCTTTACTTGTTGGCAGTGGTGCACAGAGAACCAGTGTCCAACGGGATGATGGATTGGCAGCACCTGATGGATAAAAGCAGCACAGCTTTGGATGAGCCACATTCAGAGGCTGGAAGGTTGGAAGGTGGCGAGGAAAGCATTGTGCAATTGGGTCGAGAGGTCACAAAGGCGTGAATGAGGATTTCTGTGGCAGATATGTTGATGCTGTGACAGAGATGTCCAACGTTACAAAGGTGTCGGTACATGGTCTTTGTAATGGATGGGACACGGTGTTGTAAGCTCAGGGTGAAGATCCGTCTAATCCACCCATCTGTAAGGGGGATGAAGTGTCTATTTATTTCCACCGTCAGTCCCTTCTGTGGCTCAGGCAGCTGAATGGACCTCCTGCTCTACTGATGGTCACAGTAAAGGTACCAAGTTTGGACATGCACACATGCACATAGTTAGGCATTCATTTAATGAGAAGACACAACTGCTGCAGGGAGTGGAGGATGTGGGCCTCGGACACCAGCCCCTTTGCACCAGAGGGTTCCTCTTGTCCTCTGCAGATCAGGTAGCTCTCCATTCCGATGTCCCTGGCTGCCAGATAATCCATCCACACCTCATCTCCAATGTGCACGGCCTGGTTGGGCTGCACTTGGGCAAGGCTCAGAGCTGCATTGAAGATCCGTTGATCCGGCTTGGTGGTTCCAACATCTTCTGACATCAACACAAACTTGAAATACAGCAGAAATAAAGGACGGCAGATTCTGGAAATCTGGATGAAAAACACTCTGATGCTGGGGGAGCTCAGCAGGCCAGGCAGCATCCGTGGAGAAAAGCAGGCGGTCTATGTTTTGTGTCAGGACCCTTCTTCAGGACTGAAGATAGGAAAAGGGGAAGCCCAATATATAGGAGGGAAAGGCAGAGCAGTGAGAGGCGGACAAAGGAGTGGGGGTGAGGTGGGCGCAGGGTGGTGATAGGTAGATGCAGGTAAGAGATAGTGATGGGGACTCTATTGGTGGCGCTACATTGAGTGAGACATATTTTGGCTCTTCTCCATTCACTTCTTAAACTTTCATGTACCACCCTTTCATGAGACTTTTATAATACTGTTACAAGATTAATTTTGATTTTTAACTCTCGAAATGAATACCAGATCCAAAGCTGGAGCTCATGGTAAGGATAATGGAGACCCTCGACCTACTTTGGAAGCTGTTTCAAAACTCGATAAAAAGCTTGATCGAAGATTCGCCGATTCGGAAACGCTTTTAAAGGACATTGAAGGCAGACAAAATACACTCATTCAGGAGAATGCTAAACAACAGTAATTGATTGCTGAACTGGATCAAGCTGGTAAAAGAGAGATTCCAGACTGAACTCACTTGAAAAAGATTTAATTACGACCAAACAAAAGCTGGAACAGCAAAAACAGAGGATTATTGACTTAGGGAGCCGCAGTCGGAAAAGTAATGTAAGAATCATCGGTTTGCCAGAAAATGCTGAAACTGGTAACCCCATTGAATTCTTCTCTAAACTTCTGATCGATGTGTTTGGCTCTGAAGTTTTTTCTGCTCAACCTATTCTTGATCGTGCTCATCGAGCAACAAGACCAAAACCTCCGCCAGAGCAAAAACCACGGCCGGTAATTTTGAGATTTCATTACGTGAGTATTAAAGAACAATTGATTCAAATTGCTGATCGTCGTGGAATGATTCAATATAAACAGTGGAAGTTTCGTTTGGATGAAGATTATACCCCAGAAGTTATGAAAGAGAGACTGAGTTACAAACCAGTTATGTCGCATCTTTATCAAAGCAATTACCAACCTGCATTATTATTTCCAGCACGGCTGAGAATTACAGTACCCGATAAATCTCGCAAATGGTTTAACTCCGCCAAGGATGCTGAAGATTTTCTCATGGACTAGTCTTGAAATGTGTTTTTTCCTTGATTTAATACTTACTTGGTTTATTAAGCAATAATTAAGTTACAGATCTGAACCCTTCCTAACTCTGGAGATACTTCTTTTTCTTCTGTTAACGCTCTCTTGCTTGGTTCTGGAACATGGACACCTATCATACTTAGTGATCCTTTCTTTCCTTTTTCTATTATTTCTTTTATATTAATATTTTTAGAGCTCTGTTTTAATAATAATTAAGAACTTGACAAAGTGATTGATCGCTTTTTTCTTTTTGAAATAATTATAAAACTCTATTTCTTAAATGTTGACTGTTAATATCCTTTGGCTTTGTTTAAATTTTTTAATAAGTTTGTTTGTAGTTCAGTAAATTTGCTTTGGGGTTTTCAATAGCTTGCTTAGGCTATAAACGGTGGTTTACATTCTTTTTAATAAGGAGACCTGCCACCAATAGATCTGGGGCTATTCAGCTTAGTGAGTAGCTTTCTGGCTGTGTATTGGCCAGTTTTTGGGCTTTTGTGGGTGGGGGGTGGGGCTGTTTTCAGGTTAGTTTTTCTTTCTGGACTGATGAACTACCAATATGTCTGAATTCTCGTCATATCCGGCTCCTCGTTGAACTCTTTTTCCTCTTCCTGTTAATGAGTCTCCTGTACAGTAAGTTTAACCTTTATATACCATATGTTTTTGTTCTATTAAAATGGATAAGATGATTAATTTTGTCTCCTGGAATACGAACGGTTTAAATAATCCAATTAAGTGCAAGAAGATCTTTAAAGTTTTTCATAGACTGAATGCTCAGACTATTTTTGTGCAGGAGACTCATATTAGGAGAGAGGATAATCAACGCTTTGTTAGATTTTGGAGGGGTCAACAGTTGCATTCTAATTCACAAACAAAGGTGAAAGGAGTCTCTGTTTTTATAGACTCCTCAATTTCATTTGTTCATCATGAGATAATTTCAGACCCAAATGGTAGATTTTTCTTAATTACTGGCTTACTTCAAAATAAAAAAGTTGTTATGGTTAATGTCTATGCACCTAATGTTGATCATCCTGAATTTTTTAAACATTTATTTGCATCTTTTCCTAATTTAAACGAATATACTTTGATTACGGGTGGAGATTTCAATTGCTGTTTAAACCCTCCGATGGATAGATCTGTGTCGAATCCTGCACTTCCAAACAAATCCGCTGTCTTTATTAACTCCCTTTTAGTTGATTCCGGAATTCTAGATGTTTGGATATTTCGACACCCAAGTGATAAAGAATTTTCATTTTTTTCTCATGTTTATCATAATTACTCGAGGATTGATTATTTTTTAACCGATGCTAGATTAGCTCCATTTATTATTGACTGTAAATATGATGCAATTGCCATTTCTGATCATGCGCCCTTGAAACTACCAATGAAATTAGCAGATGCACCCAATGGCGATTCAATCCTTCTCTATTGCAAGATTTAGAATTTGTCCATTTTATGAAAGAACTAATTTTACTGAAGAAACTTCCAGTGGGATAATATAGGATACTTTTAAAGCATGTATCTGTGGTCAAATTCTTTCGTATTCTGCTGGATTGAAAAAACGAACTGATGATGAATTACGTATATTGGCTGATAAGATTAAAGAAATCGATAAAAAATACTCTGCCGCTCCTAATTTGGAGCTCTATAAAAAGAGAACAGAACTTCAATTACAACACAGTTTATTATTAACATCTCCAACTGAAAATCAATTACTTAAAGCCAGAAGTCAGTTTTACATACCTGGTGACAAATCTGGTAAATTGCTGGCCAATCAACTGAAAGCTATTTCAACTAAAAGTCAGATTATTAAAATTCGTAAACGAGATGGTAACTACACAGTGGACCATGAACAAATTAATAAATCTTTTCAAGAATTTTATACTTCTTTATACCAATCAGAATTCCCTGAGGATTCTACATGAATGCATGAATTTTTAAGGGATTGGAAAACTCTGAAATTATCATTAAATGAAGGTTCAATGCTAGATGCATCCATTTCAGAGGAAGAAATAAAGAAAGCAATTTTTCAATGAATTTGGGTAAAACACCCGGTCCTGATGTGTATACAGTTGAATTTTTAAAATGCTTTTCAGATCTTCTTTCTCCCAGGTTAGGAAAAATTTTTAAAGATGCCCTATCAGTGGGTAAACTACCACAATCCTTTTATGAAGCAACTATCTCTTTAATTCTTAAAAAGGATAACGATCCCACTGAATGTGCATCTTATAGACCCATTTCTTTATTAAATGTGGATTCCAAAATATTTTCCAAAATATTGGCCTTTAGATTGGAAAAGGTTCTTCCACAAATTATCTCTGATGACCAGACAGGATTCATACAGAATGGTTATTTGCATTTTTATATTCGGAGGTTAATGAATATTACATATACCCCCTCATCTAAAATTCCAGAATGTTTTTTCTCATTAGATGCTGAAAAGGGGTTTGACAGAGTCGAATGGGAGAATTTATTTAATACACTTGAGAAACTTAATTTTCGCCCCAATTTTATATCTGTGATCAAAAGATTTATCAGACACCTTGGCTTCAATACTTACTAATAATCAGAGATCCCCTTTGTTCAGGCTTTTTCGATCTACTAGATAGGGTTGCCTCCTAAGTCCCTTATTATTTGATATTGCTTTGGAACCCTTGGCAATTGCCTTTTAGGATTCTTCTAACATATTTGGTATTACTCATGGACAGGGGATTCATCAGATATCTCTATATGCACACTTTATATTTCTTTATATTTCTAACCCAGAGGAATCTATCCCCGCAGTATTATCACTGCTTGCTCAGTTTAGTGTTTTTTCTGGTTATAGATTAAATCTTAATAAGAGTGAACTCTTTCCATTAAATATGCATACCCCAATTTATAGCCAATTACCATTTAGATTAGGAACTGACTACTTTATGAATTTGGGTGTTAAAATTACCAAGAAGCAGAAAGACTTGTTTAAAGTTAACTTATTACCTTTAATTGATCACGTTAAACCATTATCTCCATCACTGATAGGCCGAATTAATGCGGTTAAGATGAATATTTCACCAAAATTTTTATATCTCTTTCAGGCGATTCCAACTTTCATCCCGAAATCTTTTTTTGACACTATTGACTCGAAAATTCTTTCATACATGTGGCAGAATAAAAACCCAAGGCTAAGTAAGAAATATTTACAAAAATTAAAAAAGGATGGTGGCATGGCTCTGCCTAAATTTAGATTATACTACTGGGCAATTAATATCAGATATTTCATTTTTTGGGCACAAGATTTAGATGTAATTCAATGTCCCAAATGGGTATACCTTGAGTATGAATCAATGCAAGGATTTTCACTAGTTTCTATTTTAGTATCCCCACTCCCTTTTGCTCTTACTAAATTGAGTAAACGTATGACTAACCCAATAGTTAAACATACAATACGAATATGGTTTCAGTTTCGTAAAGTTTTTGGATTGAACAAATTTAACTTATCAAGTCCCATTCAATCTAATTTTTTCTTTCAACCATCTAGAATCGACTTAGCTTTTTCCTTATGGAAAATGAAGAGAATAACATGCTTCCGCGATTCATTCATTTATAACTGTTTTTTATCTTTCGAACAGTTGTCGAATAAATACAATCTGCCTAGATCACACTTTTTTCGATATTTACAGATGAGAAATCTTTTAAAAGTTACGACATCTTCTTTTCCAACTCCATATCAAATTGAAATTATGGAAAAAAGTTTAGGTCTTAATCCCTATCAAAAGGGCTTGAAAGCAATAATTTATGATCTAATTATGAAAATACATCCAGAGACGCTTGATAAAATTAAGAATGAATGGGAAGGAGAACTCCAGATACTGTTACCTCCAGAGACATGGAAGAAAATTCTTCAATTAGTTAATACTTCTTCAATGTGTGCTAGACACTCTTTGATACAGTTTAAGGTGGTTGACAGGACCCATATATCTAAGGATAAGTTAGCCCATTTTTATCACCATATAAATCCTATATGTGACAGATGTAAGTCGAAGATGGCTTCCCTGACACGTATGTTTTGCTCCTGCCCTCTCTTAGAAAAATATTGGAAAGACATTTTTTAACATTATTTCAACTGTAATGAAAATTGATTTACAACCTCATCCTATCACTGCAATTTTTGGGCTACCAATCTGGCCACTTCTCTGCTTCTGCTTGCCGTACGATTGCCTTTGTCACATTAATGACCAAGCGATCCATTTTGTTTCAACGGAAGGATCCAATACCTCCTACTACTTTTCAATGGTTTTCTCAAACTATATCATGTGAAAACTTAGAAAAAATTAAGAGTGGCACTGTTGATTCTTTGCTTAAATTGGAGGAAGTTTGGAGTCCATTAATTCCATATTTTCATATGATAGAGATCCCTTTCCAATAACCTTTGAATTTAGAGGAGCGGAGTTGACGACATAATGCTCTTTTTTTCATCGAGAAATATCAGTCCAGTTTTTTTGTTTTGAAATTTTTCAAGTTTGTTTCGATTTATCACTTATAATTTTTTTTGATTTGGGGGTTCTTTTGATTCATTATACAATAAATCCCTTTCGTTCCCTTTTTAATTTTTTTTTGTATTATATTCGCTTACTAAGAGACCGCGGGGTCTAGAATATATTTTTTATTCTTTATGATTATATATGTCGAGATGGAAAATGAGGTGCTGTTCCTCCAGTTTGCGCTTGGAATTCTCCTGGCAGTGGAGGAGGCCGAGGACTGACATATCAGTGATAGTGTGGGAGGGGGAGTTGAAGTGACTGGCAATAGTAAGATGCAGGTCGTGGTTACGGACAGAGCGCAGGTGTTCTGCAAAATGGTCACCGAGTCCGCCTTTGATCATAGCAATGGAGAAGAGGACACACTTGGAGCAGCAAATGCAGTAGATGATGTGAAGGGAGGTGCAGGTGACTCTCTGTCTCACCTGAAAGGACTGTTTGGGTCCTTGGATGGAGGAGATCGAGATGGTGTTGGGGCAGGCGTTGCACCGATGGCGGGGGCAGTGGAAAGTTCCCGGGGTGGGAGCGGGATGGGTGGGTGGAGGGGAAGAGTGAAGGAGGGAGTGGGGGAGGAAGCGGTTCCTGCGTAACGCAGAAAGGGGTAGGGAGCGGAAGGTACGCTTGCTGGTGGGGTCCCGTTGGAGACGGCGGAAGTGGCGGAGAAATACTGCCGCAGGTTACAATTGGCTAAAGTCTGCTCCAGGTGGAGATGAAAGCTGGAAATCACTGCCGTGCTGATTCCGTCTTCCTGCAGTGACTCAGGGTGTCCTTCACATCACCAAACACCTGCCAGTTGCCAGCACTGCAGAACTGGCGATAAAGGTTCAGTGCCAGAGGGGACAGTACGCGCTCATCGCTCACTCCACTGAGACCGAAGGTCTCTGGATTTCCATCACTTCCCCCACCCCCTGCACCCCTCCCAAACTCAGATGTTTCCCTCTATTGCTGAAATGCAACTTTAAACAAACATTTGACCACCTGTGTCTTTGCCTCAGCGTCCGTACACATTTTCAATGAGCATGTGCAGATAAAATATTTCATGAAAAGGAACTATATTGAAGTTGCTGTCATAAGTCATTTCCTTGAGTGATCAATACAACAAGTCATTACCCAGTGTTGTTTCCTACTGCTCCTTGTTGAGGTAGTTTTATATCATAAGGTAGAAAATAGGAGCAGGCTAGTCAAATGATCATGTCTGATTATCCAAAGGGAAATCCAGAGGCACAAATCTCTGGGAGAAGAAATCCCTCCTCATTTCATGCTTAAATGATTCACCCCATATCTTTAGACATGACCCTGGTCCTGGACTCACTGCAAACATTAGAGGAACAGGAGGTGTGCTCATTAACGTGAATGCTGCCCTGATACAAGTTACCATGGTGCAGCTGTGGAAAGAGCACCAAATACTGACTGGCCGTGCTGCAGCAATGTGAACTACTGGGGGCCAAAAGTAACAAGTAATCTCAGAAAAAAATGAGAAACAACTGTTTGATGCACTTATTTTTATTCTTTTTTAAATTGCTTTGCTTAGGTTATATCGGGCATACAGGCAAGCAAGGGAAGGAAGAAGCAGAGACACTGATTCCATCACTGATATGGATTGAACTTTGCATAATTTTGAAATGTTTCAGAATCAGAATTTTATCCGTCACTAATTCAATCTGTTTTCCTGTTTCAAAGAAAGGCTGAGTGGAGCCAATTGTGTTGGATCCAACCAGCAGTGTTCTGCAGGGTTCTGCCCTGTGCCCAGAACGGACCCGTGGCATTAAAATGTTGGTTGTTTTCAGGTGTTTGTTGGACTTCCTGAACTGTAATTTAAAATATCAAATTTTAATCATTGTGTTTGGTCTAATTTTCACACTTGCACTTGGATGAGGTTGATGTCATTCAGTGTCTCAGAGTCGCACTGACCCAGCAGAGATTTCTAACTCAGCAGCACAGATTTCACTTGTTAAAGCACGATTGGTGATTCCTCAATGTCAGCACATGCAGATGAACAGCCGGCGTTGTAGTTCAGAGTTTCAGCATTCATTAAACGGTCCTTCTCTCCCAGGTGAATCAGATCGATCAAACTGTGTGAGACAGAAGGTAAATATTAGTCCTTTGGTACACTTGCTGCAGGTAATGGGACAAGCAAGGTATAGAGAGGAATTGACAGCAAAGATGATGGGAAGCTGTTTCTCCGGAATGGAAAACTAAGTTGTCCCAACATGAGTCATTACCCTTTTAGGACAGAGTTGAGAAACCAGAGCACCCAGAGGAGCCCCACACAGTGACAGAGTGAACATGCAAACTCCAAAAGCACTGCAGCCAAGGTCAGGATTGATTCCGGGAGCAATGAGGGTGTGGCACCAACCTCTGTGCCACTGTGCTGCCCAACGTTGGCCAGAGCTCCAAGGGGAACTCTCCTTGTCAAATCATACAGGACCTTATACATTCACTTGAGATGGCCGACAGAACCTTGATTTAACACCACATGTGAAGGATGGCACCTCTGAAATTGTGGCTCTCTTCTGTACGACAGGCGAGTTTCAGCCGAGAAACTGTTTAAACCTCTGGTGTGGAACAACCTACGACCTACCGACTCAGGTAAGAGTTCTAACACCATGCACTGTTTACGCTGATCCATTAGTGCATATGGAGGGGCATGGTAAACCGTAATCTTTTTAACAGGCCTATATGTTCCAATTCCCAGCAAAAAGAAATTTCCACAAGACTATCATTGGGCAGCTGAGCTGAAGCTCTGTGAGAAGAGAGAAAACGACTTGTACTCACTCAGTGCTGGTTCACGGCTTCATCTTCCGGTGATGACGATAGGAGCAGTGGTGGTAGTGGTGGTAGTAATGGTGGTGGTGGTGGTGGTGGTGGTGATGGTGGTGATAGTGGTGGTGGTGGTGGTGGAGCCCTGATTTAAAAAGAAAGGAGAGAGAATTACATCTTTCTGCCATTCGTATTTTAGAATTTTTATTCCAAACTTGTGTTTCATCAATTCATGATCCATCACTTGCATTTCTGAAAACACCTTCTGTTACTCTCGACTACAAACACTGCCTTCACATTTCTGTGCAGAATTCAGTCTTGGACATTCCACTGTGGGAACCTTATAAAAATGGAAAAGGCACTGTCCGTTTCACTGCTCTATTACCGGCGCTAAGAGTCAGTTGTTGTGGCAAGAGGGAGATTATTCCATCTTTGGAATTCATAAAGTCTCCTTGCAGAGAAATCTTGTCTGTCATATTCCCTCACACTTTCCTCATAGCCCTGAAAGTTATTTTCTTCCAAGATCTACCTGTTCCTTTTTTGGAAGCTCTGGTCGACTGTTTCCACTCACTTCTAGGCAGAGAGTTACAGATCATCACTGACCTCTGAGTAAGACAGCTTTTTCTCACATTCCCCTGTATCTTTTGCATCTTACTTTAAATCTCTATCCCCTAATCCGTCAGCCATCTACTGAGGGGAGCAGCTTCTATTTATTGCATCGAAAACCATCGGCTTGTACAGCTCTATCAAATCTCCTCTCAACCTTCTGTCTTCCACGGGGAAAAACCAGATCTGTTCCAGACTAAACCTGTAGCTGGAATATCTCATCCCCGGAAACTCTCTCCTTGTTCTTTTCTCCTGCACTTGCTTTCTGGTGACCAGGATGAGACACAAACTCTGACAATTGTCTAAATTTTGTGAAAGTTCAAAATAACCTCCCAAGCTTTGCAGTCGTTGAATCCCAATATCTCCAGTGCTTCACTAACTCCTCTCTCAACATGTTATCCCACTTTCAATGACTTGCACCTGGGACCCTTGTTCTGTCAGCTGAGATGTAAAGTATAAAAACAGAAAATGCTGGAACCATTCATCAGGTCAAGTGAAACAGTAAACATTTCATGATAATGAGGAACAATGATTGGTTAATTACGGAAGTGTGGTGTGGGGAGTCTGAAACCATTTTTTTTGCCACAAGCCAATCTTAAAGGAACATCAATTCTCTTCCAAGGAATTTAGTTGCCTGATTTATCAAAGGTTATGGGAGCAAGTGGGATCAGCCAGGGTCTCCCGTGAAGAAACAGCTGATATCAACATTCTACCTCAAAGGTGTAGAGGTTTGGGTACAGCATCATTAGCACGTTGAAAGGTAGGTTAGTGATTATTGGCAGGAGAATTGTAAGAATAATTGGGTTATTTGTTGCATGAAACTATTATAAACATGTTGTACACATAATGGAGAAGATATTGAGATCAGGAGGCATTCTCCAAACATCCTTTTGGGGCACCAGCCGTCAAACTGAGTCACATTCCGTGGGTGGCAGAAATAACTGATCCCGTTGTGATGCTGTTAATACTCCAGTATTGTCCTTCTGACAGACATTTCATTTAAATTTTGTGTTATTCATTTAAAAAGAAAACTTACAATGGAACCAGAATCGTTTCTTCAAGTCCTCTGTAAACAGGATGAGAATGGTTCTGGTTAGTACTTGGGACCCTCTGTTTGGTAAAAGATGATTTCCATTTCTAACCTTACACATCGTTCCATAGCACCTCAGCTCCACCTCCAGTAAATACCTTTTTAAGCGCACACAGAGTTAGGATGCAGAAAACCTGCAGTAAGTTGCCCTGAGCGAGGTTTGACAGAAGTGTGATCATCATCAGGGCACTTATTTTAGGAAAGTTGTTTGAGGGATGAATATTGACTCAGATACTGAGGATAATTTCCCTGGGAGCTGATGGGTCACAGTTTAGTCTCTCTGGCAAAAGACAAAGGTGCAATGTTCCTATGGGACTGCACTGGATTTTCAGCCAAGATCTTGGAATAAGTAAATAAACAGAAGCTGTATCACAGTGCCAGAAATGTAGGTTCAATCCTGTCTGTGTGGAGTTTGTACTTTATGCCTGTAACTGCCTGGGTTTTCTCCGGGTGTTCCGGTTTCCTCCTCCATCAAAAAGATGTGCGGGTCAGCAGGTTAATCGGCTGCTGCAAATTTCCCTAGTGTGCAGATGAATTGTAGAATCTGTGGGGAGTTGACAGAATGTAAGGAGAATGGGATTAACGGAGGATGAATGTGAATGGGTGGTTGATGATTGGTGCGGACTTTGTGGGCCAAAGGGCATGTTTCCCTGCAATATCTCTCTGTGCCTCCATGACGTGTCCATTAACTGCAGCGTAGAGTGTGGAAGATTTCCCTGCTCCCCCACACCCACAATCCTTCAGCTAAGGAAGTCATGGAGACCCTTTCAATCTCTTCACTGGGCTTTCCTCAGCTTGGTGGGCCGAAGGGACCGTTCCAAGCATCTTTCACCGGGGAGGGAAGCAAGTGATGAAGAAATTGGTCAGTGAGGCCTGACCTGAAGGAAACAACAGGCCTGCTGCTGAGAATCCCTCTCATCCCTGGGGATGAGTGGGTGCAGCAGAGGGGGCAGGCACATCATTGGGTTATTATTCGATTGGAAGCAGCTCTGTCCCGGGAAATAAATCAGAATCCTGAAGATTCCTTCTTTTCAGTTGCTACAATGGAAGGGCTCCCACTTCTCTCACTTGCACAGCAGTCTGTGCACCAGCAGTTGTTTATTAGTGAGCGACACCTCGACCAGCTGATGGTCCAAATGCTTACCTCCAAGCTGATTCTTTGGTAAGAATTGACGCAACATCTTATCTGAAACAGATAGACACCATTGTATGTCTGTGATGTTATCAGTGCAGATGAGTTCCTCACATTGTCAATTATGCCCAGAACCCGAAGATTCAGAGAACAGAATGGGTATCTTTGTTGCTTCGTCATTGGAGGCCATTCAGCCCAACTGCTCCAGATGGGTTCATGCTCCAGATACGTCCTGTGCAACCCTGCTTCACCTCACCCCATCAGAAAACCCTTCCGCTTGCTCCTTCACCTCCTCAATCAGAACAGGTTAATTGGTTTCATGTGGAGGCAGGTTTCACACACTCTCTACTCTCTGGTTGAGCAGTTTCCCTGGAATTTCCTGCTGGATTTACTGGTGTTCATCATGTGAGAGCAGTTCCTGGTTCCTGTCTCCTCAACAAACACAAGCATCCACTTCATATCTACGCCAGCGGAACACTGAATAATGTTAATGAACCTGGCCCCATCTCCCACCCTAATTCACTGCCCAATCCAAGCTGGTGAGAGATGCTCTACAATGGACTAGCAACTCATGCATCAAGTGTACATTTCTGAAATTACACCACGTCACCAACTTGGGATGAAGACTTGGGAGAGATGGGTGTTGAATTCTCCTTACTTATTCTTCCAGATGTCCCCAGGCTGCGTGTGTCAGGACAGGTTCCCCACCAATGCAAACCCCAGGAACCCTCAATTCTCAGCCCATTGAACACAGTGTACAGAGAGGTGGCCGCACACTTCAACTTCAGTCCATGCCATTTCTTCCCTTCTCCACAAAAGTTAGTTCAGGACAACACAAGAAGCCTTGTTGATATTTCAGGAGTTTCTCCATCCTAGCCCAGTCCTGAAGACACTGGGGGGCATTCACTGGCATTGGAACCCCAACCTCCAGAACCCAGCCTGGGACTGGGCAGAAAGTGATGTCAGGCTGTGACAATGGGGAGAGGGTCCCACCCAGGGTGCTGGCTCTGACAGGGTCCGTCAGTAGGGGAGGTCAGTGACTGAGAGGAGAAATATGCTCAACCTGTCTTTTCCATATCGAGCTCTACCCTCAAGTGTGGTTCCCAGAATGAGAGCGGAGCCGGGGAAATGGTGGGAGGGGAACATCAACCAAAAATAGTGAGTACCGAGAGGTACAGAGTGAGGTGTGAACACTTACCCAGCTCTCGCATCTCCACCTCCGTCAAGGTGGCATCGGGATTGTCCTCCGCCCTCACGGCTTCCTCTGGAATAAATACAACAAGCTGTAATATATCCTGATCTCTCAGTGTAGCAGTATTATAGAGCTGTGTTGAGACCAGACTGCGAAGGAACAGAATTAGTGTTGGAGTCACTCACCTGCCGCGGCAGAATGGAGGGCGACCCCAGACAACACGGCCAACAGCCCGAGAAGAGAGAATGCCTTCATTTTCGCAAGCTGAGATGTCGAGTGCTGAGCTGCCGTTCCTACTGGCCTTCAAATCCCCTCTTATCATCACATCTCAGAGCTGCCCCCCACCCCGCCACCTCAGATTCCAGAAATAACTTTGTCCATTGTATCTACGATAGCAACGTCCTCACCCCATACTGACAACACCCTCGGCCAAATTGGTTCTCTACAACATATCCTCACACATCCCTGTCCTAACTCAGATCCTCAACAGCAGCTCACCCTCACCCCCCAGCCCATCCCACTCCCTCTGTGAGATCTGGCCATCCAGTATGTTTTCAACCCATCCCACAGCACTAAGAGAGCTCTGGACATATTTCCAAGTGTGTGCTCATTTTACAGAATCCCTTCCTGTCCCCAGGCCCTGATCCAATGAGACCCACCATCACCAGCTTCACTTCCTCCCCACTCCCCAAATACCCAGTCTGCCCACATTCACACTGCACCAGGCCACGCAGAACCTCGTGACCGTGTGTGACCCTGGACCAATCTTCAAATTCCAGTGATCAGAACTGCTGATGCTGGAAATACTCAGTTGGTCAGGCAGCGTCTGAGGTGGGAGAGACACTGTTTCTGGGCATGGTCTCTCAACAGCGTTCTACACAACAGACACTTTCCACCTCCGACAACAATGTTTTCCGCCAAACACAATCAGCGTCTAATTAAAAGCTGGAAACACTCAGCCCGTCAGCCAGACAATCCTGTCTGTGTGGAGTTTGTACTTTCTGCCTGTAAATGTGTGGGTTTTCTCCGGGTGCTCCGGTTTCCTCCCACATCACAAAGGTGTGCGGGTCAGTAGGTTCATTGGCGACTGCAAATATCCTGAGTGTGCAGGTGAATTGTGGGATCTGTGGGGAGTTGGTATGATGTAAGGAGAATGGGATTAACGGAGGATGAGTTCGAATGGGTGGTTGATGATGGGTGCGGACTTGGTGGCCAAAGGGCCTGTTTCCCTGCAATATCTCTCTGTGACTCCATGACGTGTCCATTAACTGCAGCGTAGAGTGTGGAAGATTTCCCTGCTCCCCAACACCCACAATCCTTCAGCTAGTGAAGTCATGGAGACCCTTTCAATCTCCTCACCGGGCTTTCATCAGCTTGGAGGGCCGAAAGGCACGTTTCCAGCATCTTTCACCGAGGATGGAAGCAAGTGATGTAGAAATTAGTCAGTGACGCCTGACCTGAAGGAAACAACAGGCCTGCTGCTGAGAATCCCTCTCATCCCTGGGGATGAGTGGGTGCAGCAGAGGGGGCAGGCACATCATTGGGTTATTATTCCATTGGAAGCAGCTTTGTCCCAATATAAACGATTACCTGCTTCTTGATTCAATGAATCCAAGGGAGGAATCCTCTTTTCTGAAACAGAGAGACAGCGTTCTATGTCCGTGGTGTTATCAGTACAGATGAGATCCTCACGTTGCAATTATACACACAATTTCCCCAGATTTAGAGAACAGAATGGGCATCTTTGTTGCTTCGTCATTGGAGGCCATTCAGCCCACCTGCTCCAGATGGGCTCATGCTCCAGATACGTCCTGTGCAACCCTGTTTCACCTCACCCCTGAGCCCACCTTTGGAACCTGCTTAACTCTTGGCCATTCTGTGTTTGCTTCAACTTCAACTTCAGTCCATCCCATTCCTTCTCTTCTCAACAAATGTTATCCCAGGACAACACATGAAGCCTTGTCGGCATTTGAGGAGTTTCTCCATCCTAGCCCAGTGCTGAAGACACTGGGGGGCATTCACTGGCATTGGAACCCCAACCTCCAGAACCCAGCCTGCTACTGGGCAGAAAGTGATGTCAGGCTGTGACACTGTGGAGAGGGTCCCACCCAAGGTGCTGGCTCTGACAAGGTTCATCAGTAGGAGACTTCAGTGAATGAGAGGAGAAATATGCTCAACCTGTCTTTTCCATATCGAGCTCTGCCCTCAAGTGTGGTTCCCAGAGTGAGATCAGAGCCGGGGAAATGGTGGGAGGGGAACCTCACCCAAAAACAGTCAGTGCAGAGAGGTACAGAGTGAGGTGTGAACACTTACCCAGCTCTCGCATCTCGACCTCCGTCAGGGTGGCATCGTGCAAGTCCTTCGCCTTCAGGGCTTCCCCTGGAATAAATACAACAGGCTGTAAAGTATCCTGACCTCTCAGTGTAGCAGTATTATGGGGCTGTGTTGAGACCAGACTGCAAAGGAACAGAAGTACTGTTGGAGTCACTCACTTGACGTGGCAGAATAAATCAGACATGACTGAATGGCAGAGCAGACGATGGGCCGAATGGCCTAATTCTGCTCCTATGTTTTACGGTCTTCCCCAGAACCCTTCTCAGGTCCCCACATCCCCACAGCTTCTCACCATCCACCCCTGAGCCCACCTTTGGAACCTGCTTAACTCTTGGCCATTCTGTGTTCGCTGCCTGGACCCTGCTCCTTGAATCATTGACATCTCGTCGTACTGAAGGAATGTGGTTTCTCAGTTGAGGAACAACATCCTTACCCTCTGCTGAGAACACCATGGGCCAAACTTGTTCTGTGCAACAAGTCTCTTCACACGTCCCTCGCCTCACACAGATCCCCAAACGTAGCTTCCCCCCACTCCCCAGCTCATCCCACTCTCTCTCAGTGAGATCTAACCATCCAGTATAATTTCAACCCATCCCACAGCACAAAGAGAGCTCTGGACATATTTCCAAGTGTGTGCTCATTTTACAGAATCCCTTCCTGTCCCCAGACCCTGATCCAATGAGACCCACCATCACCAGCTTCACTTCCTCCCCACTCCCCAAATACCCAGTCTGCCCACATTCACACTGCACCAGGCCACGCAGAACCTCGGGACCGTGTGAGACCCTGGACCAACCTTCAAATTCCAGTGATCAGAACTGCTGATGGTGGAAATACTCAGTCAGTCAGGCAGCATCTGAGGTGGGAGAGACACTGTTTCTGGGCATGGTCTCTCAACAGCATTCTACACACCAGACACTTCCCACCTCCGACAACAATGTTTTCCGCCAAACACTATCAGCGTCTAAATAAAAGCTGGAAACACTCAGCCCGTCAGCCAGACAATGCTGTCTGTGTGGAGTTTGTACTTTCTGCCTGTAAATGCGTGGGTTTTCTCCGGGTGCTCCGGTTTCCTGCCACATCACAAAGATGTGCGGGTCAGTAGGTTCATTGGCGACTGCAAATATCCCGAGTGTGCAGGTGAATTGTGGGATCTGTGGGGAGTTGGTATGATGTAAGGAGAATGGGATTAACGGAGGATGAGTGTGAATGGGTGGTTGATGATGGGTGTGGACTTGGTGGTCAAAGGGCCTGTTTCCCTGCAATATCTCTCTGTGACTCCATGACGTGTCCATTAACTGCAGCGTAGAGTGTGCAAGATCCCCCTGCTGCCCACACCCACAATCCTTCAGCTAATGAAGTCATGGAGACCCTTTCAATCTCCTCACTGAGCTTTCCTCAGCTTGGTGGGCCGAAGGGCCCGTTTCCAGCATCTTTCACCGCGGAGGGAAGCAAGTGATGAAGAAATTGGTCAGTGAGGCCTGACTTGAAGGAAACAACAGGCCTGCTGCTGAGAATCTCTCTCATCCCTGGGGATGAGTGGGTGCAGCAGAGGGGGCAGGCACATCATTGGGTTCTTATTCCATTGGAAGCTTCTTTGTCCTGGAAAATAAATCAGAATCCTGAAGATTCCTTCTTTTCAGTTGCTTACAATGGAAGGGCTCCCACTTCTCTCACTTGTACAGCAGTCTGTGCAACAGCAGTTGTTTATTAGTGAGCGACACCACGACCGGCTGATGTTCCAA
The DNA here is from genome assembly GCF_009764475.1 of Pristis pectinata. NCBI lineage: Eukaryota > Metazoa > Chordata > Chondrichthyes > Rhinopristiformes > Pristidae > Pristis > Pristis pectinata. The sequence continues at coordinate 29,017,008 of NC_067427.1, forward strand.
ACACTTACCTTTATCTTGATTCAATGAATCCAAGCGAGCCCCCCTCTTTTCTGAAACAGAGAGACTGCGTTGTATGTCCGTGATGTTATGAGTGCAGATAAGTTCCTCACATTGTCAATTATACCCACAATTCCCCAAGATTCAGAGAACAGAATGGGCATCCTTGTTGCTTCGTCATTAGGAGGCCATTCAGCCCACCTGCTCCAGATGGGTTCATGCTCCACATACGTCCTGTGCAGCCCTGCTTCACCTCACCCCATCAGAAAACCCTTCCGCTTGCTCCTTCTGCTCCTCAATCAGAACAGGTTAATTGGTTTCATGTTGAAGCAGGTTTCACACACTCGCTACTCTCTGGTTGAGCAGTTTCCCTGGAACTTGTTGCTGGATTTACTGGTGCTCATCATGTGAGGGCAGTTCCTGGTTCCTGTCTCGTCAACAAACACAAGCATCTACTTCATATCTACACCACTGGAGCACTGAGAATATTAAAGATCCTGGCCTCAACTCCCACCCTAATTCACTGCCCAGTCCAAGCTAATGAGAGATGCTCTACAATGGACGATCAATTCCTGCATCAAGCCTACATTTCTGGAATTGCACTCCGTCACCGATTTGGGATGAAGACTTGGGAGAGATGGGTGCTGACTTCTCCTTAAACGTTCTTCCAGATTTCCCCAGGCTGTGTGTGTCAGGACAGGTTCCCCACCACTGGAAACCCCAGGAACCCTCAATTCTCAGCCCATTGAACAGAGAGAACAGAGAGGTGGCCCCACACTTCAACTTCAGTCCATCCCATTCCTTCTCTTCTCAACAAATGTTATCCCAGGACAACACATGAAGCCTTGTCGGCATTTCAGGAGTTTCTCCTTCCTAGCACAGTGCTGAAGACACTGGGGGGCATTCACTGGCATTGGAACCCCAACCTCCAGAACTCAGCCTGGGACTGGGCAGAAAGTGATGTCAGGCTGTGACACTGGGGAGAGGGTCCCACCCAGGGTGCTGGCTCTGAAAAGGTTCATCAGTAGGAGAGGTCAGTGACTGAGAGGAGAAATATGCTCAACCTGTCTTTTCCATATCGAGCTCTACCCTCAAGTGTGGTTCCCAGCGTGAGAGCAGAGCCGGGGAAATGGTGGGAGGGGATCCTCACCCAAAAACAGTCAATACAGGGACGTACAGAGTGAGGTGTGAACACTTACCCAGCTCTCGCATCTCGGCCTCCGTCAGGGTGGCATCGGCAAATTCCTCCGCCATCGGTTCTTTAGGTGGAATAAATACAACAGTCTGTAATGTATCCTGACCTCTCAGTGTAGCACAATTCTGGGGCTGGGTTGAGACCAGACTGCAAAGGAACAGAAGTACTGTTGGACTCACTCACCTGCCCCGGCAAAATGGAGGGCGATCATAGACAACACGGCTAACAGCCCGAGAAGTGAGAATGCCTTCATTTTTGCAAGCTGAGATGCCGAGTGGTGATCTGCCGTTCCTCCTGCCCTTTAAATCCCCTCTTATCATCACATCTCAGACCTGCCCCTCACCCCCCCACCTCAGTTCCAGGAATTCCTTTGTCCATTGTCGCTACGGTGATCATCAGGTTGGTAATTGGGTTCCAGGTAATGACTGAAAAAACCATCAGATATCAGACCTCACATTGTTAAAGCTTTTATTGTTCTTTCACTTCTTATTTCCATTCCTGTTATTCAAATGAAGAAAGCTGTTTAACTGAGAAAGTCACGGTGAGACGTGCAGATCCGAGGGTGTAGTGTCGCTGAGGGCAGGGGTTAAAATAATCCCAGTCCAACAGAGAGCCCACCTCCACACCAGTTCCAGCAATTCTCCCTTTCCTCTCCCACTGTCTCTGGCTTCAGGAATGGTTCCAGAGGACAGGAAAGTCACAAATGTCACTCCACTCTTTAAGAAGGAAGGGAGGCAAAAGAAGTTCTGGGCCAGTTAGCCTCTCTTCAGTGGTTGGTAAGATGAGTCCATTATTAAGGATGAACTTTCAGGGTACTTGGAAGCAGATGATAAAATAGGCCAAAGTCAGCATGGCTTCCTTAATGGGAGATCTTGCCTGACAAATCTGTTGGAATTCTTTGAGGAAGTAACAGGCAGGATGGACAAAAGAGAGTCAGTGGATGTTGTTTACTTGGATTTTAGGTAGGTCTTTGGCAAGGTGCCGCATATGAGGCTGCTAAACCAGATAGGAGCCCATGGTATTATTGGAAAGGTACTAGCATGCATAGAAGGTTGGCTGACTGGCAGAAGGCAAAGAGAGGGAATAAGGCATGTGTTTTCTGGTTGGGTGCCGGTGATTAGTGGTGTTCTGCAGGGGTCGTTGTTGGGTCTGCTACTTTTCAAGTTGATGTTAGTGATGTGGATAACAGAATTGATGGCTTTGTGGCCAAGTTTGTGGACGATACAAAGATAGGTGGAGGTGCAGGTGAGGTTCAGGAAGAAGAGAGTATGCAGAAGAACTTGGACGGGTTGGCAGAATGGGCAAAGAAGTTGCAGATGGGATACAGTGCAAGGAAGTGTATGGTCATGAAGTTTGGTAGAAGGAATGAAGTCGTAGACTATTTTCCAAAAGGGGAACGAATTCAGAAACTGGAATTGCAAAGGGACTTAGAGTCCTAGTGCAGCTTTCCCTAAAGTTTAACTTGCTGGTTGAGTCAGTAGTAAGGAAGGCAAATGCAATGTTGGCACTCATTGAGAGAATACTGGAATATGAAAAAGAAGGATGTAATGCTGAGGCTTTATTAGGCATTGGTCTTACGACATTTGGAGTATTGTGAGCAGTTTTGTGCCCCATATCTAAGGAGGGATGCGCTGGCATTGGAGATGGTCCAAAGAAGGTTTACAAGAATGATCCCTGGAACGAAAGGGTCAACATTTGAGTAGCTTTAGATGGCTCTGGGCCTGTACTCGCTGGAGTTTAGAAGGATTAGCAGGGATCTCTTTGAATCCTGCCAAATATGGAATGGCCTGGATAGCGTGGATGTGAAGAGGATGTGTCCAGCATTGGGACAGTCTAGGACCAGTGGGCACAGCCTCAGAAGGACGTCCTTTTCGAACTGAGATGAGGAGGAATTTCTTTCGCCAGAGTGTGGTGAATCTGTGGAATTCATTGCCACAAACAGCTTTGGAGGCCAAGTCTTTGCAAACATTTAAAGCAGAGGGTGATGGGTTCTGGATCAGTAAGGCTGTCAAAGGTCATGGGAAGAAGGCAGGAGAATGGAGTTGAGAAGGAAAAGTAAATCAGACATGACTGAATGGCAGAGCAGATGATGGGCTGAATGGCCTAATTCTGCTCCTATCTCTGATGGTCTTCCACAGAAGCGTTCTCAGGTCCCCAGTTCCCAACAGCTTCTCACCATCCACCCCTGAGCCCACCTCTGGAACCTGCTCAACTCTTGGCCATTCCGTGTTTGCTGCCTGGACCCTGGTACTTGAATCATTGACAGCTCGTCGTACTGAAGGAATGTGGTTTCTCAGTTGAGGACCAACATCCTCACCCCCTGCTGAGAACACCCTCCGCCAAATTTGTTCTCTGCAACTAGTCACCTCACACGTCCCTCTCCTCACACAGATCCCCAAACGTAGCTTCCCCCACCCCCCAGCCCATCCCACTTTCTCTCAGTGAGACCTGAACATCCAGTGTGGTTTCAACCCATCCCACAGCACAAAGAGAGCTCTGGACATATTTCCAAGTGTGTGCTCATTTTACAGAATCCATTCCTGTCCCCAGACATTGATCCAATGAGACCCACCATCACCAGCTCCACTTCCTCCCCACTCCCCCCATCCCCAGTCTGCCCACATTCACACTGCACCAGGCCACGCAGAACCTCAGGACCTTGTGCGACGCAGGAGCAATCTTCAAATCCCAGTGATCAAAACTGCAGATGCCGGAAATACTCAGTGGGTCAGGCAGCGTCTGTGGTGGGAGAGACTCTTACTGCCTCTGGGCTGTGATCTCACAACAGAATTCCAAACACCAGATCCTTCCCACCTCCAGGACCAAGTGTTTACCCCCAACAATAGCAGCAACACCACCTGCTCTTCAACATCAGAAACGATCATTCCTGATCGATGTCTGTGCTTTTGTCTGGAGTATCCTGAACTCCACGAGGAGAACCCATCTTCTCGACCACCGTCCCACATATTTTGTGGTATTTTCTTAAAAAATGGAAGGAGGCCATCGAGTAAACGCCGGCTCTCATAGAAACCCCATCAACCTCATTCTGCTGTAACCTCCTCTCTCAACTCCTCCTGATTCTCCTTCCACCCACTTACACCAGGGGTGATCTGCAGGAACTGATTAACCTCCCAGCCTGCACGATTGTGGGATGTGGGAGGAAACCGGAGCACCCGGGGCAAACCCACACAGTCACAGGGGGAACATGCAAACCCCACACCGACACCACCGGGGGTCAGGATCGAACCCGTGTCCCTGGAGCTGTGAGGCAGCAGAACTAACTACGGTCACCGTGCCCGTCACTGCTTCCGGTTGGATTACATTCATTTGTATCAGATTTCAATCCCTGTGTTGGTCTTCAGCTCCCTGCTGGCTTCACCTGATGTCTCTGCTCCTGCTCTGTCACCTTGAGCCTCAACTTTTCTAACTCCTCCTTTCTCTCACTCAATTGCTCCCTCAGTTTCTTCACCTCAGCCTCCTTGCTGCAGAGTTGCTCCAGGCCACTGATGATTGTCATCGCATGAGTTAATTTGGAGGTGCATTTCCCTGACCCTTTGAGAGGCTCCTCTCAACACTCCTGCCCTGCCGATCCCTGTGCAGGTTTGCTGCAGACGTCGACCCGTTTGGGCCGCTCTTATGCAGTAGCTCCTCCCATTTTGGACAGTCTGCCGTCGTTCTGATGTCTCGGGGTCATTCAGGGAATATGGAAAATGACCAGGTTAAGGGTCCAGCTTGTGAATTTCCCGCCCAATCTCCTCCGACCCACTACGCACAAGACATGACTTACACCTATTGGAGTTAACTTGTGGATTTTACACTTACTTCCAACTATCCGAGCTTTGGCCTGTGGTTTTGTTCATAGTACCGAAAGGCCAGTCTGTCATGTGATCCTCACATTGACGTCCCATCCAAAGAAGCCTCAGTCTGCTCCGAGAAACCACCAATCAGCCACAGACACACACTCACTGCTGACAGTGAGGGTTCTAATCTTTAGTCCAAATTGTTGTAGTTAACAATAGCAGAATGTAAATTTCCCATTCATCCAATCTCTCGATAAATGTCAGCAGACATTGTTTAAACTCAATTATCCATTCTGAAATCATTTCATCTGGAGAACTGAAACAAAGCTAATTTTACATAAAGTTGATAGGAAAGCCGAGATAATGAATAAAGGAAAGTTTCTGCAGAAAACACAGTCAGTGTTGTTGCAGTTATTCAACTGTCTCTGTGTGCACCCGATGTGTCCATCAGTGGGGCAGTGAGAACCTCATTGGGTAATCTGTTTGAATGACACGGGTGCTGTAATCGGGCTGCAGGGTGATATGCGATGCTGTTTGAGGACTACATTTGGGGGCTAAAGCTGAAAAGGAGATCAATCAAACAGCACACACCCTCATCCTCACCCATCTAGATGCAACTGCCCATGGTGTGTACCGGTGGAGTGACCTCCACATCGACTTCATGGAGATATACATCCATTTTCATGCTGAATAACAGGAGGTTTTACTCTGTTGGCGCCTTCACTTCCTCAACCCAGGTTGTGTTGGAGTAGCCTGGGCGAATAGCTCAGTGCATTCAGTAGATGGCGCACACCACAGTCACCATATGTCCGTGGTGGAGGGAGTGGATGTTTCGGGTGGTGGATGGGATTCCAGTCAAGTACGTTGTTTGTCCTGTTGTCAAGTGTTTGTGGAGTTACACTTCTCCAGGCAACTTGACGGTATTTCATTACCCTCCCTGCTTGTGCCTTGTACATTTTGGGGTGTCAGGAGGTGTTGCCACAGAACACCCAACCTCTGACTTGCTTTTGTAATCATTGTGTTCCTATGGTTGATACCGTTAAGGTTCTGGTCAATGGTGACCAGAGGGAGATGATCTGTCGGGGGACGATTAAGAAATGCGCTGCCCTTCTTTGCAATAGTGTCGTAGGATCTTCTACTTCCGCCGGAGGGGGCTCATGAGGCCATGTTTTAACATCTCACCAGGAAAGTGCAGCTTCCAATGGGGTGGCACACACTGCAGTTTCAACTTACATTGTGTACCTAGGTCTCCGGAGGGGGATGAACTCCCAGCCATTTGACTCACAAGGCTGGAGCTCAGCACACTGAGCCAGGGTTGGTGTTCCTGCTTTCAACACGAAGCGAATATGTGCCAGCAAGCCCATACTCACTGTCTACATCAGATAAGACTGAATTTCAAGTTCAGGTGCTGCCATTATACAGAGCAAACCCAGATGGACAGTAATGGAGCTGGTGTGACTTTGAATGGAAACGGAAAACTTTTATTTCATCCCAGTCCCCAGCACCGGCAGTGGGAATGCACAGATTGAGCAATAGGATTCCACCTCTCCAACTGGTGATGAGCTTCAGCTTGTCTATTGGGTGCTAGCACAGACCTGATAGGTTGAATGGCCTCTTTCTGTGCCACAGTAAGCAATTCAGCTCCACACCATTACTCCTGATTTGATTCACCGTCTGTAAAGTGATTGAAGTCCCTCATGATCATTGTTACATTCAACACCAATTCCCCGATTTAAACATCTCCCTCCATTACCCTTACAGTCTGGGGCCCATAAACAACCCCCAGCAATGTTCTACCCCTGGCTATTTCTCATCTCCTCTCTGAGATACGATCCTTCCTCTCTGAGATACGATCCTTCCTCTCTGCTGTCTCTATCTCGACCTTCAATATCAGCGCTCCCCTGCCTCCTGGTCCATTTTGCCGATCTCTTCTGAAGGTTCAGCCTGCTGCAACATTCAATCCCCATCCCTGGTCACTTTGTAACCTCCTCACTGCAGTGGCCATCAGATGAAACCCATTTCAAGTCCAAGTTCAAGTTTATGTTTGTCATGGGCATACATACAAGGATTAAGTTTAAAATTTATTTTGAAAAGTACAGAAAAAATAAAAAGGACCTCTGGCCAATGTTTTTTATGACTCTGACATGTCCAGAACATGTGAATTAAAGAAGCCATTCTGTTATTGCATTTGTCACAGTTAGGAGATATGTCAGAATGAAAACGGGTAGTTTCTCTTTGGACAAGTGAGCTCTATGGACCACTTTAAATTGAAGGAGAGAGTGACGAGCACATAATGACGTGGTATTAACCTACTTAAAAATTTCATTCCAAGTTTCCTCAGAAATTGACATCTGCAAATCTGGTGCCCAAGCGTTTCTAATTTTGTCTAGTGGCACCTTACTCATTCCTAGTAATCTGTCATAAATATTAGATATTGAGCCATCCTGAAAAGTTTCCAAATTAAAAATTACATCTAATAAGTTCTTATCAGGACTCAAAGGAAAAGAATGTAATTGAGATCGAAGAAAATCTCTCATTTGTAAATATCTAAAAAAATGAGTTTTTGGTAAATTATTCTTGGTAGACAATTGTTTCCTCCAACAAGCAGATCTTGAAGGCAAGTAATACCTAATTTGTCCCACTCTTTAAAAACTCCATCAGTCATAGAAGGTTTAAAGAAGTAATTAAAGAAAATACAGCACAAAAACAGGCCCTTTGGCCCACTCAGTCTGTGCCGACCTTCAAACATCCAATTCTTCCATCCCTTTTGTTTATTCTCCTCTCAGTTCCAGCAAATCCTCACAGCTTCTACCACTCACCTACACACAAGGGACAAATCTCAGTGGCCAATTAATGCACCACTCCATACACCTTTGGGATTATGGCAGCAAAACCCACACAGTCGGCACCAGAGATCGGGATTGAGCACAGGTCTGCTGGCTGCATCCTGTGCTGCCTAAGTTACTGCTGAGACATTGGCTGCCAATGGACGGAAAGGGGTTATTGCTGAATTGAGGACCTATTAACAGAGGGTTAAATCTGAGCCGGGGGAGCCAGTGGATGAGGGGTTAATGTCGAGACAGTGAGGAGAGGGTTGATGCTGAGACACTGGGTGCCGAGTCAACATTAAAGGGTTAATACTGAGACAGTAAGGCTCACTGTACGATTAGCTTGGTTCACTTCTTTAACTCATTAATGCATTAAAAACAACATCTGCTGACACTTTTCGAGAGATTGGATGGATGCGAAATTTGCATTCTGCTATTGTTAACTGAGTTTAACAGGAAATCAAGGACAGCTCGAGCACCAGCTGCCCAAGAACTGAGCTAAAGTGGAAAGGCAGGCAGGGTGAGACAGGCAGCTCTAGGGTTCAGTCTCCAAAGGCAGTGGGGAGGATGGAGTGGGGTGGGGGGCGGACAGAGGGTCGATCACTGGTCAGATTTGCTGGGCTGAAGAATGAGTTGGGAATGAAATCTGTCAGGGGTCCTGCTGCCTCACAGACCCTGTGACCCAGGTTCAATCCTGACCTCCGGTGGTGTCTGTGTGGAGATTGCACGTTCTCCCTGTGACTACGTGGGTTTCCCCTGGGTGCTCCAGATTCCTCCCACATCCCAAAGGCAGGCAAGGTCAAAAACAGAATTGCTTCCTGTAAATTACCCCTTGTGCAGGTGTGCGGAAGGAGAATCAGGGTGGAGTTGATGGGCATGTGAGAGAGTGGGTTACAGGGGAATGGGTTTGATGAAATTTCTTTGTGAGCTGGCATTTACTCAATAGACCAAATGGCCTCCTCCCATGTTGTTCGAAGATACCAAGAAATAATGTGTTGAAGAGCAGGTGTAGCTGCCGATATTGTTGGGTGGAAATACCTGGTTCTGGAGGTGGGAAGGATCTGGTGTTTGGAATTCTACTGTGAGATCACGGCCCAGAAACAGTAAGTGTCTCTCCCACCACAGACGCTGCCTGATCGACTGAGTATTTCCAGTATCTGCAGTTCTGATCAGAGGGATTTGAAGATTGGTCCTGGGTCACACACGGTCCCGAGGTTCTGCGTGGCCTGGTGCAGTGTGAATGTGGGCAGACTGGGGATAGGGGGAGTGGGGAGGAAGCAGAGCTGGTGATGGTGGGTCTCATTGGATCATCGGTAGAAGCTGTGAGGAGTTGCTGGAAATGGGAGGAAAATAAAGAAAAAGGGATCGATGCAATTGGGTGTTTGATGGTCAGCACAGACTGAGTGGGCTGAAGGGCCTGTTTTTGTGCTGTATATCTCCATGACTCTCTATGACACACGGTGTTCACTGGGCACACGGGAAAGCCTCGTTATCTGAATGCAGCAACATTCAGAACAAGGTAGGAGAGACAAGACACTGCAGATGCTGGAACCTGGAGCAAAACCAAACCTGTTGGAGAAGGTCCTGATGCAGGGTTATGAGCTGGAATGTCGACAGTTCCTTTCCTCCCCCATCGAGTTCCTCCGGCAGATTGTGTGTTGCTTCAAAACAAGGTTGCTGAGCTAATGGCAAAACTAGATGTCAAGGACCAGGCCGGTCTGGTCAAGGGACGCCGAGGGGTGCTCAGAGGATTGCTTTGAATTGGCAGACTGGACCAAATTCAGGGACACATCAATGGATCTGAAGAAAAATGCCACAGTTGTCACTGACTTCATCAAGACCTGCGCGGTTGAGTTTGTGCCCACAAAAATTTATCGAGCCTTCCCAAACCTGAAGCCCTGAATGAAGCAGGAGATTCGTGGTCTGCTGAGGGCTCGGTCTGTGGCGTTCAGGACCGACGATGCAGAGACCTATGAGAAGTCCGGGTACGGCCGCTGCAAGGTTATTGCGAGAACGAAGAGGCAATTCTGGAGGAAGCTGGAGACACAAGTGGACGCTTGAAGTTGTGGCTGTGCACGCCATCACTTCCTACAAGGTGAAATCGAAACGCATAAACAGCAAAGATGCATCACTCCCTGATGAGCCTCATGCTTTTCGTGCTTACTTTTAGAGGGAGAACAGTGACACACCAGCACGGGTCCCCACAGCACCCAGCCACCCTGTGATCTCAGTCTCAGAGGCTGACGTCAGAACATCCTTCAGAAGGATGAACCCTCACAAAGCATCAGGCCCTGACTGTGTACCTGGTGCGAGAAACACTGAACTGGCTGGAGTGTTCAGGGACATCTTCAACCCCTCATTCTGCACTCTGAGGTTCCCACCTGTTTCAAGATGCCATTGATTATAACGGTACCCAAGAAGAGCAGGGTGACCTGCCTCAATGATTACCAGCCAGTAGTGCTTACACCCACTGTAGTGAAGTGCTTCGAAATGTTGGTTTTGGCTCAGGGATCAGTTCCTGCCTCAGTAAGGACTGGACCCACTTCAATTCACCTATTGCCACAATAGGTCTACAGCAGACACTATCCCTCTGGCTCTCCAATCTGCTCTGGACCACCTGGATGACCGGAACACTACATCAGGCTGAGGTTGATTGACTAGAGCTCAGTGTTCAACACCATCATCCCCTCCAAACATCGTCAAGCTTCAGGATCTGGGCCTCTTCACCTCCCTCTGCAATTGGATCCTTGACTTCCAAACTGAGAGACAACGATCAGTGCGGATGGGAAACATCATCTCCTCCTCACTGGCCATCAACACAGGTGCACCTCAGGCCTGCGTGCTTAGCCCCTGCTCCACTCTCTCCATACCTATGACTGTGTGAATAAGGATAGTTCCAACACCATCTACAAATTCCCCAACGACACCACTGTTGTTGGCAGAATCATGGATGGTGACGAGGCGGTGTACAGGAGCGAGGTAGGTCAGCTGGTTGAGTCATGTTTCAAGAACAACCTTGTGCTCAGCATCAGCAGGACCAAGGGACTAATTGTGGACTTCACGAAGGGGAAGCCAGGTGAGCACGCACCATCCTCACTGAAGGGACTGCGGTGGAAAGGGTGAGCAACCTGTCGTACTTAGGTGTCAACATCTCAGATGACCCATCCCGGGCTCAGCACAGAGATGTAATCATGAAGGCGGCACACTAGTGTCTCTACTTTCTTTGAAGATTAAGGAGATTCCGTATGTCATCGAGGACTCTGACACACTTCTGCAGCTGTACAGTAGAAACCTTTCTGACTGGTTGCATCAGGACCTGGTATGGAAGCTCCAGTGCACAGGAATGCAAGAGCCTACAGAGAGTGGTGGACTCAGCCAGTTCCATCACAGGTACAGCTCTCCCCACCATCGAGGACATCTACAAGAGGAAGGGAACATTCGTCATCAGGGACCCCCACCATCTGGGCGATGCCCTCTTCTCAGTGCTGCCATCGGGCAGGAGGTACAGGGGCCTGAAGACCCACACCTCAAGTTCAACAACAGCTTCTTCCCCACTGCCATCAGGTTCTTGAACTGACCTGAAAAACCTTAACACCACCCCAAACTCTGTTTTTTGTTCTCTTTCTCAATCTTGCACTGGTGTCATTATGTTTATTTTGTTGTACAGTTTGCACGTGTGTAATTTAAGTATAATTTTGGTTAATTTAAATTTATGTCAACTAGTTTTTGTCCTTCTCTGTAATGTACTGTGCTGCTGCTGCAAAATGCTAATTTTTATGGCATTTATATTCTGCGTATGTATGCCCATGACAACCATAAACTTGAACTTGGACTTGAAATGGGTTTGATTTAACGTCTACTGCAGAGAGGAGGTTACAAAATGACCAAGGCTGGGGATTGAATGTTGCAGCAGGCTGAACCTTCAGAAGGGATTGGCAAAATGGACCAGGAGGCAGGGGAGCGCTGATATTGAAGGTCGAGATAGAGACAGCAGAGAGGAAGGATCGTATCTCAGACAGGAGATGAGAAATAGCCAGGGGTAGAACATTGCTGGGGTTGTTTATGGGCCCCAGACTGTAAGGGTAAGGGAGGGAGATGTTTAAATCGGGGAACTGGTGTTGAATGTAACAATGATCATGAGGGACTTCAATCACTTTACAGACGGTGAATCAAATCAGGAGTAATGGTGAGGAGATGAATTGCTTACTGTGGCAAAGGAGGAGGCCATTCAACCTATCAGGTCTGTGCTAGCACCCAATAGACAAGCTGAAGCTCATCACCAGTTAGAGAGGTGGAATCCTATTGCATTCCCACTGCCAGTGCTGGGCACAGGGATGAAATAAAGGTTTTCCGTTTCCATTCAAAGTTACACCAGCTCCACTACTGTCCATCTGGGTTTGCTCTGTATAATGGCAGCACCTGAATTGAAATTCAGTCTTATCTGATGTAGACAGTGAGTATGGGCTTGCTGGCACATATTCTCTTCGTGTTGAAAGCAGGAACACCAACCCTGGCTCAGTGTGCTGAGCTCCAGCCTTGTGAGTCAAATGGCTGGGAGTTCATCCCCCTCCAGAGACCTAGGTACACAATGTAAGTTGAAACTCCATTGTGTGCCACCCCATTGGAAGCTGCACTTTCCTGGTGAGGTGTTAAACCATGGCCTCATAAGCCTTCTCCAGCTGAAGTAGAAGATCCTACGGCACTATTGCAAAGAAGGGCAGCGCAGTTCTTAATCGTCAACCGACAGATAATCTCCCTGTGGTCACCATTGACCAGAACCTTAACGAGATCAACCATAGGAACACAATGATTACAAAAGCAAGTCAGAAGTTGGGTTTTCTGTGGCAACACCTCCTGACACCCCAAAATGTACAAGGCACAAGCAGGGAGGGTAATGAAATACCCTCCAGTTGCCTGGATAAGTGTAACTCCACAAACACTTGACAACAGGACAAACAACGTACTTGATTGGAGTCCCATCCACCACACGAAACATCCACTCCCTCCGCCACGGACACATGGTGACTGCGGTGTGTGCCATCTACTGAATGCATTGAGTTATTCGCCCAGGCTACTCCAACACAACCTGGGTTGTGCAGGTGAAGGCAGCAACAGAGTAAAACCTGTTATTCAGCATGAAAATGGATGTATATCTCCATGAAGTCGATGTGGAGGTCACTCCACCGGTACACACCATGGGCAGTGCATCTAGATGGGTGAGGATGACGGTTTGTGCTGTTTGATTGATCTCATTTTCAGCTTTAGCCCCCAAATGTAGTCCTCAAACAGCATCGCACATCACCCCTGCAGCCCGATTACAGCACACGTGTCATTCAAACAGATTACCCAATGAGGTTCTCACTGCCCCACTGATGGACACGTCGGGTGCACACAGAGACAGTTGAATAACTGCAACAACACTGACTGTGTTTTGTGCAGAAACTTTCCTTTATTCATTATCTCGGCTTTCCTATCAACTTTATGTAAAATTAGCTTTGTTTCAGTTCTCCAGATGAAATGATTTCAGAATGGATAATTGAGTTTAAACAATGTCTGCTGACATTTATCGAGAGATTGGATGAATGGGAAATTTACATTCTGCTATTGTTATCTGCAACAGCTTGGACTAACGTCTCTCTCGGCCAAGTGAGATTAGAACCCTCACTGTCAGCAGTGAGTGTGTGTCTGTGGCTGATAGGTGGTCCCTCGCAGCGCACTGAAGCTTCTTTGGATGGGATGTCAATGTGAGGATCACATGACAGACTGGCCTTTCCGTACAATGAACAAAACCACAGGCCAAAACTCGGATAGTTGGAAGTCAGGGTAAAATCCGCAAGTTAACCCCGACAGGTGTAAATCATGTCTTGTGGGTAGTGGGTCGGAGGAGATTGGGTGGGAACTTCACAAGCTGGACCCTTAACCTGGTCATTTTCCATATTCCCTGAATGACCCCGAGACATCAGAATGACGGCAGACTATCAAAGATGGGAGGAAGCGCCTGCATAAGAGCGGCCCAAATGGGTCGATGTCTGCAGCAAACCTGCATCGGGATCGGCAGGGCAGGAGTGTTGGGAGGAGCCTCTCAAAGAGTCAGGGAAATGCACCTCCAAATTAACTCATGCGATGGCAATCATCAGTGGCCTGGAGCAACTCCGCAGCAAGGAGGCTGAGGTGAAGAAACTGAGGGAGCAATTGAGTGAGAGAAAGGAGGAGTTAGAAAAGTTGAGGCTTAAGGTGACAGAGCAGGAGCAGAGACATCAGGTGAAGCCAGCAGGGAGCTGAAGACCAACATAGGGATTGAAATCTGATACAAATGAATGTAATCCAACCGGAAGCAGTGACGGGCACGGTGACCGTAGTTAGTTCTGCTGCCTCACAGCTCCAGGGACACGGGTTCGATCCTGACCCCCGGTAGTGTCGGCGCGGGGTTTGCATGTTCCCCCTGTGACTGTGTGGGTTTGCCCCGGGTGCTCCGGTTTCCTCCCACATCCCACAGACGTGCAGGCTGGGAGGTTAATCTTCTCCTGTAGATCACCCCTGGTGTAAGTGGGTGGAAGGAGAATCTGGAGGAGTTGAGAGACGAGGTTACGGCAGAATGGGGTTGATGGGGTTTCTATGAGAGCTGGCGTTTACTCGATGGCCTCCTTCCATTTTTGAAGAAAATACCACAAAATATATGGGACGGTGGTCGGGAAGATGCGTTCTCCTGAAGTGGAGTTCGGGATGCTCCAGACGAAAGCACAGACATCGATCAGGAATGATCGTTTCTGATGTTGAAGACAGGTGGAGCTGCTGATATTGTTGGGGGGAAACACTTGGTCCTGGAGGTGGGAAGGATCTGGTGTTTGGAATTCTGTTGTGAGATCACGGCCCAGAGGCAGTAAGTGTCCCTCCCACCACAGACGCTGCCTGACCCACTGAGTATTTCCAGCATCTGCAGTTCTGATCACTGGGATTTGAAGATTGCTCCTGCATCGCACATGATCCCCAGGTTCTGCGTGGCCTGGTGCAGTGTGAATGTGGGCAGACTGGGGATGGGGGGAGCAGGGAGGAAGTGGAGCTGGTGATGGTGGGTCTCATTGCTTCAATGTCTGGGGACAGGAATGGATTCTGTAAAATGAGCACACACTTGGAAATATGTCCAGAGCTCTCTTTGTGCTGTGGGATGGGTTGAAACCACACTGGATGTTCAGGTCTCACTGAGAGAAAGTGGGATGGGCTGGGGGGTGGGGTAAGCTACGTTTGGGGATCTGTGTGAGGAGAGGGACCTGTGAGAAGACTTGTTGCAGAGATCAAATTTGGCGGAGGGTGTTCTCAGCAGGGGGTGAGGATGTTGGTCCTCAACTGAGAAACCACATTCCTTCAGTACGGCGAGCTGTCAATGATGGAAGGAGCAGCAATCATAGAATGGTCAAGAGTTGAGCAGGTTCCAGAGGTGGGCTCGGGGGTGGATGGTGAGAAGCTGTGGGGAACTGGGGACCTGGGAACGGTTCTGGGGAAGACCATAAGACATAGGAGCAGAATTAGGCCATTCGGCCCATCATTTGCTCTGCCTTTCAATCATGTCTGATTCATTTTTCCTTCTCAACTCCACTCTCCTGCCTTCTCCCCATGACCTTTGACAGCCTTACTGATCAAGAATCCATCACCCTCCACTTTAAATGCATGCAAAGACTTGGCCTCCACAGCCGTTTGTGGCAATGAATTCCACAGATTCACCACCCTCTGGCAAAAGAAATTCCTCCTCATCTCTGTTTGAAAGGGACGTCCTTCTGAGGCTGTGCCCACTGGTTCTAGACTCTCCCACTGCTGGACCCATCCTCTACACATCCACGCTATCCAGGCCGTTCCATATTCGGCAGGTTTCAAAGAGATCCCTGCTAATCCTTCTAAACTCCAGCGAGTACAGGCCCAGAGCCATCAAAAGCTCCTCATATGTTGACCTTTTCGTTCCAGGGATCATTCTTTTAAACCTTCTCTGGACCATCTCCAATGCCAGCGCATCCCTCCTTAGATATGGGGCACAAATCTGCCCACAATACTCCAAATGTGGTCTGACCAATGCCCAATAAAGCCTCAGCATTACATCCTTGTTTTTCATATTCTAGTATTCTCGCAATGACTGCTAACATTGTATTAGCCTTCCTTACTATTGACTCCCTTCTTCCTTAACGTCACCTGCTCTTCCACCTATCTTTGTATCGTCCGCAAACTTGGCCACAAAGCCATCAATTCTGTCATCCAGATCATTAACGTAAACTTGAAAAGTAGCAGACCCAACAACGACCCCTACAGAACACCACTAATCACCGGCAGCCAACCAGAAAAGGCATCGTTTATTCCCTCTCTTTGCCTTCTTCCAGTCAGCCAACCTTCTATGCATGCTAGTAGCTTTCCCATAATACCCTGGGCTCCTAACTTGTTTAGCAGCCTCATGTGCGGCACCTTGCCAAAGGCCTTCCGAAAGTCCAAGTAAACAACACCCACTGACTCTCTTTTGTCCATCCTGCCTGTTACTTCCTGAAAGAATTCCAACAGATTTGTCAGGCAAGATCTCCCCTTATGGAAACCATACTGACTTTGGCCTATTTTATCATGTGCTTCCAAGTACCCTGAAACTTCATCCTTAATAATGGACTCAGCTTACCAACCACTGAAGAGAGGCTAACTGGCCCAGAACTTCTTTTGCCTCCCTTCCTTCTTAAAGAGTGGAGTGACATTTGCGATTTTCCTGTTCTCTGGAACCATTCCTGAATCCAGAAACACTGGGAGAGGAAAGGGAGAATTGCTGGAACTGGTGTGGAGGTGGGCTCTCTGTTGGACTGGGATTATTTTAACCACTGACTTCCCCTCTGCCCTCAGCGACACTACACCCTCGGGGCTGCACGTCTCACCCTGACTTTCTCAGTTAAACAGCTTTCTTCATTTGAATAACAGGAATGGAAATAAGAAGTGAAAGAACAATAAAAGCTTTAACAATGTGAGGTCTGATATCTGATGGTTTTTTTTGGTCATTAGCTTGAACCCGATTACCGACCTTTTGATGACCGTAGCGACAATAGACAAAGGTATTCCTGGAACTGAGGTGGGGAGGTGGGGGGCAGCCCTGAGATGTGATGATAAGAGGGTATTTAAAGGGCAGGAGGAACGGCAGCTCACCACTCGACATCTCAGCTTGCAAAAGTGAAGGCATTCTCTCTTCTCGGGCTGTTGGCCGTGTTGTCTGTGGTCGCCCTCCATTCTGCCGGGGCAGGTGAGTGACACCAACACTAATTCTCTTCCTTTGCAGTCTAGTCTCAAACCAGCCCCAGAACGGTACTGCACTGAGAAGTCCAGATAAATTACAGCTTGTTGTATTTATTCCAGAGGGGGTCCCACTTGCGGAGGATGGGTCCAAATCCGCCCTGACGGAGGTCGAGATGTGAGAGCTGGGTAAGTGTTCACACCTCACTCTGTACATCCCTGTACTGACTGTTTTTGGATGAGGTTCCCCTCCCACCATTTCCCCGGCTCTGTTCTCACTCTGGGAACCACACTTGAGGGCAGAGCTCGATATGTAAAGACAGGTTGAGAATATTTCTCCTCTCAGTCACTGACCTCCCATACTGACGGACCCTGTCAGAGCCAGCACCCTGTGTGAGACCCTCTGCCCAGTATCACAGCCTGACATCACTTTCTGCCCAGTCCCAGGCTGGGTTCTGAAGGTTGAGGTTCCAATGCCAGTGAATGCCCTCCAGTGTCTTCAGCACTGGGGTAGGATGGCGAAACACCTGAAATACCAATAAGGCTTCGTGTGTTGTCCTGGGCTAACATTTGCGGAGAAGGGAAGGAATGTGATGGACTGAAGTTGAAGTGTGGGGCCACCTCTCTGTTCACTGTGTTCAATGGGCTGAGAATTGGGATTTCCTGGGGTTTCCATTGGTGGGGAACCTGTCCTGATACACGCAGCCTGGGGAAACCTGGAAGAACAACTAAGGAGAAGTCAGCACCCATCTCTCCCAAGTCTTCATTCCAAGTCGGTGACGGTGCGATCTAATCATGTGACTTCCCCCTCTGCAGCACCCACCCATCCCCAGGGATGAGAGGGATTCTCAGCAGCAGGCCTGTTGTTTCCTTCAGGTCAGGCCTCACTGACCAATTTCTTCATCACTTGCTCCCCTCCCCAGTGAAAGATGCTGGAAACGGGACCTTCGGCCAACCAAGCAGAGGAAAGCTCAGTGAGGAGATTGAAAGGATCTCCATGACTTCATTAGCCGAAGGATTGTGGGTGTTGGGGGGCAGGAAAATCTTCGACACTTAACGCTGCAGTTGATGGACACGTCATGGAGTCACAGATATTGGACGGAAACAGGGCTTTTGGCCACCAAGTCTGCACCAATCATCAACCACCCATTCACACTCATCCTCCGGTAATCCCATTCTCCTTACATTCTACCAACTCCCCACAGATCCTACAATTCACCTGCACACCCGGGAAATTTGCATTAGCCAATTGACCTACTGACCTGCATATCTTTGTGATGGGGAGGAAGCCGGAGCACCCAGAGAAAGCCCACGCAGTTAAAGGCAGAAAGTACAAACTCCACACAGACAGGGTTGTCTGGCTGACGTGCTGAGTGTTTCCAGCTTTTAATTAGTTGCTGATAGTGTTTGGTGGAAAACATTGTTCTCGGAGGTGGGAAGGGTCTGGTGTTTGGAATTCTGTTGTGAGATCCTCGCCCAGAACCGGTGTCTCTCCCACCTCAGATGCTGCCTAACTAACTCAATGTTTCCAGCATCTGCAGTTCTGATCATTGGGATTTGAAGATTGGTCCTAGGTCAGAAAAGGTCCTGAGGTTCTGCGTGGCCTGGTGCAGTGTGAATCTGGGCAGACTGGGGATGGGGGGAGTGGGTAGGGAGCGGAGCTGGTGATGGTGGGTCTCATTGCATCAAGGTCTTTGGACAGGAAGGGATTCTGTAAAATGAGCACACACTTGGAAATAAGTCCAGAGCTCTCTGTGCTGTGGGCTGGGTTGAAACCATACTAGATGGTCAGATCTCACTGAGAGAGAGTGGGATGGTCTGTGTGGTGGGGGGGAGCTGCGGTTGAGGATCTGAGTGAGGAGAGGTACGTGTGAGGAGACATTGCAGAGAACCAGTTTGGCCGAGGGTGTTCTCAGCAGGGGGTGAGGATGTTGGTCCTGAACTGAGAAACCACTTTCCTTCAGTACGATGAGCTGTCACTGATGGAAAGAGCAGGGTCCAGACAACAAACACAGAATGGGGCAAGAGTTGGGGGAATGGAAAGTAACAGTGCAGAACTGGGACCTGAACGGGTCTGGGGAAAAGTGAGAAACACTGGGAGAGGAACGGGAGAATTGCTGGAACTGGTGTGGAGGTGGTCTCAGTGTTGGACTGGGATTATTTTAACCACTGACTCCCCATCTGCCCTCAGCAACACTACACCCTCGGATCTGCACGTCTCACCCTGACTTTCTCAGATAAACAGCTTATTCATTTGAATAACAGGAATGGAAAGAGTGGAGTGACATTTGCGATTTTCCTGTCCTCTGGAACCATTCCTGAAGGCAGAGACAGTGGGAGAGGAAAGGGAGAATTGCTGGAACTGGTGTGGAGGTGGGCTCTCTGTTGGACTGGGATTATTTTAATCTCTGCCCTCAGCGACACTACACCCTCGGATCTGCACGTCTCACCGTGACTTTCTCAGTTAAACAGCTTTCTTCATTTGAATAACAGGAATGGAAATAAGAAGTGAAAGAACAATAAAAGCTTTAACAATGTGAGGTCTGATATCTGATGGTTTTTTTGGTCATTACCTGGAACCCGATTACCGACATGGTGATCACCGTAGCGACAATCGACAAAGGTATTCCTGGAACTGAGGTGGGGAGGTGGGGGGCAGCTCTGAGATGTGATGATAAGAGGGTAAGATGATAAGCTAAGTCCCCTCTGGCACTGAACCTTTATCGCTAGTTCTTCAGTGCTGGCAACTGGCAGGTGTTTGGTGATGTGAAGGACACCCTGAGTCACTGCAGGAAGACGGAATCAGCACAGCAGTGATTTCCAGCTTTCATCCCCACCTGGAGCAGACTTCAGCCAATTGTAACCTGCGGCAGTATTTCTCCGCCACTTCCGCCGTCTCCAACGGGACCCCACCAGGAAGCGTACCTTCCCCTCCCTACCCCTTTCTGCGTTTTGCAGGGACCGCTTCCTCCCCCACACCCTCCTTCACTCCTCCCCCCCACCCACCCATCCCGCTCCCACCCCAGGAACTTTCCACTGCCCCCGCCAATGGTGCAACGCCTGCCCCAACACCATCTCGATCTCCTCCATCCAGGGACCCAAACAGTCCTTTCAGGTGAGACAGAGATTCACCTGCACCTCCCTTCACATCATCTACTGCATTTGCTGCTCCAAGTGTGTCCTCTTCTCCATTGCTGGGATCAAACGCAGACTCGGTGACCATTTTGCAGAACACCTGTGCTCTGTCCGTAACCACAACCTGCATCTTACTATTGCCAGTCACTTCAACTCCCCCTCCCACACTATCACTGATATATCAGTCCTCGGCCTCCTCCACTGCCAGGAGAATTCCAAGCGCAAACTGGAGGAACAGCACCTCATTTTCCATCTCGACATATATAATCATAAAGAATAAAAAATATATTCTAGACCCCGCGGTCTCTTAGTAAGTGAATATAATACAAAAAAAAATTAAAAAGGGAAAGAAAAGGATTTATTGTATAATGAATCAAAAGAACCCCCAAATCAAAAAAAATTATAAGTGATAAATCGAAACAAACTCGAAAAATTTCAAAACAAACAAAACTGGACTGATATTTCTCGATGAAAAAAAGAGCATTATGTCGTCAACTCCGCTCCTCTAAATTCAAAGGTTATTGGAAAGGGATCTCTATCATATGAAAATATGGAATTAATGGACTCCAAACTTCCTCCAATTTAAGCAAAGAATCAACAGT
This sequence comes from Pristis pectinata, assembly GCF_009764475.1. NCBI lineage: Eukaryota > Metazoa > Chordata > Chondrichthyes > Rhinopristiformes > Pristidae > Pristis > Pristis pectinata. The sequence continues at coordinate 29,037,808 of NC_067427.1, forward strand.
GCCACTCTTAATTTTTTTCTAAGTTTTCACATGATATAGTTTGAGAAAACCATTGAAAAGTAGTAGGAGGTATTGGATCCTTCCGTTGAAACAAAATGGATCGCTTGGCCATTAATGTGACAAAGGCAATCGTACGGCAAGCAGAAGCAGAGAAGCGGCCAGATTGGTAGCCCAAAAATTGCAGTGATAGGATGAGGTTGTAAATCAATTTTCATTACAGTTGAAATAATGTTAAAAATGTCTTTCCAATATTTTTCTAAGAGAGGGCAGGAGCAAAACATACGTATCGGGGAAGCCATCTTCGACTTACATCTGTCACATATAGGATTTATATGGTGATAAAAATGGGCTAACTTATCCTTAGATATATGGGTCCTGTCAACCACCTTAAACTGTATCAAAGAGTGTCTAGCACACATTGAAGATGTATTAACTAATTGAAGAATTTTCTTCCATGTCTCTGGAGGTAACAGTATCTGGAGTTCTCCTTCCCATTCATTCTTAATCTTATCAAGTGTTTCTGGATGTATTTTCATAATTAGATCATAAATTATTGCTTTCAAGCCCTTCTGCTAGGGATTAAGACCTAAACTTTTTTCCATAATTTCAATTTGATATGGAGTTGGAAAAGAAGATATCGTAACTTTTAAAAGATTTCTAATCTGTAAATATCGAAAAAAGTGTGATCTAGGCAGATTGTATTTATTCGACAACTGTTCGAAAGATAAAAAACAGTTATAAATGAATAAATCGCGGAAGCATGTTATTCTCTTCATTTTCCATAAGGAAAAAGCTAAGTCGATTCTAGATGGTTGAAAGAAAAAAGTAGATTGAATGGGACTTGATAAGTTAAATTTGTTCAATCCAAAAACTTTACAAAACTGAAACCATATTCGTATTGTATGTTAAACTATTGGGTTAGTCATACGTTTACTCAATTTAGTAAGTGCAAAAGGGAGTGGGGATACTAAAATAGAAACTAATGAAAATCCTTGCATTGATTCATACTCAAGGTATACCCATTTGGGACATTGAATTACATCTAAATCTTGTGCCCAAAAAATTAAATATCTGATATTAATTGCCCAGTAGTATAATCTAAATTTAGGCAGAGCCATGCCACCATCCCTTTTTAATTTTTGTAAATATTTCTTACTTAGCCTTGGGTTTTTATTCTGCCACATGTATGAAAGAATTTTAGAATCAATAGTGTCAAAAAAAGATTTCGGGATGAAAGTTGGAATCGCCTGAAAGAGATATAAAAATTTTGGTAAAATATTCATCTTAACCGCTTTGATTCGGCCTATCAATGATAGAGATAATGGGGACCATTTAGTAAATAATTGTTTAATGTGATCAATTAAAGGTAATAAGTTAAATTTAAACAAGTCTTTCTGCTTCTTGGTAATTTTAACACCCAAATTCATAAAGTAGTCGATCAGAAGTTTAGAAAAGAATTCAATGGGGTTACCAGTTTCAGCCCTTTCTGGAAAACCGATGATTCTTACATTACTTTTCCGACTGCGGCTCTCTAAGTCAATAATCCTCCGTTTTTGCTGTTCCAGCTTTTGTTTGGTCGTAATTAAATCTTTTTCAAGTGAGTTTAGTCTGGAATCTCTCTTTTTACCAGCTTGATCCAGTTCAGCAATGAATTGCTGTTGTTTTTAGGATTCTCCTGAATGAGTGTATTTTGTCTGCCTTCAATGTCCTTTAAAAGCATTTCCAAATCGGCGAATCTTCGATCAAGCTTTTTATTCAGTTTAAAAATAGCTTCCAAAGTAGGTCGAGGGTCTCCATTATCCTTACCATGAGCTCTAGCTTTGGATCTGGTATTCATTTCGAGAGCTGAAAATCAAAATTAATCGTGTAACAGTATTATAAAAGTCTCATGAAAGGGTAGTACATGAAAGCTTAAGAAGTGAATGGAGCAGAGCTAAAATATGTCTCACTCCATGTAGCGCCACCAATAGAGTCCCCATCACTATCTCTTACTTGCATCTACCTATCACCACCCTGTGCCCACCTCACCCCCCCCTCCTTTGTCCGCCTCTCACTGCTCTGCCTTTCCCTCCTATATATTGGGCTTCCCCTTTTCCTATCTTCAGTCCTGAAGAAGGGTCCTGACACGAAACATAGACTGCCTGCTTTTCTCCACGGATGCTGCCTGGCCTGCTGAGCTCCCCCAGCATCAGAGAGTTTTTCATCTAGATTCCAGAATCTGCAGTCCTTTATTTCTGCTGTATTTCAAGTTTGTGTAGGCATCAGAAGATGTTGGAACCACCAAGCCGGATCAACGGATCTTCAATGCAGCTCTGAGCCTTGCCCAAGTGGAGCCCAACCAGGCCGTGCACTTTGGAGATGAGGTGTGGATGGATTATCTGGCAGCCAGGGACATCGGAATGGAGAGCTACCTGATCTGCAGAGGACAAGAGGAACCCTCTGGTGCAAAGGGGCTGCTGCCAAGGCCCACATCCTCCACTCCCTGCAGCAGTTGTGTCTTCTCATTAAATGAATGCCTAACTATATGCATGTGTGCTTGTCCAAACTTGGTACCCTTACTGTGACCATCAGTAGAGCAGGAGGTCCATTCAGCTGCCTGAGCCACAGAAAGGACTGACGGTGGAAATAAATAGACACTTCATCCCCCTTAAAGATGGGTGGATTAGATGGATCTTCACCCTGAGCTTGAAACACTGTCCCATTCGTTACAAAGACCATATACTGACACCTTTGTGATGTTGGACATCTCTGTCACAGCATCAACATATCTGCCACAGAAACCCTCATTCACGCGTTCGTGACCTCTCAACCCAATTGCACAATGCTTTCCTCGCCACCTTCCAGCCTCTGAATGTGGCTCATCCAAAGCTGTGCTGCTTTTATCCATCAGGTGCTGCCAATCCATCATCCCTTTGGACACTGGTTTGCTGTGCACCACTGCCAACAAGTAAAGGTTTGCATTCTTGTTTTGAAACCCCTCCTTCTCCCAGTAACCTCTTCCAAGCCTTCAACCCTTCAAATTGTCTGAGCCTTGCCCTCTCGAGTTCTATCCCTTCCCACCACCCCCCCCACACCTGCCCCCCAAATTCAAATACCTCCCTCTATTGTAGAAATGCAACTTTAACCAAACATTTGACCACCTGTGTCTTTGCCTCAGCGTCCGTACAGATTTTCAATGAGCATGTGCAGACAATATATTTCACGAAAGAATCTATGTTGAAGTTGCTGTCATAAGACATTTCCTTCAGCGATCAATACAACAAGTCATTACCCAGTGTTGTTTCCTACTGCTCCTTGTTGAGGTATTTTAATGTCATAAGGTAGAAAATAGGAGCAGGCTAGTCAAATGATCATGTCTGATTATTCAAACTCAGAACCCTGTTCCAGGTTTCTTCCCATATCACTTGATCCCTCAAGCCCTGTCAACGATGTGAATTTTTTGAACAAGAAATCAAACTTGTGGAGGAACTCAGAAGGTCAGGCAGCATCTATGGAGGCAAAGAAATGGTCGACCCTGCATCAGGACTGAAGGTGTAGAGGGGAGAGAGCCTGGACATGGAGGTGAGAGGGAGGGATGAGACAGAGGCTGGTAGGTGATAGGTAGAAGCAGGTGAGGTAGGGGTGGATGGACAGATGGAGCCAAGTAGGAGAAGGGGAGGTGGAAGATGATGAGTGGAGCCAGATAAGGGAGAGATGATGGTCAGAGGAGGCAGCTGATGGATCTAGGGAAGGGGCAGGGGGGGTTGTGGGTGGGATGCTGGTCAGTAGCAAAGCTGATAAAATTGACGAGTTCCACATGAGTGCAGGAGGCAGCACCAATACACTTGTCGATGTAGCGGAGAGAGAGTTGGGGAGGGGTACCAGAGTGGGTTTGGAACATGGACAGCTTTACATAGCGAACAAAAAGACAAACGTAGCTGCGGCCCATGTGAATCCCAGTGGCAACACCTTTGATTTGTAGAAAGTGGGAGGAATTGAGAGAGACTTCAGATTCCAGCATCTGCAGTCTCTTGTGTCTCCAGTCAACTTCTTGAGCATATTTAATTTTTCTGTGTTAGGGAAATCCAGAGGCACAAATCTCTGGGAGAAGAAATCCCTCCTCATTTCATGCTTAAATGATTCACCCCTTTTAGACATGAGCCCTGGTCCTGGACTCCCTGCAAATATTAGATGAACAGGAGGTGTGCTCATTAATGTGAATACTGCCCTGATACAAGTTACCATGGTGCAGCTGTGGAAAGAGCACCAAATACTGACTGGCCATGCTGCAGCAATGTGAACCACTGGGGGCCAAAAGTGACAATTAATCTCAGAAAAAATGAGAAACAACTGTTTGATGCACTTATTTTTATTCTTTTTTAAATTGCTTTGCTTAGGTTATATCGGGCATACAGGCAAGCAAGGGAAGGAAGAAGCAGAGACACTGATTCCATCACTGATATGGATTAAATTTTGTCTATTTTTGAAATGTTTCAGAATCAGAATTTTATCCATCACTAATTCAATCTGTGTTCCTGTTTAAAAGAAAGGCTGAGTGGAGCCAATTGTTATTGGATCCAACCAGCAGTGTTCTCCAGGGTTCTGCCCTGTGTCCAGGACGGACATGTGGCATTAAAATGTTTGATGTTTTCAGGTGTTTGTTAGACGACCTGAACTGTAACTTAAAATATCAAATTTTAATCATTGTGTTTGGTCTAATTTTCACATCTTGCACTTGAATGAGGTTGATGTCATTCAGTGTCTCAGAGTCGCACTGACCCAGCAGAGATTTCTAACTCAGCAGCACAGATTTCACTTGTTAAAGCACGATTGGCGATTCCTCAATGTTAGCACATGCAGATGAACAGCAGGCATTGTAGTTCAGAGTTTCAGCATTCATTAAACGGTCCTTCTCTCCCAGGTGAATCAGATCGATCAAACTGCATGAGACAGAAGGTAAATATTAGTCCTTTGGTACACTTGCTGCAGGTAATGGGACAAGCAAGGTATTGAGAGGAATTGACAGCAAAGATGATGGGAAGCTGTTTCTCCAGAATCTAAAACTAAGTTGTCCCAACATGAGTCATTACCCTTTCAGGACAGAGTTGAGAAACCAGAGCACCCAGAGGAACCGCACACAGTGACAGAGCGAACATGCAAACTCCAAAATGTCTGCAGCCAAGGTCAGGATTGATTCCGGGAGAAGAGAGAAAATGACTTGTGCTCACTCTGTGCTGGTTCATGGCTTCATTTTCCGGTGATGACGATAGTAGCAGTGGTACTAGTGGTGGTGATAATGGTGATGGTGGTGAAGGTGGTGGTGCAAGATTTTCTGCACTGATTTAAAAAAAAAGGAGAGAGAATTACATGTTTCTGCTATTTCTGCTCTATTACTTGCGCTAAGAGTCAGTTGTTATGGGAAGAGGGAGACTATTCGATCTATGGAATTCAAAAAGTCTCTTTGCAGAGAAATCTTGTCTGTCACATTCCCTCACATTTTTCTCATAGCCCTGAAAGTTATTTCCCTCCAAGATCTACCTGTTTCGTTTTTGGAAGCTCTGGTCGACTGTTTCCACTCACTTCCAGGCAGGGAGCTACAGATCATCACTGACCTCTGAGTAAGAGAGCTCTTCCTCACAAATCCCTGTATCTTTTGCATCTTACTTTAAATCTCCATCCCCTAATCCGTCAGCTATCTGCTGATGGGAGCAGCTTCTGTTTATTGGATCAAAAACGATCGGCTTGTACAGCTCCATTAAATCTCCTCTCAACCTTCTGTCTTCCAAGGGGAAAGACCAGATCTGTTCCGGACTAAACCGGTAGCTGGAATACCTCATCCTCGGAAACACTCTCATGTTTTTTCTGCTGCACTTACTTTCTGGTGACCAGGATGAGACACAAATTCTGACAATTGTCTAAATTTTGTGAAAATTCAAAATAACCTCCCAACCTTTGTACTCTATGAATCCCAATATCTCCTGTGCTTCACTAACTCCTCTCTCAACATGTTATCCCACTTTCAATGAATTGTACTTAGGACCCTTGTTCTTTCAGCTGAGATGTAAAGTATAAAAACAGAAAATGCTGGAAGCATTCATCAGGTCAAGCGAAACAGTAAACATTTCATGATAATGAGGAACAATGATTGGTTAATTACGGAAGTGCAGTGTGGGGAGTCTGAAACAATTTTTTTTGCCACAAGCCAATCTTAAAGGAACATCAATTCTTTTCCAAGGTATTCAGTTGCCTGAAGTATCAAAGGTTATGGGAGCAAGTGGGATCAGCCAGGGTCTCCTGTGGAGAAACAGGTTATATCAACATTCTACCTCAAAGGTGGAGAGTTTTGGGTACAGCATCATTAGCATGTTGAAAGGTAGGTTAGTGACTGTTGGCAGGAGAATTGTAAGAATAATTGGGTTATTTGTTGCGTGAAACTATTGTAAACATGTTGTACACATAATGGAGAAAATATTGTGATCAGGAGGCATTTCCCAAACATCCTTTGGGGCACCAGCCCTCAAACTGAGTCACATTCCATGGGTGGCAGAAATATCTGATCCCGTTGTGATGCTGTTAATACTCCAGTATTGTCCTTCTGACAGACATTTCTTCTAAATTTTGTTTTATTCATTGAACGGAAAAACTTACCAAAGAAGAAGAATCATTTCTTCAACTCCTCTGTAAACAGAATGAGAATGGTTCCGGTTAGTATTTGGGCTCTCTGTTTGGTAAAGGATGATTTCCATTACACATTACACATCGTTCCATAGCACCTCAGCTCCACCTCCAGTAAATATCTTTTGAAGCGCACACACAGCTTGGATGCAGAAAACATGAAGTAAATTGCCCTTAGCGAGGTTTGATAGAATTGTGATCATCACCAGGGCATTTATTTCTGGAAAGTTGTTTGAGGGATGAATATTGACTCAGATACTGAGTATAATTTCCCTGGGAGCAGATGGGTCACAGTTTACTGTCTCCGGCAAAAGACAAATTTGAAATATTCCTATGGTACTACACTGGATTGTCAGCCAAGATCTTGGAATAAATAAATGAATAGAAACTGCCTCACATTGCCACATGCCCAGGTACAATCCTGATTGTGTGGAGTTTGTACTCTCTGCCTGTAACTGTGTGGGTTTCCTCCGGGTGCTCTGGTTTCCTCCCACATCACAAAGATGCGCGGGTCAGTAGGTTTATTGGTTACTGCAAATTTCCCTAGTGTGCAGGTGAATTGTAGAATCTGGAGGCAATTGATAGAATGTAAGGAGAATGGGATTAACGGAGGATGAGTGTGAACGGGTGGTTGATGATTGGTGCAGACTTGGTGGGCCAAAAGCCCTGTTTCCATCCAATATCTCTCTGTAACTCCATGACATGTCCATCAACTGCAGCGTAAAGTGTGGAAGATTTCCCTGCTCCACCACACCCACAATACTTTGGCTAATGAAGTCATGGAGAACCATTCAATCTCCTCACTGGGCTTTCCTCTGCTTGGTGGGCTGAAGGGCCCGTTTCCAGCATCTTTCACCGGGGAGGGAAGCAAGTGATGAAGAAATTGGTCAGTGAGGCCTGATCTGAAGGAAACAACAGGCCTGCTGCTGAGAATCCCTCTCATTCCTGGGGATGAGTGAGTGCAGCAGAGGGGGCAGGCACATCATTGGGTTATTATTCCATTGGAAGCAGCTTTGTCCTGGGAAATAAATCAGAATCCTGAAGATTCCTTCTTTTCAGTTGCTATAATGGAAGGGCTCCCACTTCTCTCACTTGTACAGCAGTCTGTGCACCAGCAGTCGTTTATTATTGAGCGACACCACGACCGGCTGATGTTCCAAATGCTTACCTCCAAGCTGATTCTTTGGTAAGAATTGACGCAACATCTCATCTGAAACAGAGAGACCGCGTTGTATGTCCGCGATGTTATCAGTACAGATGAGTTCCTCACTTTGTCAATTATACCCACAATTTTCCAAAATTCAGAGAACAGAATGGGCATCTTTGTTGCTTCATCATTGGAGGCCATTCAGCCCACCTGCTCCAGATGGGTTCACGCTCCAGATACGTCCTGTGCAACCCTGCTTCACCTCACCCCATCAGAAAACCCTTCCGCTTCCTCCTTCAGCTCCTCAATCAGAACAGGTTAATTGGTTTCATGTGGAAGCAGGTTTCACACACTCGCTACTCTCTGGTTGAGCAGTTTCCCTGGAATTTCCTGCTGGATTTACTGGTGTTCATCATGTGAGAGCAGTTCCTGGTTCCTGTCTCCTCAACAAACACAAGCATCCACTTCATATCTACGCCAGCGGAACACTGAATAACGTTAAAGATCCTCGCCCCAACTCCCACCCTAATTCACTGCCCAATCCTAGCTGATGAGAGATGCTCTGCAATGACTATCAATTCCTGCATCAAGCCTACATTTCTGGAATTGCACACCATCACCGACTTGGGATGCAGACTTGGGAGAGATGGGTGCTGACTTCTGCTTAATTGTTCTTCCAGATTTCCCCAGGCTGTGTGTGTCAGGACAGGTTCCCCACCAATGGAAACCCTAGGAACCCTCAATTCTCCTTCTATTGAACACGGTGAACAGAGAGGCGGCCCCACACTTCAACTTCAGTCCATCCCATTCCTTCCCTTCTACATAATTGTTATCCCAGGACAATACGAGGTAGTGTTGAGCAAACCAGTGGGTCTAAAGGTGTATAAATCCCCTGATGCATCCCAGGGTATTGAAAGAAATGGCGGAAGTTACAGTCAGGGCGTTTGTGATAATTTACCAAAATTCTTTGAATTCTGGGCATGTCCGAGAGGATTGGAAGTCAGCCAATGTTACGCCACTGTTTAAAAATGGAAGTAGGCAAAGGCAGGTAACCAAATGCTAGGTTAGCTTAACGTCTGTAGTCGGGAAAATGCTTAAAGCTATCATTAAGGAAGAAATAGCAAAACATCTGGATGGAAATGGTTCCATCAGGCAGACACAGCATGGATTCAGGAGGGCAGGTCCTGTCTGACAAATTTAATGGAATTCTTTGAGGATAGAACAGGCGCAATGGATAAAGGGGATCTGGTGGATGTTGTATACTTGGACTTCCAGAAGGTGTTCGATATGATGCCGCATCACAGACTTATCTTTAAAATGCATGGAGTTGAGGGCGATATATTGGCATGGATATGGGATTCGTTAACCAATAAAGGCAGAAAATTGGGATAAATGAGTGTTCCTTTTGTTGGCAATGAGTGGTGAGCGGGGTACTGCACAGGGCAGTGCTGGGAATGAAACTGTTCATACATTAACAATTTGGAAGAGGCGGTCGAGTGGAGCATAGCTAAGTTTGTTGCTAACACTAAATTGAGTGGGAATGCAAATCGTGCAGAGGATGCGGAGAGTCTGCAGAGAGATATAGATAGGTTCAGTGAGTGGCAAGGGACTGGCAGATGGAGGACAATGTTGGGAAATGTGAGGACATTCATTTTGGAAGGAAAAGTCGAAGATCAAATTATTATTTAAATGGTGAAAGATTGCAGCATGCTGTTGTGCAGAGGGACTTGAGAGTGCTTGAGCATGAATCACAAAAGGCTTGTTTGCAGGTGCAACAGGTTATCAAGAAGTTAAACGGAATGTTGGCCTTCATTGCTAGAGGGATTGAATTTAAGAGCAGGGAGGTTATGCTGCAACTGTACAGGGCACTGGTGAGGCCGCACCTGGAGTACTGCGTGCAGTTCTGGTCTCCTTACTTGAGAAAAGATAGACTGGCTTAGGAGGTGGTGCAGAGTTGATTCACCAAGCTGACTCCAGAGATGAGGGGGTGAGCCCATGAGGAGAGATAGAGTCATCTGGGACCATGCTCGCTGGAATTCAAAAGAATGAGGGGGATCTTATAGAAACATATAAAGTCATGAAAGGGATAGATAAGATAGAGGCAGGAAGGTTGTTTCCACTGGTGAGACTAGAACTAAGGGACATAGCCTCACGATTCGGGGGAGTAGATATAGGATGGAGAGGAGGAGAAACTGCTTTCCCAGAGAGTAGTGAATCTGTGGAATTCTCGTCCCAGGGAAGCAGTAGAGGCCACCTCATTAAATAATTTAATCCACAGTTAGATAGATGTTTACATAGTAGGGGATTTAAGGGTTATGGGGAAAGGCAGGGAGGAGGATCTGAGTCTACGGCCAGATCAGCCATGATCTTATAGAATGGCGGAGCAGGCTTGACGGTCAGATGACCTACTCCTGGTCCTAATTCTCATGTTCTTATGTAACACAGAGGCCTTGTCGGTATTTCAGGTGTTTCACCATCCTAGCCCCCTCCTGTAGACCCTGGGGGGCATTCACGGGCATTGGAACCCCAACCTCCAGAACCCAGCCTGGGACTGGGCAGAAAGTGATGTCAGGCTGTGACACTGGGAAGAGGGTCCCACCCAGGGTGCTGGCTCTGACAGGGTCCGTCAGTAGGGAAGGTCAGTGACTGAGAGGAGAAATAGGCTCAACGTGTCTTTTCCATATTGAGCTCTGCCCTCAAATGTGGTTCCCAGAGTGAGGGCAGAGCCGGGGAAATGGTGGGAGGGGAAGCTTACTCAAAATTGACCTCCGTCAGGGCGGATTTGGACCCATCCGCCTCACGCACGGCCTCCTCTGGAATAAATACAACAGGCTGCAATGTATCCTGACCTCTCAGTGTCGTACTATTCTGGGGCTGGGTTGAGACCAGACTGCCAAGGAAGAGAATTAGTGTTGGAGTCACTCACCTGCCCCGGCAGAATGGAGGGCGACCACAGACAACACGGCCAACAACCTGAGAGGAGGGAATGCCTTCATTTTTACAAGCTGAGATGTCGAGTGGTGAGCTGCTGTTCCTCCTGCCCTTTAAATCCCCTCTTATCATCACATCTCAGAGCTGCCCCCCTACACCCCCACCTCAGTTTCCAGGAATACCTTTGTCCATTGTCGCTACGGTGATCACCAGGTCAGTAATCGGGTTCCAGGTAATGACAGAAACCCATCAGACCTCACATTGTTAAAGCTTTCATTGTTCTTCCACTTCTTATTTCCATTCCTGTTATTCAAATGAAGAAAGCTGCTTATCTGAGAAAGTCAAGGTGAGACGTGCAGATCTGAGGCTGTAGTGTTGCTGAGGGCAGAGGGGGAGTCAGTGGTTAAAATAATCCCAGTCCAACACTGAGACCACCTCCACACCAGTTCCAGCAATTCTCCCGTTCCTCTCCCAGTGTTTCTCACTTTTCCCCAGACCCGTTCTCAGGTCCCCATTTCCCCATAGTTTGTCTCCATCCACCCCCGTGCCCACCCCAGGAACATGCTCAACTCTTGCCCAATCTGTGTCTGCTGCCCCGACCCTGCTCCTTACATCATTGACAGCTCGTTGTACTGAAGGAAAGTGGCTTCTCAGTTCAGGACCAACATCCACACCCCCTGCTGAGAACACCATCAGCCAGACTGGTTCTCTGCAATGTCTCCTCACATGTCCATCTCCTCACTCAGATCCCCAAATGTAGCTTCGCCCAACCCCCCCAGCATATCCCACTCTCTCTCAGTGAGACTTGACCATCCAGTATGGTTTCAACCCATCCCACAGCACAAAGAGAGCTCTGGACATATTTCCAAATGTGTTCTCGTTTAACAGAATCCCTTCCTGTCCCCAGACCTTGATCCAATGAGACCCACCATCGCCAGCTCTGCTTCCTCCCCACTCCCCCAAACCCCAGTCTACCCACATTCACACTGCACCAGGCCACGCAGAACCTCGGGACCCTGTGTGAACCAGGACCAATCTTCATATCCCAGTGATCAGAACTGTAGATGCTGGAAATACTCAGTCGGGAGGCAGCGTCTGAGGTGGGAGAGACACCGGTTCTGGGTGAGGATCTCACAACAGAATTCCAAACACCAGACCCTTCCCACCTCCGAGAACAATGTTTTCTGCCAAACACTATCAGCGTCTAATTAAAAGCTGGAAACACTCAGCACGTCTGCCAGGCAACCCTGTCTGTGTGGAGTTTGTACTTTCTGCCTGTAACTGCGTGGGTATTCTCCGGGTGCTCCTGTTTCGTCCCACATCACAAACAAGCGCAGGTCTGTAGGTTAATTGGCCAATGCAAATTTCCCGAGTGTGCAGGTGAATTGCAGAATCTGGGCGGAGTTGGTAGAATGTAAGGAGAATGAGATTAACGGAGGATGAGTGTGAATTGGTGGTTGATGATGGGTGCGGACTTGATGGGCCAAAGGCCCTGTTTCCGTCCAATATCTCTCTATGACTCCATGACTTGTCCATTAACTGAAGCGTTGAGTGTGGAAGATTTCCCTGCTCCCCCACACCCACAATCCTTCAGCTAATGAAGTCATGGAGAACCATTCAATCTCCTCACTGGGCTTTCCTCTGCTTGGTGGGCTGAAGGGCCCGTTTCCAGCATCTTTCACCGGGGAGGGAAGCAAGTGATGAAGAAATTGGTCAGTGAGGCCTGACCTGAAGGAAACAACAGGCCTGCTGCTGAGAATCCCTCTCATTCCTGGGGATGAGTGGGTGCAGCAGAGGGGGCAGGCACATCATTGGGTTATTATTCCATTGGAAGCAGCTTTGTCCTGGGAAATAAATCAGAATCCTGAAGATTCTTTCTTTTCAGTTGCTTACAATGGAAGGGCTCTCACTTCTCTCACTTGTACAGCAATCTGTGCACCAGCAGTTGTTTATTAGTGAGCGACACCACGACCAGCTGATGTTCCAAATGCTTACCTGCATCTTGATTCAATGAATCCAAGGGAGGAATCCTCTTTTCTGAAACAGAGAGACAGTGTTGTATGTCCGTGATGTTATCAATACAGATGAGTTCCTCACATTGTCAATTATACCCACAAATTCCCATGATTCAGAGAACAGAATAGGCATCTTTGTTGCTTCGTCTTTGGAGGCCATTCAGCCCACCTGTTCCAGATGGGTTCATGCTCCAGATACGTCCTGTGCAACCCTGCTTCACCTCACCCCATCAGAAAACCCTTCCGCTTGCTCCTTCAGCTCCTCAATCAGAACAGGTTAATTGGTTTCATGTGGAAGCAGGTTTCACACACTCGCTACTCTCTGGTTGAGCAGTTTCCCTGGAATTTCCTGCTGGATTTACTGGTGTTCATCATGTGAGAGCAGTTCCTGGTTCCTGTCTCCTCAACAAACACAAGCATCCACTTCATATCTACGCCAGCGGAACACTGAATAATGTTAAAGATCCTCGCCCCAACTCCCACCCTAATTCACTGCCCACTCCAAGCTAATGAGAGATGCTCTCCAATGGATGATAAATTCCTGCACGAAGCCTAAATTTCTGGAATTACACACCATCACCGAATTGCGATGAAGAATTAGGAGAGATGGGTGCTGACTTCTCCTTAGTTCTTCTTCCAGATTTCCCCAGGCTTCGTATGGCAGGACAGGTTCCCCACCAATGGAAACCTCAGGAACCCTCAATTCCCCTCTCATTGAACACAGTGAACGGAGAGGTGGCCCCACACTTCAACTTCAGTCCATCACATTCCTTCCCTTCTCCACAAATGTTATCCCAGGACAACACACGAAGCCTTGCTGGTATTTCAGGTGTTTACCCATCCAAGCCCAGTGCTGAAGACACTGGGGGGCATTCACTGGCATTGGAACCCCAACCTCCAGAACCCAGCCTGGGACTGGGCAGAAGGTGACGTCAGGCTGTGACACTGGGGAGAGGGTCCCACCCAGGGTGCTGGCTCTGACAGGGTCCGTCAGTAGGGAAGGTCAGTGACTAAGAGTAGAAATATGTTCGACCTGTCTTTTCCATATCGAGCTCTGCCCTCAAGTGTGGTTCCCAGAGTGAGAGCAGAGCCGGGAAAATGCTGGGAGGGGAACCTCACCCAAAAACGGTCAGTACAGAAAGGTACAGAATGAGATGTGAAGACTTACCCAGCTCTCGCATCTCGACCTCCGTCAGGGTGGCATCGGGATGGTTCTCCTCCCTCAGGACCTCCTCTGGAATAAATAGAACAGGCTGTAATGTATCCTGACCTGTTAGTGTCATACTATTCTGAGCCTTGGTTGAGACCAGACTTCAAAGGAAGAGAATTAGTGTTGGAGTCACTCACCTGCCCCGGCAGAATAGAGGGCGACCACAGACAACATGGCCAACAGCCCGAGAAGAGAGAATGCCTTCATTTTTGCAAGCTGAGATGTCGAGTGGTGAGCTGCTGTTCCTCCTGCCCTTTAAATCTCCTCTTATCATCACATCTCAGAGCTGCCCCCACCCCCCACCCTCAGTTTCCAGGAATACCTTTGTCTATTGTCACTACGGTGATCACCAAGTCGGTAATCGGGTTCCAGGTCATAGCCAAAAAAACCATCAGATATCAAACCTCACATTGTTAAAGCTTTTATTGTTCTTTCACTTCTTATTTCCATTCCTGTTATTTAAATGCAGAAAGCTGCTCATCTGAGAAAGTCAGGGTGAGACGTGCAGATCCAAGGGTGTGGAGTCGCTGAGGGCGGAGGGGGAGTCAGTGGTTATAATAATCCCAATTCAACACTGAGACCACCTCCACACCAGTTCCAGCAATTCTCCCTTTCCTCTCCCAGTGCTGCTGGATTCAGAAATGGATCCAGAGGACAGGAAAACCGCAAAGCTCACTCCACTCTTTGAGAAGGAAGGGTGACAAAAGAAATTCTGGGCCAGTTAGCCTGACTTCAGTGGTTGGTAAGATGAGTCCATTATTAAGGATGAGGTTTCAGGGTACTTGGAAGCACATGATAAAATAGGCCAAAGTCAGCACGGCTTCCTTAAGGGGAGATCTTGCTCGACAAATCTGTTGGAATTCTTTGAGGAAGTCACAGGCAGGATAGAGAAAGGAGAGTCAGTGGATGTTGTTTACTTGGATTTTCTGAAGGGTTATGGCAAGGTGCCGCAGATGAGGCTGCTAAACAAGATAGGAGCCCATGGTATTACAGGAACGGTCCTAGCATGGATAGAAGATTTGTTGACTGGCAGAAGGCAAAGAGAGGGAATAAACGATGCCTCTTCAGGTTGGCTGCTGGTGACTAGCGGTGTTCCGCAGGGATCGTTGTTGGGTCTGCTACTTTTATATGTTGTTATATGTTACTGATCTGGATGACGGAATTGATGGCTTTGTGGTCAAGTTTGTGGACAATACAAAGATAGGTGGAGGGGCAGGTGAAGTTGAGGAAGCAGGGAGTCTGAGGAAGAACTTGGACAGGTTGGGAGAATGGGCAAAGAAGTGGCAGGTGGAATACAGTGCATGGAAGTGTAGGGTCATGCACTTTGGTGGAAGGAATAAAGGCATGGACTATTTTATAAATGGGGAGTGAATTCAGAATTCGGAGGTAAAAGGGACTTGAGAATCCTAGTGCAGGATTCCCTAAAGTTTAACTTGCAGCTTGAGCCATTAGTAAGGAAGACAAATGCAATGTTAGCACTCGTTGTGAGAGGGCTAGAATATAAAAGCAAAGATGTAATGCTGAGGCTCAGTAAGGAGGTGGTCAGACCACATTTGGAGTATTGTGAGCAGTTTTGGGCCCCATATCGAAGGATGGATGTGCTGGCATTGGAGAGGGTCCAGAGGATGTTTACAAGACTTATCCTCGGAACGACAGGGTTAACATATGAGGAGCGTTTGATGGCTCTGGGCCTGTACTCACTGGAGATTAGAAGGATGAGCAGGGATCTCTTTGAAACCTGCCGAACATGGAACGGCCTGGATAGTGTGGATGTGGAGAGGATGTGTCCAGCAGTGGGAGAGTCTAGAACCAGAGGGCACAGCCTCAGAAGGACGTCCCTTTTGAACTGAGATGAGGAGGAATTTCTTTCGCCAGAGGGTGGTGAATCTGTGGAATTCATTGCCACAAACGGCTGTGGGGGCCAAGTCATTGCATACATTTAAAGCGGAGGGTGATGGGTTCTTGATCAGTAAGGCTGTCAAAGGTCATGGGGAGAAGCAGGAGAATGGAGTTGAGAAGGAAAAATGAATCAGAATCAGACAAGATTGAATGGCAGAGCAGACTTGATGGGTCGAATGGCCTAACTCTGCTCCTATGTCTTATGGTGTTCCCCAGAACCGTTCCCAGGTCCCCAGTTCCTCACCATCCACCCCTGAGCCCACTTCTGGAACCTGCTCAACTCTTGGCCATTCCGTGTTTGCTGCCTGGACCCTGCTCCTTCCATCACTGACAGCTCGCCGTACTGAAGGAAAGTGGTTTCTCAGCTCAAACCGAATCCTCACCTCTCCTCAGAACACCCTCAGCCAAATTGGTTCTCTGCAACAAATCTCCTCACACGTCCCGCTCCTCACTCAGATCCTCAAGCGTAGCATCCCCCCACACCCCCAGGCCATCCCACGCTCTCTCAGTGAGATCTGACCACCCAGTTTGGTTTCAACCCATCCCACAGCACAAAGAGAGATCTGGACATATTTCCAAGTGTGTGCTCATTTTACAGAATCCCTTCTTGTCCCAGACCTTGATCCAATGAGACCCACCATCACCAGCTCCACTTCCTCCCCAGTCCCCCCATCCCCAGTCTGCCCACTTTCACACTGCACCAGGTCACGCAGAACCTCGGGACCGTGTGTGACCCAGGACCAATCTTCAAATCCCAATGATCAGAAGTGCAGAGGCTGGAAATACTCAGTGGGTCAGGCAGCGTCTGTGGTGGGAGAGACACTGTTTCTGGGCTGTGATCTTACAACAGAATTCTACACACCAGACCCTTCCCACCAAGTATTTCCCCCCAACAATATCAGCAGCCCCACCTGCTCTTCAACATCTGAAACGATTATTCCTGATCAATGCCTGTGCTTTAGTCTGGAGGAACCTGACCTCCACTTGTGGAGAACGCATCTTCCCGACCACTGTCTCACATATTTTGTGGTATTTTCTTAAAACATGGAAGGAGGCCATCGAGTAAACGCCGGCTCTCATAGAAACCCCATCAACCCCATTGTGCTGTAACCTCCTCTCTCAACTCTGCCAGATTCTCCTTCCACCCACTTACACCAGGGGTAATCTACAGGAACCAATTAACCTCCCAGCCTGCACGTCTGTGGGATGTGGGAGGAAACCGGAGCACCCGGGGCAAACCCACAGTCACAGGGGGAACATGCAAACCCCACACTGACAGCGCTGAGTGTCAGGATCAAACACGGGTCCCTGGAGCTGTGAGGCAGCAGAACTAACTGCAGTCACTCTGCCCATCACTGCTTCCTGTCAGATTATATTCATTTGTATCAGATTTCAATCCCTGTGTTGGTCTTCAGCTCCCTGCTGGCTTCACCCACTCTGCCTCTACAACCTCCGACAGCCTACATTTCCACCTCATCCTAAGCCCGGGAACTCTGGGCTGTGGGTGCTATTCGTCGCTTCATGGAAATCAAATCCCAGCCGTGAGGAATCAAAACCCTCCCCAAAGCACAGTGGAACCTCCTTCTGGCCCCATGCTCTGGTGAGCAAAATCACTGTGTGAAGAAGACTAGAGTTTCCGTGTTTGACCTTGAAGTATGGAGGAACAGTGAGTGCACTGGATGGCTTTCAATAACACACCCTGAACGATGCTGCTGGGCATTTATTCCTTGCAGGGCACTTTACATCGTGGTCCTGTTTGTAAATGAATTGAAATCTGGATCATACACATTAAAAGGAGACGGAGCTGGAAACACTCAGCAGGTCAGGCAGCATCTGTGGAACCAGTTCTGCTGAAGGGTCTTCTGCATGAAACATGAATTCTGTTTCTCTTTTCACAGATGCTGCCTGACCTGCTGAGGATTTGCTGCAATTGCCTTCTTTATTTCACATTTGCAGCAACTGCAGTTTTTTTTGCTTTTCCTAAAAGGAGACGGATCCAGTTTTCTCCACATCCCTTTAAGGAGCACTGGTTAGGCCTCAGTGTCATTACCAATTGGCACAGCTTGTGTGACATCAGATTTGTCCCTTTATTAGGCTGCATTTGGAGAAGATCCTCAGGGACAGGATTTCCTTGCATTTGAAAAAGCATTGACTTATTAGGGATAGTCAACAGGAATTTGTGCAGGGCAGGTCCTGTCTAACAAATTTGATGGAGTGTTTTGAGGAAGTGATGAAGATGATTGATGAAGGTCGGGCCATGGATGTTGACTCCATGGACTTTACATGACAAGGTCCCTCATGGTGAGCTGCTGCAGAAGATAATGGTATCCATGGTGGGTTGTTAAGTTGGATACAGAATTCTATTAGCCATAGAAGACAGAGAGCAGTGGCAGATCGGTGTTTTTCTGACTGGAGGTCTGTAATCAGCAATGTTCTGCAAGGATCAGTGCTGGGACCTCTGCAGTTTGTAATATCTATTAACAATTCAGTTGAAACTGTAGGTGGTCAGATTAGAAAGTTTGCAGATGACATGAAAATTGGTGGAGTTATGGATAGCAGGGAAGATTGTCAAAGGATAGAGCAGGATAAAGATCAGTTGGAAATTTGAGCAGAGAAATGGCAAATGGCAGAAGATCTCGGGTGCAGAACTCCCTGCTGCAGCAGGCTCTTTATGACCTTGGCCACCTCACCAAGGGAAGTTTACCGAGGGAAGCCATATTACCTTTGGGGATTCAGGTCGGAACCTCGATCACTGTCTCTCCCTGTGTGTAACCACAGTTGGTGGTTTGCGAATGCCCGCGCACAGTCTGTGAGTGTACCCTGCGCTTCTGGATCCTCCATCATCTCTGTGGGTTTTACCCACGGTTCCCCCATTGCACAGACCCTATCCATATAAGTCCCCGTAGGAACCCCTATCAGGCCTTCATCTTCGGGACTCAAATACACCAATTTGGCGGGTCAAATGAAAACTGACACTTTTGCACGATGTCAGAGCCTGGGACGTGCTCTGCATCTAGTTGGAGGTTGATTAAAATGGCTGGGTGGTGACATGCTACCTTCCCATTTGTAAACTCTAACAGGTCCGTCCCGTATCCCTCCTGTAAGAGCCCTGTAAATCCACTCAAATGTATTGTTTCTCTTGTCCCCCACGCTCCACCAATCTACTTGGATGTATTGAGGGTGGTTTTTATAGAATATCCCAGGTGAACCACCTTGGACTGCATTTCCATCCCGGACTACACGTTGCGCCCCGATTTGCCCTCACACTGGGTCCGAAATTGTCCCATGTGGAGCTGATTCACCTGATGTCTCTGCTCCTGCTCTGCCACCTTGAGCCTCACCTTTTCAAACTCCTCCTTTCTCTCACTCAATTGCTCCCTCAGTTTCTTCACCTCAGCCTCCTTGCTGCGGAGTTGCTCCAGGCCACTGATGATGGCCATCGCATGAGTTAATCCGGAGGTGCATTTCCCTGACTCTTTGTGAGGCTCCTCCCAACGCTCCTGCCCTGTGGATCCCGATGCAGGTTTGCTGCAGACATCGACCCATATGGGCCACTCTTCTGCAGGCGCTTCCTCCCATCTTGGACAGTCTGCCGCCGTTCTGATGTCTCGGGGTCATTCAGGGAATATGGAAAATGACCAGGTTAAGGGTCCAGCTTGTGAAGTTTCCACCCAATCTCCACCGACCCACTACCCACAAGACATGACTTACACCTGTCGGGGTTAACTTGCGGATTTTACACTTACTTCCATCTATCCGAGCTTTGGCCTGTGGTTTTGTTCGTTGTACGGAAAGGCCAGTCTGTCATGTGATCGTCATATTGACGTCCCATCCAAAGAAGTCTCAGTCCCCTCCGAGGAACCACCTATCAGCCACAGACACACACTCACTGCTGACAGTGAGGGTTCTAATCTCACTTGGCTGAGACAAACTTTAGTCCAAACTGTTATAGATAACAATAGCAGAATGTAAATTTCCCATTCATCCAATCTCTCGATAAATGTCAGCAGACATTGTTTTTACTCAATTATCCATTCTGAAATCATTTCACCTGGAGAACTGAAACAAAGCTGATTTTACATAAAGTTGATAGGAAAGCCGAGATAATGAATAAAGGAAAGTTTCTGTACAAAACACAGTCAGTGTTGTTGCAGTTATTCAACTGTCTCTGTGTGCGCCCGATGTGTCCATCAGTGGGGCAGTGAGAACCTCATTGGGTAATCTGTTTGAATGACACGGGTGCTGTAATCGGGCTGCAGGGGTGATGTGGGATGCTGTTTGAGGACATTTGGGGGCTAAAGCTGAAAATGAGATCAATCAAACAGCACACAACATCATCCTCACCCATCTAGATGCACTGCCCATGGTGTGTACCGGTGGAGTGACCTCCACATCGACTTCATGGAGATATACATCCATTTTAATGCTGAATAACAGGAGGTTTTACTCTGTTGGTGCCTTCACCTGCTCAACCCAGGTTGTGTTGGAGTAGCCTGGGCGAATAACTCAGTGCATTCAGTAGATGGCACACACTGCAGTCACCATGTGTCCGTGGTGGAGGGAGTGGATGTTTAGGGTGGTGGATGGGATTCCAATCAAGTGCTTTGTTTGTCCTGTTGTTTGTCAAGTGTTTGTGGAGTTACACTTATCCAGGCAACTGGAGAGTATTTCATTACCCTCCCTGCTTGCACTTTGTACATTTTGGGGTGTCAGGAGGTGCTGCCACAGAACACCCAACCTCTGACTTGCTTTTGTAATCATTGTGTTCCTATGGTTGATCTCGTTAAGGTTCTGGTCAATGGTGACCACAGGGAGATTATCAGTCAGGGAACAAGTAAAAACTGCGCTGCCCTTCTTTGCAATAGTGCTGTAGGATCTTCTACTTCCATCTGAGAGGGCTCATGAGGCCATGGTTTAACATCTCACCTGAAAAGTGGAGCTTCAAATGGGGTGGCACACACTAGAGTTTCAACTTACATTGTGTACCTGGGTCTCTGGAGTGGGATGAACTCCTAGCCATTTGACTCACGAGGCTGGAGCTCAGCACACTGAGCCAGGGTTGGTGTTCCTGCTTTCAACAGGAAGGGAATTAGTCTCCACAAGCCCATACTCAGACTGTGGCCCATAAACAACCTCCAGCAATGTTCTATCCCTGGCTATTTCTCAGCTCCTCTCTGAGATTCGATCCTTCCTCTCTGCTGTCTCTATCTCGACCTTCAATATCAGCGCTCCCCTGCCTCCTGGTCTATTTCGCCGATCTCTTCTGTCATGGGCATACATACGCCGAGTATAAATGCCATGAAAATTAGCTTTTTGCAGCAGCAGCACAGTACATTACAGAGAAGAACAAAAAGTTCACATAAATTTAAATTAACCAAAATTATACTTAAGTTACACATGTGCAAACTGTACAACAAAATAAACATAATGACACCAGTGCAAGACTGAGAAAGAGAACAAAAATCATAGTTTGGGGTGGTGCTAAGCTTTTTCAGGTCAGTTCAAGAACGTTATGGCAGTGGGGAAGAAGCTGTTTTTGAACTTGAGGTGTGGGTCTTCAGGCCCCTGTACCTCCTGACCAATGGCAGCACTGAGATGGCATGGCCTAGATGGTGGGGTCCCTGATGACGAATGTTCCCTTCCTCTTGTAGATGTCCTCGATGGTGGGGAGAGCTGTACCTGTGATGGAACTGGCTGAGTCCACCACTCTCTGTAGTCTCTTGCTTTCCTGTGCACTGGAGCTTCCATACCAGGTCCTGATGCAACCAGTCAGAAAGGTTTCTACTGTACAGCTGCAGAAGTGCGTCAGAGTCCTCGATAACATACAGAATCTCCTTAAACTTCAAAGAAAGTAGAGACACTGGTGCGCTTGTGTGCTGAGCCCGGGATGGGTCACCTGAGATGCTGGCACCCAGGAACCAGAGGCTGCTCACCCTTTCCACCGCAGTCCCTTCAGTGAGGATGGTGCATGTTCACCTGGCTTCCCCGTAGTGAAATCCACGATCAGTCCCTTGGTCCTGCTGTTCTTGAGACACAACTCAACCAACAGACCTATCTAACTCCTGTACACCACCTCGTCACCATCCATGATTCTGCCAACAACAGTGGTTTCGTTGGGGAATTTGTAGATGGTGTTGGAACTAACCTTATTCACACAGTCATAGGTATGGAGAGAGTAGAGCAGGGGGCTAAGCACGCAGGCCTGAGGTGCACCTGTGTTGATGGTCAGTGAGGAGGAGATGATGTTTCCCATCCGCACTGATTGTGGTCTCTCAGTTTGGAAGTCAAGGATCCAATTGCAGAGGGAGGTGAAGAGGCCCAGGTCTTGGAGCTTGATGATAAGTTTTGAGGGGATTTTGGTGTTGAACACCAAGCTGTAGTCAATGAACAACACCCTGATGTAGTGTTCCAGTTGTCCAGATGGTCCAGAATAGAGTGGAGAGCCAATCGGATAGTGTCTGCTGTAGACCTATTGTGGCAATTGGTGAATTGAAGTGGGTCCAGTCCTTACTGAGGCAGGAGTTGATTCCTGAGCCAGAACCGACTTCTCCAAGCAGTTCACTATAGTGGGTGTAAGCACTGCTGGCTGGTAATCATTGAGGCAGGTCACTCTGCTCTTCTTGAACACACTATAATCGATGGCATCTTGAAGCAGGTGGGAACCTCAGACTGCAAAACGAGAGGTTGAAGATGTCCCTGAACACTCCAGCCCGTTTTGCACCTGTTACGGACTCAGTGAAAGTCCCTTTAAGATAGAGAGTGTGTGTGTATGTGTGTGTGGGGCGTGCTTACGTCAATAGAAGATAAAGGACGTAATGACGTTGTTGAAGAAGAAGAAGAAGAGAGAGAGAGAAGGGAGAGAGACACCAGCCTGCTTGTTTTCTCTATCGATGGATGAGAAACAATAACTGTGTTTACCACTGAAATCCATGTATGGAAGTTGGAAGTAATCCGGTGGAGTTCACTTTGTTGCTGACCTGTAGAAGGAAACAGGTATTTGTGAGTGGACGACCACGGTTCGGATGCTTTTCGGGGTGAGGAAGTCACTACCGAGTAAACACTGAAGTGTCGTTTGGGTTCCATCGTGGAACATTTGGATTTCGTATGTACTCTCTCTATGTTTTTCTACATCTATATCTTATCTTCAGACAACGGTGGTTGTTGAAGAAGCCCTTGCTCATGTTTCACCTTATGGCTTGCGGAACTGAACTTTAAGAACCATTCAGGAACTGGGAGTTTTGGACTTTGTCACACACACACGAAGAGTTTAGTTTTGGGGTTAACGTTCGAGGTTTAACATTTTTGAATTCTAACATACTAACATTTTTATTTTTGTTTTACGTATTATCGTAAGTAGTAATTAATAAAATAGTTTTTAACACTGAATCATGCTCAGTGTGTTTCTTTTGTTGCTGGTTCGTGACAAAATTGGGGGGTCGTCCGGGATAGTTCCCAAGGTTAACGAGTGTCGTCTGGGATTGTACCCCAGATTGACGAGATTTGTTCGGGATTCAATCCAAAGATTTTGAGGGAGGTCTGATAAATTCTTTTTAATTGGCTTGTGTGTGTGGAAACCAACAGCAATGGATATTAAGGCATTTTTGGAGTCACCAACCCAAAAGGGATTGGAGGTGGCGAAAAAGGATGATCTGATAAAGATTGCTACAAGGCTAAACCTTACAGAAGTAAAGCAGTCTATGAGAAAGGCAGACATTCAGAGACTGATAGCTGGCCATTATGTGGAAAAGAAGGTGTTTGAGAAGGAAGTGTTAAAACAGTTTCTTGGCAGTGAAATAGCAATTTCTGAGGCACAGGTGCAGCTGGCAAAGATAGAGGCTGAACGAGAGCAAAAGAGATTAGAGGCCGAACAAGAGGAAAAGAGATTAGAGGCCGAACAAAAGAAATTAGAGACTGAACAAAAGATAACTCAGATGAAGTTAGAGGCTGAACGGGAACGGGAACTAATTCGGTTAAAGTTTGAGGCAGAGGAGAAGGAAAAACAGAGGCAGCATGAGTTACAAATGAAGCGTAGGAGTTTGGAATCTGATTCTGAAGATGGTTTTTCAGCCAGCAGGGAGGTTCGATTAGTCCCTCCGTTTGAAGAAGATCAGGTTGATCAGTATTTCCAACATTTTGAAAAGGTTGCTGTGAGTTCAAACTGGCCAAGGAAAGGATGGGCTCTTATGGTACAGAGTGTGATTAAAGGTAAAGCTCAAAAAGCTTATTCTGCTTTGTCTGCTGAGGATGCAGCTGATTATACCAAGGTAAAACAAGCTATTTTGAAGGCCTATGAATTGGTCCCTGAGGCTTATAGACAAAAATTCAGAGACTTGAGGAAATCTGCAGATCAGACTTATATGGAATTTGCCAATGGAAAGAGAATATGTTTTGAACGATGGTGCCTGGCTAAAAATGTAGATGGGGATTACGATAAATTGACAGAATTGATACTGGTGGAAGACTTTAAAAGATGTGTTCCAGCTGAATTAACAACATATTTAAATGAAAAGGCAGTGGAAACTTTACAAGAAACTGCTAGGTTGGCAGATGATTATGCTTTAACCCATAAATCCAAATGGGGACAACCTAAAACCTTTCAAAAGAGTTACAAGGACAATCCAGGTAAACCGGAGATTAAATTGGGAGGTAATCAAAAAGGAAAGGATGAAAAGAAGCCAGGGCTGGAGAAACCTGTTGAGCGTACTTGTTATTACTGTAGGAAACCTGGCCACGTGATATCTAATTGTGCCCTTTTGAAGAAAAAGGAAGCTGGGCCCAATGCTTGCTTTCAGGCAATTAAAAATCAAAAAGGTTTAGGAGATGCTGTTAAAGATCAGTCCTTGCAAGAGGGAAAAGCGGAAAAGTTGGAGGAGGTGAGAAAGGAATTCCGTTCGTATGTATCAGAGGGTTTTGTTTCACTGAATGATGAGTCACCCCAGGTGCCAGTGAAAATTCTTAGAGATACTGGGGCTAGTCAATCTCTCTTGCTGGACAGTGTTTTAAATTTTGGTGAAGAAAGTGACACTGGTGAAGTAAATCTAGTACGAGGCGTTACAGGTGAGACCATGTCTGTCCCTTTTCACAGGGTGATTTTAAAGTCAAAGTTCGTAGAAGGACCAGTCGAGATAGGGATAAGACCTAGTTTGCCAGTGGAAGGAGTTTCTTTGTTATTGGGAAATGACCTTGCAAATGGAGAAAGTGATCCTGTGGTACGGTTAACAACCAAACCAAGGATTGATGAGTCTGAGGATGATTCAGATGTTTACCCATCATGTGCGGTGACTCGAGCTAGAGCTAAAGAATTAGCCAAGACAGACAGTCCGGTGCAGTCTGATGTAGTTCCTTGTGACAGTCCTAAACAGGAAGAAAATTTTGATGCCTTATCTGAGACTTTTCTGTCTTCACTGGAGGATCAACATCCTTACAGTGAGCCTGAATTTAAAGATTTGTCTTTGTCGAGGAAGGATTTTATGGTGGAACAGACAAAGGACCCTGAGTTGACAGAATTGAAAGAAAAAGCACTCTCATGTGAGGAGATTGAAAAAGTGCCAACTGGATATTATGTCAAAAATGGAGTGTTAATGAGGAAATGGAGACCTCCCCATGTCCAAAAAATTTAAAACTCGGTTGGAAAGAGTCTGCCAGCTAGCGAGAGAGAATCTGAAAACAAGCCAGATAAGAATGAAGACATATTTTGATAGACGTGCTCGGCCTAGGACATTCGCAGTGGGGCAAAAGGTATTGGTATTTTTCCCTAGCCAAAATAATCCCTTGCAATCCCGTTTTTCTGGACCCTATGTTATTGAATCTCGAGTGACTGATCTAACATATATAATCAAAACACCAGATAGACGCAAGAAAACACAACTCTGTCATGTAAACATGCTAAAACCTTATTATGAGAGGGATTCAGTTGTGGCCTTGGTGGATGGTGTAAAGGTTGTTTCTAGAATGCCTGATGTTGATGTTGATGAAGGCCAATTTAGACCAAATATTGTTCCATCGAAACTAAAAAACCAAAATATCCTGGAGAACCTTGAAACGAAGTTGGACCATTTACAAGTTTCACAAAAACAACAGATGAGAGAATTAATTTTAAAATTTAAAAATCTGTTCCCAGATGTTCCAAACAGAACATCGATAATTACCCATGATGTTGATGTTGGGGATGCAAAACCAATCAAACAACACCCATATCGAATGAATGTGGAAAAAAGTAAACTTGTTGATCAGGAAATAAAATACATGTTGGAAAATGATATTATTAGACATTCTACTTCAAATTGGAGTTCGCCCTGTGTTATTGTACCTAAACCTGATGGAACTGTTAGATTTTGCACAGATTACAGGAAAGTGAATGCTGTAACAAAGTCAGATGCTTACCCTATTCCTAGGGTGGATGATTGCATAGACAGAGTGGGAAAGGCAAAATTTCTTACAAAGATTGACCTATTAAAAGGGTACTGGTGTGTTCCATTAACAGATAGAGGAAGGGAAATTTCAGCCTTTGTAACCCCTTCTGGATTGTATGAATACAATGTTTTGCCATTTGGAATGAAAAATGCTCCGGCAACATTTCAAAGAATGATTAATTCAGTGATTCATGGGTTAAAACATACAGATGCCTACATTGACGACTTAGTGACTGGGAATGATACTTGGGAAGATCACATCTCTGCGTTAGAAAGGTTGTTTGAAAGACTTTCCAAGGCTAACCTTACGGTTAACTTGGCTAAAAGTGAATTTGGCCATGCCACTGTGACGTATCTTGGGTATGTTGTAGGTCAAGGCAAGCAAGCTCCTGTTCAGGCAAAAGTTCAAGCAATATCTGAGTTCCCTATTCCCACAGGTACGAGGACTGTTAGAAGATTTTTGGGAATGGTTGGATATTACCGAAAATTTTGTAAAAATTTTGCTGATATTGCTCTTCCCCTAACTAATCTTCTGAAGAAGGGAGTAAAGTTTGTTTGGACAGATTCTTATCAAGAAGCATTTGAGAAGCTGAAAGCCATTTTATGCTACCATCCTGTGCTCAAAACACCTGACTTTGAAAAGCCATTTTCATTAGCAGTAGATGCCAGTGATGAAGCTGCAGGAGCTGTGTTGTTGCAGAAGGGTGACCTTGATGATATTGACCATCCTGTAGCTTACTTTTCAAAGAAATTTAATGAGCATCAAAAGAATTATTCCACCATAGAGAAAGAATTACTGTCGCTTGTTTTAGCCTTGCAACATTTCAGTGTATATGTTTGCACCGCTCAGAAACCATTGACTGTGTATACAGATCATAACCCATTGGTGGTTCTGCACCGAGTCAAAAACAAGAACAGAAGGCTGTTAAACTGGAGTTTAATTTTGCAAGAGTTTGATCTCATGATAACTCACATTAAAGGCAAAGATAATGTGATTGCTGATTGTCTTTCCCGATGTTAAATGGGAAACATGTATCTGTACTAATCTGATAGTCTGTAGTTGTGTAGCATGATAATTATTAACATTACTAACTATGCGCGGTTAAAATTTTCTTGGGAAAATTTTTTTTTTAGGTGGGAGGTGTTACGGAC
Source organism: Pristis pectinata (assembly GCF_009764475.1). NCBI lineage: Eukaryota > Metazoa > Chordata > Chondrichthyes > Rhinopristiformes > Pristidae > Pristis > Pristis pectinata. Next base: position 29,065,228 of record NC_067427.1, read on the forward strand.
TCAGTGAAAGTCCCTTTAAGATAGAGAGTGTGTGTGTATGTGTGTGTGGGGCGTGCTTACGTCAATAGAAGATAAAGGACGTAATGACGTTGTTGAAGAAGAAGAAGAGAGAGAGAGAAGGGAGAGAGACACCAGCCTGCTTGTTTTCTCTATCGATGGATGAGAAACAATAACTGTGTTTACCACTGAAATCCATGTATGGAAGTTGGAAGTAATCCGGTGGAGTTCACTTTGTTGCTGACCTGTAGAAGGAAACAGGTATTTGTGAGTGGACGACCACGGTTCGGATGCTTTTCGGGGTGAGGAAGTCACTACCGAGTAAACACTGAAGTGTCGTTTGGGTTCCATCGTGGAACATTTGGATTTCGTATGTACTCTCTCTATGTTTTTCTACATCTATATCTTATCTTCAGACAACGGTGGTTGTTGAAGAAGCCCTTGCTCATGTTTCACCTTATGGCTTGCGGAACTGAACTTTAAGAACCATTCAGGAACTGGGAGTTTTGGACTTTGTCACACACACACGAAGAGTTTAGTTTTGGGGTTAACGTTCGAGGTTTAACATTTTTGAATTCTAACATACTAACATTTTTATTTTTGTTTTACGTATTATCGTAAGTAGTAATTAATAAAATAGTTTTTAACACTGAATCATGCTCAGTGTGTTTCTTTTGTTGCTGGTTCGTGACACACCAGGTACGCATTCAGGGCCTGATGCCTTGTGAGGGTTTGCCATCATGAAGGATGTTCTGACATCAGCCTCCGAGACTTAGATCACAGGGTGGTCGGGTGCTGTGGGGACCCGAGCTGGTGTGTCTCTGTTCTCCCTCTCAAAGTGTGCATGAAAGGCATGAGGCTCATCAGGGAGTGATGCATCATTGCCGTTTATGCATTTCGATTTCACCTTGTAGGAAGTGATGGCGTGCACAGCCACAACTTCAAGTGTCCATTTGCGTCTCCAGCTTCGTCCAGAATTGCCTCTTTCATTCTCGCAACAACCTTTCAGAGGCCATTCCTGGACTTCTCGTAGGTCTCTGCATTGCTGGTCCTGAATGTCACAGATCTAGCCCTCAGCAGACCACGAATCTCCTGGTTCATTCAGGGCTTCAGGTTTGGGAAGGCACAATAAATTTCCATGGTCACAAACTCAACCGCGCAGGTCTTGATGAAGTCAGTGACAACTGTGGCATTTTTGTTCAGATCCATCGATGTGTCCCTGAATTTTTCAGTCCATCAGTTCAAAGCAATCCTCTGTGCACCCCTCGGTCTCCCTTGACCAGACTGGTGTGGTCCTTTATTTCTAGTTTCGCCACTATCTCATCAACCTTGTTTTGAAGCAACACACAATCTGCTGGAGGAACTCAGTGCAGGGAGAGGAACTGTCGACATTTCAGGTCGTAACCCTACATCAGGACCTTCTCCAGCAGGTTTGGAGTTGCTCCAGATTCCAGCATCTGCAGTCTCTGGTGTCTCCAACCTTGTTCTGAATGTTGCTGCATTAAGATAAAGAGGCTTTACCGGGTGCCCAGTGAACACTGTGCGTCATAGAGAGTCATGGAGACATACAGCACGAAAACAGGCCCTTCAGCCCACTCAGTCTGTGCTGACCATCAAACACCCAATTACATTGATCCCTTTTGTTTATTCTCCTCCCATTTCCAGCAAATGCTCACAGCTTCTACCACTCACCTACATACAAGGGACAAATCTCAATTAATGCACCACTCCATACACCTTTGGGATTATGGCAGCAAAACCCACACAGTTGGCACCAGAGATCAGGACTGAACCCAGGTCTACTGGCTGCATCCTGTGCTACCTAAGTTACTGCCGAGACATTGGCTGCCAATGGACAATGAGGGGTTAATGCTGAATTAGGGCCTGTTAACAGCGGGTTAAATCTGAGACAGTGGGGAGCCAGTGGATGAGGGGTTCATGTTGAGACAGTGAGGAGAGGGTTAATGCTGAGACACTGGGTGCCGAGTCGACATTAAAGGGTTAATACTGAGACAGTAAGGCTCACTGTACAATTAGCTTTGATTCACTTCTTTAACTCATTAGTGCATTAAAAACGACATCTGCTGACACTTTTCGAGAGATTGGATGAATGGGAAATTTGCATTCTGCTATTGTTAACTGAGTTTTAACAGGAAATCATGGACAGCTCGAGTACCAGCTGCCCAAGAACTGAGCTAAAGTGGAAAGGCAGGCAGGGTGAGACAGGCAGCTCCAGGGTTCAGTCTCCAAAGGCAGAGAGGAGGATGGAGAGGGTTGTGGTGGGGGTCGGGGGGGAAGCGGACAGAGGGTAGATCACAGATCAGATTTGCTGGGCTGAGGAATGTGGTGGAAATTAAATCTGTCAGGGGTCCTGCTGCCTCACAGACCCTGTGACCCAGGTTCAATCCTGACCTCCGGTGGTGTCTGTGTGGAGTTTGCACGTTCTCCCTGTGACTACATGGGTTTCCCCCGGGTGCTCCAGTTGCCTCCCACATCCCAAAGGCAGGCAAGGTCAAAAACAGAATTGCTTCCTGTAAATTACCCCTTGTGCAGGTGTGCGGAAGGAGAATCAGAGTGGAGTTGATGGGCATGTGAGAGAGTGGGTTACAGGGGAATGGGTTTGATGAGATTTCTTTGTGAGCTGGCATTTACTCAATGGACCAAATGGCCTCCTCCCATGTTGTAAGAAGATACCAAGAAATAATGTGTTGAAGAGCAGGTGGAGCTGCCGATATTGTTGGGTGGAAATACTTGGTTCTGGAGGTGGGAAGGATCGGGTGTTTGGAATTCTCTTGTGAGATCACAGCCCAGAAACAGAAAGTGTCTCTCCCACCACAGACGCTGCCTGATCGACTGAGTATTTCCAGCATCTGCAGTTCTGATCAGTGGGATTTGAAGATTGGTCCTGGGTCACACAGGGTCCCAAAGTTCTGCTTGGTCTGCTGCAGTGTGAATGTGGGCAGACTGGGGATGGGGGGAGTTGGGAGGAAGCAGAGCTGGTGATGGTGGGTCTCATTGGATCATCGGTAGAAGCTGTGAGGAGTTGCTGGAAATGGGAGGAAAATAAACAAAAAGGGATCTATGTAATTGGGTGTTTGATGGTCAGCACAGACTGAGTGGGCTGAAGAACCTGTGTTTGTGCTGTATGTCTCCATGACTCTCTGTGATGCACAGTGTTCACTGGGCACCCTGTAACACCTCTCGATCTGAATGCAGCAACATTCAGAACAAGGTAGGAGACAAAAGAGACTGCAGATGCTGGAATCTGGACCAAGACCAAACCTGTTGGAGAAGGTCCTGATGCAGGGCTCTGACCCGAAATGTTGACAGTTCCTTTCCCCTCCCCACTGAGTTCCTCTGGCAGATTGTGTGTTGTTTCAAAACAAGGTTGGTGAGCTAATGGCAAAACTAGAAGTAAAGGACCAGACCGGTCACAAGCATCAGGCCCTGACTGTGTTCCTGGTGCGAGAAACACTGAACAACTGGCTGGAGTGTTCAGGGACATCTTCAACCTCTCGTTCTGCAGTCTGAGGTTCCCACCTGCTTCAAGATGCCATCAATTATACCGGTGCCCGAGAAGAGCAGGGTGACCTGCCTCAATGATTACCAGCCAGTAGTGCTTACACCCACTGTAGTGAACTGGTTCGAGAAGTTGGTTTTGGCTCAGGAATCAACTCCTGCCTCAGTAAGGACTGGGCCCACTTCAATTCACCTAATGCCACAATAGGTCTACAGCAGACACTATCCCTCTGGCTCTCCACTCTGCTCTGGACCACCTGGACAACCGGAACACTACATTAGGCTGAGGGTGATTGACTACAGCTCGGTGTTCAACACCATCATCTCCTCAAAACATCGTCAAGCTTCAGGATCTGGGCCTTGTACCTCACTCTGCAATTGGATCTTTGACTTCCAAACTGAGAGACCATGATCAGTGCGGATGGGAAACATCATCTCCTTCTCACTGACCATCAACACAGGTGCACCTCAGGCCTGCGTGCTTAGCCCCCTGCTCCACTCTCTCCATACCTATGACTGTGTGAATAAGGATAGTTCCAACACCATCTACAAATTCCCCACAACACCACTGTTGTTGGCAGAATCATGGATGGTGACAAGGTGGTGTATGGAAGTGAGGTAGGTCAGCTGGTCGGGTCGTGTCTCAAGAACAACCTTGTGCTCAGCACCAGCAGGACCAAGGAACTGACTGTGGACTTCACGAAGGGGAAGCCAGGTGAGCATACACCATCCTCACTGAAGGGACTGCAGTGGAAAGGGTGAGCAGCTTCGAGTGCCTGGGTGTCAATATCTCAGATGACCCATCCCGGGCTCAGCACATAGATGTAATCGTGAAGGCGGCACACTAGCGTCTCTACTTTCTTTGAAGATTAAGGAGATTCCGTATGTCATCGAGGACTCTGACACACTTCTGCAGCTGTACAGTAGAAACCTTTCTGACTGGTTGCATCAAGACCTGGTAGGGAAGCTCCAGTGCACAGGAATGCAAGAGCCTACAGAGAGTGGTGGACTCAGCCAGTTCCATCACAGGTACAGCTCCCCCACCATCGAGGACATCTACAAGAGGAAGGGAACATTCGTCATCAGCGACCCCCACCATCTGGGCCATGCCATCTCAGTGCTGCCATTGGTCAGGAGGTACAGGGGCCTGAAGACCCACACCCCAAGTTCAACAAAAGCTTCTTCACCACTGCCATCAGGTTCTTGAACTGAAATGAAAAACCTTAACACCACCCCAAACTCTGCTTTTTGTTCTCTTTCTCAGTCTCGCACTGGTGCCATTATGTTTATTTTGTTGTACAGTTTGCACATGTGTAATTTAAGTATAATTTTGGTTGATTTAAATTTATGTGAACTTTTTGTCCTCCTCTGTAATGTACTGTGCTGCTGCTGCAAAAAGCTAATGTTCATGGCATTTACACTCTGCGTATGTATGCCCATGACAATCATAAACTTGAACTTGAAATGGGTTTGATTTAATGTCTACTGCAGAGAGGAGGTTACAAAGTGACCAAGGCTCAGGACTGAATGTTACAGGAGGCTTAACCATTAGAATAGATCGGCAAAATGGACCACGAGGCAAGGGAGCGCTGATATTGAAGGTTGAGATAGAGACAGCAGAGAGGAAGGATCGTATCTCAGAGAGAAGCTGAGAAATAGTCAGGGTAGAACATTGCTGGGGGTTGTTTATGGGCCCCAGACTGTAAGGGTAATGGAGAACCAGAACCTTAACGAGATCAACCAGAGGAACACAATGATTACAAAAGCAAGTCAGAGGTTGGGTGTTCTGTGGCAACACCTCCTGACACCCCAAAATGTACAAAGTGCAAGCAGGGAGGGTAATGAAATACTCTCCAGTTGCCTGGATAAGTGTAACTCCACAAACACTTGACAAACAACAGGACAAACAAAGCGCTTGATTGGAATCCCATCCACCACCCGAAACATCCACTCACTCCACCACTGACACATGGTGACTGTGGTGTGTACCATCTACTGAATGCACTGAGTTATTTGCCCAGGCTACTCCAGCAGAACCTGGGTTGAGCAGGTGAAGGTGCCAACAGAGTAAAACCTCCTGTTAAGTCAGCATGAAAATGGATGCATACCTTCATGAAGTCGATGTGGTCACTCCACCGGTACACACCATGGGCTGTTGCATCTAGATGGGCGAGGATGACGGTTTGTGCTGTTTGATTGATCTCATTTTCAGCTTTAGCCCCCAAATGTAGCCCTCAAACAGCATCCCACATCACCCCTGCAGCCCGATTACAGCACACGTGTCATTCAAACAGATTACCCAATGAGGTTCTCACTGCCCCACTGATGGACACATCTGGTGCACACAGAGACAGTTGAATAACTGCAACAACACTGACCATGTTTTGTACAGAAACTTTCCTTTATTCATTATCTCGGCTTTCCTATCAACTTTATGTAAAATCAGCTTTGTTTCAGTTCTCCAGGTGAAATGATTTCAGAATGGATAATTGAGTAAAAACAATGTCTGCTGACATTTATCGAGAGATTGGATGAATGGGAAATTTACATTCTGCTATTGTTATCTACAACAGCTTGGACTAACGTTTGTCTCGGCAAGGTGAAATTAGAACCCTCACTGTCAGCAGTGAGTGTGTGTGTGTTGCTGATTGGTGGTTCCTCACAGGGCACTGAGGCTTCTTTGGATGGGACGTCAATGTGAGGATCACATGACAGACTGGCCTTTTTGTACAACGAACAAAACCACAGGCCAAAGCTCGGATAGTTGGAAGTAAGGGTAAAACCCACAAGTTAACTCCAACAGGCGTAAGTCATGTCTTGTGGGTAGTGGGTCGGAGGAGATTGGTTGGGAACTTCACAAGCTGGACCCTTAACCTTGTCATTTTCCATATTCCCTGAATGACCCCGAGACATCAGAACGACGGCAGACTGTACAAGATGCGAGGAAGCGCCTGCACAAGAGTGGCCCAAATGGATCGACGTCTGCAGCAAACTTGCATCGGGATCCGCAGGGCAGGAGTGTTGGGAGGAGCCTCACAAAGAGTCAGGGAAATGCACCTCCAAATTAACTCATGCGATGGCAATCATCAGTGGCCTGGAGCAACTCCGCAGCAAGGAGGCTGAGGTGAAGAAACTGAGAGAGCAATTGAGTGAGAGAAAGTAGGAGTTAGAAAAGGTGAGGCTCAAGGTGGCAGAGCAGGAGCAGAGACATCAGGTGAATCCAGCAGGGAGCTGAAGACCAACATAGGGATTGAAATCTGATACAAATGAATGTAATCCAACAGGAAGCAGTGACGGGCACAGTGACTGCAATTAGTTCTGTTGCCTCACAGCTCCAGGGACACGGGTTCGATCCTGACCCCCAGTGCTGTCGGTGTGGGGTTTGCATGTTCCCCCTGTGACTGCGTGGGTTTGCCCCGGGTCCCTCCCGCATCCCACAGACGTGCAGGCTGGGAGGTTAATCAGTTCCTGCAGATTATCCCTGGTGTAAGTATGTGGAAGGAGAATCAGGAGTTGAGAGAGGAGGTTACAGCAGAATGGGGTTGATGGGGTTTCTATGAGAGCCAGTTTTTACTCGATAGCCTCCTTCCACGTTTTAAGAAAATACCACAAAATATGTGGGAGAGCGGTCAGGAAGATGCGTTCTCCTGAAGTGGAGTTCGGGATGCTCCAGAGAAAAGCACAGACATCGATCAGGAATGATCGTTTCTGATGTTGAAGACAGGTGGAGCTGCTGATGCTGTTGGGTGGAAATACTTGATTCTGGAGGTGCGAAGGATCTGGTGATTGGAATTTTGTTGTGAGATCACGGCCCAGAGATAGAGTTTCTCCCACCACAGAAGCTGCCTGACCCACTGAGTATTTCCAGCATCTGCAGTTCTGATCACTGGGAGTTGAAGATTGGTCCTGGGTCACACACGGTCCCGAGGTTCTGCGTGGCCTGGTGCAGTGTGAATGTGGGCAGACTGGGGATGGGGGGAGTGGGGAGGAAGTGGAGCTGGTGATGGTGGGTCTCATTGGATCAAGGTCTGGGGACAGGAAGGGATTCTGTAAAATGAGCACACACTTGGAAATATGTCCAGAGCTCTCTTTGTGCTGTGGACTGGGTTGAAACCATAATGGATGGTCAGATCTCACTGAGCGAGAGTGGGATGGGCTGTGGGGTGGAGGGAAGCTACGTTTGGGGATCTGTGTGAGGAGAGGGACGTGTGAGAAGACTTGTTGCAGAGAACAAATTTGGCCGAAGGTGTTCTCAGCAGGGGGTGAGGATGTTGGTCCACCACTGAGAAACCACATTCCTTCAGTACAGTGAGCTGTCAATGATGGAAGGAGCAGGGTCCAGGCAGCAAACATGGAATGGCCAAGAGTTGAGCAGGTTCTGGAAGTGGGCTCAGGGGTGGCTGATGAGTAGCTTTGGGGAACTGAGGATCTGACAACGGTTCTGGGGAAGACCATAAGACATAGGAGCAGAGTTAGGTCATTCGGCCCATCATCTGCACTGCCATTCGGCCCACCATCTGCTCTGTGATTCAATCATGTCATTCATTTTTCCTTCTCAACTCCATTCTCTTGCCTTCTCCCCATGACCTTTGACAGCCTTACTGATCCAGAATCCATCACCCTCCACTTTAAATGTATGCAATGACTTGGCCTCCACAGCCGTTTGTGGCAATGAATTCCACAGATTCACCACCTTCTGGCGAAAGAAATTCCTCCTCATCTCAGTTTGAAAGGGATGTCCTACTGAGGCTGTGCCCTCTGGTCCTACACTCTCCCACTGCTGGACACATCCTCTCCACATCCACGCTATCCAGGCCGTTCCATATTCGGCAGGTTTCAAAGAGATCCCTGCTAATCCTTCTAAACTCCAGCGAGTACAGGCCCAGAGCCTTCAAAAGCTCCTCATATGTTGACCCTTTCGTTCCAGGGATCATTCTTGTAAACCTCCTCTGGACTCTCTCCAATGCCATCGCATCCCTCCTTAGATATGGGGCACAAAACTGCCCACAATACTCCAAATGTGGTCTGACCAATGCCCAATAAAGCCTCAGCATCACATCTTTTTTTTTCACATTCTAGTATTCTCGCAATGAGTGCTAATATTGCATTTGCCTTCCTTACTACTGACTCAACCAGCAAGTTAAACTTTAGGGAATGCTGCACGAGGATTCTCAAGTCCCTTTGCAATTCCAATTTCTGAATTCGTTCCCCATTTAGAAAATAGTCTACGACTTAATTCCTTCTACCAAACTGCATGACCATACACTTCCCTGCACTGTATTCCATCTGCCACTTCTTTGCCCATTCTCCCAACCTATCAAGTTCTTCTGCAGACTCTTCTTCCTGAACCTCATCTGCCCTTCCACCTATCTTTGTATCGTCCGCAAACTTGGCCACAAAGCCATCAATTCTGTCACCCAGATCATTAACATAAACTTGAAAAGTAGCAGACCCGACAACGACCCCTGCAGAACACCACTAATCACCAGCAGCCAACCAGAAAAGGCATTGTTTATTCCCTCTCTTTGCCTTCTGCCAGTCAGCCAATATTCTATGCATGCTAGTACCTTTCCTATAATACGATGGGCTCCTATCTCGTTTAGCAGCCTCATGTGCGGCACCTTGCCAAAGGCCTTCCGAAAATCCAAGTAAACAACATACACTGACTCTTTTTTGTCCATCCTGCCTGTTACTTTCTCAAAGAATTCCAACAGATTTGTCAGGCAAGATCTCCCCTTAAGGAAACCATGCTGACTTTGGCCTCTTTTATCATGTGCTTCCAAGTACCCTGGAACCTCATCCTTAATAATGGACTCATCTTACCAACCACTGAAGTCAGCCTAACTGGCCCAGAACTTCTTTTGTCTCCCTTCCTTCTTAAAGAGTGGAGTGACATTTGCGATTTTCCTGTTCTCTGGAAGCATTCCTGAATCCAGCAACACTGGGAGAGGAAAGGAAGAATTGCTGGAACTGGTGTGGAGGTGCTCTCAGTGTTGGACTGGGATTATTTTAACCACTGACTCCCCCTCTGCCCTCAGCGACTCCACACCCTTGGATCTGCACGTCTCACCCTGACTTTCTCAGATGAACAGCTTTCTTCATTTGAATAACGGGAATGGAAATAAGAAGTGAAAGAACAATGAAAGCTTTAACAATGCGGGGTCTGATATCTGACGCTTTTTTTTGGTCATTACCTGGAACCCGATTACTGACCTGGTGATCACCGTAGTGACAATAGACAAAGGTATTCCTGGAAACTGAGGTGGGGGTGTGGGGGGGCAGCTCTGAGATGTGATGATAAAAGGGTACTTATAGGGCCGGAGGAATGGCAGCTCACCACTCGACATCTCAGCTTGCAAAAATTAAGGCACTGTCTTTCTCGGGCTGTTGGCCGTGTTGTCTGTGATCGCCTTCCATTCTGGCGGAGCAGGTGAGTAACTCCAACACTAATTCTCTTCCTTTGCAGTCTAGTCTCAACCCAGCCCCAGAACAGTACTGCACTGAGAAGTCCGGATACATTAGAGCCTGTTGTATTTATTCCAGAGGGGTCCCCACTTGCGGAGGACGCTCCCGATGCCACCCTGATGGAGGTCGAGATGTGAGAGCTGGGTAAGTGTTCACACCTCAATCTGTACCTCTCTGTACTGATCGTTTTTGTGTGAAGTTCCCTTCCCACCATTTCCCCGGCTCTGCTCTCACTCTAGGAGCCACACTTGAGGGCAGAGCTCGATAAGGAAAAGACAGGTTGAGCATATTTCTCCTCTCAGTCACTGACATTCCCTACTGACGGACCCTGTCAGAGCCAGCACCCTGGGTGGGACCCTCTCCCCAGTGTCACAGCCTGACGTTACTTTCTGCCCAGATCCAGGCTGGGTTCTGGAGGTTGGGGTTCCAATGCCAGTGAATGCCCCCCAGTGTCTTCAGCACTGGGCTAGGATGGAGAAACTCCTGAAATACTGACAAGGCTTCATGTGTTGTCCTGGGATAACATTTGTGGAGAAGGGAAGGAATGGGATGGACTGAAGTTGAAGTGTGGCGCCAACTCTCTGTTCACTGTGTTCAATGAGTTCAGAATTCAGGGTTCCTGGGGTTTCCATTGGTGGGGAACCTGTCCTGACACACGCAGCCTGGGGAAATCTGGAAGAACAATTAAGGAGAAGTCAGCACCCATCTGTCCCAAGTCTTCATACCAAGTCGGTGACGGTGTGTAATTCCAGAAATGTAGGCTTGATGCAGGAATTGAACGTCCATGGCAGAGCATTTCTCATCAGCTTGGATTGGGCAGTGAATTAGAGTGGGAGTTGGGGCCCGGATCTTTAAGATTATTCAGTGCTCTGCTGGTGTAGATATGAAGTGGATGCTTGTGTTTGTTGAGGAGACAGGAACCAGGAACTGCTCTCACATGATGAACACCAGTAAATCCAGCAGGAAATTCCAGGGAAACTGCTCAACCAGAGAGTAGCGAGTGTGTGAAACCTGCTTCCACATGAAACCAATTAACCTGTTCTGATTGAGGAGCTGAAGGAGCAAGCGGAAGGGTTTTCTGATGGGGTGAGGTGAAGCAGGGTTGCACAGGACGTATCTGGAGCATGAACCCATCTGGAGCAGGTGGGCTGAATGGCCCCCAATGACGAAGCAACAAAGATGCCCATTCTGTTCTCTGAATCTTGGGGAATTGTGGGTATAATTGACAATGTGAGGAACTCATCTGTACTGATAACATCACGGACATACAACGCTGTCTATCTGTTTCAGGAAAGGTGTCGCCTGACTTGGATTCATTGAATCAAGATGCAGATAAGTGTTTGGAACATCAGCCGGTCGCAGTGTCGCTCACTAATAAACAACTGCTGGTGCACAGACTGCTGTACAAGTGAGAGAAGTGGGAGCCCTTCCATTGTAAGCATCCGAAAAGAAGGAATCTTCAGGATTCTGATTTATTTCCCGGGACAAAGCTGCTTCCAATGGAATAATAACCCAATGATGTGCCTGCCCCCTTTGCTGCACCCACTCATCCCCATGGATGAGAGGGATTCTCAGCAGCAGGCCTGTTGTTTCCTTCAGGTCAGGCCCCACTGACTAATTTCTTCATCACTTGCTTCCCTCCCCGGTGAAAGATGCTGGAAACGGGCCCTTTGGCCCACCAAGCTGAGGAAAGCCCAGTGAGGAGATTGAAAGGTTCTCCGTGACTTCATTAGCCAAAGGATTGTGGGTGTAGGGGAGCAGGGGAATCTTCCACACTCCACGCTGCAGTAAATGGACATGTCATGGAATCACAGAGAGATATTGGATGAAAACAGGGCCTTTGGCCCACCAAGTCTGCACGAATCATCAACCACCCATTTACACTCATCCTCCGTTAATCCCATTCTCCTTACATTCTATCAACTCGCCACAGATCCTACAATTCACCTGCACACTAGGGAAATTTGCAGTAGCCAATTAACCTACTGACCCGCACATCTTTGTGGTGTGGGAGGAAACCAGAGCACCGGAGAAAACCCACGCAGTTACAGGCTCCACACAGACAGCATTGTCTGGCTGACAGGCTGAGTGTTTCCAGCTGTTAATTAGTCGCTGATACTGTTTGGTGGAAAACATTGTTGTCGGAAGTGGGAAGTGTCTGGTGTGTAGAACTCTGTTGTGAGACCATGGTTTAGAAACATTGTCTCTCGCACCTCAGATGCTGCCTGACCCACTGAATATTTCCAGCATCGGTAGTTCTGATCACTGGAATTTGAAGATTGGTCCAGGGTCACACACGGTCGCGAGGTTCTGCATGACCTGGTGCAGTGTGAATGTGGGCAGACTGGGGAGGAAGTGGAGCTGGTGATGGTGGGTCTCATTGGATCAAGGTCTGGGGACAGGAAGGGATTCTGTAAAATGAGCACACACTTGGAAGTACGTCCAGAGCTGTTGTGATGTGGGATGGGTTGAAACCATACTGGATGGTCAGATCTCACTGAGAGAGTGGGATAGGCTGGGGGGGGGGGGGGGGCGGAGCTGCGGTTGAGGATCTGAGTGAGGAGAGGGATGTGTGAGGAGACATTGCAGAGAACCACTTTGGCCGAGGATGTTCTCAGCAGGGGGTGAGGATGTTGGTAGCATAGTGACAATGGACAAAGGTATTCCTGGAAACTGAGGTGGGGGGGGGCAGCTCTGAGATGTGATGATAAGAGGGGATTTAAAGGGCAGGAGGAACAGCAGCTGACCACTCGGCATCTCAGCTTGCAAAAATGAAGGCATTCTCTCTTCTCGGGCTGTTGGCCGTGTTGTCTGTGGTCACCCTCCATTCTGCTGGGGCAGCTGAGTGACACCAACACAAATTCTCTTGATTGGCAGTCTGGTCTCAACCCAGACCCAGAATAGGACTCCACCGAGAAGTCAGGATATATTACTGCCTGTTGTATTTATTCCAGAGGAGGCCGTGCGTGAGGCGGACGGGACCCAATCCACCTTGACGGAGCTCGAGATGCGAGAGCTGGGTAAGTTTTCACACCTCACTCTGTACCTCTCTGTACTGACCGTTTTTGGGTGAGGTTCCCCTCCCACTATTTCCCCGGCTCCGCTCTCACTCTGGGAACCACACTTGAGGGCAGAGCTCGATATGGAAAAGACAGGTTGAGCATATTTCTCCTCTCAGTCACTGACCTTCCCTACTGGCAGACCGTCGGAGACAGCACCCTGGATGGGACCCTCTCCCCAGTATCACAGCTTGACATCACTTTCTGCCCAGTCCCAGGCTGGGTTCTGGAGGTTGGGGTTCCAATGCCAGTGAATGCCCCCCAGTGTCTTCAGCACTGGGCTAGGACGGACAAAGGAGAATTTAGCATCCGTCTCTCTCAAGTCTTCATCCCAAGTCGGTGACGGTGTGCAATTCCAGAAATGTAGTCTTGATGCAGCAATTGATTGTCCATTGTAGAGCATCTCTCATCAGCTTGGAGTGGGCAGTGAATTAGGGCGGGAGATGGGGCCAGGATCGTTAACATTATTCAGTGCTCCGCTGGTGCAGATATGAAGAAGATGCTTGTGTTTGTTGAGGAGACAGGAACCAGGAACTACTCTCACATGATGAACACCAATAAATCCAGCAGGAAATTCCAGGGAAACTGCTCAACCAGAAAGTAGCGAGTGTGTGAAACCTGCTTCCACATGAAACCAATTCACGTGTTCTGATTGAGGACCTGAAAGAGCAAACGGAAGTGTTTTCTGATGGGGTGAGGTGAAGCAGGGTTGCACAGGACGTATCTGGAGCATGAACCCATCTGGAGCAGGTGGGCTGAATGGCCTCCAATGACAAAGCAACAAAGATGCCCATTGTGTTCTCTGAATCTTGGAGAATTGAGGGTATAATTGACAATGTGAGGAACTCATCTGCACTGATAACATCATGGACATACAACACTGTCTCTCTGTTTCAGATGAGATGTTGCGTCAACTCTTACCAAAGAATCAGCTTGGAGGTAAGCATTTGGAACATCAGCCGGTCGAGGTGTCGCTCACTAATAAACAACTGCTGGTGCACAGACTGCTGTACAAGTGAGAGAAGTGGGAGCCCTTCTATTGTAAGCAACTGAAAAGAAGGAATCTTCAGGATTCTGATTTATTTCCCGGGACAAAGCTGCTTCCAATGGAATAATAACCCAATGATGTGCCTGCCCCCTCTGCTTCACACACTCATCCCCAGGGATGAGAGGGATTCTCAGCAGCAGGCCTGTTGTTTCCTTCAGGTCAGGCCTCACTGACCAATTTCTTCATCACTTGCTTCCCTCCCCGGTGAAAGATGCTGGAAACGGGCCCTTCGGCCCACCAAGCTGAGGAATGCTCAGTGAGGAGATTGAAAGGTTCTCCATGACTTCATTAGCTGAAGGATTGTGGGTGTGGGGGAGCAGAGAAATCTTCCACACTCTACACTGCAGTTAATGGACAAGTCATGCAGTCACAGAGAGATATTGCAGGGAAACTGGCCCACCAAGTCCGCACCAATCGTCAATCACCCATTCACACTCATCCTCCGTTAATCCCATTCTCCTTACCTTCTATCAACTGCCTCCAGATTCTACAATTGCAGCAGCCATTTAACCTACTGACCCGCACATCTGTGATGGAGGAGGAAACCGGAATACCCGGAGAAAACCCACACAGTTACAGGCAAGAAGTACAAACTCCACACAGACAGGATTGAACCTGGGTTTCTGGCACTGTGATACAGCTTCTGTTTATTTACTTATTCCAAGATCTTGGCTGACAATCCAGTGCCACCTCGTAGGAACATTTCACCTTTGTCTTTTGCCAGAGACAGTAAACTGTGACCCATCTGCTCCCAGGGAAATTATCCTCAGTATCTGAGTCAATATTCATCCCTTAAACAACTTTACTAATATAAGTGCCCTGGTGATGATCACATTTCTGTCAAACCTCGCTCAGGGCAACTTACTGCAGGTTTTCTGCATCCTGTGTGTGCGCTTAAATAGATATTTACTGGAGGGGGAGCTGAGGTGCAATGGAATGATGTGTGAGGTGTAGAAATGGAAATCATTCTTTACAAAACAGAGAGTCCCAAATACTAACCGGAACCATTCTCATCCTGTTTACAGAGGAGTTGAAGAAATGATTCTTGTTCCATTGTAAGTTTCTCCTTTCAATGAATAAAACAAAATTTAAGTGAAATGACTGTCAGAAGGACAATACTGGAGTATTGACAGCATCACAACGGGATCAGATATTTCTGCCACCCATGGAATGTGACTCAGTTTGAGGGCTGGTGTCCCAAAAGATGTTTGGGAAATGATTCCTGATCACAATATCTTCTCCATTATGTGTACAACATGTTTATAATAGTTTCATGCAACAAATAACCCAATTATTCTTACAATTCTCCTGCCAACAATCACTAACCTACCTTTCAACATGCTAATGATGCTGTACCCAAAATTCTACACCTTTGAGGTAGGATGTTAATATAATCTGTTTCTCCACAGGAGACCCTGGCTGATCCCACTTGCTCCCATAACCTTTGATAAATCAGGCAACTAAATTCCTTGGAAAAGAATTGATGTTCCTTTAACATTGGCTTGTTGCAAAAAAAATTGTTTCAGACTCCCCACACTACACTTCCGTAATTAACCAATCATTGTTCCTCATTATCATGAAATGTTTACTGTTTCGCTTGACCTGATGAATGCTTCCAGCATTTTCTGTTTTTATACTTTACATCTCAGCCGAAAGAACAAGGGTCCCAGGTGCAAGTCATTGAAAGTGGGATAACATGTTGAGAGAGGAGTTAGTGAAGCATGGGAGATATTGGAATTCAACGACTACAAAGGTTGGGAAGTTATTTTGAACTTTCACAAAATTTAGACAATTGTCAGAGTTTGTGTCTCATCCTGGTCACCAGAAAGCAAGTGCAGCGGAAAAGAACAACGAGAGAGTTTCCGGGTATGAGATATTCCAGCTACAGGTTTAGTCTGGAACAGATCTGGTTTTTCCCCTTGGAAAACAGAAGGTTGAGAGGACGTTGGATAGAGCTGTACAAGCCGATGGTTTTTGATCCAATAAATAGAAGCTGCTCCCATCATCACGTAGCTCACAGATTAGGGGATAGAGATTTAAAGTGAGATGCAAAAGATACAGGGCTTTGTGAGGAAGAGCTGTCTTACTCAGAGGTCAGTGATGATCTGTAACTCCCTGCCTGGATGTGAGTGGAAACAGTTGATCAGAGCTTCCAAAAAAGGAATAGGTAGATCTTGGAGGGAAATAACTTACAGGGCTATGAGGAAAATGTGAGGAAATGTGACAGACAAGATTTCTCTGCAAGGAGACTTTATGAATTCCAAAGGTGGAATAATCTCCCTCTTGCCACAACAACTGACTCTTAGCGCAGGTAGTAGAGCAGTGAAACCGATAGTGCCTTTTCCATTTTTATATGGTTCCCACAATGGAATGTCCAAGACTGAATTCTGCACAGAAATGAGAAGGCAGTGTTTGTAGTCTAGAGTAACAGAAGGTGTTTTCAGAAATGCAAGTGATGGATCATGAATTGATGAAACACAAGTTTGAAATAAAAATTCTAAAATACGAATGGCAGAAAGATGTAATTCTCTCTCCTTTCTTTTTAAATCAGGGGTCCATCATCACCACCACTACCGGCATCACCGGAAGATGAAGCCGTGAACCAGCACTGAGTGAGTACAAGTCATTTTCTCTCTTCTCCCGGAGCTTCAGCTCAGCTGCCCAATGATAGTCTTGTGGAAATGTCCTTTTGCTGGGAACTGGAACTTTCAGGCCTGTTAAAAGGATTAGGGATTACCATGCCCCTCCATATGCACTAATAGATCAGCGTAAGCAGTGCATGATGTTAGAACTCTTACCTGAGTCAGTGGGTTGTAGGTTGTTCTACACCAGAGGTTTGAAGTTTCTCGGCTGAAACTTGTCTGTGGTACAGAAGAGAGCCACAATTTCACAGGTGCCATCTTTTACGTGTGGTGTTAAATCAAGGTTCTGTCGGCCATCTGAAGTGAATGTAAAAGGTCCTGTATGATTTGATAAGGAGAGTTCCCCTTGGAGTTCAGGCCAACATCAGGCAGCACAGTGGCACAGAGGTTGGTGCCGCTCCCTCACTGCTCCCGGAATCAATCCTGACCTTGGCTGCAGTCCTTTTGGAGTTTGCATGTTCTCCCTGTCACTGTGTGGGGTTCCTCTGGGTGCTCTGGTTTCTCAACTCTGTCCTGAAAGGGTAATGACTCATGTTGGGACAACTTAGTTTTCGATTCTGGAGAAACAGCTTCCCATCATCTTTGCTGTCAATTCCTCTCAATACCTTGCTTGTCCCATTACCTGCAGCAAGTGTACCAAAGGACTAATATTTACCTTCTGTCTCATGCAGGTTGATCGATCTGATTCACCCGGGAGAGAAGGACCGTTTAATGAATGCTGAAACTCTGAACGACAACGCCGGCTGTTCTTCTACGTGTGCTGACATTGAGGAATCGCCAGTCGTGCTTTAACAAGTGAAATCTGTGCTGCTGAATTACAAATTTCTGCCAGGTCAGTGCGACTCTGAGACACTGAATGACATCAACATCATTCAAGTGCAAGTGTGAAAATTAGACCAAACACAATGATTAAAATTTGATATTTTAAATTACAGTTCAGGTTATCCAAAAAACGCCTGAAAACATCAAACATTTTAATGCCACATGTCTGTCCCGGGCACAGGGCAGAACCCTGGAGAACACTGCTGGTTGGATCCAATAACAATTGGCTCCACTCAGCCTTTCTTTTAAACAGGAACAAAGACTGAATTAGTGATGGATAAAATTCTGATTCTGAAACATTCCAAAATTCTGCAAAGTTTAATCCATATCAGTGATGGAATCAGTGTCTCTGCTTCTTCCTTCCCTTGCTTATCTGTATGCTCGATATAACCTAAGCAAAGCAATTTAAAAAATAAGTGCATCAAACAGTTGTTTCTCATTTTTTCTGAGATTACTTGTTACTTTTGGCCCCCAGTAGTTCACATTGCTGCAGCACGGCCCGTCAGTATTTGGTGCTCTTTCCACAGCTGCACCATCGTAACTTGTATCTGGGCAGCACTCTTACTAATGAGCACACCTCCTGTTCCTCTAATGTTTGCAGGGAGTCTGGGACCAGGGCTCATGTCTGAAGATAAGGGGTGAATCATTTAAGCATGAAATGAGGAGGGATTTCTTCCCCCAGAGATTTGTGCCTCTGGATTTCCCTAACACAGAAAAATTATATATACTCAAGAAGTTGACTGGAGACACAAGAGACTGCAGATGCTGGAATCTGGAGTCTCTTTCGATTCCTCCCACTTTCTGCAAATCAAAGGTGTTGCCATTGGGATTCACATGGGCCCCATCTACGTCTGTCTTTTCGTTGGCTACGTGAAGCTCTCCATGTTCCAAACCCTCTCTGGTACTCCTCCCCAACTCTCTCTCCGCTACATCAACGACTGTATTGGTGCTGCCTCCTGCATTCATGTGGAACTCGTCAATTTTATCAGCTTTGCTACTGACCAGCATCCCACCCACAACCCCCCCTGCCCCTTCCCCAGATCCATCAGCTGCCTCCTCTGACCATCATCTCTCCCTTATCTGGCTCCACTCATCATCTTCCACCTCCCCTTCTCCTACTTGGCTCCATCTGTCCATCCTCCCCTACCTCACCTGCTTCTACCTATCACCTACCAGCCTCTGTCTCATCCCTCCCTCTCACCTCCATGTCCAGGCTCTCTCCCCTCTACACCTTCAGTCCTGATGCAGGGTCCTGACCCAAAAAGTCGACAATTTCTTTGCCTCCATAGATGCTGCCTGACATTGAGTTCCTCCGCAAATTTCATTTTTTTTGTTCAAGAAATTTACATTGTTGACAAGGCTTGAAGGATCAAGTGGTATGTGAAGAAAGCTGGAAAAGGGTTCTGAGTTTGGATAATCAGACATGATCATTTGACTAGCCTGCTCCTATTTTCTATCTTATGATATAAAACTACCTCAGCAAGGAGCAGTAGCAAACAACACTGGGTAATGACTTGTTGTATTGATCACTGAAGGAAACGTCTTATGACAGCACTTCAACATAGATTCTTTCGTGAAATATATTGTCTGTACATGCTCATAGAAACTGTGTACGGACACTGAGGAAAAGACAAAGGTGGTCAAATGTTTGCTAAAGCTGGATTTTAATAATAGAGTGAGTATCTGAATTTGGGGAGGCAGGGTGTGTGGGTGGAGAGGGATGCAACTCCAGAAGGCAAGGCTCAGGCAAATTGAAGGGTTGAAGGCCTGGAGGAGGTTACCGGGAGAAGGAGGGGTTTCAAAACAAGAATGCAAACATTTACTTGTTGGCAGTGGTGCACAAAGAACCAGTGTCCAAAGGGATGATGGATTGGCAGCACCTGATGCATAAAAGCAGCACAGCTTTGGATGAGCCACATTTAGAGGCTGAAAGGTTGGAAGGTGGCAAGGAAAGCATTGTGCAATTGGGTCAAGAAGTAACAAAGGCACGAATGAGGATTTCTGTGGCAGATATGTTAATGCTGTGACAGAGATGTCCAACGTTACAAAAGTGTCAGTACATGGTCTTTGTAATGGATGGGACAGAGTGTTGCAAGCTCAGGGTGAAGATCCATCTAATCCACCCACCTTTAAGGGGGATGAAGGTTCTTCACTCTGTCAGTATTTAATTCCACCATCAGTCCCTTCTGTGGCTCAGGCAGCTGAATGGCCCTCCTGCTCTTCACACCACTTCTTCAAATCCTCAGGACTGTCACTGACTCTCACAGAACCTCTCCTCCAGAGTGCATATTCCCATTATTGTTGGCCTGCTTGAACCTCCATATGCTGTAGAGGGGGAGAAAGTTGGCTAGTGCTTGTTGGTCCACTTTATCTCATGTAGATTTGAATGGCATTTTTCCCCTTAATAGAGAAAGAAATTGAGCTTTTAGGACAAGGCAGGAAGCTGACAATCTGTAATGAAGACCATAGTTAAGTCTCCATTTGGGCAAATATTAAATATTTTATTATTCATTCCTGAGGGTGTCAATTGCAAACACAGCATTAATTGTGTCTCCCCGGATGCCCTGTTGAGTACTTTGCCAGGATGTTCCAATGTTGTACCAGGAATGACATCCTATACAGGCAGGACCAGCTAAGAAGCTGCAGAGAGTTGTGGACACAGCCCAGCGCATTACGGACACCAGCCTCCCCTCCTTGGACTCTGTCTTTACCTCTCGTTGTCTTGGTGAAGCAGCCAGCATAATCAAAGACCCCACCCACCCGGGACATTTGCTCTTCTCTTCTCTCCTCTTCCATCAGGTAGAAGATGCAGGAGCCTGAGGGCACGTACCACCAGACTTAAGGACAGCTTCTACCCCACTGTGATAAGACTATTGAACGGTTCCCTTATACAATGAGATGGACTATGACCTCACGATCTACCTTGTTGTGATCTTGCACCTTATTGCACTGCACTTTCTCTGTCGCTGTGACACTTTACTCTGTACTGTTATTGTTTTTACCTGTACTACATCAATGCACTCTGTACTAACTCAATGTAACTGCACTGTGTAATGAATTGACCTGTACGATCAGTATGCAAGACAAGCTTTTCACTGTACCTTGGTACAAGTGACAATAATAAATCAATACCAATAAGAACAGCAAACTCTTCTTTAAAAGACGGCTGAACCCATTTTGCTTTCTGAGATTTCCTCTTTATCTTTAATGAATCTTGTTATTTACTTCTGAATTGATGTTTGTAAATTGCTGTGGTGAATTCCAGTCTGGATTATTAGACCAGGAGAAAATAAAGCACATCCCCAGTACTATTTGAAGGGCAGGGAATTTTCTGTGCCTTAGGCACCTTTCTTCCCAAGCACAACCACATGCAGGTTAGCTGGTCAATTCCCCAACAATTTGACATTTGTGTTACACATTAAGAGCCTTATGAAGTCCACAGTAACTCAGTGCATTTTGTTAAGGTGGAACACAGGCATTTTTCAGAAGGCATTTTATTCACACATTTATTGTCCTACCACTCTTCCATTCCATCCTCTTCAGCATGGGTTTGCACACTACAAGTTACTAATTGTTTCCAGGCAAAATCTGTTATCTCACATTCTCTCTGCGTCATCCCACAGAGTTAGATTGTACAGACACTGATCTGAAGTGCAATGTGAATAATAACATACTTTCACATAGAACATGAGCAACTGATTAAAGAAAGAACCATTTTCAGAAGTGCAGAATCTACCACAGCAGAACGTTAACCGCTGGACTCTTGTTGATAAATGTCATCAACTGATAACACATTGCTGGAAATTTGCATACTTCCTCCGCTATTTGCTTAGACAGAGAACATCTACTGGGGCTGCAGACACGTCCGTCTGCACATTACTCCAGTTTGCACAAGCTCACACTGCTAATTCCCTCAGTTAGGAAATCCTACCTGAATCTTTCAATAACTGTCACAATTCTGAACATCAAGGATTGATCAGCTGATGGTCACAGTAAAGGTACCAAGTTTGGACATGCACACAGTTAGGCATTCATTTGATAAGAACACACAACTGCTGCAGGGAGTGGAGGATGTGGGCCTTGGGCACCAGCCCCTTTGCACCAGAGGGTTCCTCTTGTCCTCTGCAGATTAGGTAGCTCTCCATTCCGATGGCCCTGGCTGCCAGATAATCCATCCACACATCATCTCCAATGTGCACGGCCTGGTTGGGCTCCACTTGGGCAAGGCTCAGAGCTGCATTGAAGATTCGTTGATCTGGCTTGGCGGCTCCAACATCTTCTGACGTCAACACAAACTTGAAATACTGCCGCAGGTTACAATTGGCTAAAATCTGCTCCAGGCGGCAATCAAAGTTGGAAATCACTGCCATGCTGATGCCCAGATTCCTACAATGAATCAGGGTGTCCTTCACATCACCAAACACCTGCCAGTTGCCAGCACTGCAGAACTGTCGATAAAGGTTCATTGCCAGAGGGGACAGTACACGCTCATCGCTCACTCCACAGAGACAGAAGGTCTTTTTGACCACATCTATCCACCACTGGTGGGAGCTCAGACCCCGGCCTCGGCCATAGTTGGGGAGGAACTTCTCTTGCATTTGCAAGGCGGCTTGGAATGCTCTGTCAAGAGCTTTGGCCTCCAGCTGGATTCCGTGGAGCTTGGCTTCCGAGGAGTACAGCTCACCAACTGAATGGCATACTCGGAGCAGAGTGCCTTTCACATCCCAGGTCAGGAACTGGGGCCTCATCCTCTCATCAACCAGTAATGACTGTGATTATGCTGTGAAAAATTTTTAAAAAAATGCACTTACACAATGCCTTTCAAAAGTACAGGACATCCTTAAGAGCTTTACAGCCAGAAGAGTACTGTTTGAATGTGGTTGCTGCTTAAGCACAAACTATAGTAGCTAATTCCCGCCCAGAAAATTCCGTAAATAACAAGATGATAATAAGAAGACAAGGACCTGAACATTGTGCAGTCATGAGATGGGGACAGATATTTTGTGTACTTTTCAACACCACTGACGTTACTGGGTGTCTGAAGCAGCTTTGCAACCTCTACATACAATGCGTGAACTGGACACGTAATGGCTTGGCTCTTTAGTGAAACAAATTACAGAGTTATCATTGGCACACCTATCATCTGAAATTGGAATTAATACAATTAATTTTATGTAAAATCATTTACAAAGAGGGACAGAAAGATAGTATTGAAAAAGAGAGACAGAATATTAAATTTACCTTCTTTCAAATCTGAAATAAAAATTTAATGTGAACTGCACACTTATAAAAGTAAAACCTTCATAGCCACAAATACTGTTTTGCACCAGCCCTACATGTTTCTCGCAAGTTGTGTGGGTAACCAGCAAATATTTACCACCATGTCACTTCCTTGCATGGATTTCAATACCGTATCTCAGGGTGAGGAGCAGATGGAGGGAAGATTGTAAAGGAACACAGCAACATCTAGACTTCCTCTCTGAAATTCACATCTGCAACTCAGCTGACTGTAACATTGGTGCTAGATTTGAGGTCTTAGAACGTACTTTTCTCAGGTCTAAAGCTGTGCTGGTTTATTGGAAATGGATGTTTAGTGGAAGGCCCATCCTCTCATACAGTTCAGGGAAGGAATCAATGATAGTTTGGTGTTCGGTCACCAAGTGTCCACATTTGCAACAATTGCCTGCACGTTGTAACTCATTGACTGAAATTGGTATGATCTTGGTCCTGTTGTGGAAGAGACAAATGTTGAATATTTCCCCTCATAGTGTAGATTATATCCACTCCAGTCAGTAAATATCATTGGGGAAAGGGTTGGTGTGATATCAGTGCCTTGCTAGATCCCAGTCTGTAGGGTTCTCCACCCTCCTGTATGCATCAGAGGCATGGACAACTTACAGCAGGCACTATGGAGAACTACCTCCTGCAAAATGTTTCTGTTCCATTGGCAGGATAGGCAACCAATGTTATCATCATCTCCCTGGCCCCAAGTCAACATCTCTAGTACTGGGTCATACCCATCACCTTGCTTTCAACATAACTATAACAACATGTATTTCTACAGTACCTTTAAAGTCATCAAAGGTCATAAAGTATTTTTTTAGGTAATGCAGACTGTTACGGACTCAGTGAATGTCCCTTTAAGATAGAGTTTGTGTGTGTGTGTGTGCTTACGTCAATAGAAGATAAAGGACGTAATGATGTTGTTGAAGAAGTCAGAAGAAGAAAAGAGAGAGAGAGAGAGAGAGAGAGAGAGACAGACAGACACCAGCCTGCTAGTGTTCTCTATCGATGGATGAGAAACAATAACTGTGTCTGCCACAGAAATCCATGTATGGAAATTGGAAGTAATCCGGTGGAGTTCACTTTGTTGCTGACCTGTAGAAGGAAACAGGTATTTGTGTGGACGACCACGATTCGGATGCTTTTCGGGGTGAGGAAGTCACTACCGAGTAAACGCTGAAGTGTCGTTTGGGTTCCATCGTGGAACATTTGGATTTCGTAATTACTCTCTATGATTCTCTACATCTACGTCTTATCTTCAGACAACGGTGGTTGTTGAAGAAGTTTTTGCTCATGTTTCACCTTATGGCTTGCGGAACTGAACTTTAAGAACCATTCCTGGACTTGGAGTTTGGGACTTTGCCACGCACACACACGAAGAGTTTAGTTTTAGGGGTTAATGTTCAAGGTTTAATATTTTTAAATTTCTAACATACTAACATTTTTACTTCTATTTTTCGTATTATCATAAGTAGTGATTAATAAAATAGTTTTTAATACCGAATCATGACTCGGTGTGTTTCTTTTGTTGCTCGTTCGTGACAAGACACAGATAAGGACGTATTAG
Organism: Pristis pectinata; assembly: GCF_009764475.1. Classification (NCBI taxonomy): domain Eukaryota; kingdom Metazoa; phylum Chordata; class Chondrichthyes; order Rhinopristiformes; family Pristidae; genus Pristis; species Pristis pectinata. Next base: position 29,089,630 of record NC_067427.1, read on the forward strand.
GACAGGTTACCAAAAACCTGTTCAAGAGTGTTTCTAGCATATGCTTTAAAAAAATGAAAAGGAGATTGAGGAAGAGAGCTTGGTTGTGACACCAGAAGCCAAATGGAGCAATGAAGTTTGCAGATGATCATAAAATCTTACACGGAGGAGTGCAGGCACCACGGAAGGTTGCAGGGATATATAAAAGAATGCACATTTAATTTTATCTTACAGGTGATTTGTGTCCTCAGTTTTTGAACACGGTTATTCCAGTGGATAACCCTTTAATTCCTACAAACTCCAGAACAGTCCTGGCAGCCCAAATAGAAATAAAAAAAATATAATTGCTGTTGGTAAAGAACTGGTTTAGCTGAACAGAAAGCATTGATGTTTAGTGGACAACAAGAATTCAGTGGTGAAATATATGAAATACTATAGAAAGCCATTCAGCCTACTCAATAAGGTCTTGGCTGACCCTTTGGTGCTAGTTTCCTGCACTAAACCATTTCCCTAGATTCCTTTATTAGCTAAGAATCTATTGATCTATGGCTTGAATATGGTCAGCGACCCCTTGGTTCCAGACAGCCCAGCCAGAGGAAATGTGAACCCTTAAATCTAACTTATCAAGCCCTATGAATAATATGGTAATTTCAATAACATCACCCAAATGAATACAGACCTTAATCGCTCCTTTCACAACAAATCCACCATACCGGGAAACAGTATAGTGAACCTTTGTTGCACTCATTCGATTACAAACATATCCTTCTTAGATACAGTGACAAGACCTTACACAATATTCCAGATGCAGACTCACCAGGGACCTATATCATCGAGCAAGGTGTTACTCATATCTTCCAATACAATTGTTTACATTTGGCTTTCTAGTTATTTACTGAACCTGCAAGTTAGCATTCAAAATTCATGTGCAAGTACATGCAGATCCCTCTGAACATAACACCTTACAATCTCGCCTTTTGTAAATATGCAATATTCCTTTTTTACTAAAATGGATTACCTTGCAATTACTCCATCTAGCACATTCTTGCCCATTCACTTGTCCAGTTTAATTCCTCCAAAGCCTATCTGCATCCTCCTCATGACCAATACAGCCTCCAAGTTTTGTATTATAAGCAAGCTTAGATATATTGCACTTGATTTCCTCAGTCAAATTATTGATAAAGGCTGTGAACAGACTGATCCCTGCAGCCCCCACCAGACACAGCCTCCCAACCCAAAAACACTGCCTGATCTGCTGATGTTTCCAGCAATTTGTTTTATTCTAGCATCCGCCGTTTTTTTTAATATTTTCATTGATTGGTCAATAGCATAAATTGAGGTTTTCCAAGCCACTGGTATCCCCCGGAACCCAGTGAGCTTAGAAAACTTTAAAACCTATGTTGGAAGCCAGTGATCGCATTACATTTTCCTCGTGATCGGGATTGTTAGAAGTTTTTCCGCGCTATTTGAAAATTGCCCACTTGTTACCTTTGGGATATTTACACCACCCTCCATCACGAGGTAAAAGATCATATTACCCGAGGAAACGAGGCCGAATAGCTGATTCTATCCATTACGTTGTTTCCCCGCCCCAACCCGTCCCACCTCCTCATCCCACTTACATTTGACCAGTTCGTTGTTGTATGTCTGCAGCGCAGCCCCCTGCTGGGTCATGGCAGCGGCTCCGGGCCGCTGTCTCCCCGTTCCCGCCGCCCCGGTGCCCGCGCCGCTCCCGCCAGCCGTCTCCCGGCAACAACCAACCGCCGCCCCGCCCGCCGTCATCAGCCTGCGACCTGAAGTCGCATTGATTTGACGTACAGCTCTTCGCCGCTGCTTTTCATCATGATATCGTCTCTCAGAAAGTCCCCCCCTCCCGGTTACTTGCCCCCAGGCTGATTCGGAACCGCTTTGCGACGGGCTTTGCTGACAGACGAGTAATCAGGACAGTTTGAAAAAGCCAAAGTGTTTAAATTTTCACACATGCGCATTGCGCCTCCTTCGAGCCTGCGGGTTGCGTGGTTGGTGCGCATGCGCGGCTGGAGGCGGCGAGCAATGGCGGCGGGAGGTCGCGGAGCGCGGGAACTGGGTTTGTCAGCCGCCTGGACCCGGCTGAGCGTCGGTCTGGGACCCGGCTCCCTCGGAATGGTATGATGCCCAGCAACTGAGGAGCTCGCCTACTGGGGCAGGGTGGGGCAGGGTAGGGTAAGTAGGAGAGAGAGACACACACATAGTCCGTCCCAGGGATGGAGGGACGGGTGGAGGGACAAGAGGAGGAGGTGGATGGAGCTGAAGCGAAGGAGGGAAGAAAGGAAGCAGTGGAATGAAAGAGGGAGGGCGTATGGTGCTGGATGAGGAGTGGCATGGAGAGGAGGCTGGGATGGAGTGTTTCCCATCGGGTGAAATGTTATTATTTTTATCTCTTTCGTTATTATGTATATGATAGTATATTTTATCAATTAAGAGACGACCTTTTATGATAATTCCGTTCATATTAATCCACTCTTGATTGTGTTGACTGCAAGAAGCTGAATGCACAGCAAAATTGTGGTAACCCACTATCCCATTGGAAATCCTGATGGTTTGGCGCTTGGCTCACTGGGCTGTGGTTTCTCTGCACCATCAAAGTCAGCGGAGTCCTGTTTTCCATGCTCACTTTAACTCACCAGGTCACGAGGCATGGGATCCATGGAGACTTCGTTGCATGGATTCGGAATTGACTTGCCCACATAAGGTAGAGGGTGGTAGTAGAGGGAGAGTATTGTGACTGGAGGTTGTTGACTAGTGGTGTTCTACAGGGATCTGTTCTGGGACCCCTGCTCTTTGTGCTTTTTATAAATGACTTGGATGAGGAAGTGGAGGGATGGCTTAGTAAGTTTGCAGATGACACGAAGATTGGAGGTGTTGTGGATAGTGTAGAAATTTGTTGTAGGTTACAATGGGATATAGACAGGATGCAGAGTTGGGTGGAGAAATGGTCGATAGAGTTCAATCTGGAAGAGTGTGAAGTGATACATTTTGGAAGAATGAACTTGAAGGTGGAGTACAAGGTTAACAGGATTCTTAGCAGTGGAGGAACAGAGGGATCTTGGTGTCCAAGTCCATAGATCCCTCAAAGTTGCCTTGCAAGTTGATAGGGTAGTTAAGAAGGCATATGGTGTGCTGGCCTTTTAGTCGCAGGATTGAGTTCAAGAGCTGCAAGGTAATGTTGCAGCTCTGTAAAACTCTGGTTAGACTACACTTGGAGTATTGTGTTCAGTTCTGGTCACCTCATAATAGAAAGGATGTGGAAGCTGTAGAGAGGGTGCAGAGGAGATTTACCAGGATGTTGCCTGTATTAGAGAACATGTCTTATGAGGAAAGGTTGAGTGAGCTGGGCTTTTCTCTTTGGAGCAATGCAGGATGAGAGTCGACTTGGCAGAGGTTTATAAGATTATGAGGGGCATAGATAGTGGACAGCCAGCACCTTTCCCTAGGGTGGCAATGCCCAATACCAGAGGACATTAGTTTGAGGTCAGAGGAGGAAAGTTTAGGGGCAGATATCAGAGGTAGGTCTTTTACACAGAGAGCAGTGAGTGCCTGGAACGCAGTGCCGGGGGTAGTGGTAGAGGCTGATACAATAGGGAAATTTAAAAGACTCTTAGATAGGCACATGGATGAAAGAAAAATGGAGGGATATGGGGTGTGTAGGAGGGAAGGGTTGGATTAACGAAGGAGCAGGTGTTTATATAGATTGGCACAGCATCGTGGGCCCAAGGGCCTGTACTATTCTATGTTCACTGGAAAAATTATTATACTACTCTAATATTTTTCTTGAGAAAGTGAATTAAAAGTGTGTTGGAGCATTGATACGAATGGCATCCAGAAGTACTGAAAATCTGTCAGTCCGGCACTACCCAAGTTCCAAGCATGCTGGATTAATGGAGTTTCACTGTATTTTCTCCCTTATGCCACTTATTTGATTAAGCTGTGTTTCAATTGCCTGCCTTTAAGATTCAATTAATAGTCATTGCATTGCAAAATTATTTGGTTCACTTTGCCTGATGTGGTTCTAATTGTTTTTTGAGGAAGTGCAATGAAACTGAGTTCATGGTGTTTAAACTTGTTTTTCAGGAAGCTTCTGGATTGGAAAGTCATGAATTTCTGGAGGATGAACTACGAGCTGCATTGGAAATTTTGCGAGGCTACGGTTTGCACACGGTGCTCGTGGAATGGTTCATGGAGGTGCTGCAGGTAGAGCTTCAGGGGAAGGTTGCAGCAGAGTTCTGGGACTTCCTTACACAAAGGGAGAACATGGTGACAGAACAACAGCGCTCGAAGCTCCTGCACGATGCTTTTTGTATGTTAAATCAAAGGCTAGCACCATATCTACGTAGCCTGAAGTATTTGGAGATTTGGCATGAAGAAGGACTGATTAACACTGTAGGACCTGGAACACTAAGGGACAAAGTCTGCAACATGGTTAAAGCTGTGTTATTCTTCTCGAGTGTTCAACCCTTCCAGGAGATTATACATGAGTTTTATACTCGTGCTTTCAGTATCTATGTACACCGTGACAAGAGTCTGCGGAATAGAGATAGTTTGAGTGAAGAAGATGATGAAGGAACTGTGGATGAAATGGAACTGATGACATGTGCAGGCTGCTGTTCAGAGAAAGAGAACTGCTGGTGTGGCACTGCAATGGAACAGTTCACACAAGTCAATCATATATTGTAGGTACCGTAGTTTTTAATCCACCACTTAAACAGTTTGCCAGTTGCTCCCTTTGGTAAACAAAAACCTGCACAATGGATGGATATAAATCATTGTTATTCTAATGTAGATATTGTATATGATGGGAATAATGTGAGCAAGATAAATAATGTGAAAATGTAATAGTTCCAACGGAGTTTTCAGAGGATTACAAAACATTGTGCTTCTGTGCCATTTGAGATGTTTTACATAGGAGAAAAGTTCAATGCTCGGTCTGATTGCTTGAATAATTCCTAGATTTTTAAGCGTGGTATTTCTCCTCAATGCTTGCAGTTTTCCACTATTGGTGGATTTCCTGTTGCCAGGTCTTGACTAGTAGACAGGATGTGGGTGAGAACTGTGAAGGATAGCGTGTGATGAATTGTGTATGTTTTGCCGGTAGCAAAGCAACATGTTATGTTTCCAAGGAGTATCTTAAAATTGTAATTTGAAAAGTTGGGTGAGTGTATAATTAGTCAATTGAACAGATGTATTCTTTGGTACTTTCAGAAATACTGGATTATAGGTGCTAAGGCATTTGCTGGCAAAAGTAACTAAGGTTATGGTGTTAATCTAGCATTTTATAGCAGTCAAACACTTTGGGGGAAAAATAATAGAAACTATTATTTGCTGATGCACCCTATAGGTTGGAAAATAGTCTATAAATCTTTGCCCACTTGGGGTCTTAATATTTCATCTGGAAGGTCACAAATCCAACGGTATGAAAATCCCACTGAATTATACTGGAAATGTCATCTGATTTTGTGTTCAGATCTCTGGGGTGGGATTTGAAACCATGACATTCTAGTGAAAGGAGAGAGTACCACTTCTGTCATTTCAACCCTTCATTAAATTAATACATAGAATATCACAGCACAGTACAGGCCCTTCGGCCCACAATGTCGTGCCGACATTTTATCCTGCTACAAGATCTATCTAACCCTTCCCTCCCACATAGCCCTCCGTTCTCTATCATTCATGTGTCTATCTAAGAGTCTCTAAAATGTCTCTGATGTATCTGCCCCCACAAACTCTGCTGACAGTGCGTTCTATGCACCCACTACTGTGTTTAAAAAAAACTTACCCCTGACATCCCCCTTATATCTTCCTCCAGTCACCTAAAAATTATGCTCCCTTGTGTTAGCCATTGTCACCTTGGGAAATAGTCTCTGACTGTCCACTCAATCTATGCCTCTTATCATCTTGTACACCTCTATCAAGTCATCTCTCGTCGTCCTTCTCTCCAAAGAGAGAAGCCCTAGCTCGCTCAACCTATCCTCATAAAACATGCTCTCCAATCCAGGCAACATCCTGGTAAATCTCCTCTGCACCCTCTCTAAAGCTTCCACATCCTTCCTATAATGAGGCGACCAGAACTGAACACAATACTCCAAGTGTTGTCTAACCAGAGTTTTATAGAGCTGCAACGTTACCTTGAATTCAATACCCCGACTAATGAAGGCCAACACACCATACGCCTTCTTAACAACCCTATCGACCTGTGCGGCAACCTTGAGGGATCTATGGACGTGGACCCCAAGATCCCTCTGTTCCTCCACACTGCTAAGAGTCCTGCCATTAACCTTGTATTCTGCCTTCAAATTCATTCTCCTGAAGTGTATCACTTCACAATTTTCTGGGTTGAACTCCATCTGCCACTTCTCAGCCCAGCTCTGCATTCTATCAATATCCTGTTGTAATCTACAGCATCCTCTACACTATCCACAACACCACCAACCTTTGTATCATCAGCAAACTTACTAACCCATCCTCCCTCATCCAAGTCATTTATAAAAATCACAAAGAGCAGTGGTCCCAGAAGACATCCCTGCGGAACAACACTGGTCACCAATCATTTTGCTTTTTAATTGTTTTTTTAAACTATTATTGATGAGATTGGTGAGATCCAGTGACTAATAATTTTAAACAGTAAACAGTCTTTGTGAACCTTAAAAAACACTTAAGAGATAAAGCATGGAAACATGCCCTTCTGCCCACCATCTCCATGCCAATTATTGAATATCCATCTATACTAATCCCTATTCCAGTACTTGACTGTTGCCTTCTATGTCTTGACAATTCTAGCGGCCTTTGCAAATACTTAAATGTTGCGAGTCTATCTTTGATTAATTCCTGCTTTTCCAGGTGTAGATTAATCCTGTCCCTCAGGATTGTCTCCAATTGCTTCCCTACCATTGTTGGATTTGCAGGCCTGTAATATCCCTGCTGCCCTTCTTGAATAAACATTTGCTGTTATCCAGTCATCTGACACCTCACCTGGTGGCCAGTGAAGATTTAAAAATTTCAGTCAGAGCACTGGCAATATCCTCCTTGCCTCCCATACCATTTTGGGATACATCTCATTAGGCCTTGGGGATTTAACCCACTTTTAAACTGGCTAAGATATCTAATACCTCCTTTTTAATGGTAACTTGTTCTAGAATGTTGTCATCTACCTGCCTGAATTCTCCAACTGCAGTGTCCTTATGTTTGGTGAATACAGATGAGAAGTATTCATTTAATTCTTGACAAAGGGGAGTGCTCCATTTCAAATGAACAGAAATTCTCTTGGATCTCCTTGGACTTGGGACCTAGTTGAGATTTTGGACAAAACGAGGAGCAAAATATTAAGTGTTTATGTTCGTAGATTGAAAACTTCAGGAGAATTCAAAAGATTACTCTGGTTTAAGAGGTTTTGTCACTTATAATGTTGGGGGAAACACACTAAAACATTGTGAGGATTACCAAGGTCTGTTTAAAAAAAATCTAAAGACAAGCTAATGACTACCAAGAGGAGGGGGAAAAAAAATCTACATTTTCCTTAATTGCACTTTCACACTATTATTAAAATTGGTAAGACTTGTTGCATGATAATTAACCAAAACCTGCCTTTTGTGGCAATTGTGAAATACCAAAAATATTGTTGTACTCACAAATATAAGTGCTCATGTTTATATTAATTGAAATGCTATAGAATTTCCATGAATTGTAAAATTACAAAAAATGGTAGGCTACCATCTCACCTGTCATTAATAATATTTCAGGGAATTGAGGACAAGTGAAATTTGCTATTGTGGGGTCAGCTGAAGTGAATAAAATGTATTTCTTTTTAAGAGTAGGCTACGCAAGCATGAGGAAGAAATGTTAGGATTTGATTTTTTTTTGAGTAGGCTTACATGGAATGTAAGCACAGTGAACTTATTAAGCTGAATGACTTCTTTCTGTCATGTACATTCTGTAATTTCTGAAAATTAGTTCTGATTAATCATTGATCAGTTTGTCCTATCATGTGACTGAAACAAAATGAAGCCCTGTATTAATCTGTGTTCAACCAGTATTGTTCTAATGTGGATAGATTTATTTAACCACCAAGGGTAATCCTGATTGACTATTGTGACTATCTTTTTACTACCCATCACAAAAGACAGTTGGTGGCTATTATGTTGAACATCTAATACATCCCATTATTGTCCATGTAAGTTCATAATTTTGAAGTTTGGGAAAAGATATATTTCTTCATCATCAAGTTGTGGAGATCATGGGTCACAATCTCAGAAAAGATGCAGAGGCTGATTATTCTTTAAAATTAATGTGCATTGAGTTTCACCAGTCACAATAATAGCTTGGTAACGTCATTATAAAAGGAAAATGTGGTCTACCCAGTCTGTTCCTTGCAAATAGTGCTGTCTTCTTTATCTCTAGTTTATATATTCCTCACCTTAACCAAAATGGTGCAGTTCAAGCATCACTGGGGTCTTAACCAGCAACTGTCTGTGTTGAAATTGGATTCTATTTCAAATATGGTTGATATTCAGTTATTAGAGAGAAAATATTATTAGAGGGTTCAGAAGTGTACTCAGTCACACTATTTAAAAATTAAAATAGTTTTAACGAATCAATAATAATGAAAGCATTTGAGACACAAGCCTGGCAGAGCTTCATAGGCAGATTTCCCAGTGTAACTGATAAGAAATTACAGGAAATTGATGCAGTGCAACTGAACTCCAAAAGGAGTCTTGTGTCAAAATGCAGTCAGAATGGTGGTAGTGAAGATGCATCAAAGTTTGGGATTTTGCATGAATGGCCCTCAGAAGTGTTTTGGATTATCAGTCTTATCATGCCAGTACTGCTGACGTACAGGATATGGGCATTGCTTAAAAGACCACTGTGTACAGTAAAACTCCATTTGGAACTTTGGTGCTGGACTAGCAGATTTTCCAGCTTGTTGGATGTTATTTTTATTGATACCCCAATTCACTTTTAAGGCATTTTTTTTAGATGTTATGTGGTAATGTAATAGGTTTTCCTGTGAACCTGGTAAATTTAAAGGGAGTGCAGGAACCAGAGCCTTGGTAAGTGCGAACCACGGTCCCATTGTGTCAGGGGAGTGCAGAAATCAGTACCGGTTGAGCCAGATGCAGAACCATCGGGATTTCTGAACAGTGGGACAGTGGATTATTGGAGTTTTAATGTATTGTCAATGCCTAATTCCTCAGAGGTTACTGGATGGGGAACTGCAGGATTTTGGCCCAGTGGCAAAGAAATTTGCATAGTTAAATGTGCAAATTGTTGGTGATTGCTCCCATGTACCTGCTGCTTTTGCACTTTTAGATGCTAATGGGTTTGGGAGGTATTCTGTTTCTTAGCAAGAGTGGCATTTGATGTTAGCAAATCATTGTTGTGCCATCTTCCAGGCAGCTAATAAAATGTAAGTTTAATTAGCATTTTATCATACATGTGAATGCCTCAATCTTTGTATGCCTCCTTAATGTAAACATTTAGTGAGAGCTAACGTTTGGTGGATACTTTAGTAAATTATCTTGTACTTGCAAAAGGAAGGAGGCTATTTGGCCTCTTGGGTCCATGCTGGCTTCTGGGGGAACAATCTTGTCAGTCCCATTGCCCCTCCTCGTCTTCCTCCTTTCTTTGGGTCCCTGTGACTTATTCTCTCTCACATATGTCCATCACTCCTCTTTCTTTCATTCTTTTTGTGGTTACCTACACTAAAGAGGTAATTTAGAGTAGCCAATTAAAGTGGCAGCACCCTGGGAGTATTCTGTTCAGTTCTGGTCACCATGCTATAGGAAGGATGTGATTAAGCTGGAGAGGATGCCGAAAGGATTCTCAAGAATGTTGCCTGGACTGGAGGGCTTGAGTTACAAGGAGAAATTGGATAGACTGGAACTGTTTTGCCCTGGAGTAAAGGAGGCTGAGGCTGACTTTTTAAACGTTTATAAAATAATGAGCGACATGGATACGGTAGATAGCCATAGTTTGTTTTCCCCAGGATTGGGAAGTCTATGGGTTAGAGTGGAAAGATTTAAAGGAAGGGGCAAGTGTTTCCACATAGAGGGTGGTGGGTATTTAGAATGAGCTGCCTGAGGAGTGGTAGAGGCAGCTACAATTACAGCATTGGAAAAAAAAACTTTGGACAGGTACATGGATAGGAACGGTTTAGAGGGGTATTTGCCCAAATGCAGGTAAATGGGATTAGCTTCGATAAGCATCTTAGTTGGCACAGATGAGTTGGGCCAAAGGGCTTGTTTCCGTGCTGTGTAATTCTGAATTTATGATTCGCATAGTTGGAACGTGGAAAGATACCAGAGTGTCCTGAGGAAACTCATGCAGTCACCAGAAGAACATGCAAACTTCACAGAGATAGTATATGATGTCAGGATTGAACCCAAGTCCCTGGAGCTGTGGAACTGTTGTACTAATGGTGCATAACCTAGATATTCTCATTAGCACCAGTTTTGCTACGTTTAATGTTACCTATTTGCTTTTGTCAGACACTCACTGAACCTATTGGAACGCATCAGTGCTGATGCCATCACCACCATCCTGCACAAGATGATAGAGGAGCACGTGGGCAGATTGTGTCGTGGAGAGTATGAAAATTCCTTTCTGTCTCAGCTTGAGGAGGTAATTGAGCTTCTTTTTGATTTTGCATCTTTTGATTTTACCTGCTTAAAAACTGGATGATAAAGTGTTATAACGGATAATTTCAGGTTCAAAAGATATTGGTGACTGCTAATATATCAATATTGGTAATTATCAGCAAATTTGTCTCTGTAGATCTTTTGTCTTGGCCCAAATGATCACTGTAGCCAAGATCCTAGATGGATGTGTAGATTTGGACGTCACACGGTGAGCAGTGGCATGCAGAGCATTGTAATAGGTTTGACAGAGGAAGAATGGAAGTTAGAAATCTGACAACAAACAACACCTGTTGCCTTGCCAAACTTCCGCACCATTTTAAAAAAAAACAGATGGAATCATCTCTCAGAATGGTGTAACAGTTTCAGATGCTGACAACCTGCATATTTCCAGTGCTGTATTTATTCAGAGTTGTAACATATCTTCCTGTAGTTAGCAAGGGATGAGGCAGTGTGGCTGTTTTGCAGGCCTGTAACCTCTGTGCCTCATAATAGAACAAGGAAAAGTGAAGAGAGCTTTGGGACTTGGCTTTCATTGCAGAAAGACCACTAAGGTATTTAAAAAAAACATGAATCTGAGTTCATGGTTCAGAACCATTTTAACCTTTTGTTATGAGATTCAGCCTCCAAACTAGTCCTGAACAGGGAAGAGCATTAATTTGTGGATGTGGTAGTAAAGTGAGGGTTAAAATGATGGGCAGGTAGAGATAGTTTGCAGACAGTGTGCAGTCAACCAAAGCGAGAAAAGTTCTTGAGAGCATAACTCTCTTTTGCACAACCAGGGACCTGAGGCCACCTGGCGTACCAAGGCAAGGATGCGAGGCACACACTAACTATTGGACAATTACTTTACTAAGTCTAAGGTAGTATTGGCCCATTAGCTTGTAGTAGAGGTAGTTGTGTTAGGAGGTACTATTGGAGTAGCCCGGCTGAAGAGCTAATCAAGTGGGCTGGTTTTCCTGGATGGGGTTGCGTATCATGAATGTTGTTGGAACAGCTTTCATCCGGACAAGTGGAGAGTGTTCTCTCGCAAGTTGTGTCTTGCAGATGGAGGAAGGGCTTTGGCGTACTAGGAGGTGACTTTCTCGTTGCTGGATGCTGATCCTTTGACTTGGTCTTTGTAGCCACAGAATTTATGTGGCGGGACCTATTGAGCTTATTGTTGATGGTAATTCCTCAGGATGTCAGTGGTGGTCTACTTGCCAATGATAATGCCATTGAATATCAGGGGAAGGCAGTTAGACTCTCACTTCGTAGAGTTATACAGCACGGAAATGGGCCCTTTGGCCCAGCTCGTCCATTCCGACCAAGATGTCTACCTGAGCTGGTCCCATTTGCCTGCGTTTGGCCTATTTCCCTCTAGGCCTTTTCTATCCATGTACCTGTCTTTTAAACATCGTAATTGTACCCACCTCTACAGCCTTCACTGGTAGTTCATTCCATATACCCACCACCCTCTATGTGAATGGTCTTAAATTTTTCTCCTCTCACTTGAAATCTATGCCTTCTAGTTTTAGACTCCCTGCCCTGGGAAAAAGACTGTGACTATCCACCTTACTTGTTCCCCTCTTGATTTTATACACCTATATATGGTCACCGCTTTGTCTCCCACACTCCAGGAGGAAAATGTCCCAGCCTTCGAACCTCTCCTTATAACTCAAGCTCTCTAGTCATTTGCTGGAGATGGTTGTCTTGCAGTAGAGTACAGGCCCAGTCAGCTTATTGTCCCCTCACTGGATACGAATCAATTTGGTCAATTTATAGATGCAGAACAGAACAGATCTGGCAGCTCGAAACTGGGCATCTGAGAAGCGTAGTGGACTTTCAGAAGCAGCAGAATTGTTCCACCGTAAACTAACTTCACTCTACTATTGCAGTCAAGCCAAGTGATCAATATTGGTTCAGTAAGGAGTGTAGAAGGACATGCACTGGTGGAATACCTAAAATGAGCTGTTAATTTGGAGAAACTAAACAGCAAAAACAGCATGTTCTTAAAACAACTCTGATCAAAGCTCTGCAGTCCTGTCACATCCAGTTGTGAATAGTGATTAATGAACAGTTAATAGGAGAAAAAATCTTTAAGAACATCTCCATCCTTAATGATGGCAGTGCCCAGCACCCGAGTGCTAAAGACAAGGTTGAAGTATTTGAAAATTTCAGCCAGAGATGCTGATTGTTTGATCGATTTCTGTTTTCTTCTGAGGACTCATCATTACAGAAGTCATTTGTTTAGCTGAGTCGGTTCACTGCATGTTGATGCTATGAAAAAGCTGAGAGCACTGGGGTGGATAACATCCTACTGTGATGCTGAAGACTTAGCACTGCAGAACAAGTGGCAGCTCTGCCCAAGCTTTTGTAGTGCAGCTACACCACTGTCATCTACCTGACAATGTGAAAGGTTTCCCATTTGGAGTAAAAAGATGGGTAAACTCAGCCAATCACTATCCTATTAGTTGGCTCACAGTCGTTGGTAAGGTGATGGAAGGTATTGTGGACCGGGCTATCAAGTGACACTTTCTCATCAGTAACATGCTTTACGGTGTTTAGCTTGGGCTTTGAACAGTACTGAGTGCTAAGGCTGAAACATAGACAAGACCGCTGAATTTTTGAGCTAAGGTAGGGCAGCAATTGATTATGTGTGATGTCAACGAGCCCATGAAGGCAATGGGAACTGAGGAGAAAACCCTCCTGGCTGGAGTCATATCTCATAGGAAGGAACATGCTTTTGGTTATTGGAGGTCAGTCATCTTATCCCAGAACACTGCTGTAAGAATTTCTTCGGCCTAACCATCTTCAGCTGCTTCATTAATGATCTTTCATCCATTATAGATCCAGCATTGCTTCTAAAGTGGATACTTGCCCTTAAAGGAAGATTGAAAGCTGCAGTACTTGGAGCCAGACTCTCGTGCCCAGCAGCAGCTGATTATAAGCAAGGATCGTATAATATTTTAAACATAGGGGGAGACCGTGCAGCCCGTCACGTGTGTGCCTTGTGGAAAAGAGCCACGTGACCCAATCCTACCTTCCAACGGTTGTTACATGGTTCTGCAGGTCATGATTCTAAGTGAACGGTCCAAGTACCATTTAAGCTCAATGAGGGGTTCTGCCTCTTGTGCTCTGTCAGTAAGTTCCAGATCCCTGTCATCCGAAAGGTGAATTTTTTTCCCTTCATCCCTCACTAGACATACAAATTATTTTAAATATCTATGCTGTGATTTTTATTTTGGTCCTTTTGTTTTACTCTTATGGAGGCTCCATGTGATTTTACAATTTGGTTATCTCTGGTCAGTCTCTGTTCCAAAGAACATAGTCCCAAACCATCAACTCTTTCCTTATAAATGGTAATTATTTTTTATTCTTGTCACATGTACTGAGATACAGTGAAAAGCTTTTGTTTGTGTGCCATCCAGACATATCATTCCATTCATAAGTACATCGAGGTAGTACAAAAGGGATTTAAAAAACACAGAATGCAGAATATAGTGTTACTGTTACAGAGAAAGTGCAGTGCAGGTGGACAAATGAAGTGCAAAGACCTTGATGAGGTAGATTGAGAGATCGAGAGTTCATCTTTAGCGCATAAGAGGTCCGTTCAACGGTCTCATAACAGCGGGGTATAAGCTGCCTTTGAGTCTGGTGGTACGTTCTCAAGCTTTTGTATCTTCTGCCCGATGGGTGGGGGGAAGAAGAGAAAATGACTGGGGTGGGAGGGGTCCTTGATTATGCTGACTGCTTTCCCGAGACAGTGGGAAGTGTAGACAGTCAATGGAGGGGAGGCTGGTTTGTGTGATGGTCTGGGCTGTGTTCACAACTCTCTGCAATCTCATGCGGGTTTGGGCATAGCAGCTGCCATACCAAGCTGTGGTGCATTTGAACAGGATGCTCTCTATGGTGCATTTGTAAAAAAACAGTCATCGGGGACATGCCAAATTTCTTTAGCCTCCTGATGAAATAGAGGTGCTGGTGTGATTTCTTGGCCATAGCATCCATGTGACTGGATCTGGTCAAATTGTTGGTGATGTTTATACCTAGGAACTTGAAGCTTTCAAACATGTCCACCTCATCACCATTGATACAGATGGAGCCGTGTACTCTGCCTCACTTCCTGAAGTCAATGACCAGTTCTTTTGGTTTGCTGGCATTGAGGAACAGGTTGTTGTCTTGACACCATGCCACTAGGCTCTCTATCTCCTTCCTGTACTCTGTCTTGTCATTGTTTCAGATCCGGCCCCATCTGCAAACTTCTAAATGGAGTTAGAGCAGAATCTGTTGTGAGTGTATAGGGAGTAAAGTAAGGGGCTGAGGACAGAGCCTTGCAGGGCACCAGTGTTGAGGGTAATCATGCAGGAGATATTGCTGCCTATCCTTAACGTTTGTGGTTTGTTGGTCAGGAAGTTAAAGATCCAATTGCAGAGCGAGGTGGAGAATCCTAGGTCTAGAAGTTCGGAGATGAGTTTGCTTGGAATTATGGTAATGAAGGCAGAGTTATAGTCAATAAATAGGAGCCTGACATAGGTGTCTTTGTTATCCACATGCCCTAGAGATGAGTGTAGGGCCAGGGAGATGGTACCTGCCATGGACCTGTTTTGGCAGTAGGCGAATTGCTGGAGGTCAAGGTTGTAAGCGAGGCTGGAGTTGATGTGTGCTGTAACCAGCTTGTCAAAGCACTTCATCATGATGACTGATGTTGGAGCCACCCAGCCATAGTCATTAAAGCAGGTTATCTTATTTTTCTTTGACACTGGGATGATAGTGGTCTTAAAGCAGGTGGGAACCTCAGATTGGGATAGGGAAAAGTTAAAGATGTCTGCAAATACCCCTGCCAGCCGATCCGTGCGGGATCTGAGGACACGGTGACTGTGGGTACAGGTGCATCAGAGGCTGTTGGGCAGGTGGTGTCATTTCACTGAACTTCTGTTCGAAACATACATAGAATGCATTGAGCTCATCGGGAGGGATGTGTTATTGCCAGTGATACTGCCTGACTTCATTTTGTAGCCCACTATAGCATGTGGACTTCTCTGCATTAAATTCTGTTGGCTATCTTTTTGCCCAACTGATCAGACCATCCAAGTTTTGCTGCAGTCAAATGTTTTCTTCCTCACTGTCAACTATGCATCCAATTTTTCTATAATTGGCAAACTTCTCTATTGTGGCCCTTACACTCGAGTCTAATTTGACATGTGTCTTGAAAGCAATGGACTTGGTACCAAGTCCTATAGAATCTCATTCATAATAACCTTCCAGGCATGAAAACACCCGTTAATCATAACCCTTTGCTTCCTGCTACCAAGCCAACTTTGGATCCAATTGCCATTCTTCCTTGGATTCCATGAGCTTTTACCTTTTTGACCAGCCTATCACGTGTGACTCTTAAAACTATAAAAGAAACCCTGTGTAAGTTCACCAGAAAGCTACAAGGGCTTCAAGAATTAAATTATAAAGAGGGATTACCTAAGCTATGCTTGTATTCCTGTAATATATTAAAGTCTATGGATTTTGAAAGGGTAATAGAGATAAGGAAATGTTTTTCCTCTATTGGGAGCCTGGGACATAAGGTATTTAGGAGAGAAATTAAGAAACGCACTTCACACAACTATGTAGTTCTATCCAAATTAATAATTTTACATTGAGCTTGATAGATATTTCCTTGCCAAAGGTATGAATGGGTATCCAGTTAAATTGAATTAGGATGTAGTTAAACAATGAAGTCATTAAATGTTAGGTCAGGTTTGAGGGGCTGAATGGCCCATTCCTGTTCCTGTGTTCTCATTTCAGAATTGCGATCTTGCATCTGCATTCTGAAGTGGTTAAAAAGTGATGGAATTCCTTAATCAGAAGTGATCATTATAGCATAGGTTCTTTCAAAACATTATCAATATGAAACTATAACGGTTCCTCACTCCATAAGCTGTCTGACTTTGAGTATCTCAAGCATTTCTAGCAGTAGATCTATGTGGACAGGTTTCTTCAGGGTTAGTGATGAGTGCCATTGCTTTGTCACAGACTAAATGCAGGCAAATGAAGGAGTGAAGATCTTCAACTGATAGCTGGTGTTCTCTCTTTCTGAATAGTGGTTGGAGTCAAAGGTCATTTGTTGGCTGAGCATGGTGTTCCTGCAGAAGGCCAGCATTAAATCAGCTTCTCCTCAGACAAGCAACACACTGCAACGCTGGAGAATACATCTGCAGTTTTTCCTCTATCAAGTTTATGCTAACATGAGGATTGAGGAACTCTTCAGCATCATTCGAGGCAAGAGGAAACAATTACGCCTTTCCTAATTTAAGAGGAACTTGTGTTTCAACCCATTTTTAAATTTTCAGTGACTTCAATGTTTTTGGTTTACATCTGGATTTGTACTGGATTATTTCGGGAGAGGCAGATGCCGGCATCGTGCTGCAAAAATATAAAGTATTTCTTCCAGTTGCTGTGTGGTTACTAGATCACAATTTCTTTGCTGCTTCCCCTCCCGTAGAGCCAATGAAAGAAAGAACTGTTGGGATTCAGGCATCACATTTTAATATTGTGAGCCAGGTATTGTAATATTGAACAATGTTTTCCTTGGAAGTTGCTAATCTTTGTTTTACTTTGAACTGTAGACTTCCCAGAATCCAAGGCTGCACTACAGGACCTGAAAGTTTGTCTTGAAAGGACCAACCAGAGACAGCAATTGCTTTCATCACTGAAAATGGCCCTTGAGACCAGGCTTCTCCATCCAGGTATCTGTTCATTATGTGCATTCTGAGGTGTACAATATAACATGAGCAGAGTTTGAGAATACTGTGCTTATTGTTGTTCACATTCAAACCAATCATTTGTTATTCTCAATGTCTAGTACTCTGATACAAAGCAACAGAAAATTTTAATTGAGTTGTTTTGGAATGTTATGGTTAGGGTTATTTTCTGTTCTGTCACCCAGGTGACTGGCAAGAAACCAACAGTATATTCTGTCTTCATGCATTGTTCTAAAAAGGCATTTTCAACCATGAAAATTTCAGAAATGTGATTGTGAAATAGAGATGACACCCTTTCCATAAAAGTGTTTGGAGACGTATGTTAGTTCCCATAATGTAAAAAGAATTGAGACAATGAGTGGTTAAAAGGCTGCCTAAGTAGGAGTTAATTCTCTAGTCATTCTGTTTTGCTAATTAAAGGTCATTTTATTAAATGCTGTTAGGGTACATTAAATTGTGAAAGTGGCAAAAGAAATGCTTTCTGGCCATCAGAATTTTAGAGGGTCATCTAACTGAGTGAACTTGAAAGGGGTGCGACTTTAATAGTGCTACAGTCAGGGATTTGGTCAGATGGAGAGAAGGAAGTGATACTTTGTACCTCCATAACTTGTGGTTCACATTAGCTTCCAGGAGTAAGTACTCAAAGTTTGTCTGGTGCTTAAAGTATTGGAGGTTTTTAAAGTGTTTCTAATATTTATGTAATATAGATTAATCAACATTCAGAAAAAGTAATTTAAAAACAAATATCAATTGGTTGGGAACACAGTTAATTAAATAACCAAAACAAGGGAAGGCAGGGACTGTGATGTATTGAGATTACAGCATGTAGGTATTTGAAGACCCTGGAGGTTGGGGAACTGTGAGGATGATGCAAAGAGGTTCCAGTGTAATGTAGACATGTTGCGTGAATGGACAAAAACATGGCAGATGCAGCTTAGCAGGGATAGATGTGAGGTTATGCACCTTGGATCTGAAAATAAAGATATTTCAGTAAAACTCTGATAATCTGGCAGATCAGGATTTTGGTGTTAGCAGGTTGGCATATTCTCTGAGCTATTGGATATTACTTCTATTAATCCCCTAAACATATTTTTAATTCACTTTTTTAGATGTTACACAGTAGTATAATCACTTCTCCAGTGAACATGGTGAGTTTATAGGGAGCTCAGGAAAAGGTGAATTTATTGGGTGTGTCTGAAACATCATCCAGTGAGCCAGATATTGAACCACTAGGATTTCTGAAAAATTGGATAGTGGGTTATTAGAATTTTGCTACATTTTCTGAATGTTGATGGATGGCGAGAAGGGTAGGTGCAACTACACCCAGGTCTCCTTGTACACCAGAGCCTGAAAAATGTTTCAATACGGCAAACGTGTAGGAAGGCAACTGTTATGTTGGCCATCGTTGCAGGAGGATCTGAGTACAGGGGTAAGGATGTCTTTCTGCAGATATACAGTGCCTTGGTGACACCTCATCTGCACTTGTATGCAATTTTGATCTTGTCCAAAGAAGAATGTTCTTGCTGTATTTGGAGTGCAACAAAGGTTTATTAGACTGATGTATGAGGAAAGGTTGGGTTGTTCAGGCCTGTAGTCACTGGAGCATGGAAGACTGAGAGGGGAACTCGTAGCAGTCTATAAATTCTAACAGTATGAGACACAGGGAAGATGTTCCCAATGGCTGAGATGTTCCCAATGGCTGGTATGTTCAGAACTAGGGGTATTCCATTTCAAACTGACGTTTCGCCCATAGGGTGATGATTCTGTGGATTTCTCTACCACAGAAGGCAGTGGAGACCAAAGTATTAAATGTAATCAAAGAGGTGAATGTACTACTTAATGCCAAAAGGATCAAGCAATATGGAGAAGAGGGAACAAGGTACTGAAGTGAATGATTAGCTGTGATTATGCTGATTGGTGGAGCAGGACCAAATGGTCCATTTATATTCCTTTTTAATGTTTCTATCACCACCGGTCAGACAGGTGTGAGAGCCCAGGATGTAGTCACACAGGAACTTGGCCTTTATCTAGAGTCATGGCCCAGAAACAGCCCCTCTGGCCCACTTGTTTGCTCTGACGATCAAGCACCCATTTACACTAATCTCCCATTTTATTCTCCCCACATCCCCATCAACTCCATGCAGATTCTACCATTCAGCCATACAGAGTTGTTAATTACATTGGCTAATTAACCTACCAGCTCATTAGGACGTGGGGGGAGCACCAGAGCATGTGGTCATGGGGAAATTGGTGCTTGAGTGGTTGTGAATGAAAACTAGATATGAAGGGCAATCTGACCAAGACTTCACAGTACAGGAACTCAGTCAAATAGAAGGAACAAAAAGTAGGTTGTTAGTGGTGGGGATTGTATTGACAGGGAGATCATTTCTATTCTCTTTGCCCTTAACCACTCCTGAAGGCTGCAGTCCCTCCCTGAGACACTTTTAAAAACACTTTCTTGTGGCTGGGGAGAATACAATTGCTTTTCTCCATGTAGGAGCCAGCTGCCTAGGTAGAAATAGGAAAGAGGTACTGCTGAGAGACTTCCAATGGCTACAAACAAGCTTTTAAAACAACCTCCAAGGTAAATGTTTTGGTTTTGTTACCTGAACCTTGTGCAATTGGCATAGTGTTGAACAGATCAGAGGATTAAATGGGTAGTTTAGAGTGGTGTGAAAGAAGGAGGCTTTGATTCCATTACTAGAAGCGAGCTATCCCATTTAATTTGAATGACACCTTTAAAATAATGAAAGGGAGCAGGGTTCAGGTGTGGCAAAAATAACATCCATTCGAGGGTATTGATAAAAATCACTAGAAATAGAAACTCTAGACATGATTTCCAAGCTAAATTTGTGTCACAAGCTAAATTTTTGCTTTATTTTGCTGTTTGGTCAAATGTATATAAGTTAATATTCAACAGTTAATGGATAACATTCCTTTATTTAGGAGTGAATACTGCTGATGTGATAACATTGTACATTTCTGCCATCAAAGCCCTTCGTGAGTTGGACCCATCCATGGTTATTTTGGAAGTGGTATGCGAGCCAGTACGCAAGTATCTGAGGTAGAGTGTTGCAACTGTAGTTACAATGAATAGCATTGTGTTGTTTTACTGAGTTTGCTGTTTCCCTAATCACCACCTCAGTATAGCAACACTATCACCACTTTGATCATTTTGCACTACAATGGGCTTTTTTTTTTGTTCTAGTTGTGTTCTTTCTTATAAAAATTGTGGATAATTTATGGTTTTCTTGTGAATGCTGCTTATCTGATATTATGTGCCTGTGGTGCTGCTGTAGGTAAGTCTTTCATTGCACCTGTGCATACATGTACTTGTGCATATGAAAAATAAACTTGGCTGACTTTTTTTGACTTTTCTCACTCTGCTTCATTTATGCTTGTTGATGAGCAAATTTATGTCACAGTTGCTGTTGGGTTACAAAGAAGTTATCAACAAGGTGTGATTAGAAAAGTGCATCTTCAGATGGTGTGCATTAATGCACAATATCCTCAAGGTTTGGAGTTCAGGTGGGATGTATTACTTTGCTGATGGAGTTTTTATTATGGGGGGAATGTTTTACTTGAAAGTCTAGCTAATTTTTGCACCAATGCAAGCTGCTAGTTTGGAGGTTTCCTTTCTTTTGTAATGTGGATAACAATTTATGGGGTTATACAGCGCAGAAGCAGGCCCTTCGGCCCATCTGGTCCATGCTGACCAAGGTGGAGGAAGAACCAACAGTTTGAGAAATGAGTGTCAGAATATAAACAAAAAATAAGAGCAGGAGTGGGCTATTTAGCCACTTGAACCTGCTGTGCTGTTCAACAAGATCATGGCTGATCCTTCCCTCAAACATCATTTTCCTGACTTATCTCCATGTATCTTGATTTCTCTTATAGATGTGCTGATTATTGTTAATTGGCTACAGTAAATTATCCCTGGTGTGAAAAAGTGGTAGGAGAATTGGAAGGGAGTTGATGGGTATGTGAGATAGGTTTCAGGGAAATAAGCTGGCGAGTGGGATTGATGGGATTGCTCTGAGAGTTGCTGTGGACCCAGTGGGCCAAGTAGCTTCCCATGCTGTAAGGGAAAATGAAAATATGGGAATCTTTGCTGTATTCCACGGGAAGTATGGTCTTTTTGGTAAAGAAACCTAAATTGTACAGAACACCCCTGGTGTGGCTTTACCAAGGCCCTGTATTATAGTTGTAAAACGTTATTCAATTTGCCTTGCCTCTCTAACTGCACCTGCACATTACCTTTCAGTGATGTGTACAAGAATATCCAGGTCCCTAAAGAATACGCAGCAGTATTATGGCTACCTCTGTGGTTAATGTGTTTTTCCAGATTGTCCTTCATCAGCCATATTGTTGCCCACTCACTCAACCTGTCCTTATTGTCATGAAGCCTCTTTGCATCCTGATCCCTACTTGAATTCTTGCTTAGTTTTGTGTCAGCAGCAAACATGGAAATACAACATTTGTTTTCCTCAGCTAAGTCATTGATACAAATTGTGAATACCTGGGTCCCAACTCCAATTCCTTTGCTCCCCACAAGTCACAGCCTGCAAACCTGGGAAGGATCCTTTTATTCCTGTGTGAAAGTCTTTTAAAATCCAAATACACTGCATCCATTGATTTTCCCCCTCATCTATTTGACTAGATTCATTCTTGAAGAACAGCAATAGATTAATCAAATACTATTTATTTTTCATAAATTCATATTGCTGGGTCTGGACTCTCATTTAGGCCATAAGGATAAGGAAATCAATGGATTATGAGGTTAGTTCAGGAAAGTGGTACTAAAGTACAAATCAGCTGTGACCTTATTGAAAAGTGGAGCAGGCATAAGGTGCTGAATGGCCAACTATTTCCGATGTTCTTGTGTCAGAATGGGAAATTTTCTTCCCCAAGGTATTTTGAAGGCAATTGGGCAGTTTCTTGGTCATCATTACCGCTATAAGCTTTTTATTTCAGTGGAATTCAGACCCACGTTGCACTGGCCCAAGCCTGTGGATGTGAGATTCAGTACCAGGCTACCATATCCTAGGTGCATGTTTCTTTATAAATAGTTTGTCATTTATTTTTGTTTGTCAACTCCCAGGACTCGTGAAGATACTGTGAGACAGATAGTAGCAGGTCTGACTGATGATTCAGAGGGTTCCAGTGATCTGGCGAATGAACTGTCCAAAGCAGATCCGATCACCCTGGAGCACGGACAAGATAGCGATGATGACATGTCTGATCCAGAGGACTGGCTTCCTGATCCTGTTGATGCAGATCCAGGTAATCTGAAACCTCCCAGTAGGAAGGAGAACTGTATGTGTAGGATATAAGGAGTACCAGCTAAATAATCAAAAGACTCAAGTCCCAACAGAACATATTTGTGTTCTAATGACAAATGGATTTGTTATTAGTAAATCTGAATCTATAAACTATTGGCCAGGTTATTGCTATTTCTTATCAAGTGAACAGTTTAATCCATTGTTACTGATCAAGTTAACACGAGTAGGGTTTGCTTGTTATATAAATGTTCATGAAGGGTTGCATATGGGGGGTAGGGGTGGATGAGGAGTAATAAGTGCATGTTTGATAGATATTTGTAGGAATATGAAGATTCAGTCTTCATGGAGGTCTTGGTAGCTGCTTCGAATATTCCTTCCCCAAAGAATCATGTGGGTGAGATCAGTGATTTGTGGTATATTAACTTTTAGACTAAACGGGTGTAATACCTTAATGATGAATTGTATTTGTAGATTAGAGCTTAATATTCAAAACAGGTGAGGTTTATTTTACAAGATACTTCCATCTTTATGTGCAGAGTTGAACAAAATAGTATTAGGAATTATTTGCTCTTAATTCCCAATCTCTAGTGTCTCTGCAACCATACTTTTTATTATCTTTAGATTGGGAGTTGTTCTGGCAGACCTTAATAACCCTAGATGATTTTTCAGTAATGATTCCTTGCCTTAATTATTCTAATATTTCATGCAATTTCTTAACAAAATACCTAAATAGCAGAAGCAAAGCTCTGAAACGCCTTTGTCTCATATTTTATCCTCCTTGTGTTAGATATTGATTAATTTTTTTAGTAAGTGAAGGAAAATGTGATGTAACCTGGTAAACCAGTCTTAAATTTAAAACAAAGATCAAGAAGAGCCTTCTGCATTTTTACCACTTGGTCCATTTTTCTTGCATTATCAAAATGACTGTAGTACTTCTCCTAAACTTCATTTTCAGGTAAATCCGGTTCTAAGCGAAGGTCTTCTGATATTATCACCTTGTTGGTCAGCATTTATGGCAGCAAAGAGCTTTTTATCAATGAATATCGCACTCTCCTGGCTGACCGAATACTCCATCATTTCAGCTATATCACTTGCAGGTACCAAATGCTTGTTGTCCTGACCGTCTTTGGTTCCATGTGACATCTGATTCAGTGATCAGAGCCCTTACTGATACTGAATAGAATAGACACTGGTTTCATCTCTTGATTTTGTTGACTAATAACAAAATTGCATTTCAATTCCCCTGTAGTAACTGTTGCATTTTTTAAAATTCCAGTAACAATTGTTTGTATGCAATAATTAATGAAATAAAGCACCCAAGAGCACTTAGTAAGAGCATTATCAAACAAAATTTGATATTGAGCCTTGTAAGATGTTAGTTCAAGTGATTGAAAACTTGATCAAAGTGGTAAGATTTTAAGAAAATCTTAAATAAGGGGAGAGATGTTTTTCATTCTTCCTTCCAAAGTGGATAACCTCACATTTTTCTCACATTATACTCCATCTGCCTACTTCTTGTCCACTCAATTAATCTTTCTATATCCTTCTCCAGGCTTCTTGTGTCATCCTTGCAACTTGCTAGCCCACTTGTCTTTGTGTTATCAACAAATTTGTCTACAGTACACTTAGACTCTTCAAATTGTGACTCTGTCAAGAATCCGAATGCCACGATGAACTTGCAGTCAGTGTCTGTCCTTGGATATCCCCAGCCCAACAGAGTCTGCTGGTTCCCTTGCCAGGGCCCCTGTTATTCTCTCTCAGTGATACCCCTGAGGTTTAGGCAGAAGGTGGCCAGTTTCTATCTAGCTGTAAGTATTCTTGGAAAAATTTGGATGGTTACCTTGTCATGAAATACAGTTTTGTGAAATGAACTATAATGAGAGATTTCCAGTAGGGTATGTCATGCCAGGATGAAGAAAGTTTGCAGTTATGAAGAGCCTTCCAAGTTCTCCAGTCTCCTGCTGTTTTGATTTTTATTTATTCATGTGGACATTGCTGTAAGACCAGTAATTTTGCCGTCCCTATTTGCCCTAAAAGATGGTGAACTATTTGAATTACTGAAGTGAGCTCTTAAAATCCTTTAGCATGTTGGTGTAGTCAACTGCTGAGTGCAATACATTCTTGGGCAGTGTAGCTGAATCTTCCTTCTTTATTTGGTAAGTTCACAATTCCCAGTGTGTCGGGAGTATAATGGTTATGACAGTTACTGTGGGAACTTTTCTCCTAGGTTTGCATGGCAGAGCAGGACTTGTCTGCCCAATGGACTTCATTGTGATTGTAGTTCTCTTAGCTGCTCATTCATTCAAAATGGCATTTCCTGCCTTTTATTTTAAAAATCAATGACCCTTGGTTGTGGAGTCTCCCACAAGAAGCAGCATCTTGTTAAAATCCCTGTCACTCTTCTAAACTCCAGCAGACAGAAACCTACCCTGTTCAACCTTTCTACATAAAGAAAAACACGGCTGTTCCAGGGAGCAGTGTAATAAAACGTGAACTGCTTTCAATACATTAACATTCTTCCCTATGTAAGATCAATGCGTACAGATGTGGTCTCATCATTGTTATATATAGCTGAAGCATAAAATCCCTACATTTGTATTTAACTTCCCTTGCAGTAAATGATCCCATTCAGTCAGCTTTCCCAATTACTTTCTGTACCTGCATACTGGCCTTTTGTGAAACATCACTAGGTCACCCAGATCCTTCTGTGTCTCACACTCTGCAGTCTCCCACTATTTAGATAATATTTTTCCTTCCAAAGTGGACATTTTCACTTTTTTCCCCATGTTGTTTAATTTGCCAGATCTTTGCCTTCATTAGCATACAAAAATCACCCCTCCCCCTCCTGGTTCCATCAACGTACTACCCACACATTTCACCCACTGGCTCTCTACCCAACACCCTCCCCCTCTCGTCTGGTTCTGGTTCCACCTGCCTTTCATCTCTTCCTTAATGATTTCTATTATCACTCACGTCTCAGAGTCCTGCACTGGTAGCCCTTGTATCCCCACTGATCGCCCTCCAGCAGCTGTCTCCAGCTTTACCCTCCCCTCCCACCAACTTCGCTCCATCTGCCTTTTTTTTTGTATGCCTCCATCAATCATCCCTCCCCCTCCCCCTATCTACCCTGTCCACTCTTAACCCTGATACGGGGTCTCGACTGGAAGCATTCGCAATTCCTTTCCTTCCTCAGATGCTGCTTGACCTGCTGAGTTTCTCCAGCAGATTGTTGCTACATTTATTCTTTAATAGATTCCTTGAGCCTTCACAATTTACTTTCTTACCAGCCTTTGTGTCATCAGCAAATTCAGCAACTATACCTTCATCTGAACCATTTATATAAAAAGGAAAAGTTAAGGCCCCAGCATGGATCCTTGTGGACACCACTCAATACATCTTGCCAACTAGAAAAACACTTATGCCTACCTGCTTTTCACTGCATCTGGGTACATTGACAATAATAAACCAGTTACCAATCTGCCAGTCCCCAGCCTTGGCCTGCACCCACAGTGTCAGCCAGGGTGCAACACTGAGCCCCACATCTCGCTGGCCCAGCCCACCTCAACACCAACCCTGATAGGCAGCTATTGCACGTTGCCTTGGTGGCTTACTCCATTCCCAGCAGTGCAGTGATGAGATTACATTAACTCTGTAAAAACTCAGATTATCTGTTTTTCCACTTCTAGGTAGCTTTATTTCATACTCTAATTTTTCTAACTTTTTTTTCTGAATTTTCTAAATCAATCATTCTTTGCTCTGTTTTCCATTTGGTCCAATTTGGAATTGGGTTGAATTCCCATCTCTTCTCGGTTCAGCAGAACTCCTTGTGCCGCAGAAATCCTGATTGTTCACATGTGACTGCTTTGCTGCAGGGAGATACGAAACCTGGAGTTACTGAAGCTACGCTTTGGAGAGGCACAGATGCACTTCTGTGAAGTCATGTTAAAGGTCAGTGGAGAGGACAGGGTCTTAAACTGATTTTGTTATCTGCTGTTCAAACTTCTTCCTCTGGGTTGAGAGTGACTGACTGCCACTCAAGTTTCTGATCAGTTGAAGATGCCAGTGTAAGACTTGTAGGCTCTAATACAAAGGTACTTGACTGGGTGTTGGGTAATTTCTTAGGTAGTCATCTCTTCTGGTACGCTGGTTCTATTTATTGTGTTCTTAACATTTCTGTACATTTGCTCAGTTGAGCTTGTTACCCCAAATAAATCTCTGGGTTGGGGAGCACTATGCAGTCAAAAAAAAGAGATGAGAGCTGCTGCTGCCTTGTACCCAACAGCAGGTAGTGAAAGAGACTGTAGGATGGGGAAGAATGGAGCAGGTGCTGCCAGTCCCCAGCCTTGGCCCACACTCGGTGCACTGAACCCCACAGCTCAGCCCTGAACAGCTGTTCTGTTCGCTCTGGCCCCATCCCCTCCACCTCAGGCCATGCCCTTCTAGGCAGCCATTGCACATTGTCTCAGTCCACTCCACTGCCAGACATGTGGTGATGAAATCACTTTAACCATTTCATTGCTGCAGGAGTGCTGAGCCCTGTGCCAGTTTGCTGGACAGCTGTGCATGGCAGCAGCAAGGTCATGTGTTCACGTCAGACTCCTGACACAGCAGTGGTCTCAGTAGCACATCTCGTTCTACATTCTGATCCTTTTTTAGCACCGATTCCACTCACATATTTTTGTAAATGCATTGTGATCACTAAGAGACCTTACAATGCATTTTGTGACGATCCAATAACGTCACGGTCATTTTTACTGACACCAGTTCTTTATTCCTAGTTTTCTTTTTGAACAATTCCTTTTAAGCTGCCATTATGGAATTTAAATATAAATTCTCTGGATTGTTAATTCATTTACCTGGTTTAAAAGACAAGTACCCTTTAATATAATACTGCTCTACTGTTGAACAGTATCTCATTCTGTGAACCTTCGGGATTTGTTCTTCAGGATGTAGCTGATTCTCGACGCATAAACAGCCATATTCATGAGGAGGAACAAGAGGGTCCCTTACACCTGAATGCAATGATACTATCTGGTGAGTTTTGGCCTCCATTGAAAGAGGAGAAACTAGAGCTCCCCCCTGAAGTGAAGGAAGCAATGGATGCTTATACCAAGAAGTATGAGAAGTTGAAAGTAAGTACTGTGTATTTATAAAAGTGCCTTTCTGTAATGACTGCAGAGTCCCTGTGCAGGTTAAGCTTGGAGAGGATGGGACATGATTTTCGAGGTTCATTACTGGCAGGCATGGAATAGAAGGCTTCAGCTTTACCTTGCTTACAAAGGCTGTAACAGCTGGTCTTTGAAGTAGCAATCTCACCTGAGGTAGCATCTCCCACCCAAGGACTCAGTTGATCAGTTGGGGTAAGAAATTCTGTGCGAATGCTAGTCCAGTGGTACTGTCGCCAGCGGTGAAGTGTCCAAAGGGTTTTCCTTGTAGTTATTGACTTTTAAGGAGCACATCGCTCCCGTAATGCTTCCTTCCCAAGTCACATCACTGGGGCTAAGTGACAGTGGGAAATAGGACAGTACTCGTGGGAGAAGTTGGTTTCTTGGTTTTAATTTTCAGTGTAGGTGCATGGTGTTTGTGATCACACTTCACCTCGTTTCCTCATGAGCTTGATCTGTTCATGTGCTATCGTATCAGATACTTTCTACCCAACCACATTGTTGTTTGTATGAATTGGACTTTCCCATTGAAGGTATTTTTAGGACTCAGACAACTAAGAGGTTCTGGTTATTTTATAGAGGCTTAACATTTTTCCTTGTTTCCTTATGATGAAAGGCTCTAAGATAGCAACAAGGGAATAAAGTGATTAAATTGCAAGCATTTTGCTCCTGCTTGGAGTCTATAATGTTTATCTGTGGATGGTGCCTCTCTTAGTTGCCTCAATAAAAATGATCAACATAAAACTAGGGAACTCTGGAAAAGATGCAAAGTGTTTTGATTCTCTTTGATTAGCCATTAGAGAATTTCCTTTTAATTTATTTTTGAGAGTTGTTAGAAAGTCCACTCCTTCTGTGTTGCTGCTGTCTCTCTGGCCTTGAGGGAAGTTATCTTGGTGCCAACAGATGACTTTAAGTGCTAACGTCATTGAATTTTTTTCTCTCTGCATCCCTTAATTTCACTTGATGGTTTCAACTTTTTCAGGCCATGAGATCTTTGAACTGGAAACCTCACTTGGGAAATGCTGATCTGGAGATTGAGCTAGCAGATCGAACGTTGTCTGTGTCTGTTTCCCCTGTCCATGCCGCCATTATTATGCACTTCCAACAGAAAAGTAAGTATCTGTATGATTAGTGAAGAATAGATCAAAGATATCATCTCTCAATATTTTATCCCAATTAAACATTAGGATAATGCTAATTGTACATCTATAGTGGTTGGGTAAAAATGTTGTTTCAAGAGTCTGCCTGGGCACAGTACCTTCTAAGAAATGTAGTCTTGAGTGTTACGTGCCCTTTCTGCCACCACTCCCTCCCCAAGTCTACTATACAGGAAACCTTATTCTGGCTCAACCCATGCTTATTTCTCTTCCTCGGGTCATTACTAACACAACAGACTGGTGTTAAAAAATGACCTAGAAAATCTGTTGAAGCACATTTGGGTTCTGTGGGAAGGTAAAGTTGAAAAAGGGATCTGCTTTTTTTTGTGCTCTTTCTACCAGTTTTCTTCCATCCCTATCTTGCCTGATGACTTTAACTGCTAATAAGGATATGATTTCACTGACATTAATCACTCAGGACTTGAATAAAATTGGCAATGTTTGATGACGGACCATGCAATTGCATCATGATGGCCAAGTCCCATCTTGATAAAGGTGCATCTTATATAGTTGAGAAACCTGGCTGATGTATATTTTGAAAAAACACATTCTTCCCCATTGTTAACTAATCACACTGAGGCCAGTTAAACTATCCCAAATGGTTTCATCACATGCCAGTATTTTAACCTTAACCTTCATACTGTGATTCATTAATTGAGTGGGTCATTAAAGAGATCCAAGAGAAAAGGTAACTTATATGACATAGTAGACATTTCTTCCCAAAGTTCTTGTATTCCTTTGAGTAGTTTCAGGGAATTATACAATTTTGAATACGGACATATTGAAGGTTATAAGTTAAACATGTACAAGGAGATTAGATAACTGAAGTGAGTCTTGTACTGAGTGTCCTTGTGTGTGTATATCTGCAGGTACGTGGACTCTGGATGAACTCAGTGATGTACTCAAAGTTCCACTCATTGCTCTGAGAAGGAAAATTGCACTTTGGCAGCAACAGGGAGTCCTGAAAGAAGATCCTGCAGACACATTTACAGTGATTGAGGAGGAACAGAAGGACCAACAGGAGAAAATGGTTTTGATCGATAGTGATGAGGAGGGAGATTCTGCCATGGCTTCCCAAGCTGACCAGAAGGAGGAGGAATTGCAGGTAGAGCTGTTAGTTGCCTGCAAAGTAATATGATGATGTGGAGGTTTTTTGTATCAATACTCCCTTTACAGCACATTGATATTCAGTTATTCACAAAATCCTTGAACATCGTAAGCCATAGCTGAAGCTTGGAGACACAAGAGACTGCAGGTGCTGGAAAACCAATCCAGATGAAGGGTTTTGATCCGAAGTGCGTCTGGCCATTTTCTTCCACAGATGCTGCATGACCTGTTGAGTTCCTCCGGCAGTTTGTTTTTTGACCCACAGATAAAGCTTATTGGATTCATCATCATGCATTTCCATTGGTGTCTATGACTGTCCAATGACGGTGAATGTTTCTGATGCTCCACTTTGTCAGAAAGATAAAGATTTGTATTTATATAGTGCATTTTACCATAAGTGTCCCAAAGTGCTTCACAGCCCAAGCTGTACTTTTAAATTGGTCATTGTAATGTTCCACAGGCAGCAATGTGATAATGACCTGAAATTGTTTTAGTGATGACAGTTGAAAGGTAAACTTTGGTCAGGACTCCAGGAGCACTACTTCAAATAGTGCTGAGAGGTCTTCTGTATGTGCCTGAGATTGCTAGCAGTCTCTAGGCTCTTGTGGAAAGAAAAGCACAGAAATACAGAGTAAGGACACTGCTGTAGAACTGGATTCCAGCATGAATTTGTGGCTCGAGGGGTCAGGGTAGTAATCTTGCTTATGGTATTTCCATGCCTTTTTAAACAAAGGTGTCTATTGTGTTTTGCAGCTTTTCTGGACCTACATCCAGGGCATGCTGACAAATCTTGAGAGCTTACCACTGGAGCGTATTCACACTATGCTCAAGATGTTTGTAATGACGGGGCCAGTATTGACTGAAATTGACATGCAGGAGCTTCAGGCGTTCTTACAGAAGAAAGTGAAGGATCACCAGCTAGTCTACTCTGGTGGAGTGTACCGCCTTCCTAAATCTAACTGCTGAGCCTAGGGCTCATGCACAAAAAAAGGTAACTTTTTTTTTCCCTATAGTTTAGATTATGTAAGGTTTTAGTCTGATGTAAAAGTGATGGGCAACTCTGTTGACCTCGAGCTTCTTTATGTCCAGAAATGTACCTGCTACCTTGCATCATGGTTTTGGAAGCAGTAGACAAAAACTATTCAGCTGTTCGCTAAATGCAAAATACTCTTTAAATAAAGCTGCATATTTTAATTGTGGTTCCTGTTTACTGTTTTGCTGTTGGATATGTATTATTTTCTATTTATTCTAGTTTCATATCTACAAAATATCACATAGCATTTTTGGCACAACAGTACTGCAGATCCATTAAGGCTTGGTGGAAATTTCAAAGGCTTAGCATGCCAAGCAGTTAGATTTACTGGCTCCTTAATGCTGATGAAAATCAAAAACAGATGCTGGAAATGAGGAAAAAAATAGAAAATACTGGAAACCCTCAACAGTTCAGGTAAGTCCTGTGAAAAGGGAAACGAGTCAACGTTTCAGATCAAAGACCCTTCGTCACACATTGACTCTCTTTCCACAAGCTGACTGAGCTGCTGAGTGTTTCCAGTGTTTTCTGTTTTTATTCCTTGGCAGTGATTTACTTTTTGTAACTGAGCCCAGAGAACTTGTGTTGCCCCTGTAACATTTCCACCTCTCGATGGAGGACAGAACATTACCTTTGGGATTGGCATACTTGAAAGGGTTGGTCGACTCCACGGTGTGTTTGTTTCAAGGTCATTGAAAGAAAATTCACAGGAGACATTTGTATGCATCTTTCAGAAACCTGCCCAGTCATACCGTATGATCTTCTCATGGAGTGGTTGAATGAATTATTGAAATATTTTTGTAAAATTCATGACCAAGCAATAATGGGAAAGGAAACCTTTCTGAGACCACCTTCCAACAAGATTTGTTAGCTGATTTATATGACAGTGCTGGTGGAAAGATGCTCCCTTAGAATTTGGGTTGACTGCAGATATCCATGATGGATGACTATGGTCAGCTCTTGTCATGGAAGGCCAGCTGGTTACTGTAGCATCTGGGCAGAGGGGCTCCATTTCTGCACAGGGGCATTGTTTAGGAAACTGGCGAGAACAGAAGTGTTGACGTTCTGAGAGAGGACAGTGTTTTCCTGCTCTGCATTGCAAGTAGAACTATTCTCTATTTGGGAAGTGGCCAGTAGAGCTGTCTTGATGCAGATTGCTCAGCTTCTGTCAAAGCCTCCAGATCTGCACCAACATAGACTCAATTCAGGTTGGTGAATTCTGCTCCCATTGACAGAACTGATTAGAGTGGTTTACGCCACAGAGGCAGAAAGGCTGGATGTCTTCCTTCACCTCCATGGAAATAGAAATCCGCTGACTATTGCTGTACAGTCCAAGTATTCAGGTCAGTTTCAGAGTAGAACTGAGCTCCTGGATGAATTTCTGAGAGAGATGAAGATGGACTGTGACATCTCTTGCATCCCTCCTGGTGGGGCATTTAATGCATTGAACATTTGCACATGCATTCACATCAGCCTTTCCTCATGTTTCTCTGTTGTAGTCCTCAACTATGCTCTGGGAAGTACTGATGTGCAACCTCTTCTCTCTGGGGAACTGGCATGTTAGTTTTCCCTATGCTTTCAGCCTGACTGTACCTGTCCAGATGAAATACACCCCTCCAGCCTAGCTTCATTTGCTCCTGCATGTCTTCTCCCAGGGCCTTGGCTAAGAGGTGTTCCTGGGTGGTGTGGTGCTGTGGACATCCCTTGAGGCTGCAGTGATAAATTCAAAAGGAGCATGGAAATAGTTAGTGCCTAGTGCAGTTATCCAGCAGTCATTGTCACGAGGAAAAAAAAGTTAGAGGTCCAGAAGTAACTTCAACAGGAGGAACTTAACTGCTTGAGATAGTGGCTCACCACCACCTCCTCAGGAGTAGGTGAGAGTTGAGCAATAATGCTAGCCTTGCTAGCAACTCCCAACCCCAAAAGCTGAAGGTCTGGTACTTCAGAGTAAGTTCACTTCAGGTCACTTTTGTGCAAAATCTGTGTAAGAGTGAACTAGAGAGGGTATGGTATCTCTCCAGCAAAGTGTCAAATGGAATCTTTAGTCTTTCGGTCTTTCCTAAAACTTCAAAATCAATACTTCTGGAAATTCAAAACCTGTTGTGTTACTTAAAATGCTTTCAGCCACCTCTTCCCAAAAGTGGGGTGCTGGAGAAATATTTCAACAGCCACAGAAACTTGCTAGCAAGATTTGCATTGTGCTGCAGAGGCTGGTGTTTGAATTCTTTGGATATGAGCAACTTTTATTCTCCATTCTTCTGTGGTCAATTGATGTGAGAGCTCTGAATGCATGACATGTTAAGAAACACCACCACTTAAACTGCCTTCCCCCACCCACAAAAAAAAGTTTCTTCAAAGAAAACTGCATTTTCTCTGCTGTATTACTAATTTGAAAGAGGACTATCTCTGAGGTCTAATGTAGATTCCTTACTTTCCAGAACAGACAGAAGGAATTGGTTTTTGAACTTCTGACTCGTGTCTTCTGTGACCTATAAAGAAGCTTTATTTGGAAGAAGAATTCGGCATTCTGCTGTAGATTATTGGAGCAACTGCAAGATATCTGGAAGCTCCAGACTTCGATCTTGCTACCCTGGATTCACTTCGGTTCTTTAACCAAAATCTGTGGCAGAAATGTGCTCAAAGATGTGTTTGGGGAATGAGTTAAAGTAGATTAACGTCAACTATATGAATCTGAACCTTTTGGTCAATATCATTCCACAGATGCACGAGGAAGATTATCCAGCAGTAATTACCATCACTTACCTGTGCCTGTGAGAAACCAGATTATCTTCACATACATCCCATGATCATTTTGTGAAAAGCAAAGTTGCTAATCACAGATGTGTCAATAGAAGTTGGCTTTGCTTATTCTTTAAATGTTATGTCTGTTACCTTGTGCAATGCCAAGCTTCAGTTTAGAACTTCTAAAGATACTTGCCTAAATTCTGGCTTAATGCTCAGCCTGTGGAATGAATGATTCCTCTGTGTTTGTATTTAACTTCTCTGATCATGAAACTGTTTTGGTAAGAGGATAGACTTTCATCTGCTGGAGTGCATTATCTTCTAAATTAGGGAAACAGTCCAAGTTTCCAGGTCCAGGTCTGTAATAAGGTCACCTTTTAATGAATGGAGTAACCTAAACTCCATGCTTAAGGACTATTGAGCAATTCTCCATTTTACCCACTTGTAGTGTTCAATCGGGCAGGGTAATTTCAACAAATGGAGAAAATAAAATTCAGTTTCCTGCTTGAGTAACTTATGTTTTAAAGGACACATAACTGTCTAACTCTTGTATGAAATGCTTTCACTAACTGTGGGGTGGCATAACAGAAAGGTATTGAATGTGTCATGGGCAGGAACTGCTCTTTGCCTCTGTGTGGGAATGCTTACTTCAGCAGAACCATCCATGTGGCCACAGTTACTCTGACACTTGTGCTTTGTTTCTCAAAGCTGATAACTATAACCTGCACTCATCAGAGCTACAGCAGTAATGTGCTGTGAATGTTGAGTATATAATCACTAATAGAGTTTGAATGTGAATGTTTCAGAACAGGTGTACTATCTGAGGAAGTTGCAATCCTGGTTACCTGGATTGTATAATAAAGATAATTGTATTTACTTTGAGTTCACTAATCTTTGAGTACTTGTTTGGAGAAAATCATAGAACAAATTTGCTTTGGCAAAATTTTAATGTTCAATCGCAATATCCAACATATTGTAGTGCAAGATTTACCTAAAGTGGATGCTGGAAATAGTTTGTGGTGTCTACTTCCTTTCATTGTGCACTGAAGACATGAAGGGTCTGTGTACACAGCAAAAAAAAAATCAATTTTAGGGATCTTTATTTCTTCAGAGTTACAAAAACACATGAAAACACACGAGGCTTTCTGAGCCTAATGGAGTTCCATCCTCAAAGGTTCAGCTAGTGTGCCAAAGGCAGTGAAAAATGTGGGTAGATGTCATGTATTCTGGAAGCAGTCCTGATGATTCAGTCTGTGGCATTGCATTGTTCTCTTTAGTTTGGCTCAAAAGCAGTGGGTGGCTTTGTGGCATGAAAGGCTCTTGCCTAATGAACTATCTGTTGGCTATAGTGTGGAAACCACACTTGTGCAGCACGTAAATGATGTAAGCACAAAATCTGTTAGGGCCCATTATAGTGAGATAATGGTGCTCCTCCCCAGTCTTTCTCAACATAGTCTCAGTAAATGTGGGACAACGGCACCTACAGGCAACAATCTGTTAACAATGAGCAACAGATGTAGGGTTTCAGGTGTAAAATGGAGGAAGAGGCAAGAAGACAGCCAGGTGGCTCTCATCTGCCTGGCCTTCAGCTGAAGAACCAGTGAAGCTTAAGTACCAATAAACCACAATTGCCTGCATTCATCATCAGTTCCACACCTTACCTTCTCCCACTGTCCATCATCGTGCCCACTTGACAAGGGTGCAAAAATAGAGCCATAGCAAAATGGGTGGGTGGTCTGGCTGGCTGACAGACAGGCAACGGCAGGGATGGTTGTAAAATGGGATGATGCACACCACCTCTTGGGATAGTCTGACAGGTTTGTGCTCCTTGGAGCGACTGCCATTCCCTGGACCGTGATATCTTGTAATCTGGAGAACAGATCGCTGCAGTGTTGTAATACCCTCAAAGTCTATTTGCAATAGGCAATTACCAGGTTGAGCTTGCAATAGAACAACCAAACGTGCAGTGACTGCAGCACTTGCCTCAGGTGCTGTATCACCATTAGATATAATTGCAAATAGAGCTGCCAACTGATTCTTCACTGGAAAGCCAGGGCTCCAAGGTCTCAAGTCTGTGCAAGATTGATGCAGTTTTCCTCCCTGCTCCTTGGCTAACTGAAGTTAAAGTTGATATCAGATTAAAAGGGCATCCAACGTGACAAAGATTAGTGGTAGGACAAAGAATATTTTAGAAACCATCTAAGGATGACGTTTTTAAAAAAAAGAGCAAGAAAATAGATTGAGGATAAGCTTAAAAAAATATACACAGTAAAATCTCATTTCCTTTTTGTATATCTGTAGTTGAAGTAAGTACTAAGACTGGAGTTAATAAAAGGGATAAAGGAAATGGCAGACTCTTTGGGACAAATTTTGTATCCGTCTTGACAGCAGAATGTATAAAGAGCATCCTAATAATAGAAAATCAGGGCAAAGGGGAGGGAGGAGTGTAAAACGATCACTATTACTAAAGAAAAGTTACCAGACTAGTGGGTCTTGGCTGATGTCCCCTAGGAGTGAAGGCCTTTATGCTATGTTCTTAAAATAAGCTGCTGCAAAGTTGGTAGATCATTGATTGTGATCTTCCTAGATTCCCTCAACCCCAAAAGAGCCCCAGCAGACTGGAAAAATACAAGGAAACCTGGATCCCTCTACACTCCACTCATTTGGAATTGTTCTCCATTCAGATGATATTCTGCCTTTTGATTCCTCTTACCAAAGTGCATGACTTTACACTCTATCAAGTTTTCACCCACTTAACCTATCTATATCGTATTGCAGAGTCCAAATATATTCATGACAGCATGCCCTTCCACCTATTTTCATGTTATTAGTAACTTCATTACATTACACTCTGCCCTCTCTCCTCCTCCAAGTCATTAGTGTAGATAGTAAATAACTGAGGGCCAAGAACCGATCCTTGAGGCAATCCAGTAGTTGCATCCTTCAGCCTGAAAAAGTCTTATTTATTTCAACTCTGTCTTCCATAACAATTCTTCAAACCATGTTAACACATTTCTCCCAATACTATCTTCTGCATCAGACTTCTGTGTAGCACCTTATCAAATGCCTTCTTGAAATCCACTGCAACTCCAAATATACTACATCTGCAGGTTCCCTTCTTTTGATGCTACCTGTTACATCTTAAGGAAAATTAGCATGGAGGTGCAACAAGTAATTGGAAGGTACATTGTAAAAAGGATGGAGTGTAGTAGTAGTGAAGTCTTGCTACAGCAATGCAGGCCACACGTGAGACTACATCTAGTGTACCACATATGGTTTTGGTCTCGTTGTTTGGTCTCTGTTAGGCAATTCAGAGAAAGTTCACAAGATTGATTCCTGCAATGAAGGGAATTGACGTAGGGAGAAAGGTTAAATGTATACAGACTGGAGTTTAGAATGAGAGGTGATCTTACTGAAAAAGATGATATCCTGAGTGAGTTTGTAAATTCCGAGAGGATATTTCTTCTAGAACTAGGAGACAGAGTTTCAAAATACAGGGCCACTCATTTAAGATGGGAGATGAGGAGGAATTTCTCCTTGGGAGTTCTGGAGGCTGAGTGACTGAATGTATTCAAGGCTTAAATGCATGCATATTTGGACTATAGGTAAGGGCTATGGGGAACAGGCAGGAAAGGGGAGTTGAAACTAAGATAAGCTTAGCCATAGTCTAATTGAATGGTGGAGTAGGCTTAAGGTGTAGTATGATCCACTCCTGTTCAATACTTTTACACTCTCAGGCTAACTTTCTGGCCTACTTCCTAATGCACCAGGAAGTGTATATGTGTCAATCTTCTGCCCTGTCAAAGTTTCCTTCTATGTCTTGGCTTGCCCACCTGTTCCCTATTCTAACCCTGGTTCTAACTGCCCAGTATCCCAACACAGGTAGTTCCCATCCTGCAAATAATGCACAGTGTTCAGTCCTGAGCAAGCTCATAGTTCTTGCCTGAGCTACCTCAGACTCAGTTGAGAATTGATTTTACCTCAGCTGGGAGCAATAGAGGGTGGAATTGAGTGATATTTTCCATCTTCTCTGTTTGGTGTTTTGCACTGTATAGGCCTGATGGAATGAAGTGAATGAGTGGAGGGTGAGGGTTTGATTTAAGGAGTGGGTGAAATTTAAAAGATGTGTATTTGCACCACTTGTAAATCAGAAGTGTGTGGGTTAAGTGTATAGCTGGACACAAGGGGGTTGGATTAGCGGTAAAGACATCTTTGTATTTGATGCTAGCTACCCTGCTGCTGGCCATGGCATAAGTATCGGGCCTCCTAGCAATGGCCAGCATGGTTTCCCCATGGGTGGTG
This sequence comes from Pristis pectinata, assembly GCF_009764475.1. Classification (NCBI taxonomy): domain Eukaryota; kingdom Metazoa; phylum Chordata; class Chondrichthyes; order Rhinopristiformes; family Pristidae; genus Pristis; species Pristis pectinata. Next base: position 29,127,792 of record NC_067427.1, read on the forward strand.
GGGAGGTTAGGGCATGGAGATGTGTCTGTTCCTAGCTGATTATTTCCTGCTGCCTCTGGCGTGCATCACCTTGACCTCCAAGGGAGCCTGAAGTCTGTCTGTGAATGTCATGTCAGTGTGTTAGGAGATCTGGTTGAACGGTTAACAGTATTTTCAGTCCAGGAGGCGCCCGATTAGGGTGCAGCGGGGAATGAATGTTGGTGACAATCCTAATTGACAGGGATTGTTGGTGGGTTAGTGATGGAGGCATGATGGTTTGAGTTGTGCCTGATCTTGGTAGTGCAGGTGGCAGTATATGGCCAACAAGATTAATAGGGAGTGTAACTGAACAACATAGCCTTACCCAAAGCAACGGAGAGAAAAAGAGATGAACTTACCAGGGTAGCCAAGGTAGTAGTATCTACATTTAGTTTTCATTCATCATGCTGTCAGCATTCATGATCCTTCCAGTTCACTTCCCCTCATTCTGCCTTCAGTTAGTTTTGGTGTTTGCTGTGAATGGCCATGGTTGGGTTGGTGGTGATGATGGTGCAGGTGGGGATAGTGGAGGAGCAGTGACGAGGCTTAGAAATTAGAGAAAGGGGGCAGTGTATTTGTAAGTTCAGTGTCATCGGATTTGGCTTTCTGCACCTCTGCTTTTCTCAGATGTAGATTGATACGATGCATGTCATTTTGTTTTCAGACTTCCAGCAAATGTAAGACTTTTCCTCTTTCATCATTCTCTCCCCTTCAGCTCCTCCATTTGGTCCTGGTGTAAGGGATTCATTCAATCAACCTCTTTGTTCTTGCCTGAGCTACCTCAGACTCAGTTGAAACTTATTCTGTTTAAAGTTGATAAGATCTGATTTGACAGCACTCTGGGAATTTTTGTTGTTTACATATCCACACAAGGCAGCCAGGCTTTGAATTATTTTGGAAAACTGCCCAGTGACTAGAGGCATGTTCTAGAAAGTATTTTTCCTAACAGTATATCTCATCATCGTTCTATGGTTGTGCAGAACTTGTAAACATCCATTTCTAGGGAGCACACTCATGTGCTAAATGTTCAAAGCTCCTTGCCCGCTCTAAATTCTGCTGAGGAATGTATACATCTTAAGTTGAACATTGGATATCAGCGTCTTCAAACATTCTTGCTGCCCTCTGGGCAGAGTTTTCCACTGGATTGCTTGGCAACTTACTTGTGTCAGAAGCTTCTGGTTTTGCTCTTCTCCACAAATGAAAGCATTTGTGCTTCCTCCACCAAAACCTTTCAGATCAACTTTCAGCCCACTCAGTGGAAAAGAGAACCAGCGTCTTCCTTCTTTCCTGGTATGTATAACCTTGCACTTCTGGTATCATCCTTTTCAATTTTTTTGTATTGTGCTACTCATTCCTTTCTACAATATGGTGGCAAAACTGTAGTCAGTTCTCCAACTGTAATCTAACCAAGGTTCAGTACAAACTTAGCAACCTGATCTTTTCAATCCTATCCCTCTGAAAATAAACAGTCGTAGACTTGTACAGCACAGAAGCAGGCCCACTTACACTAACCCCATTTGCCCATACAAGGACTGTATCCGCCTTTGCCTTGCCTGTTTAAACAAAGTAATTATGTTTGATTTTACCACCTTCTCTGGCAGCGCATCAGTGCATTCCAGCTGCCAATCAAAAACTTAACCCTCTGATCCTCTTTAGAACTCCTTTCTCTCACCTTAACCTATGCCCTCTTGTTTTTGATGCTCTTATCACAGGGAAAAAGATTTTGACCATCTATCCTACCCAGTCCTAACCTTAAACTTCTATCAGGTCATCCCTCAGCCTCTTTTGCTCCAGGTAAAACAAGTCCAGCTGATCCAGTCTCTCCCTGTAACTAAAGTCCTCCGATCCAGGCAACATCCTTAACACCACCAATTTTTCTGTCATCTGCAGACTTACTAACCCATACCTCCTACATTCACATCCAAGTCGTTAACATATCACAAACAACAAAGGTCGCTGCACCAATCCCTGAGGATTGGTCACAGACTTCCAATCGAGAAGAATCCTACCACTGTATCTCTACTTTTATTTCTTAAGCTATTTTCTTATGTAACTCAACACCCCATTACCCAGGTCCACACTGGAAGATGAATCTTTCCCCAGTAAAAAGCAAAATTACCAGCACACGTTTAGTGGCAGGAGTAAACTGCACTGTGGACCATGCGACTATCAGCCTAGAGCAGTTAATGTGTGATGAAAACTTTGAACTGATTTATACCATAATCGAATGCATTAGAATAATTTTTTTTCATGCATAAAATAGCAACCAAACATTTGAAATCCTTTCATATGTTTAAGAACTTAAGTGGTTGGTGCGAAGTAAATATCACAGTCTCAATCTGTCAACGACAAATAACCAGCAGGATGAAACTGACACTTCAGCAACAACTGAGGCAAACACTCAACTGTCTGATTGGAGGGAGTGAAGTCAAGGGAGAGGAATGCAATTGGACTGAAAGCTCTGTACCAGGTGCTGAGGGAAACCGATATGCTGAGGGCCAAAACGGGTTAGAGCTTGACTCCACGCACAGGGAAGACGCAGCAGCTGCAACAAACACATCAACTGGGCCCCAAATGTGAGAAAAATCCAGAACACAGCAAGAGTGAAGAAGTGAGTGTAAAACCGGGCACAGGTAAAGCAGTGAGTTTAATGGTGTTATAAAGAAGTGTTACACTGGAGTTTTTCAATCTGTAAGAATGTGACTATGACAGCAAAGTGTTTAATCTGTTGGTAAATGTGACAGAAGAGTGTTTGTTACAGTGAGTGTGAGAGCAGAGTGTTTAATATTACAGTAAGTGAGTGTGAGAGCAGAGTGTTAAATCTGTTGGTAAGTGAATGTGACAGCAGTAACACCCCTGCTCTAGGTGCTGACTCCAGTTTGATGGTATCATTGTGTGCAGAAGGTTTAGCACGTTATCTGCGGCATGCTAGATTCTGATGGACTGGCCGACAGCTCATTTCCATCAATGGTTGCAACAGGAATGTTGCTGCAAGAAAGTCACTGTCGGAGGTCTCAACAATTGCTACTCTCAAAGTTGTCAAAGTTAACCTAAGACAAGGTAAAGGCAAATGGGTTCCTAGGCAAGCTGGCTAATGGGATCCAAAATTGGCTTGGTGATTGGAGGCAGAAGGTGGTGGTGAAAGGATGCTGTTCTGGTTGGAACTCTCTGACTGTTGGTGTACCACAGTGATTGGTGCTGGGACATTTGTTGTTTGTGATGTATATTAATGACTTGAACATGAAATGTAGGAGGAATGATGATTAAGTTTGTAGGTGACATGAAAATTACTGGTATTATGGATAGCAAGGAAAGTTGTTCAAAGCTGCAGCAGGATATAAATCAGATGGAGAGTTGGGCAGAGCACTGGCAGATGGAATTTAATACAGACAAGTGCAGAGTGATGTATTTTGGGAAGTCAAATACCGGGTAGGACACTATACAATGTTAATGAACAGAGAGACCTTGGGATTCAAGACCATCGTACTCTGAAAGTGGCAACACAGGTAGATAAGGTGGTGAAGAAGGCATATAGGGCATGTTTGTCTTTACAGGTCAGGCATAGAATATAACATTTGGGATGCTATGTTGCAACTTTACAAAATGCTGGTTGGACCACACTATTGAAAGGATGTGTTCACGCTGGAGGTAGTGCAGAGATTTACCAGGATGTTGCCTGGACTGTTGGACTTTAGTTATGGGGTGAGATTGGAGGGCAGGGCTTGTTTTCCATGGAGCAAAGAAGGCTGAGGGGGGGATCTGATAGAGGTATATAAAATTAGATGGGCATAGATAGTTAGAATCTTTATCCGTGGTAGGGGTATCAAAGAAGACTTTGGTTTCAGGTGAGAGGAAAGAGTTTTAAATGGGATTTGAGGGGAAAGTCTTATTTTACACTGAGAGTGGTTGATACCTGGAACTCACTGCCAGACGAAGTGGTGGAATCACATGCAATCTCTATGTTTAAGAGAGATTTACACAGGCTCTTGAATAGACAAGGCATAGGAACAGGATATTCCATTGAAGCACAAGCATCTTGAGGCTATTTATCAGGCTGGTGAGACTAGAACTGGACAGTGTGGTTTCAGAATAAGGGTCACAAGGTAAGAATGAATGGAGGAGAGATTTCTGTACTCAGGGGTGAGCCAGCCTTGTGACCTCTATCCCAGAAGTAGGTTTGAAAATAGTCAAGTGTGAGATTGACAGGTGGACCATGTGGAATGGTGTTTGAGTTATGATCCCATTGAATCGTGGAGCAGGCTGCATCAGGTTTCATTTTTCTTCCTTCATCCTATTGTGTGTTCAACTTGGAAGGAAAAGCAATATTTCCAATACCTATCACCCATGTTAGACTGGTTGGTGGAGGCCACAGGGTTGAGAGTTACTGTAAAAGGAAAATAACTGAGTTCCCCAGTAGATCTCATTTGTGAACTCTACTTGTCTTATCCTGTGAGCCACAGTATTTATCACAATTACCTGCTCCTTGTCCCTTAAACCAATTGCCTACCCAAGTCAGTTATCCAATTCCACATGGTTTTATTTAGGCAATGGTCTTGTGCAGAACTTTCACACAGAGTAAAGCACATTAGAAAAGACTTGCATAACATGTCCTTTTCAGGATGTCTCAAAGTAACCTCCAGCCTTACCTGTAGTTTGGAAGCATGATTCCAGTGGGGCTGGCTGGGACCAAACCACATAAGCGAGGGGCAATGCTGACTCAGACTGTGGCTAACTCCTCTGCTTTTCAAGATAATGTCATGGGATCTTTAGTGCACACCTGAGAAACTGTTGCAACTCCCCCACCCCCAAACAAAAAGCCCTGTGCTCAGGTTTCAGAAACTTGTATTTGAAGCCACTCTCTCTGTCCTGGAGGTGGGAGTGTTGTACCTGAGTCTCACTACCCTCACCAGATCAGTGGCAGCTTTGAGTGTGTTTGTGTGATTATCTGAATGTGTTCATTGACTGCATTTGGTGGTGGTGTATACTTTCTAACTGAGCTTGAGCGAAGATGCATAAATATATGGAAGCTTTGTCTTTATCTCTGTTCTTTTGTTTCTATTCTGGTGTAGGCCATCCTAACTGGACAAGAGCCAGTCCACTAAAGGAAGTCTGCCCACCTGAAGCGAGACCTGAAACCACCTTTGTATTTTTCTCTGCTTTCTGCTGTGGAGCATCATACATAGCTGTCAGCATGGAACCTCCACAGAATCTCACTGGCAGTGGCTCAGATTTTGAAGCACAAACAAGTGGCCTGGGTCAGTTCAGCAAACCCTCAGGCACTGTCCCTCGGTCTGGGATTACACAATTGTTTCGCCCGATCCCAACTGCAGGGATTAAACCAGTGACAAACTGGAGTTTAGGATCTTGCAAGGCTGCTTTTCAGGACATGGGTCATTGCAGCAAAGTGGTCATTCTCTGCGTTACACTCTTTCTCATTCTGGGCCTCATCCTGCTATTCTGGAATTATTATTGCACCATTGTCCAGCATTTCTGTGACAACTAATGGATAATATCACTCCAAATGTAACCAAATCACGCAAGAGCAAGCTGGGATTATGGATACAAGGCTCTGTATCTCAACTGCGTTTTAATCATTTTATCTGTCTAGACAACCCAAAGTTTGTAAACAGCTTGGCCTTTCGTGCTCTCTGGACAAGGACATCACTGGTTAGGCATTGGAGGCAGGTGTGGATAGCTCCCTCTCCCTCACTCACATAGTCAAGCAGCTTTAATTATCTTCCACAATTTAGACCAGCATTTCTGTATCACCTTCCACAGTCTCAGGATGTCTTAAAGTGCTGTGGCCAATGAAGTGGTTTCCAGTTATAGTTACTGATGTAAACATGGCAGCTGAAGGTGGGCATCTCACACCTACTCTCTGGGTTTGGTCTGCATCTATCCAGCTGGGCTAACACCAGCCAAGGCTGTGAGCCACACAGCCCAGAACTCCTTTTGTTTATTAAAAGTATATGCACACTGCAACAAACGTATAAGGAAATAAAATATACAGGTAGTTCTGCTGTAACATGATAGGTGCATTCCTAAGAAGCATCGCATTATAGAAAATTGTGTTATTAAAACAATTGTGTCAATGGGGAAAAAGGGGCTAGAGAATTTCAAACTCGCAATAAAAGTTATTTTTCTTGCCAAATTTTCAAAAATACAAGTTTTTAATAGCTTCAAGTTTATTTTATTACTGCAAGCTAAAAATACAAAGGCTGTATGTTACATTGTTTAATAGTTTATCCTTGCACAGTATCAATAGAAGCGATTGCTTGTCAATTTCCAATGGCCTCTTGTGGTGAAAATGGCAGTCTGTGTTATTAAGAGACAGTGGTGTCTGATTACTGCGGGGAGGTTACATGGAAAAAGATTATTTCCCCAAGACAGTTTCTTTCTAAGTGGTTCTCTAGTTCCTGATCAAAATTGTGTTATAACCAATTGGGCCCACGTTCCCTAATTCATCAATCATGTTATATCCAATTCATGTTATGGAAATGCACATTATAGCAGAACTGTGTGTGTGTGTGTGTGTGTGTGTGTGTGTGTGTGTGTGTGTGTGTGTGTATGTATATATATATATATATATATATATATATATATATATATATATACATACACACACACACACATACATATATAAAAAGAAACTACCAAATAATTATATGATGTAAAATACTACAAAAACCGCTGACATAGTTTCTGACTCTTAACAGTTTTTTCACAGCTTTCTCTTAACTGTAGTTTCAACTTGTATGTATTTCTCTCTTAACTCTGGTTCTTAACACCACTCACCCCAGCGACCCCTTGTAGGAGCTCATTCTCATCTGTACAGGTGACCAATCTGGTCTGAAGTTTCCTTACAAGTTGCTCTAAGCTCACTCCCCAACACTATTATGGTACAAAATCACACACAACAATTGACTGATGTGAACTGCACCCTTTTGATTGTACCATCTGCGACCAGCCTATTCCTTATGTTCATCAATTGTTTGATTTAATTAGTTCTTTGTATCAACTTTTGGAGGAGTTGTTTTGACGGCAAAGAACTCTTGAGTTTATCAGCTCCTTATCTGTTGACTTGTCTACCACAAGTTCTGTGGAGAAAGCAGGTAAATAAATTTGTGCCTCTGGAATGGTTTTGCTTTTGTCTCTATGACTCTTCAGCTTACAATTTGTTTTAAAGGCTACTTTAAGAAGTTCCATGGCCTCTTGTGGCATGCTGAAATATAACTTTTAGACAGGTTTTAGTCTGTGTTTGTTTACCACGAGTTAAATGCAGTATTGCTGTGGATTTGTCTCTCTCCAAGTGACTGACACCCTGACAACTTGTGGCATCCGTTACTTCTTCCTGGTCCACAACCCTGTTGAAAATTTCACCTTCACTGCTAGATATAGCAAACAGATCACATGATCAGTGCATTGGACACAAGCCTTTTCTCAGGATTAATCTCAACTGTAGTCACCCAATTCCATAATTGTTTCCATCATGGGATAACTTTGATGTTTTGTGTATCTCATTTCACTTTGTCCTGTTTTAATTCCCACAGTTCATGCTGGCTGACATCATTCAGCAGTTTGGTTATTTTAGTCCGGACTTCAGATATCAAACAAGTATCACATCAAAACTTGCTTCCAGATTCTTCTAGGTTTAAATTAGGAAGTCAATTGGATACATCAACACTAGTTTCTTTTCCATCGTGTAAGGTGTGTAGGATTCTGTATCCTACAACACTATCTGAATAGGTTAAATACATATAATTGGGCACACTAGATTATTTCTGTAACTAATAAGCTTTTAAAGTTATGGTTACACAGCACATCCCATTTCCCAAGAAGCCAAATTAAAAAGTCCATATCTCCCCAATGTAGAGTGCATGGCAAAGTTTGCTCTTCTTCATTATCACAATGTTCCATTATCGTTTAGAGTTACAGAGTAATAGATACAGCATAGAAATGGGTCTGTCAGTCCACTGAGTCCACACCAGCCATCAGGCACCTATTTTTACACTAATCCTACCCTAACACAGTTTATTATCCCCACATTCCCATCAACTGCCTCCGAGATTCTACCACTTGTACCAGCAACAAAAGAAACACACCAAGTCATGTATAAGTGTTAAAACTATTTTATTAATTACTTATGATAATACGAAAAATAAAAGTAAAGATGTTAGATCTTACACATTAACCCCAAAACTAAACTCACAGTATGTGTGTGGCAAATTCCCAAACTCCAAGTCCAGGAATAGTTCTCAAAGTTCAGTTCAGCAAGCCATAAGGTGAAATGTGAGCAAAGGCTTCTGCAAAACCACTGTTGACTGAAGAGGAAATGTAAAGAGAAAATACAGAGTAATTACGAAATCCAAATGTTCCACGATGGAACCCATACGACACCTCAATATCTACTACTCCACTGCTTTGTTCCGAAGTATCTGCCACCCTGAAAAGCATTCAAGACGTGGCCATCCACACAAATACCTATTTCCCACTACAGGTTAACAACAAAGTGGACTCCACTGGATTATTCCAAAAATCCATACATGGCTTGTAGTGACAGACACAGTTATTGTTTTTCAACAATTGATACACAGACCAGCAGGCTGGTGTCTCTCTCTCTCTCCTCTTCTCTGACTGACTGCTCCAAAAACATCATTACAACTTTTATCTCCTGTTGTTGTCGTAATCACGCCACACGCACACATTACTGTACTATGCCTTAAAGGGACATTCACCAATAGTAACTTAACCCGTAACTCACTCATCTCCACATTAGCAGCAATTTACAGTGGACAGTTAATCTACCAACCTGAATGTCTTTGGGATGTGAGAGGAAATGAGTACCCAGAGGAAACATATGCAGCCACAGGAAGAATGTTCAAACTCCAAATAAGTGTCCCATTAAATGCATCTCCAATGTTTGCCATCCGACATGCAGGTAATCCATGAAATGATCAGAGCTCTAATTAACACTAATTAAAGGGTTTGCTCTATTGACCAGTATCCGCACATCGCACCATACTGTACTGGAACTATCATTTCAATCCTCCTTGCAGTATCTAAAATAGAATTAGCAGGTTTTGTGAAGAGTATCATTATGTGTCTCTGTATAGATGCTGCCGTGTAAAACTATTATTTTGTTGTGAGGTGGTATTAATCCTTTCTTTAGTTCACTGTTGTTAACATTATCCTAAACCATTCCAGCTGTGTTAAATTCTGTCATCGCCATTAACCAAGCTCCACCTCCTCCTCTTCTGGGGTTTTCGGTCATGACCACAGTTGTGGGTGAAGTTTAACATCTTCATACTTCTTCTAACTGATTTTCCAAGTATTTAATTTTCATTAATCCACGGCTTTCCCCCAAAACTACTGGTCACTGTAAATTGTTCTGAGTGTGTAGGTGAGTAGCAGAATCTGGGGAGGATGAAATGGGATTTGTGTAGGATTAGTGTAAATGATGTTTGCTGCAGACTTAGTGGGTTGAACGGTCTGTTTCTGTGCTGTATGACCCTAAACAAAATATTTTGTTCAAGGAGGGGTGCATTTGGATTTGCATTCTAAGACAAAAGCTCTTCTTGATTGTAAGCAAACAAAAGGAAATACTTTGACTGATTTCAGACCAGTCCACAACTATGAACATAGAACAGTACAGAACAGAAAAAGGCCCTTTGGCCCATGATGTCAGTGTCGAGCATGATGTCAAATTAAACATCCATTCTGCCTGTACGTGATCCATGTCCCTCCATTTCCTACATATTCATGTGCCTACCTAAAAGTCCCTTGAATGCCACTATCATATCTGCTTCCAGTATCACCCCGGCAGTGTGTTTCAGGTACCTCTCACTCTGAGTAAAAAAACTTGCCCCGCACATCCTCTTTAACCTTTCCCCCTTCACATTAAAACTATGACTTGTAATCTTATAAGGTTGAAACTATCTTTGTACACAACTATTTTGAGAGCCATAACAAAAAGCACATATTTGGTTTTACTTTATTCCAGTAATCTTTTGCCCTTTCTATGATTAATCTTTTTGAAACTTGCACAAAATTTATCCTCAAGAACCAGAAAATAAGAATGGCAAAAATCATCAGAAGCATCTGCAACTTAATTCATGACAGACATTATTCTCATAATGGAACATATTACTGCAAAATAAAAATTCCGGTCAAAAATGTTGCTAATTAGAGCACAATAGCTTATAAACAAGTGGAAAAGAAGATAAAAGAGCACAAGTTTAAAATAGGGTAAGAAACATAATTGGGGCTTGTGTATGTATCTTTGCAAGATGTCCACAGTGAAATAAAATTTAACTCTCAAACCAAAGGGTAAAAGCAAGTGGAGCCTCACACAGCTTTCACAATCACACTTCTTCTTAAAGAAACATTTCCTCTTAAAATATGATAGGCCGTGCAACTCTAAATCACATTAAGTAACACAGGCTTTTTCTATCAGTAATAATTCTATTCCCTGGTACATAATTAGTTTAGACAGAACATTGGATTAATTCCCATTTCCTCTCAGCATTGACTCAACAATTACATGCAGTAACAAACAATCTGCTGGAGGAACTCGGTGGGTTGTGTGGCATCTGTGAGGGGAAAGAAATTGTTGACATTTCAAGTTGAAACTCTGCATCAGAACTGATCACTTACCAGACTTCTGGCTCATTCTTTCTCTTTCTCACTTTCATGTAACTCAAAAGTTCCCAAACCTAATTCAGCATTTTAAAACCCAGCAAGCATTTACACATCAGATGAGCTTGGAAATAAAAAAAAATGACTTATTCTCAAGGACAATCTGAAGCACATTCACATGCATTTTAAGTAGATTATTAAACTTTAAAACAATCATGTAAGCACATACTTTCATGCCCTACAATCCTAGGCAATGCTTCCTGTCCTGCCACAATTAATACACTCTATTCCCCCTTCATTCCAGACTCTTGTTTTCATTTATCAGTTGCAAATGCTTTAGTTTTATTCCTTTGTGTTAGATTTTGTTCCTCTTTATGAGTTTTGCTTCCTGATAATTAAAAACAAATTGAACTCCACTGACTGAAGGATTGTATCTCTGATCCATGAGAGATGCCATTGGTCAGGAAGCAAAACCAACTTCCTCAATGTTCATGCTCTGTCACAGCAGGGAAGCCCATACCAAATCCTGACATGATGGTCTTAGCAATGTGTTCTGTCTGAACTATGAGGGCTCTTGATCATGGGCCGGTTTGCCATATACAAAGAGATTGAGTAGACTAGTACTGTATTCTTCAGAATTTATACAAATGAGATATCTCATCAAAACAAAATTCCTAAAGGGTTTGATGCACTAGATGAAGGGAGGATGTTTCCCGTGGCTGAGGAGTTTAGGGCCAAGGAACACAATTTCAAGATAAGGGGTGGGCTGCTTACAACTGAGATGGGGAGATATTTCTTCACTGGAGAGATAGTAAACCCTAGAGGGCTGTGGATACTCAGTTGTTGTGTTCATTCAGAACAGAGATTAATAGATTTCTGGACATATGTGGGATGCAGGGCTGTGGTAATAATGTTAGAAATTGGTACTGAGGTAGATCAGCCAAGATCTTAATGAATGGTAGAGCAAACTCAAAAGGGCAAGATGGCCTACTCCTGCTCCTAGTTCTTATGTTCCAAAGTATGTATGTGGGATCCTGCACAACAGAAATGTGCAATCAAGGAGTTGAGATTTTTATATACCTAAAGAATTGGTATCAGACAATAGAGTTCAAATCAGGTCACTATTTATTCCCCAAATCTGTTGTGTTCCTCATCTTCAGGTAAATATTACATTTCCTTACAAAATTGCTTCTGAGTTTCGCCAATGGCAATTCCATATTCTAAACAACTTTGGTGTAAAAATGGTAGCTCTGAAATTTTTAGGCCTGGGAATCTAGAAATCTCTACAGGTTGCAGCCTGAATCTGTTTAGGTTTGTGTTTTGTTTGGACTGGAAAAGATCACTGTGTGATTGATTGGGGGGGAAGGATGCAGGGATTTCTGATGGTGACATTGACTGTTTGACATACCTACTGTATGCTTTACATTAATATAGTAAGATTACATGGTATTTAAGACACAAACTGGGAACTGTACGTCTCCAGACTGTCTGATTTCCTTACAGCTACTTGCACTACTACTTTTAACTGATATTGTGTCTGCTAATCATGGCACCTCTGCTCTGATTAAACTATTTCTCTATTCTTACATTCAGAAATACATTACTTCACATTTTGCAATGTTCTATTGTATCTGCCAATTCCGTGACACTGTGTGAGGTATTTCATAATTTTCTGCATCCAGTTTGATGTCATCACATTTTAATATTGTTCTCTCAGTTTCTAATAGGTCCATTTAAATGACAATAGTTCCAACCCAGTGGAACACTACACATGCTTTGTTGTTTCCTGATAAATGTTTGCTTTTCTGCAATGCAATTATGCTAATTTCCTTTAATGTTCTCTGGTACACCGGTCAGAGGACAATTCATGCAAGTCTGGAAATGCTTCAGCCTGGGGTGTAAAGTCACTGTTACCCACGATTCACCATTGTTAAAAAAACAAGCAAGCTGCTTCTCACCTCCCAACAGCAGAGATGATGGTTAATACAAACGGGAAAGAGGAAGAGGACTGGAAATGAATAGAAATGAAACTGAGCAATTAGAAATCAGAAATTAATTCTAAAATTAGTGAAAATCCCCATCTCAGAAAAAAACTAGAATTATTAGCATTACCCTTCATCAGAATACAAATGCAGGCATATTGTCAGAAGTTAAAGTAAAATATTTATTCTTTGCTTGAAACCTCAGACTGACACTGGAAGTTATAGACTACCAGATAACTGTGGTTCACTTCTTTGTTTTCTCAGTATTCTAATTTAAAGATACATCATGGCAGAACCTGGAACAAAAAAATGATAATTTTAAACTTAATAATTGCTATTTTACTGGGGCAAGCATAAATTGGGTTTCTAAAAGCCATGCAAATGCATTTTGGGGCAGATAGAAACTCATGAAATGAAAGGAACTAAGTATAATGGAAACTCCTTGAAATTAGATACACAGAATTCCTCATAGTTCAATGAAAACTGCTTTGAACCTGTGATAACACTGGGCACCATAGTTCTGTCTGCAGTGGTTCCAATACACAGCCCATGACTAATTTTCCAGCTAATACAGGAGCATATGAACTTGGAGCAGGAGATAGCCATTCGTCCCCTCCAACCTGCTCTACTATTTAACAAGATCACAGCTGATCTGATTGTAACCTCATCAAAGATGTATGTACTGTACCTCTGCCTTTTATACACTTAAAGACCATGCTTTCACCACCCTTGAGGAAGAGAGTTCCAAAGACTCATGGCCCTATGACGGAAAAAAATACACCTCATCTCTGTCTGAAATGGGGAATCCTTTGTTTTTAAACAGTGACTCCTAGTCAAGAGACATTCTCTCCACGTTCGCCCTATCAGGACCCCACATCCTTTATAAATGAAAAAAAATCTTCCCAAATTTTGTATTCAGTTCTGTCACAATGAACAATAACTTTCTGAACAATAACTGTTAAATTTCCTAATTACTTGCTGTACATTCTATCCTTTTGCAAATTATACACTACGACACTCAGATTCCTCTGCAACTCAGAGTTCTGCAGTCTCTCAACATTTAGATTTCTTTTTTACTTTTCAGGCCAAAGGGGATATTGTCCCTCATTATACTCTATGTGCAAGATGTTTGCCCTCTCACCTAACCTATCTCTGTAACCTTGTTTTGTCCCCTCACAACCAACTGCCTTACCTATGTTTATGTCATTGGCAAATTTAGCAACAATACCTTTGGCACCTTCATCCAAGTCATTCACATAAATTGTTAAAAGTTGAGGCCCCAGCATTGATCCCTGCAGTATACTCCTTGTTGCTTCTTATCAACCAGAAAATTCATTAATGCCTATCCTCTGTTTCCTGTTAGCCTGCCAATCCTCCATCCTTAACAAATATGTTCTGGAAATCTAAGTACCATATAGTATATTCACTGGTTCCCCTGAAATACGCAGCACATTACTTTTTCGAGGAACTTCCATAATTTGGTCAGACTTAACCCTTTCACAAGACCATGTTGACATCGCTTGATTACGTGGAATTTTCCCAAGTGCCTCACTAATATCTTTAAGATAATATTTGTACGCTTTTTAAATTTGGCACTATTTTTAATATCTTTAGATAACCATGAATGGGGGGGATCCTTCTTTTGGATGATTTTTTTTCTCTCATTGAAGTATGTTTGTTCTGTGTATTCTGATCATCTACTTTACATGTCTGCTACCGTATCTTGACAGACCAATCTCCTAACCTAACTTGTCAGTTCACTTTTGCTAGCTCTGCTTTCATGCCCTCTTAATTACCCTTATTTAAGTACAAGTTACTAGACTTGGACCCACTCTCCTTTCACTCAAACTGAATGTAAAACTCAATCATATTATGATTGCTGCTGCCTTGGAATGCCTTCTCTATGAGGCTATTAATCTATCCAATCCTGTTGCACAGTATCATATCTTGTATAGACTCCAGAATGTGATGCTGTAAGGGACTATGCTGAAAAGTTTTCAGCATAGTTCCTTACAGCAACACATTCCTCCTGTTGACTACATTTGCCCACCTGATGTTTCCAATCTTTATGTAGATTAAAATCTCCCCTGATTATCACTGTACCTTACTGACAACCTCCCATTATTTGTTTCTTTATACACTGTCCTAATTTGTGGTTACTGTAAAGTGACTTTTTTCCTTTAAACCACTTCTACACCCTGGTCTCCTAAACCTAGGTCAACTCTCTATTATTCCAAGACCATTATTAATTAGCAGAGCCACTCCTCTACCTTTTCATTACTTCCTGTCCTTCCTAAGTATCATGTATGCTTCAATGTTCAGGTCACAGTATATCTCATCCTACAGCTATGTCTATCAGGTTTTACTTCTTTATTTCTATTTGCACTCTCATTTCATCTTTGTTTCCAAATGCTTCATTCAGATAGATACATTAGTTATGTCCTATATTATAGTTATAATCTCTAATCTCAGGTACTGATTTAGTCTGAGATTTGTATATTCTATCCCTTCTTGTCACAGCACCTTTACATTTCCATTTAATTAGTTAATTTAATTAATACCTTTCTCTTCAGCCTTGCCTCTACCATTCAATTTACCTGATATCTTTGCAAGTTTGATCCTTTGCCCTTAGTTGGTTTCTAAACGAGGCTTTCATTGGGTGAACCCACAGCATTGACAGTTGAGAACAACAACTTGGAGGTTTCTACTTACGATGTTGAAAAGAATTCATCAAAATTTTCCTCGATATACATTTCATCATAATCTTTTGGACAGGACATCCTATATTAAAAAAATAGAATGAAAAAATTAAATAATGCATAATTTCATAGTTTATACAAGCTTGTTAACTATTCAAATAAACTTTAACTGTTTTGAACATAACTAAAATAGAAAATGTTTTTAATTTCACTCAAAGGTTATGAAGTCACACCTAAGGGTTAACTTTGCTCATTGCTGTAGTCCACAATAAGTTTCTTGTGGAATCTCATTGTACTTAACCAAGCAATGTATCTCATATAACGGTCTGGATCTTCTGCTGATTGGTGAGCTGCCCAGGTTCACTGGCTGAACACAGACTGAATATCTGATAATTACAAACATTCAACAACAGTTGGGTGCTACTAAAACAAAAGTACTTTCACCCTCTATGCTCTTGCTGAGTAGCTGTTACACTGGCTGAAGCGATTCTGCTCTGATTGATGGGAACATCTCTGAGAATTCTAGGATAATTAAAATTTTCAGCCCACCTGATAGAATGATAGGGGAAGATATCTAGTTGCTGCTTTGGACATTCCTTCCCTCTATCATCTACAAAAATGCACAACAGCAACACATCCAGATTTATTCAACCACTCCTGGAAAATTTACAGATCATCTTGACCTGAAAATGTATCTGGGCTTCTCCATTGTCATTGGGTCAAAATAGCAGAGCACACAATCTAACAGTACCTTCAACACAAACACTGTAGTGTAACAAGAAGATGCTTGCCATCATCCTGTCAGGGTCGATTGAGCAACCATTATGTGCTGACAACTACAATGTACAGATTGCAGGAATGAATAACAACTACGCCCACCCAGCAGTTTCCATGTTACCTTCTCTCTTACTAATCATCCCAGTAGTTCTTGATTACTACTCGTGAACACAGCAGGCAATCAAACCATTATGGCAAACCATACACGTCCAACAAGACCAAAATCATACAATGAGTGATAATCAACTTGTGCGTGTTCTTAGAGTTTGCTTTAGTGCTCGTTTGCCTGATTTATCGCAATGGTGGCAGCCAAACTGGGTGAAGGCCGCTCATTTGCAGTTAACGGGTTTGCAGATAGTCTGTGCTTATTTAGCCTGACCTCGGACTCCACTGTCATGAAATGAGCAGGAGGTCACTTGACTGACAGGGAACAAATAGAGCAAAGCAGCCCATTTAATTGGCATTCCATCACCATACTAAACATTTACTCCCTCTACGTCTGGCACATTGACACTACAGTGTGCACCGTCTTCAAAATACACTGCAATTATATGCCAAGGTTACTCCAACAGCATTTCCCAAATCTGTGACCACCACCAATGACAATGGCAATAGACATATGAACCATCACCATCTGAAGGCTTCACCATCCTGATTTGGACACATATCACCTTTACTCGAATATTGGTGGATCTAAATGTGTTCCTGTGTTCTGGTCTTTCACAAGGAGGCCAGTGACATCCACATTCCACAAAAAACATAATACTACTTATTATTCTTATAATGCAATATGTTCTATTAAATCAATAGCTAAAAAGATGCTTTTGTTACATTAATTCAAGCACAGAAAAGCAATCCAGGGAGACAAAGAGTTCAACCCTATTCACGGTGGAGGCTAGTGAAGTAACAAACCATCTATATCTTGCTGCACGTAACTTTAATTCAGGTGTATGATCAGGCATCTACATGTCCTCCTTGGAAACCTGGAATTTGTTTTTCTTTAGAACAGAAAGCTCAGCTTATGCTCTTCCTTTGTGGGTTGAGGAAGACCAGGATTATCCATTAGGCCACAAAGGGAAAGTGATGACCATCCTTGCATCAGATTCATTCCCCTTCCATCCCATGTTACTGACTCACAGCCCCCAGAGACTGGCAGCATCATTCCTCCTATTTCAGGAAATAAATCATTGATGAGGTCCCTGGACCTGACTCCTCTGTAGTAGTTTTGCTCTCCACTCGTCCCAAATTACAAGGTTTGAAAATCTGACCTGCTAGTTCCTTTCTACTTACATTGCAGAAGTTTGTGATCTATTTGTCTCTGGCACTCTTTTCAAGATTGTTTTCTCATCTCTGAAAGACCTACATTGTAAAGCAAGATTACTAAGTTAGTTTGCAAATTATATTTTACATGCACATAAAGATAAATGATGCTGTTGTTCAGATATTTGCCCAACTTTGGCAAGTGGTGGGTTTCATCTTTAATTTGAAGCAATTACGTTATGGAAGACAGTAAGATAGGGGGTTAGCTCTGAACTGCTCGACAAAGATCTGGCGCAGTCACGAGAGAGATGAATTGCCTCCTTCTGCTGTTCAAGTCGGACTGGTGAAAATAGACTTTCAGTCCTGGGTTTATTTTATTCATCTGTTAATGTCTGATGTTACAGAGCAATAATCCCTCACTTTGGCGCCTATTAGGTACAAGCATTATCTAGCTGGTTCTCTCTTCCCTTATTAGAGCTTGGTGAAGAACACATTCCAACTTCCTGATCTCTGCACACTATCTGATCCTACCTTGCCCAATGTATCACAGATTGTCTCCAGATTCTTCTTTGTCTGTATCTTGAATTATCCTCATTTCAACAGTCACTGTTCCCTCTAATTATTGTTGTCATACTCAGCCTCAACAATTCTTTGGTTCAACTTCCCTTTCCACAGTAATTTTTCTTGTCCAGATAATTTTCAGCATGTATCTGTATCACCAGTCACTTTCCCACTTCCAAGGACAAACCAAAGGATAACTCAAGTTAGCATGATTATGTTGAGTAACAAGTTTCAATTAAGAGTTGAATCAGTGTTCTTGACTGCTATCTAGTGGCTCCTATTCTGAGCTGCTGTGGTGGAGGTGAAACTAAAGCACAATATGATGCTATAGGGGATTCAAAAAATAGGGGGGCAGAGAGCATCCTTTATAAGGAGACACAAGAAACTGCAGATGCTGGAAATCTGGAGCAAGATACAAAGGAGCTGGAAGAACTCAACAGGTCAGGCAGCATCTATGGAGTCTCGACCCGAAATGTTGACTGTTCATTTCCCTCCATAGATACTGCCTGACACGCTGAGTTCCTCCAGCTCCTTTGTGTGCAGCACCTTTTATAAATTGGATTGAAAGTCTCACCTTATGTGCTGCCTACCTGATGCCAGGGTGAGGGATATTTCAAACTGCTTTGAATGAATAGTGAAGGGAGAGGGAACTATTTAACTGGCGAGAGGAGGCGGAGGCTAAGGTAAGTCTGGTAAGGTTTTCTTTCTTTCTTTGATTTTTCCTTTAATGCCAGGCTAGGGTAGTTAGAATGGCTCCAGGGCCAGTGGTGTGTTCATCTTGTGAGATGTGGGAGTTCTGGGAGACCTCCAGTCTCCCTGATAGCTACATCTGCACAAGGTGTATCCAGCTGCAGCTCCTTACAGACTGTGTTAGGGAACTGGAGCTGCAACTGGACAACCTTCGGCTCCTACAGGAGAACAAGGAGTTCATAGATAAGAGCTACAGGGAGGCGGTCACTCTAAGCTGCAGGAGGCAGGTAGCTGGGTGACTGTCCGGAGGAGGAAGGAGAATAGGCAGGTAGTGCAGAGTACCCCTGAATAACAGGTATACCGCTTTGGATACTGTTGGGGGGGTGGGGGGGAATGGCCTACCAGGTGAAAGCTGCAGTGACCAGGTCTCTGGCACTGAGCCTGGTTGTGTGGTACAGAAGGGAAGGGGGGAGAAGATGAGAGGAGTAGTGATAGGGAATTCAATAGTAAGGGGGGCAGACAAGAGATTCTGTGGACGGATGGTATGTTGCCTCCCAGGTGCCAGGATCTGGGATGTCAGATTGGGTCCACAGCATTCTGAAGGGGGCGGGCGAACAGCCAAAAGTCGTGGTACATTTTGGTACCAATGACATAGGTAGGAAAAGAGATGAGGTCCTGAAGAGGGAATATAGGGAGCTAGGGAGGAAGTTGAAAAGTAGGACCTCGAGGGTAGTAACCTCTGGATTGCTGCCTGTGCCACACGCCAGTGAGGGTAAGAACAGGTTGATTTGGCAGATGAATGCATGGCTGAGAAGTCGGTGCAGGGGGGCAGGCTTTCAGATTTATGGATCATTGGGATCTCTTCTGGGGAAGGTACGACCTGCATAAAAGGGACAGGTTACACCTGAACTGGAGGGGGACCAATATTCTTGCGGGCAGGTTTGCAAGAGCTGTTGGGGAGGGTTTAAACTCGTTTGGCAGGGGGATGGGAACCCGAGGTTAGAGATTGGTGCATTTAATGTACATGTAGATGCAGCATGTAGAAAGAATGTGAGGAAGGATAGACAGTTGAAAGGGCAAAATTGCAGTCAGTTGGATGGGCTGAAGTGTGTCTACTTTAATGTGAGAAGTATCAGGAACGAGGATGATGAACTTGGTTAGTACATGGAACTATGACATTGTGGCCATTACAGAGACTTGGCTATCACAAGGGCACAAACGGCTGCTGGATATACCATGTTTTAGATGTTTCAAAAGGGACAGGGATGGAGGTAAATAAGTAACTTTGCTGAGCAGGGACAGTATCACAGCTGTAGAAAGGGAGTACGTCCTGGAGGGATCGTCTACTGAGTGAGTGTGGGTGGAAGTCAGAAACAGGAAGGGAGCGATCATTCTATTGGGAGTATTCTACAGATCCCCAGTAGCAGCAGAGACACTGTGGAGCAGATCGGGAGACAGATTTTGGAAAGGTGCAAAAATAACAGGGTTGTTGTCATGGGTGATTTCAACTTCCCTAATATTGATTGGCACCTCCTTAGTGTAAAGGGGATAGATGGGGCAGAGTTTGTTAGGTGTGTCCAGGAAGGATTCCTGACACAGTATGTGGACAGGCTGAAAGAGGAGAGGCCATACTGGACTTGATACTAGGCAATGAGCCTGATCAGGTTTCAGTTCTCTCGGTGGGAGAGCATTTTGGAGATAGTGACCATAACTCCTTGACCTTTACGATAGCCTTGGAGAGGGATAGGAGCAGATGATATGGGAAAGTATTTAACTAGAGGAGGGGCAATTATGATGTTATTAGGCAGGAGCTTGGGAGCATAAACTGGGAACGGATGTTCTTGGGGAAGTGCACAATGGACGTGGAGGTTGTTTAGGGGGTACTTCCATGGGCTTCTGGATAGGTTTTTCCCATTGGGGCAGGGTAAGGATGGTAGAGTGAAGGAACCGAGGTTGACAAGAGACATAGAATATCTTGTCAAGAGGAAGAAAGAAGCTTATCTAAGGTTCAGAAAGCAAGGGTCAGACAGGGCTCTGGAGAGTTACAAGGTAGCCAGGAGGGAGCTTAAGAATGGACTTGGGAGAGCTAGAAGGGGGCATGAGAGGCCTTGGCAGGTAGGATTAAGGAAAATCCAAGGCGTTCCACACGTATGTGAAGAATAGAAGGGTGACTGGAATGAAGGTAGGACTGATCAGGGATAAAAGAGGAAATGTGCCTGGAGTCGGAAGAGGTAAGAGAGGTCCTTAATGAATACTTTGCTTCAGTATTCACCGGTGAGAGAGACCTTGATATTTGTTAGGATGGCATACAACAGGCTGATACGCTAGAACATGTTGACATGAAGAAAGAGGATGTGCTGGAAATTTTGAAAAACATTAGGATAGATAAGTCACCAGGGCCAGATGGGATATATCCAAGTTTATTACGGGAAGCGAGGAAAGAGATTGCTGTGCCTTTGGCAATGCTCTTTGTGTCCTCACTGTCCACAGGAGTAGTGCCAGATGATTGGAGGGTGGCAAATGTTGTTCCTTTGTTCAAGAAAGGGAATAGGGGCAACCCTGGGAATTACAGACCAGTGAGTCTTACTTCAGTGGTGGACAAATTACTGGAGAAGGTCCTAGGAGACAGGATTTATGGGCATTTGGAGAAGCATAGGCTGATCAGAGACAGTCAGCATGGCTTTTTGAGGGGCAGGTTGTGCCTCATGAGCCTGACTGAATTCTTTGAGGATGTGACAAAGCACATTGATGAAGGTAGAGCAGTGGATGTGGTGTACATGGATTTTAGTAAGGCGTTTGATAAGGTTCCTGATGGAAGGCTCATTCAGAAAGTCAGGAGGCATGGGATCCAGGGAAACTTGGCTGTGTGGTTTCAGAATTGGCTCGCCCATAAAAGACAGAGGATGTGTTCTAGGACTGCTGCTCTTTGTGATTTTTATAAATGACTTGGATGATGATGTGGAAGGGTGGGTTAGTAAGTTTGCAGATGACAAAGTTGTGGATAGTGTAGAAGGTTGCTGCAGGTTACAACAGGACATTGATAGGCTGGGCTGAGAAGTGGCAGATGGAGTTCGACCCAGAAAAGTGTGAAGTGATATGGCAGGATTCTTAGCAGTGTGGAGGAACAGATGGATCTTGGGGTCCACGCCCATAGATCCCTCAAGGTTGCCGCGCAGGTTGATAGGGTTGTTAAGAAGGCGTATGATGTGTTGGCCTACATTACTTGGGGTACTGAGCTCAAGAGCCCCGAAGTAATGTTGCAGCTCTATAAAACTGTGGTTGGACTACATTTGGAATATTGTGTTCAGTTCTGGTTGCCTCATTATTGGAAGGATGTGGAAGCTTTAGAGAGGGTGCAGAGGTGATTTACCAGGATGCTGTGTGGATTGGGGAGCATGTCTTATGAGGATAGGCTGAGCGAGCTTGGGCTTTTCTCTTTGGAGCAAATGAGGATGAGAGGTGACTTGATAAATGTGTACAAGATGATAAGAGGCATAGATCGAGTGGATAGTCAGAGACTTTTTCCCAGGGCAAAAATGGCTAACACGAGGGGGCATAATTTTAAGGTGATTGGAGGAAGGTATAAGGGGGACGTCAGATTTAAGTTTTTTTTTACACAGAGAGTGGTGGGTGCTTGGAACGCATTGACGGCAGAGGTGGTGGAGGCAGATACATTAGGAACTTTTAAGAGACTATTAGATAGGCACATGAATGATAGGAAAGTGGAGGGAAGGGTTAGATAGATCTTAGAGTAGGCACAACATGTCAAAGTGTCGGCACAACATCTTGGGCTGAAGGCCTGTGCTGTGCTGTGCTGTAATGTTCTATGTTCTAAAGTATGTTTATTACTCTGCTCATTAAGGAAGATTAGAGAGGAAAACCAATGAATCATGGACAGATTAGGGTAACATCTGCTGGGAATACTAGAGTTTATACTGAAGGTTAGAAACATTTCATATAATGATTCTACCTTGTAAAATTTCTAGTGGTCAGCGAGAGCCAGAAAGAATCTGTCAAGGATAAGGCTTGCCTGATGAATCTAGCAGAATTTTTTCAGGAGGTATCCAAGGGAAGAGCCAATGGAATGCTGATGAAGGTTGTTTTAATGGACTTTTGGTTTAAATGCATTTCCTAAGAGATGTTGAAGCTCTAGGAACTAAAGGAAAATTATTGACTTGTTGAGGAAATAGGCTGATCAGCAGTACATGGAGTAGAGATAATGGGATGATAATACCCATATTGGTAGGGTGTGACTAGTTCTCTAACAAAAGTATCTGTGCTATGGCTGCAATCATTTGTCCTTTTTATAAGTGTCTTGGGTAATGGGATAGAAAGCCATATATGTTCAAGTTTACTGATAATACCTAGATAGATGGCATTACAAGCTAAGTAGATGGAAGTGTTGGAACGCAAAGAGATGTTAATAGATGAAGGGTAAATAAATAATTGTATAGACAGGCATAGATAAGGTTATGGACAGAGCTTTAAACTAATTAGAGGGGGGAGGATTCTAGTGATAGGAAGTTTAATAAATAACAGAGCAGTGGTAGAGGTTGGTGGGGAGAATGAAAATCAAATCATGACAGAAAATATAAGCAAAAGTGTGCAGCAGAAAGTGTATCTGGAGTAAGCGAAAAATTTAAAAAGCCAAATCTCAGAGCTCTTTATTTCAATGCATGTAGCATTTATAACAAGATAGATGAGTTGATGGCACAAAGAAAAACAAAGGACTTTGATCTTTGAAAAGGGTGACCTGGACTGGGAATTCAATATTCCAGGATATTTGATGTTCCAAAAGTATAAGCAATAAAGGAAAGGACGTTGGGTAGTGTTTTTAATTATGGAAGGTATCAGCTCAGTGGTGAGTAGTGATAGAAATGCAATGGATCCCAACGTGGAATTGGTTTGGGTGGAAATAAGGAATAGCAGAGGAAAGAAGACCTGGGTGGGAATGATCTATTAGCCTCCAAAGTGTTGCCCCTCAGTAGGACAAAGCATAAATAGGGCAACATAAAAGGCATGAAAGAAGGGAACTGCAATTATCTGGGATGACTTCCATATTGATTTAATCAAACTATCAATTGTATCAATAGAAGAAGAATTTGTAGAGTGCATCATGATTTGTTTCTTTGAGCATTATGATATTGAATCTACTCAGGAACAGGCTATTTTAGGTTGGTCATGTATGTGTGATAAATAAAAGATTTCGTAGTTAAGAATTCCCTCGGGAGTAATGATCACAACAGGGCAGAATTCCAGATACAGTTTTAGGGCAAACAACTCAGGTTTAAAATCAGTGTTCTCAATTTAAATAAGGGCAATTACAAAGATATGAAGGTAGTGTTGTCTTGAGTGGACTTGGAAAATAGACTGAAAGAAAGATGAGCAGTGGCAGAAATCTAAGCAGCTATTTCATGATGTTCCACAGAAATTTATCATGATTAGAAAGAGGAACTCAATGACAAAGATGAACCATTTGTGGCTAACAAAGGAGCTCAAGGAAAGTATTCAAACAAAAAATTGAGCTCACAAAATGGCAAGAGCTATGGTACACCAGAAGAATGGAATTTTTCAGGAGCTAGCGGCAAGACACTAAAAAGCTAATAAGGAGCTAATAAGGTATTAGAAAAGAAACGAACTAAAGGTGAACAAGTCACCTAGAGCTGATGGCCTGCATTCAAGAATTTTAATGAAAGTGGCTGCAGAGATGGTAACTGTGATGGAAGTTTCATAGTCACCATTACTGAAGCTACAGCTATATTTATTTTTGAAAGATAAATTCCCCAGATGACATGGTAGGATTTGAGCTAATTAATTGCCCATGCCTCAGGATACTGGTCCAGTAACTTAACCACTAAACAACTATACCCATGAAATGGTAAGCTGTTGGGCTCACAATGGTTACTTGGCCAGAATAGGGGGATTGTGCTCCAACCAGGAAGTGTTTTGCCTTGAAAATCAGATCCATTGGACAAACTTGAGTTGTTTTCTCTGGAGCAGCGGAGAGTGAGGGGAGATGTGATAGAAGTTTTCAAGATTATGAGGGGTGTAGCTAGAATGGACAACTGGTATCTTTTTCCCAGGGTTGTAGTTTCCAATACTAGAGGGATGCACTTAAGATGAGAGGGGTTAAGTTCAAAGGAGATGTGCGGAGCAAGTTTTTTTTTACACAGAGAGTGGTGGATGCCTGGAATGCGCTGCCAGGGTTGGTGGTGGAGGCAAATACAATAGAGGCGTTCAAGAGATAGGCACATGGACGTGCAGAGAATGGAGGGATATGGACATTGTGTAGGCAGAAGGGATTAGTTTAGTTAGGCATTTAATTACTAGTTTAATTAGTCTGGCAAAACATAGTGAGCCAAAGGGCCTGCTCCTGTGCTGTACTGTTCTATGTTGTCACTGATTGCTCGATCACTATTTTTATCATTTAGACTATGTAGATCAGATCTCTAGGCTGCAACATCTGCATCATTGATCATCCCTCATCTTGGGGTGGCAAAGGGCATTTCCAGTATGGCACGATTAGGGCAGAGAATCAGGTGGGGGAAGCCTACACACGCAGAAAGTTGTCATGTCACCCATCCCTTGTATTCAGCCTTTCATACAACTGTTCTGTGGCTGCCATGCAGAGAGTTCTTTTAAAGTCTAATACCCTTTCAAGTGATCAGTGTGGCAAAGATGTGGAAGATGGAAGCTTTTCTTCTAATCTTATATAATGTACCCCTGTGGTAAAGGAAATTCACCCTTAAAAAATTCACAAATCATTACCAAAAAATTTGAGATACGGAATAAAAATTCACTTATAGAATTTATGTGAAAAACTTAAATAAATAAACTCAAATTGTGCACAGAGAACTGAACTAGTTTACCAAGGACAACGATCGCAGACTGTCAGTTCATAGCGGGAGGACACAAAGGATTTGCTTTGGAAACTGACAAGGCAGTCTCTTCTATTGATACTTGTACATAGATGGTCTATTAAACATCCATTTCTTGTTAAGCAATAACCCTTTCTCTTTTGCCTACAATACAAACAGAATTCCTTTGCCTCTGGACTGCACACCTGCGGGGACATTTCTGTTGAGTGAAAAACTTCCCATAGTAGCCCACCTCTACTTATAACATGGAGAAAAAAGGGCTCGCGTTGTGGCAAGTCACAATACAGACTGTTTTCTAGGAATGCAATCCCTCTGTACTGTGGGGATACAATGGACTTATAAACAACACAGAAGGAGTCCATTTGGCTGATCAGCCAATGTTATCTCCCAGGGGAGCAATCGCAGTAGTCCCATTCCCTCACTTCATATTTCCCTTTTTGATCTCAGTATCATTACTTATCCTTACAGCGCTTTCATTGTGCTGTCTGTGCTATCAAACTAAGATCTAATCAGATCCAGCCTGGAAGCTTGTAGAATTCATAAGAGATTTAAATAGTGGAGCACCTTGATTTTTTTTACTTACAATGTAGAATGCTTTGGTTCCTCAGGGAAAGATGCCAAATTTCCCATACTACCAAACGAACTGAGATTGGATAGATATTCCACAACAGCATGAAAAAAAATAAAGGAAAATGAGTCAGAGATTGGCTGTGAGATTGTAGCTGTACTTTTATAATGTTGTATACTTACCCAGGTAAATGCAGAGGATCAATTTATGCATACATTAGAATTAATGTAGGATAAGATGATATCTTTATTAGTTACATGAGTAGAGCGTTCCGGGGGCAGCCCGCAAGTGTCACCATGCTTCCGGGGCCAACATAGCATGCCCACAACTTCCTAACCCGTACGTATTTGGAATGTGGGAGGAAACTGGAGCACCCGTAGGAAACCCACACAGACACGGGGAGAATGTACAAACTCCTTACGGACAGTGGCCGGAATTGAACCCAGGTCACTGGCACTGTAATAGCGTTACGCTAACCGTTACACTACTGTGCCTGCCTGTGTTTTAAAAGGGATAGGGAGAGGGGGAGAAGAGGAGGAGAGGTGGCGATACTGGTCAGGGACACTATTACAGCGGCAGAAAGGGTGGATAATGTAGAAGGATCCTCTCTAGAGTCAATATGGGTGGAAGTTAGGAACAAGAAAGGAGCAGTTACTCTACTGGGAGTATTCTATAGGCCCCCGGTAGCAGTAGGGATACTGAAGAGCAGATTGGGAGGCAGATTTTGGAAAGATGCGAAAATAACAGGGTTATTATAGTGGGAGACTTCAACTTCCCAAATATTGATTGGCACCTGCTTAGTGCCAAAGGTTTAGATGGGGCAGAGTTTGTTAAGTGTGTACAGGATGGATTCCTGTCACAGTATATTGACAGGCCAACTAGAAGGAATGCCATATTAGATCTAGTTTTAGGTTATGAACTGGGTCGGGTGACAGATCTATCGGTGGGTGAGCATTTGGGGAACAGCGACCACTGCTCCATGACCTTTAGCATTGTCATGGACAGGGATAGGAGCAAAGAGGATGGGAAGATATTTAATTGGGGAAAGGCGAATTATGGGGCTATAAGGCAAGAACTAGGGAGTGTAAATTGGGGTGACATTTTTGAGGAGAAATGTACTATAGAGATGTGGTCGATGTTCAGGGATCTCTTGCAGGATGTTAGGGATAAATTTGTCCCGGTGAGGCAGAGAAGGAATGGCAGGGTGAAGGAACCGTGGGTGACAAGGGAGGTGGAACAACTAGTTAGGAAGAAGAAGACAGCATACGTAAGGTGTAAGCAGCAAGGATCAGACAGGGCTCGTGAGGAATATAGAGTAGCAAGGAGGGAACTTAAGAAGGGGCTGAGGAGAGCGAGAAGGGGACATGAAAAGGCTTTGGCGAGTAGGGTTAAGGAGAATCCCAAGGCTTTTTACTCATATGTGAAGGGCAGAAGGATGGTTAGAGTAAAGGTAGGTCCGATTAAAGACAAAGGTGGGAAGCTGTGCCTGGAAGCTGTGGAAGTGGGTGAGGTTCTCAATGAATACTTCTCTTCAGTATTCACCAAGGAGAGGGGTCTTGATGACGCTGAGGACAGTGTTGGTAAGGGTAATGTTCTAGAGTATGTAGATATCAAGAGGGAGGATGTATTGGAGCTGTTAAAAAATATTAGGACAGATAAGTCCCCGAGGCCTGATGGAATATTCCCCAGGCTGCTTTGGGAGGCGAGGGAGGAGATTGCTGAACTGTTGGCTAGGATCGTTGAGTCCTCGTTGTCCACGGGGATGGTACCGGAGGACTGGGGTGTGGCGAATGTTGTCCCCTTGTTCAAAAAAGGTAGTAGGGATAGTCCATACAATTACAGACCAGTGAGCCTTACGTATGTGGTGGGCAAGCTGTCGGAAAGGATTCTAAGAGATAGGATCTATGAGCATTTAGAGAATCATGGACTGATTAGGGACAGCCAGCATGGATTTGTGAAGGGAAGATCTTGCCTCACTAACCTGATAGGGTTCTTTGAGGAGGTGATCAGGAATATTGATGAGGGTAGTGCAGTTGATGTGGTCTACATGGATTCTAGTAAGGTCAGAGGCAAAGGGATCCAGGGAGGCTTGGCCGTGTGGATTCAGAATTGGCTTGCCTGTAGAAAGGAGAGGGTTGTGGTAGAGGAAGTGCATTCGGATAGGAGGGCTGTGACTAGTGGTGTCCCACAGGGTTCAGTTCTGGGACCTCTACTTTTTGTGATATTTATTAATGACTTGGATGAGGGGGTAGAAGGGTGGGTTAGCAGGTTTGCAGATGACACAAAGATTGGTGGTGCTGTGGATAGTGTGGAGGGCTGTCGGAGCTTACAGAGGGATATTGATAGGATGCAGAGCTGGGCTGACAAGTGGCAAATGGAGTTCAATCCGGAGAAGTGTGAGGTGGTACACTTTGGAAGGACAAACTCCAAGGCGGAATACAAGGTAAATGGCAAGATTCTGGGCAGTGTAGAGGAGCAGAGGGATCTAGGGGTTCATATCCACAGATCACTGAAGGTTGCCACACAGGTGGATAGGGTTGTTAAGAAGGCTTATTGGATGTTAGCTTTCATAAGTCGAGGGATCGAGTTTAAGAGCTGCGAAGTAATGATGCAGCTTTACAAAACTCTGGTTAGACCACACTTAGAGTACTGTGTCCAGTTCTGGTCACCTCATTACAGGAAGGATGTGGAGGCGTTGGAAAGGGTGCAGAGGAGATTTACCAAGATGCTGCCTGGATTAGAGAGTATGGATTATGAGGAGAGACTAAGGGAGCTGGGGCTTTACTCATTGGAGAGAAGGAGGATGAGGGGAGACATGATAGAGGTATACAAAATATTAAGAGGAATAGATAGAGTGGACAGCCAGTACCTCTTTCCCAGGGCACCAATGCTCAGTACAAGAGGACATGGCTTTAAGGTAATGGGTGGGAAGTTCAAAGGAGATGTCAGAGGGAGGTTTTTCACCCAGAGAGTGGTAGGTGCATGGAATGCGCTGTTGGGGGTGGTGGTGGAGGCTGATACGTTGGTCAAGTTCAAGAGATTGTTAGATAAGCATATGGAGGAATTTAAGATAGAGGGATATATGGGAGGAAGAGGTTAGATGGTCTTAGGAGGGTTTGAAGGTCGGCACAACATGGTGGGCCGAAGGGCCTGTATTGTTCTATGGTTCTATCAATGTATAACGTACTCAAAGTTCTGAACATTTGTTATCAATGATGTGAAACACAGCAATTTCCCAGCACTGATGCTGGTGTTAGACCTAGAGCAATAACAGTGTTTCTATTTATTTGAATGGAGAGGAATGGCTATTGGCAATCAATGTTATAATAGCAAAACTGAATAATGTTTAACATTTTTAATAATTTGCATTTTTTTATGATTTTGGAACATTTTGTATGATTTGTGGGTGACTGTGTCCCCTCCCCCACACCACTGGAAGGCTGTCACCATGTAGAAACCACCACTGGTGCTGTGCTGGCTTTGTGGAGCAAGTTGGCCATTTTAATTACAGACTTTTCATATAGATCAGCAGTCAGCATAGGAGCAATCTCATGGCAAAATCTTGACTAAACTGTGTTAATGAAATCGTGGTGTGACCAAATAGGGTTGAAACAAACACAAGAATTTCTTTAGTTATTATACCATGATCTTGGCAAGGCACTTCACCCATAGGATGAGCATTATAGATATTTAAGAAGGAAGTTTAATAGTAAGGAGCATGTGGGTTGGTAATCTGTAACACTGTAAACAGGTGAAAATGATAGGATGCCTAGAACTCTAATATTTAACTCAAACAGATGTGTGGAAAACCTTCTTTACAAAGCTAGGTTACTGCTTCTAATAGTTAACTAATACAATTTCAATGAGATTTTGACCAGTAGTTAAACTTAACATCACATGTAAAGGTTTTCTTAGGCTTCTTGAGGCTCACAAGTGATAAGAGTGTGAGAAGATTGTATGACAAACCATGGGACTCATTTAAAATAAGGTCTCCATAAATATTCAGTGCTCATATCTAGCTATGCACGCAAACCCCCAAATGAAACAGGACATTCATAAACCATAAAGGGTTTCAATGTTCAGCTGGAGTACAACCACAAGAAAAGTTTGATGCCCATTTGCATTTGATTCCAGTGAAGCAGCCATGGTATTTTCATTCTGCAGTAATTCAAAATCTCTAATCACTTTGGATCTGTGAGCTGATCTGAATTTATCTCTGGCAAGAAATGGATACCTTTCTCAAACTTTTCTGGTGACATATTTTGTGGACTGTGGAGTCAAGAAGTAGGTGGTATGTGCCCAGTCCATCACAGGCACAGCCCTCCTCACCATTGACAGTATCTACAAGAGGCGCTGCCTCAAGGTGACATCTATCATCTTGGATCCCCACCATCTGGGTCATGCCCTCTTCTTGCTGCTACTGTCAGGCAGGAGGTACAGAAGCCTGAAGAACCAGACCAGGTTCAGGAACATCTACTTTCCTATAACCATCAGGTTCTTGAACCGACCTGCACAACCCTAACACTACCTCAGCAATGGAACACCTCTTGCACAAACATGGACTTGTCTGATTCTGTTTTTTATTTTGCACTAAGGTCTTGTTTTGAACACTTTTTTCTTTGTCTCTTCACTGTCTTGTATAATTTATATTCTGTGTGTTATCTGTACCAATGTGCCTCTAATGCTCTTGCAAGCAGGTTTTTCATTGTACTTGTACCTCACTGTATGTGCACATGATAATAAATTTGATTTGACTTGACTTAAAATTAGTATTAGACCTCTCAGGAGAGAAGTTAGGGAGCACTTCCACCTGTACAATGTGGTAGAATTTTGGCACTCTCTTCTGCAAACAGCAATTGCTATATCAAGCAATATTCTTAAATCCAAGATTTATCTCTAGAATGGTACACAGCACTTTGTGTACATCTTGTAGGTGGGATTCCATTAGGAGAAGGCAAAGCATGAAATTGATACTACCCTCTCTATCCTGTCTCTTGTGTGAGACAATATTGTGCCAGAACTGCAAATTTGGCTCCCTGCGCTGCAATGCACTGAGAAATAACCCCACCCCCCAACACACACACACATTACTCTACAGTAACACTGGTACATAACAGTCAATGCCAGTGAAGACGGGCAACTAATGCAGGAGGCTCCAAGGGAGATGTTTATACAGGCAAAATGAGGTAGATTTTAACTTGCTGGTTTGTTGTAAAACTAAAACTATAGAAATTGATTTTGAATAGAAAGTGTTTGAAATATCAACAGAATTTAAAAAAAAGCCTTACATCACACAGACCAAGATTAAATGCCATCACTTCATGAATTGAAACAATCCAAGGAGAAGGCCCATCTTCCAGGGATATTATTGGTAGGCAATAAATCCAGCTAATCACCCATTTCTGATTAGCAAATTTAAAACAAGCAAGTTATGCAAAAATAGCAACACATATCTCCTGAAAACAGGTAGTCTCCATTTCACTTAAACTCAGCAAAATAAATTGCTGTGTAAACTTTACCAGCAATAGATTGAATATAATTAAGCATAAATGACTGGAAAAGGCTATCCTGTGAATAGTAATATAGCTGCAGATCAACAGTTTGTATTTCATGTTTTACTATAATGCCACACTCATAATGCCACAATTTGCTGTGAAAGTGCAGTATAAAAGACAAACCCTGGGATGGAATTTTCCATGCCAGTTGTAGTTTTACTGTCTCCACTTGACGAGTGTTCAGTATTTTTTGAATAATTCATGATTTTGAACAAAGTGCTTTTTATGAAGTAAGTGAATGTCAACTATACTAAAACTGAAGATGAATTCAGGATGAAGAATTTTCTACTTACTTTACAGCCCCTTGGGATGTTTGCTGACATGATTCAGTCTGCATCCTGCTATTGAAGTCTCCATGATGAATCCTATATTCCAAAGAAGAATTATGCAAAAGAAGGAAATATAAATTATTATTTTGCCCTACTTGGTCTTTCATGATGTTGAACCGCTATTTCTGGTTCACGCCTGATGCGTGGAACATCTCAACCTTTTTGAACCAAGGTTTAAGCTTGGTCAAATTTTATAGGGAAGTTTTCAGAATGTAGGGAAACTGTCAGAATTTGGAAATATTTGCCCCAGTGCTCTAATGCTCACAGAGATTAGCATGGTAGTGGGTGTATAGAGAGATCCAGCCGCTCATTGTGGGGAATCCACCTGAAGATCTTGTGCCACTTTGGAAGTGGAGCAGGGAGTTCTTCTCTATTCCTTTCATTATAGCAAAATTACTTCAAGGAAGCCAGAAGGATAAATTAATTTATTCTTCTTAAAGTGTTTGAAGGCTGTCTTAGTTTATTACTTTTTAATATAACCAAAAGTCTTTGACAGTTGTAATAATATTTAATAATTTTTCATTGTTTTGGTAATTCTTTATTCTGAATGTAAATATGAGCCCTAAACTTGCATTGGGCTGGGAAGCAACTCTTACTCATATCAATGCAACTTGGATATAATTTTCAATTGTGCCTCAAGTGTAAAGATTCTTACTGCATGTTAAGCACTTATTTTTACTTCAATTCTGCACATCCGTTCATTTGCTCATTGATGTCTCAGTTCTATTCTCTTAAAGGAATCCTGAACACTAAACTACATTACTGGGATTAAGAACAGGAAATACTGGAAGTATTCAGCAGGTCAGGCAATATCTGGGGATAGAGAATCAGAACTAACATTTCACATCAATGACCTACCAGCAGACACCTGGTTGTATGTAATGGTTAGTTGGACAGGGAGTGAACCCATAGATTCACAAACATGAAATGATGAAGAGGCAGAGGAATAATCATCACACCAGGGGTACCAGGGGCTCCTAAAATAGAGGTGAAGCAGCACTGGCAGAAGGAGACATTCAATTTGATCATGAGCTGATCTTGATCATTTACTATTTTAGTTGCTTATCTGTTAATAAATTTACCAAATAAAACTTATCAATCTTAGTTTTGGAATTTTTGGTTGGCCTCAACAGTATTTTGGAGGAGAGTTTCAGATTTTCACAATACTTGATGTGAAGAAGTGCTTTCTGTCATTCATTTTTTGATCACTTCCCCACCAGAAAAAAAGTTTCTATTTAATATCAAAACTTTAATCAACTGAAATCCTCAAATAGTTAACAATCTTCTGAACTCCATAGGGGCTCAATTAGATATATAAATAGGCACTGTGTTCACAATGAACAATTAACCTGCACCTGTTTAAACCAATGTGGTCAAGACACCAAAATTATAGAAAATAGAACAGTACAGCACAAGAACAGGCCCTTTGGCCCAAAATGTCTGTGCCAAACACTTTGCTGAATTGAACTAATTCTCTTCTACCTGTACATGATCCATATCCCTCCATTCTCTGCATATTCATGTGTCTATCTAACAGCTTCTTAAACATCTCTACCATATCTGCTTCCACCGCTCCCCCCAGCAGCCCATTCTGGGCACCTACCACTCTCTGTGTAAAAAACTTGCTCTGCACATCTCCTTTAAACGTTCCCTGTCTCACCTTACATGCATCTCCTCTAGTACTTGATACTTCTACCCTGAGAAAAAGACTGTGACTGTCTACCCTATTTATAATGCTCATAATCTTATAAACTTCTATCAAATCTTCCTTCAGCCTCCGATGCTCCAGAGAAAACAACCCAAGTTTGTCCAACCTCTCCTTATAGCTCATGCCTTCTCATCCAGGCAGCCCTCTACATGGTCCACAACTCCACCAGCGAACTTACTAATCCACCCATCTACATTTTCATTCAAGTCATTTATATATATATATATATATCACAAACAGAGGCCCCAGCACCGATCCCTGTGGAACACCACTAGACACAGACCCCCAGCCAGAATAACACCCTTCCAACACTACTCTTTGTCTTCTATGGGCAAGCTAATACTGAATGCAAACCACCAAGTCACCGTGGATCCCATGCATCTTAACCTTCTGGATCTGCCTAGCATGAGGGATTTTATCAAATATTTTACTAAA
Organism: Pristis pectinata; assembly: GCF_009764475.1. Classification (NCBI taxonomy): domain Eukaryota; kingdom Metazoa; phylum Chordata; class Chondrichthyes; order Rhinopristiformes; family Pristidae; genus Pristis; species Pristis pectinata. The sequence goes on from NC_067427.1 coordinate 29,161,887, forward strand.
ATTCACGTAGACAACATTGACTGCCCTACCATCATCAATCACCTTCGTCACCTCCTCAAAAAACTTCATCAAGTTTGTAAGATATGACCTGCCCTGAAAAAGCCATGCTGATTGTTTCTAATCAGGCCATGTTTTTCCAAATGTACATAAATCCTATCCCTAAGAATCTCTCTAATAGCTTCCCTTTACATTGACATAGGCTACAGGCCTGTAATGAAGAGGAAGCATCCAGTAAGGAGGAAGAACAAGGAGGTGCACTGGTCTATTATCCTGGATTATCCTTATTTACCTTCTTGAATAAAAGAACAACATTGGCTACTCTCTAGTCCTCTGGGACCTTGCCTTTTGCTAGTGACTATCTTCGTCAAGGCCCCAGTGATCTCCTTTCTTGCCTGGTATATATCCCATCAGGCCCTGGGTACTTATCAACCTTGATGCTCTTCAAAAGACCCAGCAGCACCTCCTTCCTGATCTCAACATGCCCCAGTACATTAGCATGCCCCACCCTCCTCTCACTGTCCTCCATGTCCTTCTCCATTGTGAATACCGATGCAAAGTACTCATTTAGTACCTCACCCACATCCTCTAACTCCAAGCATAAATTCTCTCCTTTATGCTTGAGTGGTCCTACCCTATCCCCTAATTATCCTCTTGTTTTTAACTCAAGTATAAAATGCCTTGGCATTCTCTTCAATCCTACTTGCCAAGGACATTTCATGGCCCAATTTGGCCTTCCCGATCCCCTGCTTGAGCCCCTTCCTTCTATCTCTATATTCCTCAAGGGCCCTGTCTGATTTTAGCTTTCTAAACCTTACATACACATCCTTTGTTCTGTAAGGGGTCAGTCAGTGCACTTTCAGATACCCTATCCACCAAATGCACCATCAGCCCTGGACACTTCTCAATGAATCATTCCTTCATTACTTACCTACCATCAATCTCCATGAAGCGGAACTCATATCTACTACATATGTGTCACATATGTTGAGCACTACCACAAATCTCACAATCACCTTATAAGTTGCCTACTATTTAACCATGTCAAGCAGGCATATCGCATGAACACATTGCAATAACATTCACTGACACACTTAGAACATAGAAAGCCTTGCTTTCCCTTATACTAGAAGATGACAAAACCAACTAAACGATGGAATGCAGCAGTGGTTGCATTACCTTGGTCTCATGTAGGAGTGAGCACTGGCTATCATTGGAGTGGTAGGGCAGTGGCAGGGAGGAAATAACAGAAAAATAGTATCCCCATACTTAAGTTCCTTCTCATGTTGCATTCCCCACTTACTCCACAGTCCCTTCTGATTTATGGTCAGCAGTAGTATAGGCATATAACTTTTACTTTCCCAACTTCCTCAATACACTTGCTTTCAGATCTTTCCTTTCAGATTTTCAGGCATTTCATTCTGACTCGTTGTTTGTAAGCAAGAAAATGAGGCTGCAATGCCATTCAATTTATACCAATAGCCACCAGTTCAGATATTGCAACAGCATTTAAAATTTTACTTAGATGTAGGATGTGTAATTGGTATGACATTGGGCTTGCGTGACCTGCAGCTAGGGCAGAGGGGAAGAGCAGCCCAGGTGCAAACTCCCTAAACAGCAAGGTGCACATCAGTTCTGCTGCAGAGGACACTTCAGTGGGATCGCCTTCAGGAGAAAATTGAGGTATTCACACTGCATGAGGCGCCTGGCATCATCATTACACAGAACATTGCGCAGATCTTGGAGTCTATTCTTTTCAACATGGAATAGTGGGCATCTCATTTAGCACAGCTGTAGACCAATGGCCAGCATCTTTGCTTCCATTGCAGTTTGAGCAGGAGTTTTCCAATGTCTGGGAGCTGCAATGGAAACTCAGACTTCAGTCATGCAATTTTTAGGCTGTTACCATCATGGCTGCGAATACCAACATTCAATGGAGTTTATAGGATGTCATAGATGTCCGACAATCTCCCTTCAGACGGACTAATAGGATTGCTGAGGTGCCACACTGGTGGAGTAACAGAGACATTATGGAACACAATTTTGCCATCCCTCGTCAGGATGGCACTCTTGATGATTGCACCCTGCCATGATGCAAGTGTGCTTGTTATTGCTTGCCAGCCCAATTATAGCTGATCTTGCCAAGATGCAGTAGTCTAAAGCTGGACATTCTAGGCCAAGTGCCACTCAAGGTCATGCTCTAAGACCATCTGCAGTCACATCCAGTGAAAGTGAGCAGCTTTGTACCAGCCATGCTACAGCCATTGCAGGTAGCATCGGATCAGGTAAAGAAACACATAAGACTACTGTTAAGGAAGTAAACAGGGTAATAGTTAATAAATAGTAAAAGAAAACTTCAGACTCTAGAAATGGTAAATAAAAGCAGAAAATGCTAGAAACACTCAGCAGGTCAGGCAGAATGTGTGGAAAGATAAACAGAATTAAGAATTTGGGTTGAAGACCTGAACCATTAATTCCATTTATTTTTCCATGATGCTGTCTGACCTGCGGACAATCAGTTGATGTTCATTTGCAATTTGACATGTTTTGATTTACAGATTTGTCTTGGAATGTTCATTTTGTGGAAGCTTTGATTTTGACATCATTGCTAAGTGAAGCACGTGACAATCAACAATAGAAAGAAGCGAATGTGTGGGACTGTTGCCAAATGAGATGCGTTTATTGACAATGTAGTTACATGAATTGATCATAGACAATCCAGTGAGAAAACAGCTGTCTTGATTGTCTTCATCTTTCCTTCTCCTCCTCCTTGTCTTTTCTTCAGACCTTCTACCTCCTACTATCACTCCATTGCTCACCCTATGGTCAGTGCCGATGACTGAACCCTCAGCATGTTTGAGAAAGGTAGCATCCACCACAAATTTTGAGCTGCTCTCTGTTAAGTACTTCGGGACTCTTTCAGAGTGATATGGACAGCAGAGTCACTGACCATGCCAATTGTTTAGAAAGTGTAAGTTGTATGTATGTTGTCTACATGTGTTCGGGGTTGGACACTAGAATCATGTCCTTTGGTTTGCCATGAAAGTTTGAATGCAGATGGCACAGTACTGCAGAATAAAGACATCCAGGCACTGATTTGCATGATGTCCTGTGTCTGGTTGTATATCATCAGCACACTCAGGGACTGAAATTCCTTCTGCCTCTGCGCCTGTAAAGCAATGTGTGTTTAATCGATGGTGCCCAGCACCAAAGCTGTGTGCTCACTTTATCTTCTGTTCTCTACCAATAGAAAATGAAATAGACTTAGCACCCTTTCCTATTCTCCCAATCACACTGTGCTCAAAAGAGGCTGTTTGCAAAATCACTTATGCCTTGTAGTGGTTTGAGTAGAAATCTTGAAGTCTAGACAGCACCTTTCGAAACATGCAGTACAGAAATAGACGTGTAATAATTGGTACATTAGGATCAATTTGTCTTCTGTAGCACTTAATCAATGAGGATTATAGATCTAAGTTTAGAAGCTAAAAAAAATTAGAAGCCTAGTCACTGCAACCTGTTCTTATCCTATAAAGATCTAGAACTAGGGGTATGGCCTTGGGATAAAAGCTTCTTACCTGGAATGTCAGAAAACCTTGTGACTGGGATGAGGAAGATTTTTTTTTCTCTTAGAGGGTTGTGAATCATGGAAATTCTCCATCACAGAAAGTTGAGGATGTTAAATTATTAAATATGCAAAGCAGAGATAGATAGATCTTTGGACTATGGGAGAATCAAGGTGTGTCATGATCAGGCAAGAAAGTGGAATTGAGGCCAATGAGCAGATCATCTATGACCTTATTGAATGGTGGAGCAGGCCCGAAGGGCTGCTAAGCCTAACCCTGCTAATTTTTCTTATGCTTGAATTTAATCTCAATAAGTGCCATCACCCATGCCATGGTACTCCAAAACATGGCAGTACTGTGGCATTATTGCCTACAATGCATCAGAACCCATGGCAATGTATCCCAATATATGAGAGCACCATGGCATTGTACCTCACTATATGCCAACATCTGTGCCATTGCATACCTAAATTACAGCCTGTGCTACTGTATCCCAGAATATCAGTCTGTGGGGTCCTATAAAGATGAGCATTATCTACTAGAACTCTATGTGTGTAAATTTCCAACTAAAAACCCCTGGTGTAGATTTTTATTATCAGACTGTACATGGTTTATAAATGATCATGGGTGGATTGGAATAGTGATTCACTGTGATAACAGTTGTTGTGTGTGTGTGTGTGTGTGTGTGTGTGTGTGTGTGTGTGTGTGTGTGTGTGTGTGTGTGTGTGTGTGTGTGTGTGTGTGTGTGTGTGTGTGTGTCTGCTGCTGGTGTAGTCTTTGTATTTAGGGGAGGTGGGCCTGGTTGTACAGGGCTTCAATAGAACTGGAGGGGTGGAGTGGGGGGGGGGGGCGAAACTGCAGTTTACTGGGAAGGAGTCCAATTGTGTGGAATGGAAGACAGATTTGTTTGGGAGTCGTGTGGTGGACACAGAGGTTTACAATCCCATAAGCAGTGTTGAAAAGCAATTAACTTTTCCATTTAGCAGTCATTGCCACACTGTAGCCTCCAGGTTTTCTGAAGTTATGCAGATTTTTTCCAGCTGAATTACCTATGCCCTCATTAAATATAATCCTTTCACAATCACTAATGATACAAAGATAAGTGGGAAAGCAGTTGTAATGAAGAGTTACAGTTGGAGAACTCTCCCAATCACTTGAGCACATTCTCCCTGTACACAAATATGCAGGAGCCAGGGCAGGGGAACCAAACCAAACAGCTGCTAGTTCCTCTGCAAAGGACTGGAGAAATTGTTTAACAGTCTGATTGTAATCTAGCAACTTTCAGGATACCTCCAATATTTACTACACTGAATGTATTATTGAGCCAGGTGTATTTTTACCAAATAGGTTAATGATTTTGTTTGGCTAGAACATTTAATTTTTCACATGAACATACTGAATTACACCATCATTGGAACTTATACCCTAAGATTAAAAGATCTATTTTACTCACTGTGATGACATTTGCAATTCATTAAGAGGATGTGATTCTTTCAGAATGCCACTGGAGTAGTCACCTTGATGCCTTGGAGGATGAAGTTAAAGGAAACATTTACTTACATTTTAGTTTTAGTTCTTTCCATATAAAAAGATGATAGGTCAGTGTTCACCATAACTCTGATTTTATGCAAATACAGTATGTTTAACCAAACCTGTAGATATAGTTTATTTAGATTTCCAATAAAAATTGATAAAATACTACATAAGAAGATTAACTATGACTCATGATGAACAATTTGTGATCCAAGTTCAACCACAGCAATTCAGTAACTACAACTCATGAATTCAAAGAGAGTTGGCTAACTAATGGAAAACAGAGTCGGGATAAGTAAGTTATTTCTAGTTGGCAAGGTCCCATGGAGATCAGAGCTGGTGCTTCAACAATTGCAATCGATATTAGTGACAGATTAAGGGAGCAAGTACATTGTACCCAAATATGCTGACATTACAAAATAGGTGGCAGCACAGGTAGTTAGAGTGCTGAAGAAGGCAAATGGCCTGGGCATAGAAAGTAATTGCAAGGAGGTCTTGGTACAATGTTATAAACATTGGTTAGGCCATAGCCGAAATACAATTCTGGTCACCACACTATAGGAAAGACATGATTGCACTGGAGAGGGTGCAGAGGAGATTCACCAGGATGTTGCCTGGAACATTTCAGTTATGAGGAGAGACTGAATAGGTGGGTTAGTTTTCCATGGAGGAGAGGAGGCTGAGGAAGAACCTGACAGAAATGCACAAAATTACAAGAGGCATGGGAAGGTTGTAAGAGGTTTAGAGGGGATCTCAGGAAGAATTTATTTCACCTAGAGAGTGATTGCAATCTGGAACACAACCTGAGAAAGCGGTGGAGGCAGGTACTCTCACAACATTTAAGCACCACCTTGACAAACACTTGAATCGCCAGGGCATAGCAGGTCTACGGAGCAAGTGCTAGTAAATGGGATTAGAATGGATAGGTACTTAATGGTCACCAGAGGCATGATGGGCTGAAGGGCCTGTACCTGTGCTGTATGATTCTGTGACTCTATGGTTAAAAACATAAGTAACAATGGAGTGGCAGAAAGAGTAAGGATCTGCATAGAAACAGAGTTGGAGGAACATTGAGTTCTTGTAGTGATGTTGTGATGGAGAATACAGAAAGCATGTGGTGTGAAATCGTGCAGGCATTTGAACCTAAGGAGAGTATTGGGAATCAATGTAAATCAGCAACCATAATGATGGGATGGCCATCATTTAGTATGGCCGGCAATTACTCAGATGAGCTCAAGGACAGTAAATAGGCATTTAGTCATGAGATCACTGGAGTTGGTGAACCTGGAGATAACAGAAATACAGATGAGAATTTCAATTGCAAATGAGCTGGTGCAAAGGTGAGGACAAGTGATACTGGAAATTTGGAAGTAGGTAGTCTTTGGGATGGCAAAGATATGAGATTGGAAGCCCAAACAAGGATCAAGTAGTGATGTTTGGCTTGAGAAGGTGGCCAAGGAATGCATATTAAGTACTGTGTCATGGTAGAAATCAAGTCAATGGCCTAGAAATTCAAATATGAGCTAATTATGTGTTATATGAATGATATACAGTGTGACATCAATGTAAAGTGCAATCAAGAGCTTTTAGGACTTAAGCTTAAGCTTTGTTCAGGCACATGTGACATGCCTTATTTAATAAATTAGACAAGATGGAGAAGATGGAGTGCTAATGAAAGTGACTTGAAGTGAATGGGTGACTGTAATGACTGAAGCAGCTAACCCTGACAGGATATTTGAATTATGCAACAAATATAAAGTAACCAGGTTGACAATGAGCAGTATTCCTTACTGATACCTCAAAAACTTTACGCAGAATTGGTGGAAACTGAATACCTCAAAGTTGAATGTATCACGTGTTCGTTCGATTATTATTCAAGAGTATCAATACTACCTCACTATAAGTAAATATACGAGTCTATAACCTTATGTAAAATTGCTAATACCTCAACAAAATTTTTCCGATTGACAATGGGTAAGATCTTGAAAGGTACAGACCATTGCCTATGTAAACAGGATGACTTTCTCCATGTCAATACTACTAAAAGAGACAACCTTTACATCCTAGATGATGTTCTTAAACAATTACATTACATTGTGAACTCAATTGAGGCAAATGCACTTTCATTCAACTAGAAGCTGTCTCTCTAGATTAAAAGTAGTCATTAAGGCTTTACAATCTGTAAAAGACAAACTGAGATCATTATAAACGCAAGGAGACCAGAAAATGTGGCAGAGCTCAAATCCATTTTGGATATGGCTGAATAATACTGAAGATTTTTACCAGATTTAACCACTGTTCAAAAATCACAGTTTATCAGACACTCAAAAAAGAATGAAAAATGGAAATTGAATAAGGATCAACAAAAGAGTAGACCTTAAAATCAAATTCTTATTACTGCACAGTGAGGATCCTGAAGCATGCGGCTGAGGCTCAAATTATACTATGGATGGTGATATCTGTCACAACATGGATAGCATACAGGAAAAGCTGATAGCATTTGCATCTCACACTTTAAATGAAAGTGAATGGAATTAAGCACAGAAGGCATCATAACTGGAAAAAAGTAAATTTCACCAGTTTATTTTAGGAAGATCTCTTTTAATCTAGTCAGCGATCACAAACCTCTATCAGCTATTCTAAACTTGGAATTACAGATTCATTACACAATTAAGTATCAGTTTTCCAAACCAAATGCAATTACTGACACTTAATCCAGCCTATCACACAAAGATTCTGACATAACTGACAAAAGCGTAACTTGTACATGAAAACAAGTGCATCATGACTTTTCAGTCATTCTACAGAAATAGCTAGACAATATAGAAAGATAATCTTCCGAAAAGGGTCTGTGAGCAAACTCTCAAAGGTGGGACCAAGTTACTTATTTACTAATCAAGAATGCCTCAAATGGGGAGATTGAATAGTCATGCCCTATGTGCTGAGGAAATGAATCTTAGATGAATTACATCAAAACATATACCTGCATTGTAAATAGGACTTGCGCTCAGATTGATAGAGACATCGGACACATCATTTGTCAAGAGTGCATAACTGAACTACCAAAGATATGCCTACATACGTGGAGGTGGATGAAACAACCATTCCCAAAAGTTTACATCAAATTTTGCCAAAAATGTTTAATGACTTTACAGTCCTAATCGATACATGCTGAAATGGACCAAAGTTTGACATAAAGGACCATACACAACAGCAGAATGTATATTTGAGAAATGGATTGATTTTTGCAACTCATAGAATACCTAAATAATTACTGTCAGACAACAGACCTCAATTCAGGTCATATTTGTTTCAATGCTTTATGAGGAAAACTGAATCAAAACTCTTAAACTCCTATGTACCAGAATCATGGAAGCAATGGAAAATGGAAGAGGTGATTTGGCCCATTCAGCCTGTTACGCATCTGTTAGAACAATGCAGCTTGTCCAACTCCTCCTTCCTCTCCCAATAGCTCTACATTTTTTTTCCTCTCAGATTCTTATCCAGCTCTCTTCCGAATGCTACAATTCAATTTACATCAATTACCACCAAGGCAGTTCATTCCTGATCCTAATCACTTGCTTAATAAAAAAAAAATCATGTACCTTTTTGTTCTTGAATCAATCTAGTTCATTTTTTATTCTCTAGTTCTTGATCCATCCACCAATGGGAATATTTTATCTCTGTCTGGTATGTCTGCACCCTTCATGATCTTAAATACCTCTATCAGAGCCCCTCACAATCTCCAAGGAAAACAATCCCAATCTCTCCAGTCTATCCACAGAATGAAGTCCCTTATCCATGGTATTATTTTAGTAAATCACTACTGCATTCTTCTGAAGGCTTTTCATTATTTCTTAAGTGTGGCACCAGAATTGGACACAGCACCAGTTGTGGCTGAACCAGTGTTTTATAAAGGTTCACCATGAGTTCCTACCGCTTGTACTTTATGCTTCTATTTATAGAATCTTAGGTTCTTACATGCTTTTCGTACTCACTTTCTCAACCTGCCCTTCCACATATATGTACATATCCCTCAGATCTCTCTGTTCTTGTACCCTTTTAGAATTGTGTCCTCTTGTTTAAATTGCTTTTTCTCATTTTTTTCAGAGCAAAATATAATACTTCATGTTTCTCACCATTAAATTTCATCTGTCACCTATCTGACCAGTTTGTTTACATCTCCTTGGGTAATTGCTACTGTCCTTGTACTTGGCCTCCAAATTTTGTGTCATCTGCAAAGTTGGAAACTGCCCTGGACCCGGAGCTCCAAGTCATCAATTTTCATTATTGTCCTAGTTCTTCTTCTTCTTAGGCAGTCCATCAGGATCGAGGGTGACTTGCTTCCAATCTTGTTTGTGGGTTTTGAGGCTGCTAATGAGGCCAGTGTGGGAACCACAGATTCTTCCATAGATGGGGCAGGAGGTTTGCAGGAAAGGGCATAGGCAGGTGTATAGTTTGTGAGACGCTGCACTCCTTCTGCTACGTAAGCAGGGCTTCTATGTGCTCCTGATGCATAGCTTCCCAGGAGAACTTCACTGTACATTTCTCTCCAGTCCAGACAACAAATTTTCGCTATTAGTCTTGGTTTCCTAGTTGCTTAGCTAATTTTCTATTCATGCTGCTACAGCCCCTTTCATTCCATGACATTCAACCTCGATGACAAGACTATCCTGTGGTGCTTAGTCAAATGATTTTTTGAAGTTCATGTATAGCTTATCAACTGCATTTCCTTCCATATCTTTCTTTGTTACTTCATCAAAGAAAAACTCCATTAAAAGTTAAACACAATTCCTTTTTCAAGGCTTTTCCTGTTCAGATGCCTATAAAATCTGTCTGTAACAGTCTGTATGGGTGCAGCTGAAAGGTCTGGATACATTCTCAAGCAAGCTTTGAAGTGACAGGTTTTTGAAGGCTGATGAAGTATAGCCACGAGTCAACATCTACACAATTTCCTATTCAAGATTCCTAGAGAGCCATAAACCACTACAGCAACAGAAGAGCTGTTGAATCCATCTTAGTTTCCAAAGAACTTGTATTAGCTGCAGACCAGCTTAGAAGAGAGGACAGAGGGTCAGCAGATGAAACAAGGCAAACAACATTCACAAAGGCAAAATGAAGCAGTTAACACAACACCAAAAAGTGAGAGGACTAAAACCAACAAACAAGCAGAAGGGAGATTTTGGCACAAATCTGCAGTACTAAACAATAGCTTGGTCAGAACTTCCCACATTGATTAAGTAACTGCAGTGATAGGCAGACCGAGGCATCTTAGAGAAAAATATGATCATGAATTTATTCCAGAAGTGGACATGGAACCAACTATTGAGAATTATCCATCCTTAACTATCTCTGAACTGAGGAGGCAGTTAAGAGACAACCATGTTAGTGTGGGTCAAGAGTCATATACAGGGCAGACTGCAGCAAAATGCCAGATTTCTTGTTCCTGAAGAATATCAGTGAACCAGATAGGTTTTTGACAAAAATCCAGTAGATTTAAGGGGTATTGTTTCTTAGAATAATTTAATTCTAGATTTAATTAATGACTTGAATTTAAGTTCCCCGGCTGGGATAGTGGGATTCCATAGAACGTAGAAAATAGGAAGTAAGCTAAATGGCCCTTCGAGCCTACTCCACTATTTGATACAATCATGGCTGATTATTCAAATTCAGTACCCTGTTCCTGCCTTCTTCCCATATCCTTTGATCTCCTTTGCCAATAACAACTGTATCTCACTCCTTCTTGAATATTATTTAATGATTTGGCTTCAAGATTTCCATAGGTTCATCTCTATTTGAATATCTCCTCAAGTGATTCCTTAAATACCTTATCCTGGATCCTTAGGCTATGTCCCCTGGTTCTGTACTTCTCCATCAATGGAAACATCCTTCCTGCATTGCTTGCCCAGTCCTGTCAGGAATTTATGAATTTCATTGATGTCCACTTACCTCTTCAATCTTCTGAACTCCAGCAAATATGATGTCCAATCATTCTAATCCCACTTCATACGTCAGTCTTTACATTCCAGGAATCAGTCTGATGAACCTCCACTGCACTTCCTTCAGGGCAAAAACATCTGTCCTCCAAGGTGACCACAAAGGACCTTGCAATTTTAGTGAGACATCCCTGCTCCTGTACCCAAATTCTCTCACTAGGAAGGAATGTGTGTCTCCGGGTTGTTTTCCTGGATCAATGGTTCAGAACTCTGGCTACTACAGCTGTTACTTAACCAATATGCTACCATACTCTATGGAGGAGATGCACTGATATTGAGTTAGGACTTCACATTATCAATCACCAGTTAGAAACAACCCGGTAAGTTCATATTATTCATCAGAATGTGGAGACACAAGAAACTGCAGATACTAGAATCTGGAGCAAAAAACCAATAGCTGGAGGAACTAAGCAAGTCAAGCAGCATCTGCAGAGGCAAAAGGAAACTAATGCAGGGTCTTGACCCAAAACATCGACCATCCGTTTGCCTCCACTTATGCTACTTGACCTGCTGAGTTCTGCCAGCAGTTTGCATTTTGCACCTGAATGTGGAATCAGGAAAAGTAGAAATCCTATTTATAAATCCACATTCAAAGAATGTGGGACACTCCAAGGCACTTCACTTCCCCCTAACTTCTGACTGCCGACACTAGCCAACATTTGCTCATCAGGACTGCTTTCTTTCCAATTCAGTCACCACCCTGCCAATTTCCCAGGCAACCTCTTTGTCACTCACCTGAAGACTATTAACAGCAATACAGTGATAAACCTTACCTCCCATTTCACCATGACATGTCTGTCAATATTCACAGCTTATTGGCTGGATGGAAATGCAGCCTGTAGCTCTTAAATTAGGTATGGCCAGGTGGGTCCATGACTCTGTCGCATGGATTTTGTCCCCTCTTCCCCCGCCCCCCCAACCCCCGAACACCTAAAAATGCTATCTGTAGTAAGTGTAAATAAGTGTGACATCACTTATGGCATATTTAATTGTGTGTGCAAGCACATAGTTCGAAGAATCTTAAATTAACACAACTTTTAGAGCTCTCCATGCTTTCTGTGTATTAGTCTGAATGTGTCCCATGTTACTTCACTAAGAATTTACAAGGACACAGATGCATATACTATACTGACAACAACGATTGAAAATCCAAGAATTGAAGCTGTCCAAAGTAACAAGAATGGTCAAAGGCATCACAATGGTAGGGTGAATCACAGTGAGTGCAATGTGCAGACTAGAAGTGATCAGACTTGAGTTTAGATTCAAACACAGAAAAAAAAAGGCTAGTTGAGTTAATGCCTGTAATTTAATGTGGAAATGGTGCAAGATAGTAATACAGGTCCAATCAGTAGCTTTGAAATTTATAATAATGTCCTTTAGTTCTTATGTAGAATGGATGGAGATGTTCTTCAAGGTGAATAATATCATTGAAATTGAGGGCAAGGTTGAAATAGTCCTTACTTTAAAAGAACGTAAGAAAGTAATCTCATTACTAGAGATAGGCTTAGATATATATTGGCACTGTAGCAGATCAGGTGCCACCATGCTCAAAGAACTTAATGAGGTAGTCAAATTAAAGTAGAGTCACTTTAATCTGGCAGACTGAGAGACTATAAAGAATTACAATTTCAGGGGCCAGAAGCCTACTATTGATTATTTAGTGGTATTGAGGAACTTGTCAAGATATTTCAATTTTGGTGCCTTCACAAACTGACTGCTGTTGCATTTGATAGGGTAGATGAGAAGCTGTTGTCTTCCCAGGCTGGGGTTCCAGACTAGAGGTCAGTGTCTCAAAATAAGGAGTCGACCATTCAGGACAAAGATGAGAAGAAACTTCTTCAGCCAGAAGGTGCTGAAACTTTGGAATTCACTACCCAAGAAGACTTCAGTGGCTGAGTATATTCAGTTCAGAGATTGATAGATTTTTTGATACTGAGATTAAGGGATATGGGGATAATGCATCAAAAAGATTTGTTGAATCTCCAGGATAGCACCAATGCAGTTACAAAGATCATATAAAATTTATAGTTATAGCATTTGAAACTCTATTCCCTTGAAACGTCAGATCAAACCCTCTCCACCTCGCCTTACCACTCTCTGCAAGTTGGAATATGGTGGATTTTTTAACTTTCTCAGTTCTGATGAAAAGTCACTGACCTGAAGCATTAACTTTGTTTCTCTCCGTAGATGTTGCCTGACCTGCTGAGTATTTCTAGCATTTACTGTTTTTATTTCAAAAGCCAAATTTACCTAATTTGTAAATATTCTTAAACTAGCTTCCCTCTTCTACAATTGGGAGAAATGAATGTCATATTTGGAAATAAGTTGTATCACTATTTGCATTTGTGCCATCTAAAGAAGAGCCTTGCCTAACCTCAGAAGCACCTTTCAGAGCTCTTTGTTGTACTTCACTAAGAATCCACCATGTTCATTTAAACAGAAATAACTGCTTCAGTGTCTTATCTCCAGAAAAGTGCATTGCAAATTTTTGATTGCAATCTTATGAAGTTTGTTATAGTGATCCAGGTTACAATAAAGTTAGGGTACATGGAGATCAGATACCACCTGCTTTGGAAACAGCTATCATGAATATTGAAAGTGCTGCAATGAAAATATTTAATTGCAAATATTTTTTTCAACCTCTTACCTATGATCAGCTTGACTTTGGTTAATGCCTGCTCCTATTCTATCTGCAGATATATGAGTGTTCATTCTGAGATGAAGTTCTCCAGGAAGTGTATGAATATCGCTTTGAAGTACCAGATGGTTGGATCTTTCATTAGTCCCATCATCAGCCCACCACGGATCCCTAAGTGTTAGACGGGAAATCAATGTTTACTTAAATAGGTGGCCTATGGGGCTAAACTGGTAGAAAGTAATTTGTGTGCGATCTCAAAAATGTAAGAATAGCAACTGATTTAAGTTAACAAACCATAATGTAGACCACCTTTCCAGTGCTACGGTTACACCAAATGAAGAAATGTGGTCCATGTTGTGTAAAAATTGCATCTTAATTTGTTCAAAGTAATGTCATATTACAAGGACACCCCATAGCGATGTATTCCAGGCTGTTATAGGAGGCAAGGAAGGAGACCGCTGGGCCCTGACAGAGATTTTTAATCTTTTGTTGGCCACAGGTGAGGTGCCAGATGACTGAAGGCAGCATCAATGTTCTGACAAAGGGTCTTTAACTTGAAACATTAACTCAGTTTCTTTCCACTGATTTCTAAGATTCATGGTCATTCAATCTTCATTTCAATTTAAGGTATAAATGGAGAATTCAATAAAATTTTCAATTAAGTTAAAATTGCAAGGGTGGATTTTGTTTTATCAATTCTGGAAACTTTACAGACTTAAGATTCAGCATTGATCAATCATTACTTATAGTTGAAGTGTGTGCTCTTGTTTCAAATTAACTTTGAGCATTTACAAAGTGCTGTTTCTGGAAGTCAAAAAACTGTTCCTGTAACAGACCCCTTCAATTTCCTAAGGATTTTGATGTCATGAAACAAACACAAACTGTAAAATGGTTTGGAAGCAAAGAAAACTAAATTCTAATCTAAGATGGAATAAAGAGAAATGGGGAAGATTCTGTTCCTTCCCACTGTTAAAAGCTGCAGCAATTGTTTCATCTCAATGTTTTAAAAGGTTTGCATGAATCTTTCAGAGGCCATAAGCTGCCAGAAGCTTTTGAGTACAAATGTATATATTTACTGTCATTTTGATAGCCACTAAAGAAAGAAAAAAAAGTTGCTATTTTTATAAAGTAGAGGAGAATAAGTATCAGCTCTGAAAACGCTGCAGCAACTGCTTTAGAGAATAATGTGCCTCAAGTTCCAGGAATCAAGGAGCCACAGTGGAGAATCATCCTCTTTGTATAGAGCATTCACAGCAAACGTTACACTAACCTATTGATCAATTACTGCAAGAAGGGGAGCAAGAATAAACAATAGGATAGGAAATTATATCTTACCTCAAATCATCTTCTTCCAAGTGTGCACTGGAAATTTAAATCAGAATAGTTAAGTAGGAGTAAACTTTTTGGTGAAGTTAGTTCACAGTTTAAATTACAGTAGTTCTTTATTTTTATAATCGCTAATTTATTCTAGCTCCTTATCACAATGTCACCTGACCTAGTCTCACCATACATAATATATAACATAGAACAGTACAGCACAGGAACAGGCCCCTCGGCCCACAATGTCTATGCTGACCATGATGCACATCTGCCTGTACATGGTCTATATCCCTTAATTCCCTGCATACTCATGTGCCTGTCTAAATGCCTCTTAAATGCTGCTATCATATCTGCTTCCACCACCACCCCGGCAGCACATTCCAGGCATCTACCACTCTCTGTGTAAAAAAAACACACCTGCTAAATCTCTTTTAAACTTTCACCCTCTCACCTTAAGCCTATGCTCTAGTATTTGACATTTTCATACTTGGAAAAGACTCTATCTACCCTATTTATGCCTCTCAGAATTTTATATACTTCTATCAGGTCGCCCCTCGGCCTCTGACACCCCAAAGAAAACAATCCAAGTTTGTTCAACCTCTGCTTATAGCTAATATTCTCTAATCCAGGCAACAACCTGGTGAACCTCTTCTGCACCCTCTCCAAATCCTCCACAACCTTCCCGTAATTGGGGAAACTAGAATTGCCCACAACACTCCAATTGTGGCCTGATCAAAGTCTTATACATCTGCAACATGACTTCCTGACTTTTATACTCAACACCCTGACCAATGAAGGCAAGTTTTGCCATAGACCTTCTTTACCACCCTATCTACTTGTGTTACCACTTCAGGGAGCTATGGACTCACATCCCATTGCTCATACATCAGCGCTCCTCAGGTCCTGACAGCTTGTTTGCTGTTTTCTTTTCATGCTTTTTTGTCTTCCTGCTCTGTATTTCACAACTTCTATAGTTTTTTTTATTTATGTTTTTTTGTCTATGTTCTAAGTCTCTAACTGCTCCCATTCACTCATTGACCAGATAACCTTGGTTATAGCTTATCCCAACAGTCACCCCGGCTTTACCCTGTCAGAGGTTTCCCCCCTTCCCTATCCTCCCTGTAGCTTCTCGTCTCCTTCCCAGTTCTGACGAAGGTTTTTTGACCTGAACTGTTAGCTGTTTCTCCTCCCACAGATGTGGCCTGATTTGCTGAGTATTTCCAGCATTTTCTCTTTTTAATTCGTACACAGTAATGGTGGAATGGTGAATAAATGGATGGAACATTTCTTCTAAAATGAGTAAGCTTTTGAAATATCTTTGTGGTATAGTGTGCTAATATGCTTATGATATGAATCTATGCCATATAATTAAACTCTAGGCCAATGGAATATATCCATTATAAACCTGCCAAAAGTTCTTACCACCACCCGATTCCTTCCTTTATATTTATTTAGCAAAAAGATCTCCGTGGAACCAGGAGGTGGCCTTCTCTCTCGCCAAGCTCAGTGTTGTCTGATTGCTTCTGAGTTTGATGAGAGGACAATGCTCAACAATATGTAACATTGTCTATATTTTGCCAAATCTCCAAAGAAGTTTACCATAAAGGCCCCACTGGTGAAGATTGGCTGCACATAGTCCTTGGCCTCTTCTAAATCCATTCAATTTGCTCCATTCTTGCCCATGTAGTTCAAACCTATTAGATGGTGTGCGAGGTTAGTTACAGGCATTTGTTCTCCATTTCTGATGATTCTATTCCTAGTTCCAAAGTGAACTACTCCATAGAAGGAGTTGTGAATGGGGATAGGCAGCAGACAGATTGAACAGGTCCAATGGTAGGACAGGAGCTACATGGATGATTTTGTGCAGATGTGGGCGAGGTCAAGAAATCAATGGAGGTGAGTCAAATGAAGATGGCCAGATGTGATGTGCATGTTTGCTTTTATCTGGGGCTTCATGAATTCATTGCAAGATCACTATTATGAAACAGATGTACAATTCTCTGCTGTTGCATATCACAAGGGCTGAGGTTCAGAATATTTGCGTCTCAGCTACATTGATCAACTTAGCTTATCTAGCAGGTTCTTTTGAGGTTTGACCTTGTTTTTGTCTTCCAGAGATGCTTCTTGAAAAGCCAAAGTTCTGTTGAACGTCACTGCAAATATGTCAGCATGGGTGAGGATTTAACCTCTGGCCATGCATAGAGATGTTCAGCTCTTGTATGGAACTGGCATTATGCAGGGGAAATATATATGGCACAGCTTTGCCAAGCCTTGACATGATCTGCCATTTTCTGCATTAGTGAGCAAGCTCTGCCGAGTCTTTGTTCCATCTCCGAATAGAATGCTGGAACTGAACAGCACAGATAAACCTGTAGGACCTGTTTTGTTAATTCACCAGTTTGTAAAGAATCTCAATTTGTTGACCCCAAGCAGAACTTCAATCCCTCTCTGACCAATAAATAAAATCCGATATTTCACCAGAGTAATGTTGCTGCCATTGAAACCCTTATCTATGCTTTTGATAAAATCCCTCCTTTCCCTTTCAACGAGCTCTTTCCAGTATGTTCTCTCCAGTCCTGAGTCAGGATTCCTGACCACAGGTCACAGGCTTCTGTTCCAGTTTGTGTGGCAGAACCTTCAATTATAATAGGTTTGTTCTCTGAAGCGCATTCCTAAAATCACCTCCTCTAGCTACTTCTTTCCCTACTTTAAAATTCTTCTCGCAAACCTAACTTTACTACTCAGTATTTTGTGACTTTGCCTATCCTTCAGTTTTGTGCTCACTTGTTACACTCTGGTATGTGAAGTTCCTTGGTACGTGTGATGACAGCCACTATATTGTTATTGTGGAAGAACCTATTTATACTGAAACAATGTTGGTACCATAGTTAATGAAATCTCAGGTCATGTGGTATGTTATTTACATTATTGAATTTCCCATTGTGTATTAAAGAAACTCTCGGCTGGTCTGCCTATTCTACTTACTGAATTCTGGATGGTTCCAGTCTAGGAAGAAAAAAGGCACCAACATTAAGCATCCATATTTACACGTCATATCCTGTATACAAAGTTCAACTAGAGTTTTAAAAGGATTAACATTTGTTTCCTGTGGCAGAGGTGTCTAAAACTAGATGGCATATGTTTAATCACAGAATCCTATAGCATGGAAACAGGCCATTCACCCCTACTCATCTACACTGACGAATGGGCACCCTTCTGGATTAATCCCATTGCCCAGCACTTGGTCCATAGCCCTGTATGCTTAAGCGATTCAATTGCTCATCTAAACACTTCTAACTGCTGTCAGCAGTCCAGCTTCAACCACTCTCTCGGGCAGTGCATTCTAGGTACTTGCCACTCTTTGGGTGAAGAAGGCTCCCTCATTTCCTCTCTAAATCACTTACCTTAAACCTATGTCCTCTAGTTTTATCATTCTGTTATGGGGGTAAGTTCCTGCAGTCTACCCTATCTGTACCCCTCATTATTTTATATACCTCAATCATGTCATCTCTTAACCTCCTCTGCTCCAGGGAGAACAGACCTGGCTTTCCCAGTCTCTCCTCATAAATGAACTGCTCCACCCCAGCCAACATCCTGCTGAATCTCCCCTGAACCCTCTCCAGTGCTATCACATCCCTCCTGGTGACCAGAACTATGTGTGGTACTCCAGCTGAGGTCTGATTAACGTTTTATAAAGTTGGAGCATAACTTCCCTAGTTCTGTATTCAATGACTTGACTAACGAAGGTTAGTATCCTATATGTCTTCCTAACCCAGTTGTCACCTTCAAGGACCTATGGACTTGTATTCCAAAGTCCCTAAGTTTCTCAATACTCCGTTTAAGGTGAGAAGAAGGAGGTTTAGAAACAATCTGAGGGGTAAATTTTTCACAGAGAATAGTTGGTATCTGGAATGAGCTGCCTGAGAGGTAGTGGAGGCAGGAACAGTAATAGCATTTAAGGGGCATCTGGACTGGTGCTTGAATGAGCAAGGTGTAGAGGAATATGGAATCAATATAGACAAGCGGGATTAGCATATGCATAATGGTCAATATAGATGTGGTAGGCCGAAAGGCTTATTTCTATGCTGTACAATTCTATGACTCTCTATTGGGTCATGACATCTTTCTAGCCATACTTCTTGATGTGAAGTAACTCAAGATGTAAAGTTGAAGCTTCTTCTGGATATATGGTGTGTGGTTGTAGGTTGGGGTGAGAAGGAGTGAGGCTCCATACCATTAGCTGGAAGTTAATTTACAGCACTGTATTACCCACCTTTCCATATTTATCTCCTCAGCTTCAAATGAAGTAAAGGCTGACACAAAACTAACAGCACCTACCTATTCACTCTTTTTTTAAATACTATCACCATAATATCCAAGTCCATATATTCATAAATTCTTCCCCAAGCCCAAGTGAAAAGTTATATCTAATGTTTTAACTATGTATTATTATGGATTTGGCAGCTCAAGGTGAATTAGTCCTTGAGGCTGACCTTGAAATTTGGATAACAGGAATCAAGTAATGTTAAAAATTCACTGATGGCTGAGTAAGTTCATTCAGTGCATAGAAAAGTCCAGATACCATTTATGTGCTGTATTTGTTGATCATAGCAGGGAATTCAGCACGCACAAAGAGAGAATATTTAGGAAAGGTCCTGCTACAGAAGATGGGCAGACTAAGTCAGGGAGCTGCTGTAGTTGGTCAGCCTGCTGAGAGATGCTTTTATAATTTTTTGTTATTGGTAGGCAGCCATGCATCTCAATCAGAAATCAGAGTGAGGAGGATTAATATAGCGTGGCTCACAGGGAAAAGTAAGGCTCCTACACGTACAGTGGTGGTTGTCGGGGTGGGCTTAGGGTAATTCTGTCTGTGGAACTGTGTAAATTAAGTTCTAATGATCTTCCTCACATTTTGAGTCCTAAAAAAATTAGACTGAGTGTCAACAATCACTTATTTACTTAAGCTATTAATATTTTTAAATATCCTGAATGTTAATTCACTAGTTTGTAAAGAATCTCAATATCTTTGTTGACCCCAAACTGAACTTCAATCCCTCTCTGACCAATAAATAAAATCCCATATTTCACCAGAGTAATGTTGCTGTCATTGAAACCCTTATCTATGCTTTTGATTAAATCCCTCTTTTCTCTTTTGACAACCTCTTGCCAGCATATTCTCTCCAGTCCTCTGAGTCAGGATTCCTGCCTGCAGTTCACAGGCTTCTGGTTCCTGTTTGGGTGGCAGAATCTTCAACTGTAATCCAGACAGGAAATGCTAACAGCAGAAAAACAGGGCCCTGGTGAGTTTACAGGGAGTGTGGGAAATGTTATTTGATGACTTTAAAGGGAGCATGGGAAGCAGGGCCCCAGTGAGTTTAAAGGGAGTGTGGGAAGCACAGGCCAGCGAGTTTAAAAGAATGCAGGAAACAGAACCCGGTGAGTTTATAGGGAGTGCTGGAAACATCATCCAGTGAGCCAGATGCTGGATCATCAGGATTTCCGAACTATGGGATAGTGGATTATTGGAGTTTTAGATTAATAGATTAATAGATTCATAGAGTTATACAGATTGGAAACAGGCCCTTCGGCCCGAATAGTCCATACCAACCAACGTGCCTATCCACGCTAATCCCAATTGCCTAAGTTTTACTGCAGTTAATGCTGAAGGGGACAGTGATATGTACAAGAAGATGCTAACAAACTTGCAAGCAGTGTGAAAATGGAAACTGAGTTTATATGATAAGATAAGATTTCTTTATTAGTCACATGTACATCGAAACACTCAGTGAAATGCATCTTTTGTGTCCATTAGTGTGAAGTGTTGCATTCGGTAGGAAGAATAAGGAAGTTACCTACTCTTTGCAAACAGTCAAAATGGGGGACTGGGCATAAAGGGATCTCAAGATTCAGATTCACAAATCATTTAAAGTTTATCTGGTTAGAAAAGCAATAAAAAATTTGAATAACTAGGGTTCATTTCTAAACAGAATTCAAAAGGACTAATGATAAACTCAAAGAATCTTGGCAATATTTAGATTATTTTGAAGAATTGTTGCCAAGATACTAATTGCACTTCTAATGGCATGATAATCAGTTGCCATGTGGTGCATCAATGACTCCCAGGGAATAGGCCTGTGGTATGGACATACACCTTTTTCTCATGGTTCAGTCCCATCTATTTGACACAAGGGATAAATGTTTTCCACAACACTGGGAAAATTATTCAAAACTATGGTTCTTTTTTTAGTTAATTGAAAGAGCAGATGGAGCTTTCTTCCCAAGAGGTGGCATCTTTGACAGTGCAGCACTCCCATAGTACTGTGCCAGAAGGACAGCCCAGATTATGTGTTTTAGGGCTATAACTCAATGAAAATGAAGATCAGGTGGTTTATTACAATTGGTGCTGAAGTGCATGCCAGATTTACACCAAAGTGTAAACTGAAAATCTACTGTGCCAATTGTTAGACAGAGTAAGAGTGATCTTCTGATAGTGTAGAATCAAAAGGATCTAATAGAAGGGAGAAAGAATGAGAAAGTGGTAAAAAAAAGAAACAAAAAGTACCAATCTTACCTTGATATTTGTGCTGTCTGGGAGCTTCTGGAAATCAAAACAAGTATTATTAGACATCAGTACTATTGACAGGAGCAAAGTAGTTATTGCAACAGTTTAGTTTGAAAGGTACTGTCCATTGAAGGCAAGTTTCAAACTCCCAAAAAGGCATCCTGTACACACTCCATGAATTCTTCCTCCACAGTATTACTGCTGATTTGATTTGGCCAGTCTATATGTAGATAAAAGTCTCTTTTTCATCAATGCCCCCTTATGTATTCCAGCATCATTCCTTTTGATATTTAGGAATTGATCTGTGCCTTAAAAGCATAGTGGGCCAATGTATGTTTTGTGTGTGGGCCTCCTGTTACAATATGCCCATCAACTCTCCCCCGATTCTCTGACAACCCGCCTACACTAGGGACAATTTTATAGAAGTCAATTAACTTAATCAGCAGATATTTGGGAGGAAATCACAACATTGAGGGGGAACCCATGCTGTCACACGGAGAATATGCAAACTCCAAACAGATCAGGATTGAACCTGGGTTGCAGGAGCTTTGAGACAGCAGCTCTACCTGCTGTGCCTAACATTGGGAGCAATTTTAAAGTTTGGTATATTTCTCAGATGTGGGTCATCTACAAACTTTGAAATTATGCCCTTTATGCCCAAGATTGGAGGCCTTTGGTTGTGGGGAGAGGTTGGCTAGGCTGGGTTTGTTTTCCCTGGAGTGAGGAGGCTGAGGGTTGACCTGATAGAGGTATGTAAAATTATACGAGGCATAGGAAGGGCAGATGGTCAGAACCTCTTTCCCATGATAGGGGTATCAAAAACAAGAGGTGACAGGTTTAAGGTAAGAGGAAGGAATTTTCAAGAGGATCTGAGGGAAAGTATTGTAGACAGAAAGTGGTTGATATCTGGAACTTGCTGCCAGAGAAGGTGGTGGAGTCAGATACAATCACTATATTTAAGAGACATTTAGACAATCACTTAAATAGGCATGGTATAGTAGGATACAAACCTAATGTGGGCAAATGGGATTAGTGTAGATGCTCAAAAAGATTGGTGTGGACATGGTGGGCAGAAGGGGTTGTTTCTGTCTTCTACAACTCTATAGGTTCAGGTCACTGAGAAATATGAAAGTACAAAAGTCCAACACCAACTCCTGGAGGACACAATTATCCACTTCCCTCTTGTCTGAAAAACAATGTTTACAGCTGCTTTCTACTTTCTAACCCTTAGCCAAATTGATAATGCTGCCTAGCCTGCTAAATATTTCCAGTATTTTCTGTTTTTATTTCAGTTTTCCAGAATCCCTAGTAGTTTGCTTTTGTATTTTTAATTTTGACCCAGATTACAGTTTCAAAGCTTTTCCAAACTCAACTTCTGCTGGCTATCCTGAGGTTGTAGAGTTTATCCAAGTTCCAGTCTGTGAAGTGGAATGTAACACTTGTGACCCTCCAGTTCCTTATCCGAGTTGATGTGGAAAATTTAGGTGGCAATATTGTTCCAGGTAGTAAAGGTTGCAAGTTTAGTGGGTGCTGTTAAAGAAGGCAGTTGTTGCAGTGCATTTTGTGGCTGGAACACAGTGTAGTCATGGTACATGGAAGGAGGGAATGCTCTGAGTGGTTGATGGAATTCCAGTCAAGTGGGTTACTTCATCCTGGGCAATGTCAAGTTTCTTCAGCCATCCTTCGGTCTTACATAGTAGTTGAAAAGTAGTGGGAACAGCACAGTGACACAATGAAAAGGATTATCCTCAGGTTCTATGAAGCTGCAGACCAGCTTCATACTGACGTGTGATATCCCTTGAGGTTTCAATATTAAGTCTAACAGGGTGAAATTAAAGGGTCCTTGGCCCACTGGGAGGTTCAATATCCTGAAAAATCCTCTCCTTGCTCTCTTCAAAGGGGGAAAAAAACTGTCAATGACTAGAGATTCCCTGTAACCTGTCAATTGCAAATTAGGATATGCTCCTTATAACTCCAGGGCCAGCCAGGAAGGGGCTTGAGGAATAGAACTTGTTCATGACTATAACTTTGCTTGCCAGTGGCAAGGTTGCTTTTGCCCTGCAGTTTATGCAGCACGAGTCAGATAACTGTGAGGACTGCTTTGGAAATGTGGAGCCTCTTCAAGCATTACTTCTCTGTCAAGTTTAAACAGAAGTGCTTCAGAAAATCCCCTAATGGATAGAGTCTCCTGCACAGATACCCTGTCCTCCTCACAATGCTGGTATATTGTCCGGTTCTGTGGACCTCTTCTCTTGGCCAAGAGGTGTGGCCATTCAAATCTCCATGTCTAGGTAGAATAAGTGTAGGCTTAAATAAAGCTACCTTAAGTCACAGCATTCTGTCATGACTTCTGGAACTCTAATGCTTTTCAACAATGAAAATCAACCAAATATCCCCAGCAAATTTCCTTTCCAATCTTAATGGCCATTAAGAATTTATTTAAATGGTGCAGAATGTAGGGACTTCCTGCATCTAAACAGTAGATTTTCTATACCTGCTTAACACTTTGCACTAATTGAATCATTATATCTATTTAAGGCATGCTGACACATCAAGCCAGTGTTGCCCAAGGATTAGCATCATTACTGGCCTACTCTGAGTACTTCTGAGGTATGCAAGATGCGTGGTGAAAGGGAGGAGTTGTGCTACAAATGTTTGGTGGAAAGGCACGTAATAAATTTGAATCATATCGGCATTAGTGGTGCCAAAATAATGGGTGAATCAGAGCTCAATTTCATAGCCACAGTCTAAATCATTTTGCTGCATATTAAGGGTGAGAAATAAATCCTTTCCTCAACTTTGTTGCCTCCACCTCCCTGCCTTCAAGTCTTTTATTCGCCTACTTGCTGGTCCACCTGCTTCTTGAACTGAAAGCATAAAGTTACATGGAAAGGTACTTTCCTTCAGCGAAACCAAATTTGATGAGGTAAATGCAGTAAAGCTTATAGATGTCACATTAGTTGGCAAATGGTAAATACTCTAGAAATGCCTTCAATCATGGTTGGCATCCTGACCTAACAACTGGAAGCTTTTTAAAGCTAATGGGCTCAAAAATTTTCACATTTTTCTGACTGAACTTTCAAAATAAACCCAACCGTGCATTTTGTGCATTGGTAGCTCTCTACCAAAAATGAAATGATACTCCTCTATAATATTCCTCTGTGTGGGCCTCTATGCAGTTCTTCTTCACAGCTCCTTTCTGCAGAACCTCCATACTGGACTGTCATGTTTGGTATCCATGCAGGGCTGCTGTGTGGAGCCCCTGTGCAGGATCTGTTATGCAGCAGTCATTGTGACAACAGTTGCATAACATTCACTGTGGAGGTGAGGCCTGTGAACATCACATGTCTTGTACAATGAAGCAGGACTTGGCAAAAGGCTTAAGATTTGCCACAGCCTTAGTTACAGTTCTCACCTAGTCTGCCACAGAAGTTTTTGAGGCATCCGCCTTTTTCCAGGTAGGTACCTTTAATTTTTGTTAGTAATCACTCCGACTGCTCCCCCACTTGCTGCTGATGGCTCATCTCTCAGTGGATCCCACTTCTCCAGTTGTCTTGCTGACCAACTTCCAGCCATCACCATCTTCACAGGTGACCCCAACATCCACCTCAATCAGCTCCACTGGTTGATCCTGCTCCTCTGCTTCTGAATGTCTCCAAAGCAGGTGCTAACTCTCCCTGCCATCATCTCCACAGTGGGATCCCTATTCAGTTCCCCAAACAATTTCTCTACCCTGCACCTAATCTCTATCCTCATCTATCCCAAATCACCATCCTCCCTCCAATCAACTCCCTCCTCTGGAATAGGAGCTAATAATCTAAAATAAGGTAAAATAACTTACGGTAAAATGTCTTCATTGTTGCTAATCCTGGAAATTAAATTGAGTTTTGTCAGATAGATATTATTTAGAAATAATTCAACCCAGCCAGCCTGTGCTAGTGTTTATGCTGGTCACACATTCATTCAACCCTTTTCCTATCTATATAACACATCATGAAACGTTGTCATTAGATTTGATTCCACACCCTCACAGTTCACTGATTAATATGTTTCTTACTAGCTGCCCATGATCTCACATTTTTTCTTATATCTATGTCCCATTATTTTAATCCTCTCAGCTACTCTGCCTTATCTCTATTATTTTAAATCTCACTCAATAACTCTCTCTGTTCCAGTAAATACAGTCTCATATTTTCTAGACCTTCTTGGCGTTGGCAATGCAAGCCTGTTGCAGCAGCTGCTTACACTGAAATTTGCGGCATGTAATGAAGGCTACCTCTCAGCTTGTGGAGAAACTGAGAAAAGTGGGTGGCAGTGAGAATAAGACAGGAAATGGAAAATATCTCACCTCTGTTCACTGAATTGATTGTCAGTTCTAGAAATAAAGGAGACATAAACCATCTAGTGAAAGTATCTTAAAAGAAAGTATAATAACATCAGCAACACTTGATGAACCAAAGAACACATTGTCAAACAGGTATTTTAAATTTTGCTTCACTGAGATTTTAGGAGAGATGGCCAAAAGATTCGTCAATGAGGTAGGAGTTCAACAGCAACTTAAAGGAGGATAGCAAGTAGAAAGATAGCAAAGTATTTAGGGAGGAAACTCCAAACCCTAGGGTTTAGAGGGTGAAAGGTTACAAGGAGTAGGCAAATATGTGGTGTTGAGGTTACAACCAAATTATCCATAATTTTATTTGATGGTGGAGCAGGTTTGAGGGACTGAATGATCCACGCCTGCTCCCAGTTCACATGTTTGTAGGAAGCTGAAGTCACTGCTGCTACAAGTGGAGCAATGATGATAAAAAAGACTTAAATTAAAGGAGCACAGAGATCTATAGATCTTTTGGGGAAGATTTCAGAAATAATAATGCCTAGGTCATGAAATTATTTTACAGTAGGAATGCCATCTCCATTATAATGTGATATGTGGGGTATTAAAGGCAATGATGAGAGACTCTAGAACATAATGCAGAGATGCCCAAGGCCTCCACTGCAGGCCTTAGGCATCCCATAAAGCAGACCCATAAAGAGAGGGGAGCATGAATACAAATTCTATTTCAGCTTATTTGGTGCCATGATACACTTAATATTTAATACTTTTTAAAAAATATTTAAATATTAAAAGTATCATGGGACCAAATAAGCTAAAACATAAGTTGTATTCATACTCCCCTTTCTTTATTTAAAAGTATTAACCACCCAATAATGCAAGAGATATGCGGGGGTAGAACTTGACCTGAAGAAGTGTCTATTGGTAAGAATATGATTGGTAATGCTGTACTGAACAGAAAAACAATACCAGCACCCTTACCCTTTACCTCCTTCCAACAATCTACTTTTTGTTCCTTGTGGAGGACAACTTAAAACTGGAGATAAAAAATGGAATGAAATTTTCTTACCTTGATCTTTCTCCTGCTCGATAACTCCTAGAAAAAAATCAGTATAAACAGACAGAAACATTCCAGTTACAGCAGTAGCTGAGAGCATGTTTTTTAAATACAGGTTGAAACTCTCTACTCCAACATTCTGTGCTCCAGCAACTCCCATGGTCCAGCATGATTTGAATCTGTAGTACGGATTAATACTAATTAACCAATTCTAACTAAAATCTAAAATTAACTAAGATTGTACTAATCTGTGGCTAATTAACCTACCATTGCAACGTTTGCAATCTCAGCTGACAGCGTTTCCGAGTTATGGAAATTTTGAGTTATGTACTGTTCTTGGAACTCTTGCGTGACATGGGGAGTGTCTATTTCCCATGTTAAAAAACAGTTCTGCCAAGGGTCAGGAAGAGAATTGGGGGTAATTTCTTTGGTCCAAAGTCAGTCAGATTCCAAGGGTGGCAGATAAGAGTTTCAACCTGTACTATGGAATTGATTTTGTATGTGAAGTTGGTCATGAAATGCAAATATAATGTTAAAGAGCTTAAGGCATATGTGATCTTCAATCAGTATGCATGGATGATATCAGTCCACAAGCGATGCTTGACTGCTAGTTCCCCATGAAAAAGAATCAGGGAAATGTAAATGACAACCAGAGTAAATGACTTACAGGAATCCAGGTCTTACGAGCAGAAAGTGAATCAAAAAGCTTTGTTGGGATCATTTAAAGTTGAGCTTACTTCATTCTTTGGAATAGAAAAGTGTGGATAGAAGTTTGGTTGAGCACTAACCTCAAGTTTCCCCTTTTTGATGTTTATTGCTGGGGTTTTGTAATAGCCCTGTTAGGGCTCCAGTATAAGCAGGAGAAGAGGGATCAAAGACAGTGACATCTTGCTTGAGCAGCCCAAAGGAGGAGACAGAGAAAGATTCTGACTAGTAGAGGCAGGGCTAAAAATCATAGTACACCTTACAGGTATACTATAGTTGGGAGCTTGTACCTATGAATAAGCTCTAAGGCCTTAGATACAGAACTGCTGTTACACATTTTCAAGGACATTTTCCAAGGGTGATGTAGGGCAAGCAGTTGGGTCTTGATGAGTAAGGCTGATATGTGATGATGGCTAGCCAGAGACCAGTGCCTTATAGGTGGTGGGGTGTAGTCAGGGTCCTAATCAGAGTATTGGGGCATTGGGAATCAAAGATTCTGGGACTCTATACTAGGCATTGGGATCAGAGAGTCAGGAGATCAAGGATCAAAGGTTCTGGGGTTAGGAATCAGAAAATTAGGGTTCTTAGAGTCAGAGATCAGTGAGTTGGGGGGCATTAGAGATCTGAGATTTGGGGTTAGGGAATGTAGAGATCAGGGATCAGAGAATTAGGGATCAAAACTGCGGATCAGAGAGTCAGAGGATTGGGGAGTTATGGCAATCATTACAAAACTGACAAATGGGGAGATAAAGTCAAAATCAAAGTTGAGTTTATTGTCACATGCACAAGTACATGTAAGTAAAAAACTTACTTGCAGCAGCATCACAGGCACATAGCATCATATAAGCAGCATTCACAAGAAAAACAAATTTTTACAAAAAATAATACAATTAGAACAAAAGAAGTCCATTTAAGTGCAAAGTGATCAAACTGCAGTGATTAGGGTTTTGCTGGTTGTTTCAAGAACCGAATAGTTAAAGGGAAGTAGCTGTTCCTGAACCTGGTGGTGTGGGACCTCAGGCTTCTGTACCTCCTGACCAATGGTAGCTGCAAAAAGATGGCATGGCCCGGATGGTGGGGATCTTTGACGATAGACATTGCCCTCTCGAGGCAGCACCTTCTGCAGATACTCCTGATGGTGGGGAGGGATGTGCCCATGATGTATTGAGCAGAGTCCATTACTCTCTGCAGCTTCTTACGTTCATGTGCTTTCAAAGTGCCATACCAGACAATGATGTAAACAGTCAGGATACTTTCAACAGTACATCTGTAGAAGTCTGTTAGAGAGTTCAGTGACAAGCTGAACCTCCTAAGAGAGTAAAGATGCTGTTGCACTTTCCTTATGATTGCATCTATGTGCTGGGCCTAAGACAGGTCAGCCGATATGTTAATGCCCAGGAATTTAAAGATGCTGACTCTTTCCACCGCCAATCCCCCAATGTAGACTGGCACATGTTCATCTTCCTTCCCCTTCCTGAAGTCAACAATCAGCTCTTTAGTTTTGCTGACATTGAGCGAGAGGTTGTTGCTGTGGCACCACTCAACCAGGTGTCCTATCTCGCTCCAGTAAGCTCATTGCCATCTGTGATTTGTCCAACAACAGTAGTGTCACTGGCGAATTTGAAGATGGCACTGGAGCTGTGCTTAGCCACACATTCATGTGTATAGAGAGTACAGCAGGGAGCTAAGCACGCAGACTTGAGGTGCACCTGTATTGGTGATCAGCGAGGAGGAGATGTTGTTACCAATCCTCACTGACTGAGGTCCACTGATGAGAGAA
Organism: Pristis pectinata; assembly: GCF_009764475.1. NCBI lineage: Eukaryota > Metazoa > Chordata > Chondrichthyes > Rhinopristiformes > Pristidae > Pristis > Pristis pectinata. The sequence continues at coordinate 29,191,371 of NC_067427.1, forward strand.
TCAGAACTGAATCAAGAAGAGTTAAGAAATGGTACGTACCTGAGTTAGGTCCCATTACCATGGAAAGCTAAGTTTTCTAGGAGTGCCCAATGGTGGGTGATCTGGGGTTAACTAGACAAACTCCCCCAGCAATTAAGGATGGAAAGTGTATAGCACCATGCCATTCCAAAAGGAAAGAATAAACAAAACTTGAACTTGGGCATACAGAGCACAATTTCCAAATTTGCCAATGACACAAAACCTGGAAGCATGCTGAACTTTGAACAGGAAAGTAATAGACTTCAAGGGGTTAAACACAGACAGGTGGAATGGGCATTTCAGTGGCAGATGAAACTTAATGCTAAAAAATATGAAAGGTTACATTTTGGTAGGAAGAACAAGAAGAGGCAATATAAACTTTAGGGCATAATTCAAAAAAGAGACCTGTGGGTAATATGTATGCATACGTTTAATTGAATGTCGCGAGGCAGATCGAGAAAGTAATTAAAAAAAAATGGGATCCTGGGCTTTTATAAATAGGGGCAAGAAACTGAAGAGCTAAGAAGATATGATCAACCGTTGTGAAACATTTGTTCAGCTACAATCTGGCATGTTCAAAGATTATATATAGAATGCAGAGGAGATTTGCAAAATTGGTTCCAGGGATGAGGGGTTAAAGTTATGTGGACAGACTGGAGATGCAGGAGAGTTCTCCCTAGAAGAGGAGAGGTTGAGAGTGAATTTGAAGGAGGTATTTAAAAATCACGAAGTTTATAGCAGAGTAAATAGAGAGAAACTATTTGCAGATTTGCCTTGGTGAAACCTCCTTTGGAGTGGTGAGACCTCATTTGGAGTACTGTGTGCAGTTTTGGGCCCCTTATCTTAGAAAGGATGTACTGATGTTGGAGAGTGTTCAGAGAAGATTTACGAAGATGATTCCCGGAATGAAAGGGCTGATATATGAGGAGCGTTTGTCGGCTCTTGGACTGTATTCATTGGAGTACAGAAGAATGATAGGGGACCTCATAGAAACATTTCGAATGTTGAAAGGACTGGACAGAGTAGATGTGGCTAAGTTGTTTCCCTTGGTGGGTGAGTCCAGGACAAAAGGGCACAGTCTTAGAATTAGAGGGTACCCATTTAGAACAGAGATGTGGAGAAATTTCTTTAGCCAGAGGGTCGTGGATTTATGGAATTTGTTGCCACGTACAGCAGTGGAGGCCCGATCATTGGGGGTGTTTAAGGCAGAGATTGATAGGTATCTAATTAGTCAGGGTATCAAGGGATATGGGGAAAAGGCCAGGAATTGGGGCTAGACGGGAGAATAGTTTAGCTCATGGTGAAGTGGCAGAGCAGACTCGATGGGCCGAATGGCCTACTTCTGCTCCTTTGTCTTGTGATCTTGTGCCAATACCAATATTGGAATCCATTTGCAGAAGAGTCAAACGCTGAGAATCTTAATATGACAGTTTTTAGATAATGAGCCCAATGTGACATGAAGGAAAACTTTTCATGCAGTAAGTTGTCAGGTCTTGAATGAACTGCCAGGGGTAATAGTGGAGACAGATTCAATCTCAAAGTCAGATCAAGTCGAGTTTATTGTCATATGCACAAGTACATGTATGCAAAAGTGTAAAGAAAAACTTACTTGCAGCAGCATCACAGGCACGTTATTAGAGACACAACATTCATAAGAAAAACATAAATTAAACATAAATTTTACAATATTATACAAGAAAAGACACAATTAGAACTAAAAAAAAAGCCCAATGTAGTGCAAAGCAATCAACGTGTTGCTATACTGATTAGGGTTGTGCAAGAACTGAATGGTTGAAGGGAAGTAGCGAAGTGGTGGTGTGGGACTTCAGGCTTCTGGGGATCTTTGACGATAGACGCTGCCTTCTTGAGGCAGCACCTCATGTAAGTACTCTTGATGGTGGGGAGGGATATGCCTGGGATGTATTGGGCTGAGTCCACTACTATCTGCAGCTTCTTATGTTCCTGTGCATTCGAACTGCTGTACCAGATCATAACATAACCAGTCAGGATACTTTCAACAGTACATCTGTTGAAGTTTGTTAGCGTGTAAAGTGACTTGCTGAACCTCCTTAATCTTCTAAGAAAGTCGAGACTCTGGCAGGCCTTCCTTGTGATAGCATCTATGTGCTGGGCCCAGGAAAGGTCATCTGATATGTTAATGCACAGGAATTTAAAGCTGCTAACTCTCTCTACTGCCAAAGACTGGTGCATGTTCACCCTCCTTCCTGTTCCTGAAGTCAATGATCAGTTCTTTAGTTTTACTGATGTTGAGTGAGAGGTTGTTGTTGCAGCACCACTCAACCAGGTGTCCTATCTCGCTTCTGTACGCTGACTTACTGCACCTGTGATTCGTCCAACAACAGTGGGGTCATTGGTGAATTTATATATGGCATTGAAGCTGTGCTTACCCACACAGTCATGTGTGAATAGGGAGCAGAGCAGGGAACTAAGTACGCAGCCTTGAGCACCTGTGCTGATGGTCAATGAGGAGGAGACGTTGTTACCAATCCTCACTGATTGAGATCTGCCGATAAGGAAGTCGAGTATCCAGTTACAGAGGAAGGTACAGAGGCCCAGGTCTTGAAGCTTGATGATAAGTTTGAAGGGGATGATTGTGTTGAATGCTGAGCTGTAGTTAATGAACAGCAGCCTGATGTATGTGTTCCTGTTGTGCAGATGATCCAGAGCAGAGTGAAAAGCCAGAGAAATTGCTTAGTGACCAAAAGGGAGCTGGATAAGTTTTTGAAAGGAATGAATCTTCAGGGCTATGGGAAGAGGTCAGTGAGCTGTGTGACCATGTAAATCAGCTAGATTAGATCAATAGTTTCCTTCTATACTGTAACCATTCTGTGATTCCAGGAGTGGAATATGGAAGGTGGGGAGATGGAGGTTTTTTTTTGACTTTATGAAGGGTCAAAACAGCTGTTGGAAATGGTGGCTAAGAGTTTGCCCTGAAATAAGAGCACCATGTGTATTTAGGTGAAATGAATATCTCTAAGGTATCTTTTCCTGTATTGAAGGGTTGGGTAGGGGTAGAATGACAAATGATTAATAAGCACACAAGAAATAATCATACCTTAATATATTCGGTCCTTGGTAAGTCCTAGAAATTAAAAACAGTACTATCAAAAAAAGAAAATCAGTTGGGAAAGTGGAGACAATAAAATAGTAAATAACTATCTGCATAATTCCTTTTTACCTATTTTGATTGATATAAATTACTTTCCTGATAAACAAGGCTGTTGATATGAAACTACCTCTTAATATAACTTTGTTGTACATAAGCTTGTGATTGCTAGCACTATTTAAAGCACCAACCCAATACTGGAATCCATTTGGGTATTTTCAATACATCTGGGGCAAAGGTGACTTTATATTTGACTTGTCAAGATAGTTTCAGTAAAATGAGTCAAGGTTCACTTCAGTAGAAAGGGTTTGAGGGTCAGTTGAAGTAAAATGGAAAACTCGTGGCCTTTATTGGTGTAATAAAGATTGACAAAGAGGAAAGTATTGAAATAAGAGAACCTGACATTTGAATTTATGCTGTCACCATTACACTCAACCACCACTTAAAAGTCTCAGGGTAGACAGCTCCAGAGAAAACTCTCAAATAGCTGATAAATGTAAAGTTTTTCATATTTGTGGTACAAACTTACTAGTCCACCTTACATCTGTCAGAATAATATTTCATACTTGTGTCAAAATCAGTGTGTCACAGTGCTCTAACACACTCCATATTCTCGATGAACATTTGTGAACGCAACAAATATTATAACTTATATATTACTATGTCAATACTTAATTTGTAAAACAAGGAAGACCACAACCTATTACATATTCTGACCTTATTCTTATCATCAACACATGAAGAGCCACAATCATCACTGAAGTTTCACAGTAAATATCAGGTTCAACAGGATTCTGTTTCTTATAAGAACACAGGAAAATAAAGAAAAGGAACAGGAGTAAGAAGGGGAATAGAGGATCTTCAGATGGTGTCATCTTGGTGTTTAAGATGAGGAGAGAAAAGACTTTAATGCAATGGTCAGCAATTAAGCAAAGGTCCCTTGTAACAGCTTGGTGAGTAAAGGATTGCCCTAAACAAGCAACTGCTCCTCTACTGATGACCTCTGAACGCTACATGACAGCTTTAATTTTCTAAGGCGGAGCTATTTCTGGAAAATACTGAGGTTGACTTATTTTTGCATTGTTAAGTTCTTTCAGCAGGCCTGCTGTGTTCAGCATGATTCAGATGGATGACTGAACCTTGTGGTTGTGCTCAATAGGAAAGATAATATTAATGGACAAGACTACTGATAATCTTTGCCTCCATGGAGCTTAAAGAGTGGTGGTCTGTTGGACCAGCTTAAAACAAAATCTTCACAGCTACTGAACAGAAAATGAGGGTGGAATGGCCTCATCCTAACCTGTGTATGCCCTTGAAGTAAGGCCCGCAAAAATGCTACAATTTGACCAATTGTACAAGTTAACCAAATACCATGTACTAACATGTTTTAAGAAGAGAAGCCAACAAGACTTGCAAGTTAGCTTTGCTGACTGCTGAGATTTTTGTGAGAGTTGTTTCTCATGATAAACGTGAGTGAGATCTGACCTTGGGATAAAGGTGGATTGTTTTGTTTAAAACAAGAACACCCTCAGATGATTTAGCCTTGGAAGGCAGACACAAATTATCTGTTGTTGAAGAATGAAAAACAATTTCCAATGTAAGCTGTTGCATAGTGGAAAAATATTATATCGAGACTAATTGACTTAAAAAAGTCTCTGTGTAGTACCATTAGGGACAATAGTTAACAGGCAGGCAACTTTGGTGTTAATTAAGGAACTAATCCTAGGTCACAATCTGCTGGTGTCCTCTACATTTGCATATTTTTGTGTATGATCATTTGAGGTTTTATATATAGTCATTTGTAACAGAACATAGAACATTACAGCACAGTACAGGCTCTCCAGCACACGATGTTGTGCCGACATTTTGTCCTACTCTAAGATCTATTTAACCCTTCCCTCTCACTTAGCCTTCCATTTTTCTATCATTCATGTGCCTATCTAAGAGTCTCTTAAATATCCCTAATGTATCTGCTTCCACCACCTCTGCCAGCAGTGCGTTCCACCCACCCACCACTCTGTGTAAAAAAAAACTTACCTCTGACATCCCCCCATACCTTCCTCCAGTCACCTTAAAATTAAGCCCCCTCGTGTTAGCCATTTTCGCCCTGGAAAAAAGTCTCTGACCGTCCATTCGATCCATGCCTCTTATCATCTTGTACACCTCCATCAAGTCACCTCTCATCCTCCTTCGCACCAAAGAGAAAAGCCCGAGCTCGCTCAACCTATCCTCATTAGACATGCTCTCCAATCCAGGCAGCATCCTGGTAAATCTCCTCTGCATCCTCTCTAAAGCTTCCACATCCTTCCTATAATGGGGCGACCAGAACTGAACACAATACTCCAAGTGTGGTCAAACTAGAGTTCTATAGAGCTGCACCATTACTTCATGGCTCTTGAACTCAATACCCCAACTAATGAAGGCCAACACACCATATGCTTTCTTAACAACCTTATAGGTCTACACGGCAACCTTGAGGGATCTATGAACTTGGACCCCAAGATCCCTCTGTTCCTCCATACTGCTAAGAGTCCTGCCATTAACCTTGTATACTGCCTTCAAATTCGATCTTCCAAAGTGGATCACTTTACACTTTTCCGGGTTGAACTCCATCTGCCACTTCTCAGCCCAGGTCTGCATCCTATCAATGTCCTGTTGTAATCGACACCAACCTTCTACACGATCCACAACACCACCAACCTTTGTGTCATCAGCAAACTTACTAACCCACCCTTCCACATCCTCATCCAAGTCATTTATAAAAATCACAAAGAGCAGGGGTCCCAGAACAGATCCCTGCGGAACACCACTAGTCACTGACCTCCAGGCAGAATACGCTCCATCTATCACCATCCTCTGTCTTCTATGGACGAGCCAATTCTGAATCCACACAGCAGAGTTTCCCTGGATTCCATGCCTCCTGACTTTCTGAATAAGCCCTCCATCAGGAACCTTATCAAATGCCTTACTAAAATCCATGTACACTAAATCCAATGTCACATCCTCAAAGAATTCAATCAGGCTCGTGAGGCAGGGCCTGCCCCTCATAAAGCCATGCTGACTGTCCCTAATCAGCCCATGCTTCTCCAAATGCCCATAAATCCTGTCTCTAAGAATCTTCTCCAGTAATTTGCCCACCACTGAAGTAAGACTAACTGGTCTGTAATTCCCAGGGTTATCCCTACTCCCTTTCTTAGAGCAAGGAACAACATTTGCCACCCTCCAATCATCCGGCACTACTCCTGTCTCCAGTGATGACGCAAAGATCATCGCCAAAGACACAGCAATCTCTTCGCTTGCTTCCCGTAATAACCTTGGATATATTCCGTCCGTCCCAGTGACTTATCTGTTCTAATGTTTTTCAAAAGTTCCAGCACATCCTCTTTCCTCACCTCAACATGCCCTAGTATATCAGTCTGTCGTATGCCATCCTCACAAACGTCAAGCCCTCTCACTCTGGTGAATACGGAAGCAAAGTATTCATTAAGGACTTCCCCTACCTCTTCCGACTCCAGGCACGTTTCCTCTTTTATCCCTGATCAGTCCTACCCTCACTCTAATCATCCTCCTATTCTTCACATACTTGTAGAACGCCTTGGGGATTTCCTTAATCCTACTCACCAAGGCCTCTCATGCCCCCTTCTAGCTCTCCCAAGTCCATTCTTAAGCTCCCTCCTGGCTACCTTGTAACTCTCCAGAGCCCTGTCTGAACCATGCTTTCTGAACCTTAGGTAAGCTTCTTTCTTCCACTTGACGAGATATTCTACATCTCTTGTCAACCACGGTTCCTTCACTCTACCATCCTTACCTTGCCTCAATGGAACAAACCTATCCAGAAGCCCATGCAAGTACTCCCTAAACAACCTCCACATGTCCATTGTGCACTTCCCCAAGAACATCCGTTCCCAATTTATGCTCCCAAGTTCCTGCCTAATAGCATCATAATTCCCCCTCCCCCAATTAAATACCTTCCCATACCATCTGCTCCTATCCCTCTCCAAGGCTATCGTAAAGGTCAAGGCGTTATGGTCACTGTCTCCAAAATGCTCTCCCACCGAGAGAACTGAAACCTGATCAGGCTCATTGCCCAGTACCAGGTCCAGTATGGCCTCTCCTCTTGTCGGCCTGTCCACGTACTGTGTCAGGAATCCTTCCTGGACACACCTAACAAACTCTGCCCCATCTATCCCCTTTACACTAAGGAGGTGCCAATCAATATTAGGAAGTTGAAATCACCTATGACAACAGCCCTGTGATTTTTGCTCCTCAGTGTCTCTGCTGCTATTGGGGGATCTGTAGAATACTCCCAATAGAGTGGATGCTCCCTTCCTGTTCTGACTTCCACCCACACTCACTCAGTAGACAATCCCTCCAGGATGTCCTCCCTTTCTACGGCTGTGACACTGTCCCTGATCAGCAAAGCCACCCTTTTACCTCTGTCCCTGTCCCTTTTGAAACAGCTGAACCCCAGAATATCCAGCAGCTATTCGTGCCCTTGTGACAGCCAAGTCTCCGTAATGGCCACCACGTCATAGTTCCAAGTACCTGGCCATGCTCTGAGTTCATTACCCTTGTTCCTGATACTTCTCGCATTAAGGTAGACATACTGCAGCCCATTCAACTGACTGTAATTTTCACCTGCCTATTCTTCCTCACAGTCTTTCTACACTCTGCATCTACTTGTACACTAAATGCACCAACCTTTGACCTATCACTCTGATTCCTATCGTCCACCAAACTAGTTTAAACCCTCCCCAACAGCTCTAGCAAACCTGCCTGCAAGAATATTGGTCCCCCTGCAGTTCAGGTGTAACCCATCCCTTTTGTACAGGTCGTACCTTCCCCAGAAAAGATCCCAATGAGTAACAAATCTGAAACCCTGTTCTCTGTGCCAACTCCTCAGCCACACATTCATCTGCCAAATCAACCTATTTTTACCCTCACTGGCTTGTGTAAACAGGCAGCAATCCAGAGATTGCTACCCTTGAGGTCCTGCTTTACAGCTTCCTACCTAACTCTCTCTATTCCCTCTTCAGGACCTCATCTCTTTTCTTCCCTATGTCATTAATACCAATATGTACCACAGCCTCTGGCTGTTTGCCCTCCCCCTTCAGAATGCTGTGGACCCGATCCGAGACATCCCTGTCCCTGTGACCCAGGAGGCAACATACTATCCGTGAGTCTCTTTCACATCCACAGAATCTCCTGTCTGCCCCCTTACTATGGAATCCCCTATCACTACCACTCTCCTCTTCTTCCCCTTTCGTGCCACACAACCAGGCTCAGTGCCAGAGACCTGATCACTGTGGCTTTCCCCTGGTAGGTCGCTCCACCGCCCCCCCCCCCCCCCCAACAGTATCAAAAGCAGTATACCTGTAATTGAGAGGAGTGGCCACAGGGGTACCCTGCACTACCTGCCTATTCTCCGTCCTTCTCCTGGTCATCCACCTGCAGCTCCAGTTCCCTAATACGGTCTGTAAGGAGCTGCAGCTGGATTAATAGCTTGAGATTAAAGTTAAATCATTCATATATGCATAGTCCTGGGGTTAATGGATACCAACAATACAGATGCTTACTTGGGACATCTAGTTGATCTTAAGTGGGAAAGGCTTGTTCCATTTATGCAAGTAATTCTCCAGCAATTTTAAATATAGCATTTTTAACATCTTCATTCTTTGTCTCGTTGTCTATTTCATAGGCTCGAATCCTGAAATTTGTTGGATGACTGTTATCTAAAACTATGCACCCTACATCTGCAATTTCTGTAATCTTAAGAAACCACCCCTTCTAAGTCTGGAGGATTAGAAATGTTGGTGCTGAGGCAAATTCAGGACAATGTGCTCCTGATGCTCTCTCTCAATTTAATTTAGATTTTTCAGAATAGTTTTTATTTATTCAGTTCAAAACAGTATTCAGTAAAAACTCCCCTACTCCTCTAAACGAAGTTGTCGCCTAAACACAGAACTTCAGTTCAAACCAGAGTCAAAAAATAACAGACTTCAGGACAACATAAGCTGGTGAAGAAGAAAGAAAAATCTGGTGAAATGAAGAAATCCATTTCATAGAGAAACAATTGAGAGCAATATGCCTGTTACTATTTTCCATACTGTTTACTTCATTTCTTATTTCGTGTCAACTGCAAGCTTGGACATTATGCCTAATGTAACTATGATATCTTATCTGTAACCTATTGACATCCTGTAACTATAAACATAATCTCTCTCTTCACCACATAAGTTTAAGGGAGCAGGCAACATCCTAGCTGTAGACTTTAGCACTGAAGACCTATGCTGCAGAGCTAGATGTACCTATACTCAAGCCATTCCGTAACAGATGCACTTTGGCAACCACCACAAAATGTCATATTCTTTCTTTGTATTTGCAATTTATCATCGTGAGAGCAACCAGGTTAGTGCAGCCAGCTACTACTAAAACACACAGTACTGGTGACACCCGCACTACAGTTGTTTAGAAAACAGAAATTCACCCTTATTCACAAATCAGTACCAAAAAACTGAGATTCAGAATAAGATTCAATCTGAAGGAATTTATGTGAAAAAAGTAAATATATAAACACAAAACTTATTTTTTAATTTTGCATTTCTTGACACATGTACAGATGATGGAGCTTTGTGTTACGGAAAATCGTGATACGGACCATTTTCTAGGAATGCAACCGTCACTCTCCAAATATCTCAGCAGAGGAATAAACAGGAAAGAGTGGTGGAAAATGAGAAAATGAGAAAATAAGAAACAATGGGAAATATCTCACCTCTGTTGATTGAGTTGATTGTCAGATCTACAAAATAAAAGTTAGCATGGTAAGTACAAAGCATTATGGAATTGTCATAGAGAGATACACAATGGAAACAGGCCCTTTGGCTCACTGAATCAGCACCGACTACCAACCACATTGCACAAACGCAAAGTGCCGTATAGAATGAACAGAAGAGACAGTCAGAAAGAACATAATAGTTCAAGCATCTTTGCCAGTTCCCCAGAACCATTTTCTTCTCTGTGCCCACACTGCCCAGATTCCATCACGGCAGAAGAAGAAGGCTATTAATACAGGAAAAGATCATAACAGTTCATTGCATGAAAATATGTCTCTTCATCTCCTGTCAGGCATGTGCTAGTTATCCACGAGAGAAGTAATTTTGGAGCTGAGTATGCTTGGGATAATTGTCAGAAGCTACTCAACTGTTGTCAGCAGCTTTCATTTCTATATGTGAGAAGGGTTTGGCCACAGTACTTGCACTAAAAGACTACTTTACCCACTTTATAAGTTTCTTCATCAGACATTTAACTCTAAAGGTTTGAATTTCTAATCTACATATAAATAGCTGCTTTATGGAAGGGCCACCAATAATGACACCAGATGGAACTGGAGGATGCTCGGCTTTGTAAGTCTAATTGGGTACTAAATTTTGCCATTTCATTTGTAGGAAGCAGTCTACTTGGTTGCACCTCTTTACAATTGTGCATCTTAAATTACCCAATTATATTCTCAGTTCCAAAGAATGTAGTCTTAGACTGTGAAGTCTTTAATATTTGTATTTGCATTTCCATTTTTTTCATACTGAAAGCAAGTCAGTTTGCAGCTAATATTAAGATTTAGAGCAATTTTTGAAGGCTGACCTCTTACCTCCTAATCTAGAGGAATAGTTGAGAAAAGATGGAAAAATGAGAAAAGTCAGAAAACAAACAAACATCTCACCTTTGTTGATTAACATAATTGTTCATTCTGAAACAAAAATGTATGTTAGATGCCAGCAACATATTAAAAATCAGCTTAAGGCAAACAAGAACATGAACGCACATTCATTCAGCACATTTAACGTAGTAAAAATTTCCTGAAGCACTTTACAGGAATATAATCAAACATTGAGTCACATCAACAGCTTATAGTAGAGGTAATGAAAAGACTGGGAACTTGGAAGAAGCAAGGAGGAAAAGTGCAGTTTATGAAGGGAATTCCAGAGCTTAGGATCTTAGCATAAGATGGCTTGGCTACCAGTGGTGGAGAAATAAAAAACTGTCATGTATGGAAGGTTAAAACTGGAAGGGCAAAGAGATAATGAGCAGTCCCAGACTGGAGAGGTTACAGAGAAAGGGAGAGGCATGTAGGGAAAGGTGGAAGATGATGTCTCTGCATTATACCCTATAGTATATACAGGAATGAAAAGGCAATGACATTGTCTGATCGCTAAGAGAGTTTGTCAACACAAAAGGTATTCTCTCCAATGTGCATTTGTTGTGCAATTAGAAAAGAACTCTCTGCAGGTATGCATGAGAAGCCCAAGGTGGTTTGCAAGCCAGATGTCTCCATGCTTGGATGCAGTGGTTCTAACTAGTTGCTTGGAGACAAGGGATGCCCACTTAATATGTTGTTGATGAATAGGAACCAAAAAACATGAGGAGCAGTAGTTGGCTACTCAGTCCACTGTGTCTGCTTTCCTATTTAATAAGATCATAACTGATATGATGGTTGGCCTCAACTCCACTCTCCAGCTTGTTCTGAGGAACACTACAGGGCACTACTATGAATGGACACCAAATTTCTCACTGAGGAAACAGTGTGATTAAAGTGTGCATCAAGTACCTGCACTGATATTTATTTATTCATTCATTTTCCCAGATCTGAGCCTCATTGCCATTTATTTCCCATCCTTAATTGCTCTTGAGAATATGATGGATAGCCATCTTCTTGAACCACTGCTGTCCTTCTGTTGAAGGTACTCCCAAAGTGCCATCGAGAGGGAGTTCCTGGATTTAGATCCAGCAACAATGAAGGACTGGTGAAAATTTTCTAAATCACGATGGCATGTGACTTAGAGGCGAACAGGCAGGTAGTGGTGATTCCATGCACCTGCTGCCCTTGTTCTTCTTGGCGGCAGCAATCATAGGTTTGGGACGTGCTGTTGATGTAGCCTTGTAGTTATTTTGTAGATGGTATACAGTACAATATCTGATAGTGATGTAAATTTGTTCTTTTCTATTTTATCCACTTTTTCTCTTTACTTCTCTCCTAATATCTAATATTTCCTTCCTTGTGCTCTGTAACTGATTTGACACCCTTTTATTCAATCCCTTCCCCTGTCCTTCTGCTATTTTTCTCTCATTCATGAATTTCCCAGTCATTAAGTTTCGTTTGTTAAGGAGTACTCTGTAGGTTGTCTTATTCATTCTGATCCCAAATGCCAATTCCTTCCATGTGCTGTTACCAGCATGTATTTAATTCAGTCTGTGAGTGCAGATGTTTTGAGGTGTAGCGTGCAAGAGAAGTGGACACAATTGCCATGTAATGCCTTGCTAAATCTAGTCCACTAACAAAATGGAAAAATTCTTCCCTCTGTTAATTAACATCAATCCTAGAAATATACTCAGGTCTGTTAAAAGATGTGTAACTAACCACTGAAATTAATTCACAGCATGTTTCATTAAAAGCTCGTGAGATTGAAAAGATAGTGGCAGCAGCCTTAGTGACATCCCAGGAGAATGACACGTAGATGTTTGAGGCCTGTAATATTCTTGTGGCATAATGCAGTGGATGTTCATTTTATGGATTTTAAGAAAGTATTTGACAAATTACTACATAAAAATCTCGTTAACAAATCTGAGGCTCATGGAACATCAGGGCTATTGTCAGCTCAGCTAAAAATAAAATTTGTTTAAGGACAGAAAACAGTGAGCTGTGGTAAATGTTTTTTTAGATGGGAGAATGGTAAGTGCGAGGGCCATTGCCCTTTCTGATATACGTGAATGACTTAGACACTAGAATACAAAATAAAATTTTCAATCTTTCCTATGATACCAAACTTGAAGGTGCTGTAACCAGTAAGAAGGATACTAATTGACTGAAACAGGACATGGATAAGCTGTAGGAATGGCAGATAACTAGTGGATGGAATTTAATGCAGAGAACTGTGAGGTGATGTATTTTGGCAGAAGGGAAGAGGGGGAGGCAATATAGGATTAATGATACAGCTCTAGAAATAGAGGAGCCTATAGCTTTGTGTGCATAAATCTTTGTAAGTGGCAGGATATATTAAGGGCATAGTTAGTAAAGAAATGGGATCCTTGGCTTCACAAATAGAGGTATTGAGGAAGAACTTTTTTTTCACACAGTGGGTGGTAATGACCTAGAACCTGCTGCCTATAAGGGTGGTAGAAATGGAGACATTCAATGACATCAAAAGGAAATTAGTATGGTGCTCGAGGGAAAGGAACTTGCAGATCTGAGGATAAAATGGTTAAATGGAACTGACCCGATGACTGTACAGATAGTTGGCAAGAACTCAATGGGGTAACTAGTCTCCCTCTGTGCCATAATGACTCTAGGTCACTCCAATAATGCTGCACCACTCCTTTTACAGCACAGAAGAGAAAGAGGTGAAAAAGTAAGAAGGTTATCTTACCTTGATCTTTCTGCAGCTTGGTAATTCCTAGAAATCAAAATGATTGTCAGCACACTAGTCAGTGCAATTGCTTACAAATAACATTGAATGACCTCAAGACATCTTGCTTTCACAGGCAAAAATCACTTTAAGTTTAGCCATTCTTGTAAAGTTAGAAAATGAGGAGAACATTTAGTATGGAACAAAATTTCACAAACAGCAATGAAATAGAAACATACTTCATCTAGCTTTTGTGGCACACATTAACCCACCAATTTAAGATCGATAAATTGGGCCTAAACAATTTGCTAGTGGTTCCATAGAAAACCACAGTGATGTCCTCTGTACATTACAAGGCAGAAGTCAGAATGAAGAGGGAGATCAGATGCCAAGACTTCTGACCTCTCGCCATGTGGCTGATTCACCACTGCATCCAGAGGCAGAACATAAAGGCCAATAATGGTTGATCTAAGTAGGGTGGCCCCATTTAAGTTAATGGGCTGGCCAATCTTGATCGAAAATCACAGTTAAGTAGTTTGTTTATTTCTAACAAAAATAGAAAATGCTGGAAATACTGAGCAGGTATTTTTTTTATTTCACTTGCTTGGTTATTTTCCTTTGCTTTACCTTTATGTTGATAAAAGGGAATCTGTAGATGTACTGTACTTAGATTTCCATAAGATATTTGATGATGCCACATTAAAAGTTATTATAGAAAAAAGCTCATGGTATAAGGGGTATATTGGCACGCACAGAAGATTTAAAAGAAACAGAATATGCATACATGTGCCTTTTTCTGGTTGGCACAATGTAATAAGTGGTATCCCACAGGGATCTGTGCTGGGGCCTTAACTTGTTACAATTTGTTACAAAGGTATAGTTAAGTGAGTAGGCAAAAGTCTAGCAAATGTGGGGAAAAGTCTATTTTGGCAGGAAAAATAAAAAAAATATATTACCTAAATGGAGAGGGATTGCAGAACTCTAAGATGCACAGACATCTGGGTGCCCTAGTGCATGATTTGCAAAAGGCTATTATACAGATAAAGCAAGTAATTAGGAAAGCCAGCAGAGTGTTATTATTTATTGCAAAGGGAATTAAACACAAAAGTAGGGAGGCTATGCTTCAGTCATGTAGATGAGACCTATCTGGGCAGTATTGTTTAAAGAATGGTGTTAATGTGATGGAAACAGTTCATAGCAGCACTACTAGATCAACATCCAGAATAGGTAGGGAGTCTTATGAGGAAAGGTTGGACAGGACAGTTTTTTATCTGTGGAATTTAGAAGAGAGAGAGGGAACTCTACTAAAATACAAGATCCTGATGGGTGGATGTGGAGAGGATTCTTCCTCTTGTGGGAGAGTCTAGAACTAGGGGCTGCTGTTTCAAAATGATGGGTCACTTAAGACACAGATGAGGAAAACTTCTCTCTGTGGGTCATGAGTCTTTGGAACTTTTCCTCAAAGCGCAGTGAGATCATTGAATACAGCCTTTGAATATTTCTAAGACAGAAACAGATACTGTAGATAATTGATAAACATGGGCTGAAAGGTTATTATGGACAGTTAAGAATGTGAAATTGAGATTACAATCAGATCAGCCATGATCTTATTAAATGGCAGAGCAGGCTGGAGGAGCCAATTACCCTAATCCAACTCCTAATTTGTATGTACAAACGTTCACATTGATCTTTACCAAGGAAGAAGAGGCAGCTGGAGTCTCAGCAAAGGAATATGTCAGTGACTTTCTGGATGGGCTAAAAACCAATAAATCTGGTAGATATACTAGAAAGACTAGTTTGACTTAAAGTGGATGTCACTGTATCCAGATGGAATCTCAACAACATCTTCCTTTTCTGAGACTCTAGCAGCATCAAAACTAACCTCAGCCCTGGTCTCCATGAGCAGATTTTCTTTTTGTCTTTGATTGGCCTCACCTATCCTCTAACAGCCCTTTTCCTGTCCACTTGCCTGTAAAACACTTTTAGGATCTGTTTTCTGTTTGCTGCTAGTCTCTCCTCATGCTCTCTCTTTGCCTCTTTTATTTCCTTTTCTAAATCGCCTCTTGAACTTTCTATAATTAGCCTGGTTCTCACATACGTTAACAACCTAGTAACTGTCATATGATTTTTTAAACATTTATTTTACTCTCTATCTTTTTGTTATACAAGGAGCGCTATCTGTAATGCCCCTACTTTTCTCTATCATGGGGAATGTATCTAGACGCAGCTAAGACATCTCTGTTTTAAAGGCCTCTTGTATAATTTCAGTTTTGCCTACCAAACTTCATTACAATTTACATGGACTAGGTCTATCAACATCCAATGGAAATTGATTCCTGCCAAAAAGACTAACTTTATCCTTTTCTACTTCTTTCCTAAACTTCTTGGTATCATGATTGCTGTTTCCTCAGCAATACTTGCTCCTCTCTTACAGCATGTCCTTTATTCTCTAAACAAAGTCCAACAATGCCAATCTTTGCTGTTAGACCAGAAACAAATTGATCAACAAGTTTGGCTGACCAGAAACCCTTCCCCCTTTATTGACCCTTTATATTATAGCTACCCCAGACCATAATCAGTTAGCTGAAGTCTTCATTATCACTATTCTATGGCTTTTCACTTCCCTGGAATTCCCTGAACACATGCTCCTCAAGCCCTAGGATTAATTACATAAGTAACAGCAAGTAGAGAAAGGACTGAGAAATGAACAAACAGTCAAAATAAAAAAGACAAAGTAAAATAAATTATAGTAAGCTATTTTCTTTGCTGCAAATCCTAAAAAAATAAATTCAGTTTTTCGGGAAAGAACTAGGTCAAAATTAGAACATGACAAACAATTCAGCCCAGCCAGCCAGTGCTCATGTTTTCCTCCATGAAGATTCCTAATCCTATGTTATATCCTGGTCCCATATTCCTTTAACTATCTGCCTTAAGTGTTATCCATATCTCCATGGTTCTTTAATACATTGGATCACATCTGTGATCTTGGATCACATGCAGCTTTACAAAACTCTAGTTAGACCACACTTAGAGTACTGTGTTCAGTTTTGGTCGCCGCATTATAGGAAGGATGTGGAGGCGTTGGTGAGAGTGCAGAGGAGATTTACCAGGATGCTGCCTGGATTAGAGCGTATGGAATATGAGGAGAGGCTTAAGGTGCTAGGGCTTTATTCCCGGGAAAGGAGGAGGATGAGAGGAGACATGATAGAGGTATATAAAATATTGAGAGGAATAGATAGACAGCCAGCGCCTCTTTCCCAGGGCACCAATGCTCAAGACAAGAGGGCATGGCTTTAAGGTTATAGGTGGGAGGTTCAGGGGAGATGTCAGGGGGAGGTTCTTCACCCAGAGAGTGGTTGGTGCATGGAATGCACTACTTGGGGTGGTGGTGGAGGCAGATACATTGGACAGGTTCAAGAGTTTGTTGGATAGGCACATGGAGGAATGTGAGATAGGGGGATATGCGGGAGGAAAGGTTTAGATAGTATGAGGGTGGTTTGATGGATGGCACAACATGGTGGGCCGAAGGGCCTGTTTTGTGCTGTATGGTTCTATGGTTTGTCCATTCTCTCACATTATAACTGATACCTACATACCGTAATTTTAACGCCTTGGCTGAAGCAAGCAGGCTGTTCTGATGTTCTCTGCCTAACCCCTTCATAATTTTAAATCTCTATTTACTCATTAATCATCAATTCTATAATTTTTTTTCTACTTCTATTTTCTTACACTGAAAGCAAGTGAGTTACTGCAACTATCTAATACTAAAATTCTCAACACTTTAATATACCCGGAGGCTGACCTCTCAATTAAGAGATCAATTGAAAAAAAGGGAATGGAACCTGAGAAAATATGGAAGAAAAAATGGTAAATATCTCACCTCTGATGATTGGCTTGATTGTCAGATCTAGAGATAAAATTATTTCGTTAGGTGGATGCAAATAATCCATTGAAATCAGTCTATAACAGACTACAATACCAGCAAGAACTTGCATTAATGTAGCAACTTTAAAGTCATAAAAGCTTTCCTAGATTGCTCACAAGAATATTATTACATAAACAATTGATGATGAGTGACAGATGGATTTTAGCACCTGTGATCAAAAGATCAGGAGGTGGAGAAAGGTGAAGGAGGGAACAATGTAGCAAGGCAAAGGAGTTTATAGAGCAAATTCCAGGCCTCAGGGCTGAGGCTGCTGAAGCAATAGGGGCCTGAACTGGAGGAGTGCAGAGATCCTGGGAGAATTTAGTGTGAGATGATTGAGGGATTTGAACTGGAATAACTCAACTCAATATCCCATTCTCTGGTGTAAAGGAGGCCATAAAAGCAATGGAGGCAGCTTTATGGGATCACTAAAAAATAAGGGATAGAGGCATGAGGTATGTAAACACATGTAACACTAAGGAAGCAGATAAATAAAAGTTTGCTTGGTTTACTCTGGCCCCAAATTCTTCTTAAAATGAATCATCCATCCCCTATTGTGACTAGTGCATCTCAGAAGCATCCCAACTGCAAAGTTTCGATTGGAATGAATAGAATACATAAAGCTAAAATATAAAAAGCCTTACAAGCATTCTTACCCTCTCACAAAAAACCACAGTACTTTATATCCTGTTCCTAGATTTCTCAGTGCCCATCACACCAGCAGAAATGATGTGCTCCAATTACACTTCACAGGAATGTGTCAACTGGCACACCTGTCATGTTCAATGAATTTACAGCATAGGAGACCACTCCGTCCATCATTGAGGGTTTAAACTAAATGGCAGGGGGATGGGAATCCATGCAAGAAAGACAGAAGGAAGCAAAGCAGAGACCAGACTAAAAGTTAGAAAAGAGTAAGAGTGGAGTACAGAAAGTTAAACGCAAAGGACACACAGGTTACTAGATTTGAAAACGACAATGGGTGTAAGGGCACTTTATCTGAATGCCCGTAGTATTCGAAACAAGGTCAGTGAACTTCTGGCACAAATCAGTACAAAGGGGTATGATTTAGTAGCCATTACAGAAATGTGATTGCAGGGTGGAGATGTGTGAATTAAATATCCAAGGGTATCAGGTAATACGGAAGGATAAACAGGAAGGTAAGGGAGGTGGGGTAGAACTCTTAATTAAGAATGAGATTGGGGCAATAGTGAGAGATGATATAAGATCTAGGAAGCAGAATGTTGAGTCCATCTGGGTAGAGATCAGGAAGATTAAAGGGAAAAAAATTACTGGTGGGAGCTGTCTATATGTCACCAAATAATAACATTACAGTGGCACAAGCAATTAATGAAGAAATACTTGATGCATGTAAGAATGGAATGGCAGTCATGGGGGACTTTAACTTGCTCATAGATTGGGCGAATCAAGTTGGTCGAGGCAGTCTTGAGGAGGACTTCATAGAAAGCATCCGTGATAGGTTCCTTGAAGACCATGTTAGTGAACCTACAAGTGAAAATGCCATCTTAGGTCTGTTCTGTGCAATGAGACAGGTAAAATTAACAATCTTGTAGTTAGGGATCCTCTTGTAAAGAGTGATCTGAGTATGATTAAATTTCTCACAAACGAAAGGTGTAAAGGTTCCATCTAAAATCAGCGTATTATGCCTAAACAAGAGAGACAACAATGGGATGAGGGAGGAGTTGGCTAGCGTAGACTGGCAACACAGGCTATATGGTGGGACAGTTGAGGAACAGTGGAAGATTTTCAAAGAGATTTTTCACAGTGCTCAACAAAAATATTTTCCAGTTAAAAGCAAGGACAGTAAGGGTGGGGAGAGCCAGCCTTGGATAACTAAGGAAATAAAAGAAGGCATCAAGCTAAAAGCTCATGCACCCAAAGTCATCTAAAGTAGTGGGAAACTGGAAGATTGGGAAAACTTTTAAAAAGCAACAAAGAACCACTAAGCAAGCAATAAGGAAAGGGAAGATAGATTATGAAAGTAAACTATCACAAAATATATAAACAGTTGGTAAAAGTTTTTATAATTATATAAATAAGAAAAGGGTCGCTAAAGTGAACATAGGTCCCTTGGAAGATGAGAAGGTAGAATTAATATCAGGTAACGTGGAAATGGCTGAGGACTTGAACAACTATTTTGTGTCAGTCTTTACGGTGGAGGATACGTTTAACAATGTTATGGATGCGATGGGGGTGGGGGCAGGGCCTCGATACAAATGCTGTCACTAAAGTGGTAGTGATGAGCAAACTAGTGGGTCTAAAGGTAGACAAGTCCCCTGGTCCTGATGGGATGCATCCCAGGGTACTGAAAGAAATGGCGGAAGTTATTGTAGAGGTGTTTGTGATAATTTACCAAAATTCTCTGGACTCTGGGCAGGTCCCAGTGGATTGGAAGACAGCGAATGTCACGCCACTGTTTAAAAAAGGAGGCAGGCAAAAGACAGGTAACTATAGGTCAGTTAGCTTAACGTCTGTAGTTGGGAAAATGCTTGAAGCTATCATTAAGGAAGAAATAGTGAGACATCTGGATAGAAGTGGTTCCATCAGGCAGACACAGCATGGATTCAGGAAGGCAGGTCCTGTTTGACAAATTTACTGGAGTTCTTTGAGGATATAATGAGCACAGTGGATAGAGGGGAACAGGTGGATGTTGTGTACTTGAATTTCCAGAAGGTGTTCGATAAGGTGCCGCATCAGAGAAGGATGCATGGAGTTGGGGGTAATGTACTAGCATGGATAGAGGATTGGTTAACCAATATAAGGCAGAGAGATGGGATAAATGGGTGTCTCTCTGGTTGGCAATCAGTGGTGAGCAGGGTACCACAGAGGTTGGCGCTGGGCCTGCAACTGTTCATACATTAACGATTTGGAAGAGGGGACAGAGTGTAGTGTATCTAAGTTTGCTGTCGACAGTAAATTGAGTGAAAAAGCAAATTGTACAGAGTATACAGAGAGTCTGCAGAGAGATATAGATAGGTTAAATGAGTGGGCAAGGGTCTAGCAGATGAATGACAATGTTGGTAAATGTGAGGACATCCACTTTGGAAGGAAAAGTAGAAGATTAGATTATTATTTAAATGGTGAAAGATTGCAGCATGCTGTTGTGCAGAGGGACTTGGGAATATTTGTGCATGAATCGCAAAAGGTTGGTTTGCAGGTTCAACAGGTTATCAAGAAGGCAAATGGAATGTTGGCCTTCATTGCTAAAGGGATTGAATTTAACAGTAGGGAGGTTATGCTGCAACTGTACAGGGTACTGGCGAGGCCGCACCTGGAGTACTGCGTGCAGTTCTGGTTTCCTTACTTGTGGAAAGATAGACTGGCTTTGGAGGTGGTACAGAGGAGGTTCACCAGATTCCAGAGATGAGAGGGTTAGCCTATGAGGAGAGATAGAGTCCCTGGGACTATATTTGATGGAATTCAAAAGAATGAGAGGGATCTTACAGAAACACATAAAATTATGAAAGGGATAGATAAGATAGAGGCAGGAAGGTGGTTTCCACTGGTGGGTGAGACTAGAACTAGGGGACATAGGCTCAAGATTCAGGTGAATAGATTTAGGGCTGAGATGAGAAGAAACTGCTTTCCCACAGAGTAGTGAATCTGTGGAATTCTCTGCCCGAAAAGACAGGGAGGTGGATCTGAGTCCACGACCAGATCAGCCATGATCTTAATGAATGGCAGTGCAGGCTTGATGGGCCAGATGACATACTTCTGCTGCTATTTCTTATGTTCTTATGTGGCTGTGCTGGCTTGTTGGAGCTATTAGATTAGTCCCACCTGCACTCCTTTCCTTGGTCTGAAGATTTCTCCTTTTAAAAACTATATTCAACTCCCTTTGAAAAGTTCCCTCTGAATGTTCATCCTACTTCATCGTTTTAGGATGTATGACTTGCTTCTACTCCACTTCTGTAGATTCTGAGATGACTGATGAAGCCAATTTGGAACCTGCAGATTTTGCCACAAGTGGGGCAAGAGGTTCTTGATAGGCCAGGCAAGTAAGTTTAAGGTCTTGATCTTCAAACACTCCATTCCTAAGGCAACCAGTGCTGGTGCACTGGAGGTGATGGTGAATTTCATTATCAATGCAAGCCTTCACTGAGAGGTGACTCCCAAGATACAAGAGGTGGTCCACATTTTCCAAGATCTCACTATGGACCTTTTTATCAGAGGGCCGTGTTGTATAGTGGAGGAAGGTTGGTAAGTGAACCTCATTTTGTAAATATTAAATATAAGATCTGTCATCTTGTATATTCAGTGGATGAATCAACAATGATTTGGAGATTGGCCTTTGAACGTGCATGAACACAAACATTATCTCCATATTACAGCTTGACCACTGAGGGTGAGGTGACCTTGCTTCTGGAGTGGAGATACATAGATTGAACAGTTTCCCCTTAGTGTCGAAGGTGAAGTGCAGCAATGCTATGAGAAAGACTTAGTGTTAGTGTGATGATGCCCGTCTGCTTTCAGATTGATTGGCTGTTTGGGATCTTGGCTTGCATGCCAACTGAAGCAAACATAGGATGGAAACAAATTTCTGCAGAACAGCTGTAAGTATGCTCCACAGTTCATTCCAATTAACGGAAACAAAGACTTCAATGAGGTTGAAATAGGACATATTATAGTCAGCGCTGCTCCTTTAGAGTTGATGTGTGGCAAAGATCATGTCTACTGTGCCTCCAGATGGATAGAATCCACATTCTGATTCAGGGAGCATCATTTTGGCCAATAGGAAAGGTGGTTGAGGAAGAGCCTGGTTTTCCCCATGGCAGACAGCAGAGATATCTTCTGTGGTTGCTGCAGTCAGGTTCATCTCATCTCTTGAAGATAGTCACAATTATGACATCTCTGAAGTATCTTGATATATCCTACTCTTCCCAAATGTAGGTGATGAGACTGTAGATATGTGACTGAAGTTCCTCACCACCTCGTTTTAGAACTTAAGCAGGGATGCCATCTTCTCCAGAGGTCTTGTTGTTCTCATTTGGCTTTGGCCTTTGCTTTTTGTCAGTCAGGGGTGGTGGCAAGGCTGGACGGACAGATGGCTGTTTCCATAACCCTTTGAAAAAGTGTATTCTGGATCATAAGAACTTGTTACATAAGTGCTGTCTTAATGGGCTTAATCTTAATTATGTGTCTTCTGGTTATCAGACCTCTAGCCTGTGTGACCACAGAAATTTAAGCTATTTTATTGATATCTATATGATAGCTATCTATTGACACCTATCTTTTCTATCAATAGGATTCATTATTCTGACACATCTCTTCAATTTCCTGTAGCCTTCTCTGCTCTAAGGAGAACAATCCAGCTTTTCCAGTCTCTGCACAACTAAAGTGGTTTATCCCTAGTGTTTAATCTCCTCTGCACTGACTCCAAGGTCTTGAAAACCTTTCTAATATGGAATGACAGAATTGAATATTGGTCCTCATGATGGACCACTGTACTGTCAGCATTGTAAAATCTGCATTTTCTTCTCTGTGCCAATAGTGAAGCTTACTTCAGTTGTAAAATATTAAAATGCAGATTTTTATGACTTCTAATTGATAGTTTAGAGCACACTTACATCAACAGAAAACTGATAATTATTTCCAATTACCATCCACGGCACAGAAAATTAATATTTGCAAGGTTTTGTCAACTGTTGTGGCTTGAATGCATTCACTCCACGTGTTAGCAGGAAATGGTTGAGAGCATTGGACAAAGCATTGACTATGGAACCACACAACATACTGGCTGTGATACTGAAGATCTGTGCTCCAAAACTAACTTGACTTGGAAATCTTTTGCTCTCCTTTCATCATCACTGGGTCTACATCTCCTATCTCCCCTCCCAATGGTACTGTGGGATTACCTTCCCAGAAGGACTGCAGCGGTTTAAGAAGGCAGCTAACTCCCATCATCTCAAGGGAGAATAGGGATGGGAAATAAATGCTGGCCTTGCCTGTTATACCCCAATCATGAAAAATGAATAAAGAAAATATATTTTCACATCTGAAATGAAATCCTATTGAATATATATCACTTCATTGTAACAAATATAATTGGAATTTCGCTTGTAATTCAAATTTTGTCTATGTAAGAAATTGAAACTGTATCATAGATCTAACACCAACCAGACAGAAGTGGGTTAAACTTGTGCTGAATTCCCATTGATTCAGGCCAGAAGGGTGAGTGCAAAATTTACTTTTAGATCAAAGGGAATGTTGCAATTACAGCAAATTACAGTTAGCAAGGTTTTATCTTAAAGATAAGACTTTCAGCTATGAGGATACCAAAGAGATAGGGTGACCTGGTCAGTCACCAATAGGCATTTGCAGGTTGACCACAGAGACTGTAGTTGGGAAGGGTGATCTGGGCCTCATTGGATTCTTGGCAGATTGACCACTTCCCTCCCATCCCACCAGAAGGACTGCAAGTACCTGGGGCTCAGTCCATAACATACAGGTGTAGAGAGAAAGAGAGCATAACAGTGTCTGCTGTTATATTAGGGTTACTCTAATCTCCTCATGTCAAGTAAAGGTATATCATTGCAGAGTAAGGAATCTGGTCTCTTATCATTTATTAAATTCCTGGGTCATACAGTAATTCAATCCCCATCTGTGTTAATGTGGATAGGTGGGGGAAACAACAGTCCTGTAAAGGGCAGAGTGGGAGAAGAGAATGCAATATGAGAAAGTAAGAAGAAATCGCCTTACCTTGATCTTTCTGCAGCTTGGAAACTTCTATAAATCAAAACCTGTATCAGTAAACCAGTCACTGCCTCATTTCAACTTTTTTTTGCTTTAGAATGGCTGAGATGGAAAGGTATTCTTTACATTTCAGTGCACTGGTAACAACTAGAGACATCTTTTGGTTTTGTAACTAGTCACTCCAGTAATGAGGGGAGTGCAGAGGACTATCTGCGCGTTGTCTCACAAATAACCATGAGATAAACATAGACTACACTAATTTCATGTGGTATACATTAAGGCATCAGTATAAATTTGAAGTGCATTAAGTGTATCACCATAAAGTGGTGAAGAAGGCATGCAGGATACTTGCTTTCATTAGACAGAGCAAACAGTATAAGAATAAGAAATTATGGTACAACAGTGATTAGGTCACAGCTGTACTGTCTGCAGTCTAGTCACCAACCTATAGGAAGGATGTGTGTACTGGAGAGGGTGCAGAGGAGATTCACCAAGAAGTTGCCTGAGATGGAGCATTTTGGTTATGATGAGGGACTAGACAGGCTGGATTTGTTTTCCTTGGGAGCAGAGGAGGCTGATGGGGGATATGATAGAGGTATACAAAACTATGAGGGGCATGGATAGAGTGGATAGTAGGAAGCTTCTCCCTTAGCAGAGGTGTCCAAAAGTAGAGGATGTGGATCCAGAATAAGTAGTAAGGAGTTTAGAGGAGATTTAAGGAAGAACTTTTTCATCCAGAGGGAGCTGGTTTCTCTAACATATTGCCTGAGTGGATTGTGGAGGCAGGTACTTTCAGAATGGTTAAGAAATGTCTAGACAAGCACTTGAATCTCCAAGGCACTGAAGGCAACAGACCAAGTGCTGGTAAATGGGATTGGTATAAATGGGTACTTGATGACACCATGGATATGGTGGGCCAAAGGACCTGTTTTTGTGCTGTATAACTCTACAACTCTGTGATTCATCACCACAGACACTGCCTGATTCACAAACACCCTAATTATATCACACATTGTAAATCATCGGGCATGTTACAGCTGAGCAGTAAACGAAATGTAAACTATGTACAGTAGAAGTAGATATAATATTAGAAAAGAATAAGGACATTAGCAATGTATTAGGGTTCTGTTAACTGAAGACCATCAACTAACAACAAACCGAAGCTTTGGAGAACATGCCAACGGATATTGCAAATGATTGATCAGAGAGCTTGAGGCAGCACAGACACACAAAATGACCCTAACTGCAGACTTCCCAAAGGTTCAGTGAACAATATCCAACAAGAGAAAATCCAGCTATCAACCCCTGATATTCGATGGCAGTACCGTTACAGAATCCCACACTATCAATATCCTGGGAAAGTTACCATTAGCCAGAAACCAAACTGGAGTAGCCATATATAGAATGTGGCCATGAGAGCAGGTTGGAGACTAGGAATCCTGTGGCAAGTAACTCACCTCCTAACTCCCCGAAGTCCATCATCTACTAGGCTCAAGTCAGGAGTGTGATAGAATACTCTCCACTTGCCTGGATGAGTGCAGTTTCAACAACACTCATGAAGCTTGACACATGACGTAGCAGCCCACTTTATAGGCACCCCATCCATAACCATAGACTCACTCCATCACCGACGCACAGTAGCAGCAGGATGCACTGTAGCAATTCACCAAGACTCCTTAGTCAACACCTTCCAAACCCACGACTTCTATCAGCAAGGACAAGGGCAGCAAAAGCTGGGAACACCACCACTTGGAAGTTGTCCTCCAAACCACACACCATTGTGACTTGGAAATACATTGCCATCCATTCACCATCATTGGGTCAAACTCCCTCCCTAACAGCATTGTGGGTATACCCACACCTCAGGGACTGTACTGGTTCAAGAAGGCAGCTCACCACCCCTTTCTCACGGGCAATTTGAGTTGGGCAATTAAAAAGCTGGCTCAGACTGTGAAGCCCATATCCCTTGAATGAAAATGTTTAATTACATGTGTGACTCTACATTCAAACCTCAAACTTATCTTCAACAGTAAGGTCCTGAGGCCAACCATGGAAGACTGGAAGAAGAAGGCAAGATCTCTGGCCAAGGGGGCTAGACCTCTTAATGTACAAATCCTTTATGTGTAAATAGCATGCCACCACCAGGAAAGTCTCCTCAAAATCATCAAAATGCACACAGAAGCTTGCATAATTCCTTCAATCCGAAGTAGTCTCCTGTCCCTGGTTTATTATAGTCACCACAGCAGAGGGTCAGCTCACAAGTTAGTGTTTTCATACTCCCCTGTATGGCTGGGCCAGAGCGTTGCATATGATTGGATAAAGTACTGATCCACTTACAGATGTGGCAACTTGTCTTCCTCTCCACAGGAAAAACTCTGCAAGTAATATTCTTTGGTTGGAACAAGTAGAGACACCCAAGGTGGTTTTAGGATTAGATACCATGTACGGGTAGTGTGTGAAAAATTCATAAGATGGTATACATCTGACTCACTGATTAACAACTGGATAGGAAAAAAGAGTGGAAATTGAGAAAATAATTAATCAATTCATCAAAATAAATGATTTTACTTTGAAATATCCTGGCTGTTGCAAATTCCTTAAGACGAAAAAAAACTCCTAATCCTTACAATTGTTAAATCTTTGTTCCCTAGTTATTGTTCTCATTTTAAATGAAATGGGCCATTTCCCTTGTAGGTCTTTCATAATTTTGCACACATTCAATAAAATCTCTGCTCAATCTTCTTTATTCCAAGGAAAACATCCCCAGTCTAGACAATCTCTCCTCATGGTGATAATTCTGGCAACATCCTTAAATCTTCTCTGTGCTCTCTTTGGTGCTATCACTGTAATGTTTCTTAATGGCCTGCGCCAGTTTACTTTCACCTCTGAGTGTAGTAACTAGAACATGCACTGCTGTCTAATTACTATTTTATAAATGAGATTATCACCAAAGCTTTAGACACCTTGTCTTGCTACCTTCAATGATCTACCTTTAAAGTCCAAGATCCCTCTGCTCCTCTCCATTTAGCATTCGATCATTTATTGTTTATTCTCCTGTTTACACACAGTGCATATGACATCAAATGCACTAACTTCACTGACATTCTTTACCTCCCCCAAAAAACTTTAGTCAGATACAACCTTTCCTTAACAAATCAGTGCTGAATGACCTTGATTGATGTGCACCTCTCTAAGCTCTGATTCATGCTGTCTCTCTGAATGTTCTCCAACCACCTGCCTTCCACCAATGTCAGAGTGACTAACTGGCTTGTGGTTACTCCGTCTAAACTTCTCCCTTTTTAATTATAATATATCAACAACATTCTGTTCCCCCAGCATTACACCTGCATTCTAAGAGCACTGAAAAATCATCGTTGCTGGCATAGCTTAAAATATACAACTGGTCTCAAGTGGTGCTTCCGATGGTGAGTGATGGGATATGCTAATGTGTGACTGCTAAAAATGTGACAGGAAACATTAATCCACTCAAGAAATTCCATGCTTTATGTAAGTTAAACTGTTATACATTGGGAAGTCAAGACATAAAGCAACATCCCAGTCACCCACAATAAAAGGGTAAGATAAAGATAAATGTCCATTAGCAAAGGAAAGATAAGGAATATGGAGATAGCAAGGGTATGTGAATGAAAGAACAGAGAATGGAAAAAAGGGTCAAAGAGAAAGGAACAGAGGGAGTAATCATCCAGAAATTTTAGTTTGGAGGAGGTGATTGGTTATTTTCAACTGAATATGTTTGAGAGTGAATGTGCTTATCTGAATTAGAGACTCAAAAGTAAGATAAGTAATCTTGCCTTGATCTATCTGCTTCTTGATAATACCTAGAAATTAAAATATGGGAAAATTAATTCTTGCAACAAAAATGAAAAGCCATAAGTACAATTTTCTTTGATCATCTGTAACTAATTTACCTTCATGGTAACTATAAAGGAAAATACTGCAGATACTGCACATCTGAAATAAAAGGAATACTTAGAATATTCAGCAGTTCAAGACAGCATCCATGGAGAGAGAAAAGCAGCTTACATTTCAGGGTCAGGTCAACATTAACTTAAATGGTAACTCTGTTTCTCTCTCTACATGTGCTGCCTGACCCGTTGAGTATTTATGGCATTTTGTATTATTTTTCTGTACTTCTTATCTGGTGCAGTGTTTTAGTTAAAAACCTATCCACTTAGTCTATAGCAAGTGAAAAAAAGTTAAATTCTTGTGGCTCTGTTGACTTTAATGCCAAGCAATTAGGCTTTCATCTCACTCAACCAGGCAACTCATTAATACGTCGTCATCAAGGTCCACTGCTCAGGTGTGCCCGAGTAGTACAATATGGATCAGAGCATACTTTGATTATTCTGACCAGTGAAATATGCTGAAACAGAATCTACAAAAAAAAATAATTAATTACTTCGTATTTGGGATGTCTGGAATGAACCTTAGTGTTCCATAAATTATGTTATGAGCTCTGCTTCCCTGGATTTCTCTCTGCCGATCTATGTGACCTCTACTAAACCCAATCACCAGTATTCACATGAGTGCCATTAGACAGGCTCTGTGCTACCAATCTTCACCTCATTAAAAACATCTAAGTGTCTCCAAGTTTTGTGCAGGTATCTGGCTTGCAAGACATTAACACAACCCAGTGGTTAAAATCAGCCATCCATTGCTCAGAAGGACCAAGTTATTAAATTTGCCAGCTTGCTCACTTTGAAGAGATTTTGGTATTGTCTTACAGATCTCTCTTCTGCAAATAGAAAATACTGCTTGTTGGGAATAATAAGTAGATTCTTGTCATTTTATCAACATTCAGTATGCTTGATCAATAATACACACACTCTGAGCCAAAGTTTCATAGCATCCGTTATCCTTGGCATAATCATTTATACCTCAGGTGTTACCTTGGCCACAATACTTTGCTGTGAATATACAATCTCATTAAGGAAGCTAAAATGGTTCATGTTAATTAAGGTAACCAATCAGTGGCACATATCCCCTTGGACTTGAAAAGTGAATTTAGAAATGAAGCACACAGTGTGACATTCACAACCATCTGAAAAGCAAGGATACAGTAACAAAGTCTTGCAAATTTTAAGCACATAAGAAATAGGAGTAGCGATTTGGCCACTCCAATCTGGAAGCTGACTTATTAATACTCACTCTAAACTATTGAAAACACTGAGTAGAAACTGGTTCATTTTTGTTCATGTCATGATCCAATTTCTGTAAAAAGTTAATACATAACTGAAAATCATGCTCTCCATGTGAGTTGCGAGTCAGGGTCTTCTGGGTCTCTGACACTCTTGTGCACAGCGGACCCAAGATGGGCATCAGCATCCAACACATTACTGCATATCTCTTCCACAATTTTCATTCATTCATGTATGGCCTGTGCTGTTCACCAGTCATTAATGAAGAAGCAGCTTTTGATGTGACTGGAAACATGCTAGGCAAGTCTCAGGCCGTCACTAAGAACTTGATTTGGGTGGTACTTACCCCTACCCACAAAGAAACTCTCACTTCACCAAGCTTGTGTCCACTATCAACTCTTCTCACCTATTGCTTGGCCAACCCAATCTGACTCCGATCTATCAAAGTACTGTCCCCTTTCCAACTCAACATCTTTTTTCCTTTTACCTCATCCCCAAAACTGTGATTGATCCCAAACCTAACCAATCATCACACTCCCCGTTATCATCTTTACTTTCCAATTATCAATATTACCCTTCCACTCCCCACCAAACTCAGCAGCCAACCCTTGTCCAAACCCTCTGCTCACTGATTGCTCATGACCTTCCTTCCCAATCCCCAAATCTTTCTTCCTCTCTCCAGCAAAACCCTGGATCTGAATCTGGACTTATTTTCTTTGCAAACTTCAGTTTAACAAAATACATGAAGGAAAAATCTTTAGTATCCAAATCCTTGTCAGACCTCTGCAATGCTGTTTGCTCTGTGCACTACTGAATTTCACAGCTGCTGTCCCATGAACAATATGTTATTGGGCACTGAGCGGCAAATGCTTAAAGCACCTTTATGGACACTGACCAACTGACATGGAATTGAAATACAGAAGCCAAAAAGATTAAAACTAGAGGAAACTTACTCTGGATCTTCAAGAAGTGTGCTCCTGGAACTTAAAATCAATGTGAAATAAAGTAGTTAATATTAGAATATAATCTGTGAAACATTATTTATACAATATCATCACAATGACATTTACTGATAAGTGTTTCACCTTCTATTTCTGATATTTTTGAACCTTCTCATGTAATATTTATTGGATTAATCCAAAACACTGCCACCTTTCCACTATCCTGCATCAATTCCTGACCACCCACTAGCCCAGTAATTGCAGACTTATTTTGACGTAGTGTGGTAAACCTCAATTTTCTGGTGGCTCCAGAAAAATTGGATGGATTACTTTCGATCTTCCAGAATTCTCTGTGCTCCCAGTTCTGTGGACTGGAACAAAGGAACCCTACTATTCAAGAAAGGAGAAACCAGAACTACAGAACAATTGTCCTGACATCAGTAGGAAAGACAATCCATTTTCAATAACGTGGTAACTTGGAAAATCACTATGAGTAGGCACAGCCAACATGCTTTTGAGTGGAATGTCATGTTTGACAAATACAGAACATTTTCAGGATATTGTAAACAAGGCAGATAAGGGGAACACAAGTTTCACAAAGCCATTGCAATTTTGTTGAAAGGTTAACAAGTATGATAGATCCACAGGGACTTTAGTGGAATGTAGAGGGAAAATAGTGGCCTTGATGGTCTATAATCTATTGGATTGTAATACATCCAAGTTGGCTAAATAGGCAAATAAATTGTGAGGAGGGCGTAAGGGGAAAAAGGCACATTGAGTGAGTAGGCAAGAAGGTGTAGATAGAGTATCTGGGTAAGTGTGAAGTTAGGAAGAAAGAAAAAGCTGAATGTTTGAATGGTGAGAGTTTGGCACATCTATTCAGCTGAACCTCTTTGTCCTTGTATGTAAATCATAAGCAGTAGCAAGAAATCAAGAAAGAAAATAATGTGTTATCCATTGCTGAGAGAGGGTTGTAGTATAAAAGTAAGAAAGTCTTTCTGCAATAACATAGATTATTCAGAGCTGAAGTACTTTAACAAATTTGATCTCAGATGTGAGAATGCTCCCAATGAGCCAGAGATGATACTGGGAATAATCCAGAAGCAAATACTGTAGATGCTGGAAATGTTCAATAGATCAGTAACATTAGTAATGTTTGTGGTTGATGAACTGTCAGTTGTTTTCCCCTCTAGAGATATTCTGTGAGTACTTCCAGCATTTCCTGCTTTTATTTTATGACCTAGGTATTGAGTTGGGTGGTGTGGTGGGTGGTGAAGAATGATCTAGTGTCAGCTCAAGACCATGGCAATCAAGGGTATCAGGCCAAGCAAACGTGCAATCATTGGTTGAGCCAGGAAGGAAGTTGGATAGTTGTAGGCTGGGCCAAGATGAAGAATTATGATCAGGAATTGGATTGCAAGGAAGATTGATGGGGGCAAATTGGGAAGATAATCATGGGTTGGGATGTGAAAGAAGGCAATTGGATTGGTTCAGGGTGGAGGAAATTCAGATGCCTCCAGACCCAAGTACATTTTTGACTAATTTATCTTGCACCCAATCCTAAACTCACTTTACTCTTCAATGAAGTTCCTCCTACTCTGTTATTTTTTTAAAATTCCGATAGCTGGAGAGTGATCTCCTAACTAAGTTTTACATTAAGTGCCGTTGTACGTGGAACATAAATTGAGAAAGTAATAAGACCTCTAAAAAATTAAAAAATGTTTATATCTTACTATAAAGGATTTTCTTCATTGTAAAGCCTACAAATTGAAATTAATAATGTTAGATTGGAGCAACGTAGTTACTACAACTAATATTGCTAATATTCTAGCCGCGGAGTCTAAATCTAGAAGAATAAATCAGTAAGTATGAATAAATTGGGGCCACATGGATTCACCCAGTTCAATCCTGACCTCTGGTGTTGTCTCCATAGCACACTCTTTCCAGACCTTAGGATGCAGACCATTGCGTCCTGTGGATTTATTATCTTTCACTACCATTAATTTCTCCATTACTAGTTTCAGGCTAATGCCATTGTCTTTGAGCTTCTCATTCTCTGTAGATCTATTGATCACCACTGTTTCAGAGAGATTTTCCATATCATTTCCTATGAAAATTCAAAATATATACTTAATTTTCTATGCTATTTCATTAATTCCCAATATTTTTCCTGAGTTGGTCTGTAAGGGGTCCACAATAACTTTTGTTATTCTCTTCCTTTACACATCTATCGAAGCCTTTATGGTCTATCTTTGTTTCTCCCTGGTTTACTCTTGTATTCTACTTTCTCTCTCCCATGTCATTACTTTGGTCCTCTGAAATGTTCTACATCTTCATGATTTTGGCAACAAACAGGTGGGAAGAAATTTGCTGACATTAATGAAGTAAGGATGGATGGAGGTGGTTTGGGATGGCAGCATCTGCAGTATTGCAACAAGACTATTGATCTAATGGGGACCTAGCTAGGTTTAGGAAAGCAAGAATATGCCAATTTTTACTCATTTTCTGCAAGATGCCTCTTCGTACTCTCTTCTGTCTACACTGCTCATATAAATCTTTACTCTGCATTATTTTCCTCAGCATCAATTACAATACACTATTTCTCATTCTTACTGCTTACACTTTCTGCTTCCTCTTTTTACTCTGAGAATAAGAGAACTTTCATCTGTGGATTATAGTTTTCAGAGCACTTGTGCTCAATCCAGAGTGACCCTGAGTTTCCCATTGCTTGCCACTTTAACTTACCTTCCCACTTCCACCTGTCTGTGACCTCCTGCACACTTACAGCAAGGTGCAATGCAAAATTGAGCAACAATGCCTCATACTCAATCTAAGAACGATGCAACCATCTGGACTCAGTTCTGAATTCTCCAACTTTAGTAACTCATTCTTTCTTTATGGCTGTATCGGGCCTGGCTATTTTTGTTTGTCACCATTTTGGCTCAGTTTTTCTTTTCCTATTTGTTTAGCCAAGCACACTGGGCATGCCTGACAGCTATGAGCAACACTCCGTACAGACAAAGAAGCATAATTTAATAGCAACTGCTACTCCTACTTCTGCATTGAGTCATTTGGTCTCACCCCATCAGAGATATTCCTTTTGTTTTATCATTTGTTCCATTCAAAAGGAAGCTGGATAAATACGAGAGGAAAAGACTTCCAGGGCTGTGGGGAGAAGGTGAGGGAATGGGACATGCCTGATTGCTGTTACCTAGAGCCATTTCATCATCCTAGTTGGATCAAAACCCTGAAATTCATTTCCTATCATGTTTGATAGATTCCTTAGATGTGAAAATTACTGTTTTTGCCTGTCCACATTCTGGGAATGAATAAAGAAAAGACATGTTAAACAATGGAGTGTCTTCGAGTGCTTTCTAGGTTAAACATTCTACATAAATGCAAGTGGTTATTGTTTTAGCATTGACAAGTTTCAGAAATGCCATTGACCTCAAGGTCATATTAAAAACTTTAAAATACTATTTTTATTTCTGCATTCATTGTTCTTTCTCCAGGACCCCCTCAGAAAGAACACAAACAAATGCTTACAGAAAACAAAATTGCATTGGGGAGCCTCAGGAAGCTAGCTTGGACCAAACAGATGAGACATCATTATGGCGATATGGAAGCATAAAAGCAATTACACTCAAAACCATGCTTAACTGGCTGTTTGTCAGTTTATCCTGGTGACATTCAGATGTCTTGAGCAAAGACTTGTGCATTTAAGCAGTGCCAATAACTCTATAATTCTATATGTGCAAGGACAATTTCAAGATTCTCCCAGGTCCAACTGAAAGTCATCCCTGCACTTCTTGAAGGGAAGGAGCTCAATGCCCATAACTACTGCTGGAAGTTATTGCATAACTTAAGCAGCACTCAGAGCAACAATGGCAAACTGAACATGGGAGCTGGCAACACATTTCTTGGACACTATACTCCAAATACTTAGAGGTGGAGGCCAGGAGAGAGATCAGAGCTCCAAGAAGCTTTTCAGTGGGAGAAGGTTGCTTGGATGCAGACTGCAAGGTACAACGTACAATGTTCTAGTCCTACGTTGAGAGTAGGAAGAAGTTTAATGACTACAAGATAAATGAATGCATCAACAAATGTCATCTGTTAATAACTGGGCAATTGCACTCACTAACTGCTCTCGAAATGATCAAGTAGCTCTTTTCCACGGATGCTGCCTTTTCTGCTGAGTTCCCCCAGCATCTTCTTGTTTCTTTTCCATCTAGATTCCAGCATCTGCAGTCCTTTGTTTCTCTCCAGAGGCAGAGTAGTCCAGGCATGAGTACAGGGTTAGAGCTCCGAACCAGGTAAAAAGGTTTTAAGTGTCCTTTTGAAAATCTTAGCCTCCAGTACATTGCTCCTCAAACATGAAGAGATGGGAGCATCACTCTCAAAAGACTCTTGGAGGATAGGCTTTCCATCCCAGATCCCTTCTCCTGCTTCACTCACTACCATCAAACATGGTAGTCTTCACCTCATTAAATGGAAATCTACCATCCTGCCAGGTCTAAACTGTGACACCATGGACTACAACTTGCTCTCCTCCAAATTAATAGCAAATAAAACTTCAAGTAATTATTGAAACCTGTGAATAGCTGATATCTGGGGCTTCTTCCTGTTTGGTTTTGATTTTCTGTACATATCCCACACAAGGAACTAGTTCCATATATGCTGCCCAATGTAGCAAGGCAGATGCCAACAGAATGTTGCAGGAGAACTGATATCATTGCTGCATACTTCAGGCAGATAATTTTATAGGTTGGATTGTCCAAGGCAATGTCCAACCAGCACATGCTGAATAGCTGAAGTTTTTATGTGAGCCACTTGGCAATGATTGACAAACCTATAAATTCTCAAGTGACCTCAACAGGCTGACGCTAACCCTAAAATGCAATCCTGAACTTGCATGCCATCTGTGAAGTTTGTGTGTTGTCCTTCTGACTTTGTTGATCTCCTCAAAGTGCTCTGGTTTCTTCCCTCATGCCAAAGATCTGCTGGTTAGTAGCTTAATTGGCCAGTGTAAATTGTCCCTAGGGTAGATGGATGACAAAAGAATCTTGGGACTGGGGAAGTTATGGGGATGCAAGAGGAAAAAAAGGATTAGTGTAGATGGGTATTTGATGATTGGCATGGATGCGGTAGGCTGAAGGGGTTGTCTCCATGCTCATAGAGACACAGAGATGTACAGCATAGAAATAGGCCCTTTGGACCATCTTTTTTGTCTGTTCACACTAATGCCATTTGCTTGCATTAGGTCCATATCCTTCCATGGCTTTCCTATTCAGGTGCTGTCCAAATGTGCCAAACATAGTGATTGTATCTGGTTTCACCATCTCCTATGGCAGTGAGTTCCAGATACTGACCACACACTGTTCAAAAAACTTATCCAACAGATCCACTTTAAAACTCCTTCCTCTCAACTTAAACCTATGCACTCTTGCTTTTGATACTCCTACCACGTGAAAAAAATATCCTATCTACCCTGTCTGTGCCGCTCATAATCTTATATACCTCTATTAAGTCACCCCTCAGCCTCTTTCACTCCAGGGAAAACAATCCCATCCTATTCAATCTCTCCCCATAACTAAAGTCCTCCAATCCAGGCAATATCCTGGTGAACACACATGGAGACACAAAAATTCTGCAGATGCTGGACTATGGAGCAATACACAAAAAGTGTTGGAGGAACTCAGCAGGTCAGGCAGCATCCATGGAGGGAAACAAACAGTCGACGTTTCGGGCTGAGGCCCTTCATCAGGACTGGAAAGGAAGAGGGCAGAAGCCAGAATAAGAAACTGGGGGGAGAGGGAGGAGCACACACAGGTAGAGTTTAGGTAATAGGTGAGAGGGGGAAGGTAGGTGGGTGGGGGAGAAGATGTAATAAGCTGAGAGGTGATAGGTAGAAGAGGCAAAGGGCTGAAGGAGGGGGGATCTGGTAGAAGAGGGCAGTGGACCATGGAGTAAAGGATGGAGGAGGGGAGGAGAGGAGATGGGCAGGTCATCAAGGTGGGGATGCTTCACCAAGTCTTACTGCTGTTTTTAAATATGTTGAGCATGCTTCCAGTGAGAAACAAAAATTAGGTACAGTGTTAAATAGATTGTCAATTTGATGAAAATCGATTTTGCATTACTGCTGCTGAAGTTACCCTTGAGAAAGGGATATTAAAAAAAAGAAGTACAGGGGAGAATATTTCTTTACTCTAATTTGAATTTTTAAAAATAATACACAATTTGAATTTTGAAAACAATATAAAAGCTTTGAATTATTCTTTTTTAGTTGAGAGTTAGAAAATGACAATTTTCTACTTGATAACAGAGATATAACCATAAGGAGAGAACAAAGGAGAGAAATAGTATGAAAGATATACACTTCCAAGAATCAATTGCCAATGCTAAATATAATGTTTGCAAATATCCACTATAGCCCGATAAATCACTGCTATGAAACTTAGGAAACTTCACTCATTGCAACCTGGTCAATGTACATGAAAATTGGAAGTATATAACAAACAGCTGAATATATTTTCACACAAAGCCAAACTTAACCCTGTAGCCTCGACTTTCATAGATGGGCAATCATTAGGCCCTGCAATTCAGGTTTTCTGTGTTTATGTCCTTTCAAAAACCTATTTTTACAGAAAGATTTTCAATAACCACTAATTCAAATGTAATGGGAGTTATAATTCATATTGCTTAAATAATTTAGGTGCAACTGGAATATCAAAAAGTGGCTTGGCTTTTCAACAATCTTTTCAATGTTGTGATTGACTTTGCTCTGTAAGCCAACTTCAGGAATTCAGAAATCCTATTCTCGGTTTCTTTTACTCACTCATTTTCTCCTGATTCTTCCCTCGTATCACACCTTCCTTTACTTGATTTCTCCTACAATCCCTAAGAAAGTGAAACTCACCCTGTTTTTGCTGCAGTAAACAGGTGCCAGAGCTCAATGGGGTGGCCCATAAGAAAAACTGCAAAATTGGTGAAAAATCAGGTAAAAAAGTCATTAGGGGTGGGTTTTCAAACTAAAATATGTGCAAATATGTTACCTGCACAGCAACTGCCTGCAGAGATTACAACTGTTGTATCACTGCTGGATTGAATGCTCAAAAGCAAGTTAGTTCCACGGTAGCCACAGTACAGCAGCTTAAAAAACTGCTCTGATGAGGAAAGATGTCAGGAAGGGTGGGGTAGTGGACATAGTTCCAAGCCAGTGTAAGTCAAAGGCTCTTCAAGGAACCAGTGGTCACAGCACATTGCACTGTGGTGCATAACAAAGAGATGCTGTGATTTTTGTCCTTGATTATGGACAAAAGTAGGTCACAGATAAATGAATTTGGGAGAAGTTGCAGGCAAAATAGCAATGCCACAGTGGGGATGCTTGTGCATGTTTCTTTGATGGCTAGTTGCAGGATT
Source organism: Pristis pectinata (assembly GCF_009764475.1). Taxonomy (NCBI): domain Eukaryota; kingdom Metazoa; phylum Chordata; class Chondrichthyes; order Rhinopristiformes; family Pristidae; genus Pristis; species Pristis pectinata. Next base: position 29,229,071 of record NC_067427.1, read on the forward strand.
TGCCCCTTGCTTTACTGTAGGTGAACAAATGCAAGTCATGGCTCATAACTTCAATTGCCAACTTTCATTGATAAGCCTGGAAATAACCACTGCATTCCAGATGATGTCATTAGATGCATGTCAGACTCCAGAAAATGTCACATATTGTTAGGTCAATCGGGCTCAGAGGTGTCTGGGTCAAAATCCAGATGGCCGTCAATTGACCCGGAGCTGATCAGTAGTGCAAACTAACATGCAGAAAGTGTTTTTATGTGCACATTTTGATCTATTTTATAGACATATTGTACAAGTTGCTTACATACTATCCCTTTCCTAATGTTTTGTATCTCAAAGACAACTTAACAACGGGCCTACAAATAGAAGATGACCCTCTCCCCCCAGTAAACAAAATTAGTGCTCTCTTGTTTGGACATGAAGAGAAAGAACCAAAAACACAACTCTGATATTCACCAAACAATTAGCTTGTGAATATTTATGGTCCAGCCATAATCATAAAGATTTGTGACGTGGGCAGAGTGTCATTACTATTTGTGGAATTTACTACAACAACAGCCAATACTCTCAGGAAAGAAAAGATATGTAAAGAAAGCAACAACCTTTCAGACTTAGAAACAAACTATTATTATAAGATAGTTGATGGCCAGGTTTATCCCACTTACCATGATGGGGAAAATGGTAAAACATCTGTGCCATAGCCAAAGGCTACACTATACAAATCAGAATAAAATAAAGGAAAAATACAATCATTTTGCAAATTTTATGTTTGTTTTCACACAATTGTATTTTTGGTTATCCAAAGTAAAACTGGAACCATTTGGGTTGCTGGTTTATAAAACTAAGCCTTTTTTGTCCGCCAGTTAATAAATTATTTTGAAATAAAGTAGCTAAGAAATCCTTTAAAGGAGTGGATGAAGAATTACACATGCATGCATTAAACTTCTGTAACCTAGCATCCAATGAATGGTGTTGGTCTGTTTCTAAACTTTTGAAAATATTTTCACAATAATGTGAGAGTTTCAAGGTGTTCAGAAGTATAACATGCAAACTTTGAATTATTTCCTCTGTTTAGTAGTTCAACAAAAAACTATGCAAAATTATATGTGCTTTGGTAAAGACTGAGGGGACTAAAACTAAATGCAAAATAAACAAGGTGCCGAAGTATTATCACTACGAACTAAGTATAAACTGTTGTATTAATGGGATTGCAACACAGAACACTGAGAAGGGAATAACGAAGACAAAAGAGACTGCAGATGCTGGAATCTGGAGCGAAAATGAGCTGCTGGGGTAACTCAGCGAGTCAGGCAGGACCTCTGGAGGAAGTGGACAGTCAAGACCCTTTATTTGGACAAAGTGTAGAGGGGAGACAGCCAGTATAAAGAGGTGTTTGTGTGTGTGTGTGTGGGGGGGGGGGGGGGGGGGGAGGGAGGGCAAGAGCTGGCAAGTGAGGATTCAGGTGAAGAGGAGTTGATTGGCAGATGGAGTGATGTGGGAGAGGGAAGGGTGGAGATAGCGACAGGGGCTGCAGATTATGGCGTTTGAAAAGAAAGGAAGGTGAAGAGTGAATCAAATAAGGGAGGATAATAGGCAGATAGGAGCAGTGGGGGGAAGGGACCCAGTGGGAGGAATGTGTGGGTGATGGGGAGATGAAGTAGGTGGGGGAGGGGAAAGAAACTGGGTGATATGGGGGCTAGGGGTGTAATGGAAAGGTAGATCAGAAGGAGAAAGAAAGGAACAGAGGGTGAGCAGGTTACTTGAAATTGAAGGATTCAATATTTACGCTGTCAGGTTGCAGATTATTGAGGCAAAATATAAGGTGCTGTTCTTCTAGTTTGCATTTGGCCTCATCCTGGCAGTGGAGGAGGATGCACAAGTTGGCTTGGGAATGGGACAAAGAATTAACATGGCTAGCAACCAAAAGCTCCAGACGGCCATTATGGATAGAGCGCAGGTGCTTGGCAAAGTGGTTGCCTATTCTGTGCTGGTTTCACCGATGTAGAGGAGGCCACATCGAGAGCACTGAATGCAATAGACAAGGTTGGAGGAAGGAGGTGCATGTAAATCTCTGTCTCACCTGGAAGGGCTGTTTAGGTCACTTGATGGAGATGAGGGAGGAGGTGTATGGACAGGTGTTATACCTCCTGTGGTTGCAGGGGAAAGTGCCTGTGGAGGGGGAGGGATGGGTGAGTAGTCCCTGCGGAAAGCAGAAAGGCAAAGATGTGACTGGTCGTGGGATGTCTTAGTTGGTGAAAATGTCAAAAAATGATGTGCTGCATGTGGAGGGAAAGGTAAGGTCCAAATCTATCCCTGTTCTGTCTGTGGGAAGTGGGGTGAGAGGAGAAGTGTTGGAAATGGAGGAGATGTGGTTGAGGGCTCTATCAACCACAGTGTAGGAGAAGTTATGACACCTGGGTTAACTTACAGAAATGACTAAAAAATCATTTTCCCTTGCTGTTCTAAGGCCCTGGATGTGTTTATTTCAGGCTTATCTACAATGGGCTACACCTTATTGGAGTGCTTGCTGGCCAATGGGTAGGAGCAGGTCATGGCACGCATCAACTCCAGCCTACCAGACAACCTGGACCCATTACAATTCACCTATTGGCGAAACAGGTTTACAGTGGAATCCATCTCCCTGGCCCTACACTCAGCTCTGGAGCATCTGGACAGTAAAGACACATACGTTAGACTATTGTTTATTGACTACAGCTCTGCCTTCAATACAATAATTCCAAGCAAGCTTGTCACTAAACTCCGAGACCTAGGACTCAACACCTCCCTCTGTAACTGGATCCTTGACTTTCTAACAAACAGACCACAATCAGTGAGGATAGGCAGCAATACCTCCGACACGATTATTCTCAACACTGGTGCACCTCAAGGCTGCATCCTCAGCCCTCTACTCTACTCCCTATACACTCATGACTGTGTGGCCAGATTCTGCTCTAACTCCATCTACAAGTTTGCAGATGATAGCACCACTGTAGGCTGTATCTCAAACAGCGATGTCGGAGTATAGGAAGGAGATAGAGAGCTTAGTGGAATGGTGTCATGACAACAACCTTTCCCTCAATGTCAACAAAACTAAAGAGCTGGTCATTGACTTCAGGAAAGGGGGCAGTGTACATGCACCTGTCTACATCAATGGTGCTGAGGTCGAGAGGGTTGAGAGCTTCAAGTTCCTGGGAGTGAACATCACCAACAGTCTGTCCTGGTCAAATCATGTAGATGCCACAGCCAAGAAAGCTCACCAGCGCCTCTACTTCCTCAGAAGGCTAAAGAAATTTGGTTTGTCCCCTTTGACTCTCACCAACTTTTACCGATGCACCATAGAAAGCATCCTATCTGGATGTATCACGGCTTGGTACGGCAACTGCTCCGTCCAGGACCGCAAGAAGCTGCAGAGAGTTGTGGACACAGCCCAGCGCATCACGGACACCAGTCTCCCCTCCTTGGACTCTGTCTTTACCTCTTGTTGTCTTGGTGAAGCAGCCAGCATAATCAAAGACCCCACCCACCCAGGACATTCTCTCTTTACTCTTCCATCGGGAAGAAGATACAGGTGCCTGAAGGCACGTACCACCAGACTTAAGGACAGCTTCTACCCCACTGTGATAAGACTATTGAACGGTTCCCTTATACAATGAGATGGACTATGACCTCACGATCTACCTTGTTGTGACCTTGCACCTTAATGCACTGCACTTTCTCTGTAGCTGTGACACTTTACTCTGTACTGTCACTGTTTTTACCTGTACTACTTCAATGCACTCTGTACTAACTCAATGTAACTGCACTGTGTAATGAATTGATCACCCAATGTTGTGATCACCCTGCCTTGGTTTGTTCCAGAAAAATAGGTCTAACTTTGTTGCAAGCTCCTATGATTCAAACACTTTTGTGAATATCACGTGATGATTAGATCATGAAACAATTTTCTTTTAATACTTTCAGTGTAAAATGAGGATGTAACATTCTGTTATCCTGCTACTGTAAACATGACTGGTTATCTTGTTGGTACAATTTTATTTCACCAGACACAAAAATCAAGGTCACTAATTACCTAGAACTTCTCTTTTCCTTATGCAGTCCCTCAGGAAAGAGGATGACTCTCTTACTTAATTTTGTGGGTTCTGAGGTGTTTAATGAAGCCAGTATAGAAACTATGTATGGCCTTGAGGTCTTCACACTATCCTGAATGCTGCTTCTCCACCCTTTACAGTCATGGGCCAGAGATCTCCAGGGCATGTTGCATTTCTTCAAAGAGACTTTGAGAACATCTTGATCCGCCTGTAATCCTTCTCATGACAGAGGTCTGCATGGAATGTCTTTTTCAGGAGTCTGGTGTTGGGCATACAAATAATGTGGCCTGCCCAATGGAGCTGACTGAGTGTAACTAGGGCCTCAAGTCTTGGGATTTTGGCCTTGGAGAGGACACTGATTTGCTTATCCTTTCAGTGAATTTGTAGGATTCTGTGGAGACAGCATTGGTGGTATTTTCCAGTGACTTGAGATGCTTGCTGTAGGTGGTCCAATTCTTGGGAAGCATATATTTGAAGTGCGATCACTGCTGCCCAACATTCGTGTGGCACCAACATTGCATGGGATTGATCAGTAATGTTGTTCACATCTTTCTGCATGGGCTTCTCTGTTAGAGGAATTACAAGTGCAATTTGAACATTGCGACCTTTTGATGGAGGAAAGTTCAGTGAAGAAGCATCTGTGAGGCATCTGGTCGAGGTCAGTACTCTGAGAAACCTCTGTAATGATGGCTGGGGATATAATCAGCTATAATTGTCCACAACAAAAACAACCATCTTTCATCATGCTAGCTATGAATCCACCCAGTGAAGAAGCTTTTCTGTGATTTCCACTGGCTTGATTTTTATAATCGAATCAAGATAACTTCCTTTGATAAATCACTGATCCCACCCCACTTTAGAGTAACAGTCTTATTATAAATCAGATACAAAAATAGACTCTCAGCAGGCTTTTGAAATTTATTTTGACATCACTATAGGAAGTGTCATGCTACCAATTAGAGATGAATTTTCAGTCATTCCTCTTTTAAGCCATTCCTTAAAGTCTATTAAGCAATTGATGATATTCCCTTGTATCTCCTTAAATGTCCCAGTGACAAATCCTATTGGATAACACAAATATGAAGTTCATTGGGACTTCTTGCAACTATTAAGGCACAATGTAAATAAAAGCAAGTTGGAGTTTTTGTGAATTGGTGCTATAATGCTTTGCTGACACAAATTGTCATTAATTAAACGAAAGGGAGCTTCATGATATTGCCCTCCTTTAGGATCTCCTTATGAAACATTATGGCCCCTCTTATAATAATACAGGCAGTCCCTGGGTAATAAATGGGTTCCATTTTTACAGACGGTTTTGTTCGTAAGTTGGAAAATACACAAAACTCACTTGATATGTTAGCTATACCTCCACAGTATTATAAATGAATGCATCAGAAGCACATGAGACTGAGAAGAAAGAACAATTAATAAAAGTGGAGAGAGAGAGAGAGGAAACTAGTTCTGCCATTCATAGGAATGAACATATGTACATATGTCAGACTTTTGAGTTTAATATTATGGGAGCTCATTCATATGTATGGTTGTCCATAAGCTGGGCATTTGTAGCTGGAGACAGCCTGTATACTGTTTTGGATCATAAACTTGCGGTTCTGATTTCTCTATTACTGTGACCAAAAGCTAACTGGATAGTGATCCTCACATGCCAGATGGGAATGTGGGAATGTGCTTCACGACAATGGCTAGAACAGTGTTTGGTACTCACCTAGGTCTGGATGGAGATGTTCTCACCCTGAAGACACAGAAGAATAGATATCAGAAATTTCTGGATGATGGCATTTCCTGCTGGGAACATAGTAACATAGGAGTTCTGGACAGAAAAAAAGTACATTTCGTTCACCCTTCACTCATCCAAATGTAACAACATACAATGATAATTGAGTTTTTCTTCATTCATAGCAATTGCCCAAAGATTAGGAGGATTCTTTATTATATTTTAAAAAATGCACCCTGTCACAGAAATCATTATATCACTTTCAGGCTCGATGTAAATTTCCATCATATTATGGCCACTTTTCCCTGAAGTCCCCTTTACAAGATTGTTAATTAGCCCTTTCATATTGCACAATATTAGGTCTAAAATAGTCTTTTTCTTAGTTGGCTCCTTCAACATATTTATCTAGAAAACATTTCATTTCTATTCCATGAATTCAACCCCTACCTCATCAGTGCTCATAGTTCAGTTTGTATGCAGATTAAAGACTACTATAATTACTACACTACTCCTATTACATACACCTCTAATCTCCTGACATATGTTGTATTACAAAACCAAATACCCTGATACCATTCCAGTAAATCTTCCCAGCATCACTAAGCCTTCAACATCCTTTCTAGAGCATGGTGCTGAGAACTGCAAAACTGCAACAGGGGGTTAACCAGTGGCTTATAAAGGTTTAATTTCATTGCTTTAGCATGCTGTCCCCATCATATAAAGCATGTCATTTTAATGGCTTTTTCAATTTATCTTCTACCTTCAAAGAATTGTGTACATATACACTCAAATTTCACTTTCCTTCACCACCTTTAATATTGCAAACTTGATTCATTTTGCTGTCTGAACTCACTGCCCATGTTGCTTTCCTGTGCACACTAAGCTGTAAGTTAACCAGGCCAGTAAGTTGACCCTCGGGAGTAAATTCATGAGGAGAAGTGTTCTGAGCAACAATTAGGATTCAAACAGTGCATCCTTTGGGCCCCTCCCAGAATGCCCACATTTGTGGCTGTCATCACCGATCTTCGACACGATTTCACTAGTTTCTTGCAGCACTGGGACCATCATGGGCCATGATTCCAGGCCCTGATCTCTCTGACCACCTCCTCCCAATGGCACTTCCTGTCAGACCTTGGTGCCTTTCTGTGACCACATCCCTATCTTCCTCCCCATCCCAAAGACTGTACCTCCTTGTGGTTGTTCCCCTCTTACTCAGATTTCAAGGTCAGTATTTGTGATATCCATGCCTCTCTCCCTGTGCAGGCACAGCTATTCTTCTGTGCAGTGGTTCCCAAGTAGTGGTTGGTTTAAAAGGGGAATCACATTCATCAGGCACTGCTGGGTGGCTTGATCAAGCATGTTAACACTCCAAAAGTACTTGTGCTTAAGTCATTGCAATTAAGGTAATGCTGATGTTATGTAAATTATGGAAACAGTCTGTCTTCTTCTGTGAGCAGTGACCTATTAATGTATTATATCACATAATTGCAAAAAATGAAGAGAAATGCAGCCTCCAAGTTGTACGCATTGTTGCACTAGGTGCTTGCACCAAACCCATGCACAGACAGCACTGGAATGAAGAGCCTTAGTTAACTTGCCCAGTATCATTTTAGTCCTTGCAAATGGCAAAACAACTTCAGGCCTTTTCACCACTTGTTATACTTTGCCCAAATTGCTGGATTGCTCCATGGTCATAACTTGTTTCTTTAAATCTATTTTCTGACGCTTGCAGGTAAACACAGGCAGTTTTTTTGGTTAAATATTGGCATTTCTCCATATAATTGCCACCAAGTCCAGATTTCCTGTGTGGAACCAGAAGTACTGTGCTTGTTGGCTGCTCTAGGCTGCAGCTTTCTGATTGCTCCTAGCATCTATCAGAGGAATTTTAAATTGCTGCAATTCCCCCAGCCACTTTGCTGGTAATCTGCTCAATGAACCTGCACCAGGTTAGATCTGGCATAGAAACAGAGATCCCATTATTTTAAAAGAGAACTGTTGTGAGGAAGAAAGGTATCCATCAGTTTAGCTTATTTGTATTAATTATGTTTTGTCAAATGTTTTAATTATAATTTAGTATTTTCATTTTCTTACAAAATTATGAGGGGCACAAATAGGGTAAATAGTCAGTCTTTCTCCCAGGGTAGTGGAGTCTAAAACTAGAAGGTGTAGGTTTAAGGTGACAGGGAATGATTTAAAGGGGATCTGATGGGCAAGTTTTTTTTACACAGAGGGTAGTTGGTATTATAGAATGAGATGCCAGAGGAGGTGGTAGAGGCAAGTACAATTACAACATTCAAAAAACACTTGGACAGGTAAATAGATTGGAAAGGTTTAGCAGGCAGGCAAATGGGATAAGTTTAGATAGACATCATGGTCAGCATGGACAAGTTAGGCCGAAGGACCTGTTCCATGTTGCATAACTCTATGATTATATAATCATGTGAATAATATTTGCTCCTGTAATACATAAAAAAAGTAATTAATTTGTAAGAAACAAAGAAGTATAATGATTTTAATAGCAACAATTAAAAAGAGGCCTGCCACATGATATATTTGGGGTCCTGATTTTTCTAATCTTGACATATATATCTACAATCACGCATGCAAATATACTGATCAAGCTATTTCCCTTGCATACACTCCAGGAATCCCTTTCCATTTTTGTCATCTATAATTAGTGTTTTAAGAATGCTAATTCAGTCAAGAGACAATCAGTGCGCTGTACTTACAGCTTTGGGGACAATTGCTGTATGGATTTCCTGTGAATAAAAAAAAAGTAAAAAATCTATCAAAGAGCAAGCTATTTTCTGTCTAGATCTTGAACCAGAAATAATCCGCACCCAAAATTAGACCCACATGGGCATTAAAGGCAGCCACTGCACCTGCCATTACCACTTGATCTCAGTAGCATGCAATATTAGCATTGCCTGATTATTATCTTAAGTCAGTCAAGCATTCTGTACAGTTCATTTTGCTGCATGCCGGTAGACTCGATGGCATTTAGGACATTATGAAAAGGCAATATGGTATCTCTAAAGGAAAAGGAGGCACTCTGGCTGAAAGTAGCAGAGAAATACCTCCAGAAGGAGAAATAGCTGAAACAAGAGCATTAAAAGGGCACCAGCAGAAACAAAGTAAGTGAGTAGACCTGGCTGATATTTCCATCAGTAAATGCTTGGCAAGAACTCAAACATTCAGCAAAAGCTCAAAATATACCAATATCATAGGGTCTGGCAGCTGTATTGTAAAGGGAATTTTATGGTTTTCAGACATAAAAATTGACTGTTCTTCATAATTCTAGCATGCTGTGAGAAACCAGTAGGCTTTTTCTTGATCTTTTAAAACAGGCTGTGAGTTGAAAGGAAATGCTGAAGGAACTATGTTAGCCGGGGGAGGACATTGGCACAAAACAGAGAGAGTAGTCAGATCATAGGCTGAATCCCTGTGGCCTGGCTGTCAGCATATTTACACATCAACACATAAGTAACAACCAGCCTTGCACCAAGTCTGGATTTTTCCACCACCTTTGAAAGCGTTAAACGTTGGAGCACCAGAATCATCACTACAGTAAAACCAATCACTTAGCTTTCACAATGTTCATAAACACAGACCTCTCCACATCAAAATATTTTTGTTATAATTGGACATCAAGTGGAAATGCCACTTCCTTAATGACAATGGACTGATTCACTAAATAGACAAAATCATGGACTTATAACACACAGGAAAACTGCCATCCTTTAATGTAATTGCTACCATGACAACTTCAGTCTGCAGCTCATCACAGACATTCCCTCTGTTCTCTCCACACCTCCCCCACTCTGCAAATTAAAACATATTTGTTTTCCCACTTCTACTAAATGGATCTTGTACTGAAACATTAACTCTCTCTCCCCATAGATGCTGCCTGCCCTTCCAGTCAGTGCTTCCATCTTTTTCTGATTTTTCTCCTCTAATATGGTCCAGACTGCAGATGTATTCTTGCTAATATCTTCTGTGGCAATACATCGCATGTGGGCATGCTATGCAGTTGTACATGTTTCTTCTTCTTAGGTAGTGTCTCAGGATCAGGATGACTTGTTTCCACTCCAGTTCTGTGGGTTCTGAGGTGGCTGATGAGGCCAATGTAGTACTCAGAACCTCTGTCATGGATGGAGCAAGATGTGCTTGGTGGGGCACACAAATGTGTAGTTTGGCAGGTGTGTGGCTAGGAACAAGAGGCTAGAGCAAGACTGGGAGTGTGCAGAGCTATGCAAGGAGTGGTAGCTCTGTTCAGAGGAGATGGCCCTTTGTGCCCACCAGCCAACTTGGGGTGGCTTGGTTTTATTCAAGATCATACAAAGAATTGGTGCAAATGAAAGGGTAATGACTGCTGTCAGCATGATGTTATAGATCACCATGATGTGCTGCCCATGGTTGCAATCTAGTGGTGCAACCATTTTAATTAAGATGCCAGACTGATGAATGGCAGCCTGTAAGGTAATGAGTCTGCAATTTATGTTTCTTGACACATTTTTGGAAAGTTTGTCAGGCATGCAACATTTTGTTGTCTTTTGTTTTGCTTTGATCTGCCCATAATGAAGTTAGATATCCTTCTAATATAGGCAGCTTAGTGACTTTCTATATTGGTATACTGCATGCTGTGAATGCCACTGATGTCATCAATTGGATCCTGATAGAATATCAGGATTCTATAGATCCTGAATTCAGTTTAGGTGTGATGATGAACTTAACAGACCAGTACAGTGCTGTCTACGCCAAGGTCTGAGGTAGGAGCTGTAGTTGCAGAGTTAAACAAAATGCTGATAATCTTTGAATACCTCCATTCCATCCAATAAGAACGTCTGTGAGCTTCCAGTCAACTATCATCTTAATTCTACCATACACTCCTACTCTGACTCTCAATTCTTGACCTTCTACATTGTTCTAATGAAGGTTGAACATCAACATATCATTTGACAAGTCACACTGCAGCCTCCCAAATTCAGTACTAGCAGAATGTTTATTTCAGATTTTCAACATCTACAGATTTTTCCTCTGGTAATTTCAGATATCATTTAGCTTATCAAACTTACACCACATTCACAGGCCTTCTTCTCTCTTTCACCTTGCACTGTCATTCTATTTATCATTTTATCTCTTCTGCTTTCCCCTACATGCAGTTTCACTCATTTTTCTTTTTCCTTTCTCTGTATCTTAAAATCTATTTATCTCCAACTTTTCCCAGTTCTAATGGAGATCATAGACATTGTCTCCCTCTCTCCAAAGGTGCTCTCTATCTGCTGAGTGCTTCCATTTCTTTTTGTTTCATTTCAGATTTTCAGTACACAGTTTGATTTTACAGCCAGACTGTTAGATGCAAGGCAATAAACATGTAAGAGTATCAAGTTCTCCTTTGGTGCAGACAGACTTTATTGACACAGCAGAACAACCACCCAAAAAAGCAGCAGCCTGAAATAGCAAACCAGAAACTAGACTGTAAGTGCTGCCTGATTTTTTTTTAAATGGCAACAGTGAGGGAGTCCTTCCTGACAGCCAGAGCAGAGTTGCACTATGTGTGGTCGGAAAGTGGTATGTGAAATGCTGGGAGATCCAAATGGAAAACAGATCCTGCAAGAAACCAATGATCCTAATTTATACATAATATTCAGAACTTAGAACATTGCTGGGCTGTTCTTATAACTCTAGTATGCTTCCTTTACCCATCTGGTGGGAGGCAAACTTCTGACCAGAGTGCACATGTATGCTGTCATAATGGTCATATGGCATTTAAATATGGATCATATACAGCCAAGCACCTATTTCATTCAGTCTACAACAATGATAATTGCACAATGTTCAATTCAATTTACAACCTCAAAGCAAATGAGGCAGTCCATGCTTTGAAATCTTGACTTTGGAGGGTTGCACAAAGTAGGTCACTGGGAGTAGATACATTTTTGAAAGATCAGGGAATTGAGGGCTATGGTGAACTGGCATAAAAAAGAGTTGAGGCTGGGGCAGATCAGCCATGAGGGGTTAAGTGGCGTACCCTTGTTTTTTTTATGTACTCAGCAAGATTTAGACAACATTCAGACTTGGACTGATAAGCAACAAGTAATAATCGTGTCACACAAGCGACAAGTATTCACAATCCACAATAATCAAGAATATAACTGCCTACCCTTGACAATTAATGGCATCCCAATTGCCAAGACCTCTGTCATAAACTCTTCACATCACCATTGATCAAAAATACAATGGGACCAAATACATAAAAATTGTGACTACAGAAGTGGGACAGGGGCTGGGTATTCTGTAGTCAGTGACCTACCTCCTGAGATCCAAAATCTTTCCATCATCTACAAAGCACATGTCAGGAGTGTGATAGAATATATTGTTACTGGAGGGGTGGGAGGAGGTGACTTTTCATTTTGGAAATGACCATTGCCTGTTTCTTGAGCGGCAGGAATGTTACATGCTTATTATGCTCGAACACCATTCAGACGTTGTTAAAAATCGACATGGAATGCATGATTTGCTGAGGAATTGTAATTGGATTCTCTATAATGAAATCTCAATATTATTCATCTTTCTCTGAATGACTAACTTGCATGAAAGTTGGAATAGCTGGATCAGAAAATTGTTAGTTCGATTTGCTGTGGCAATTTGGCCCCATTCTAGTTTAGTCGTGTGCAGTGATGTTGAAATGAAACCATCTCTATTGTCATTACTACAGAAGCTCTAATGCAATGAACATCCTATTGCTTCAAAACTGGCTCAGCTTTTCTGCTGGCTAACAAAACCTTTTCCATTGACCTTTGCTGTCACTTCTGGACAACCTCAGGAACTTTAATTTGGTAATATGGGTCTCTAAAACTAAAATCCAAACATCTTTGAATTTATACTGAAATAAAAAAACGCATTTCTTATATCTCATTAAATGTATATATTTTAAAAGGTGAAATAGGGAATGAATTTCCCTAGGGTTACTCACAAGAATTTACACAAGAAAATAAGAGCAGGTGTAGGCCACCTAGCCCTTCAGCCTGCCCCACATTGAATATGATCATGGCTGATCTACCTCCTTTTTACTTAAAGTGATCTACCTCCTCCGCAACTGTCTGGGGTACAGAATTCCAGAAATTCACCATCCTCTGCAAGAAGGAATTCCTACACAGCTTGGTTTTAAATGACTGCCCCATGTATCATAATATGCTCGAGACTCTTCCACTAGTGGAAACATCTCAACATCTACCTTGTCATGCACCATAGGGTCTTATATGTTTCCAAAACACCACTTCTCATTCTTTGAAACACCAAAGAATAGAGGTCTAACTATTTTAACCATTTATGATGGAACAGTCCTCTCATCCCTGGAATTAGCCTAGTAAATTTCTTCTGGACAGCCTCCAATGCTAGTGCATCCTTTCTTAAGTTAGGGGCCAAAACTGTGCACAATACTCCAGCTCTGGCCTCTAAAACACTCTGTACAATTGTTGCAATATTTCTCTATTTTTAAATGTGAAGCCCCTTGCAGTGGAGACCAATATGCCATTTGCCTTCTTAATTACTCGCAGAATATGCATGTTAACTTTTTGTGTTTCCTGCACAACAATATCTCTCTCCATTTAGATAATTTTCTGCCTTTTGATTCTTCTTACTAATGCATGACCTCACACTTTCCTACATTAAATTTAATGTGATTAGATTTTGCTCACTAACTCAACCTATCTATTTTCTGTTGCAGAGTCCAACAATCTTCATTGCAGCAGGAGATCAAATAACCTCCAGCAACTCCAGATGTTAAGCTAACTGATCTAGAGTTTTCCACTTCCTGTCTTCCTCCTTGAACAATTTCCAAACAGTGGATGCCCTGGAACTCAGTGAGTTTTGAACCATTTCAATCAATGGCTCTACAATTTCCACAGCAGTCTCTACTCTTAGATGCACACCATCAGGCCATGGTGTCTAGTCTGCTTTGAGTGTCCTAAGCTTTTTCAATATTTTGACTTTCGTAACAGTGATTGCTCTAAGTTCTTCCATACTCTTTGAAACTAGCACATTTTTTAATCCTTGGGATGTTTGCAGTGTTCACTGTGAAGAGTGATGGAAAGTATTAAGTTATAGGTCATTTTCTTGTTTCCCATCCTTAATTCCCCAGTCTCATTCTCTAGGGTGCCACATTTATCTTAGCTACCTTCTTATGCATCCATGGATGCCCCTGAGCTTTTTGTTTTGATACAACTTGACAGTTTACTCTCATAAACAACTTTCTCTCTCCTTATTAGCTTTTTAGTCCTCCACTGCCGGTTGGTTCCTGAAAAATTGCAGACCTTTGGTATACCAGTAACCTTTGTTACTTTACACACTTTAGTTTTTGATTTAATACTTTCCTTGACCTCTTTTGTTAACCACAAATGCCATTTCTTCTCCTGAGTCTAAACCCTTGAAACTTCTTCCCCAAGAGCATGTTGGAGTACACTCATCAGAAGGACTCCAGTGGTTCAAGAGAGCAACTCACCACCACCTTCTCAAGAGCAATTAGGAATGAGCAGTGAATGATGGCTTTGCCAGCATTGCCCAGATCCTGATAAATGAATAAGTAAAAAAATGTATTCGCCTCAACGACCCTATCTGTTACTTTATCAAAATCTCCATTATTAGTTAAGCTTGATTTGCCTTTAACTTGCTTTCGAATTGTCCAAGAGACTGCTAACTTTGTCTCTGATTACTGGTTCCAGAGCTTTCCCCAGCTCCAAGGTTAAACTGACTGGTCTGTGGTTGCTACCAGTATCCCTTTTTAAACAAAGTTTAACATTTCCAATTTTCCAGTCCTGTTCACACCTCCAATCTGAAGATGTTTCGAGGAATATCATCAGGGCCTCTGCAATTACTAAATGTAACGTTCTAAATGAATAATTTATATCAGTATTTAAAGAGAAAGGAGGTTACTGGAGTCTCCGTACTGCCCAACCTGTCCTCTTTCAAGCCTTTCCCTGTTCATACCTCAGAGGAATATTTTGGTTCCTTTCTATGTTTGCTGTCAGTCTTTATTCACGCTTTTTGTGTCTGCTATTTTTATTTCCTCATTTACCTCCCCTTTACACTTGCTATAATCAGCCTGGTTCTCGCTTGTTGTAACAACCTAGTATCTGACATAACGATTTTTATTCTGCACTATTTACTATAACTTTTTGATCATTCAGGAAGCTCTGATTTTAATTTCCTTACCCTCATCCATCAAGTCAATGTAATTGGACCACAGTTTAAACATTTCCACCCTCAAGGCATCCCATTATTTTAAGTCTTGCCTGTCAACCTTTGATGCAATTTACGCAGACAGATTTGTTTTCATCCCACTGAAATTGGTCTTTGCCCACTTGACTATTTTTACTTTGGAGCAGCCTATGTCCTTTCCCATCGCCATTCCAAATCTTACGATAGTATGATCACTGTTTCCCAGATATCCCTCCACGGATACTTGCTCCAGTTGGCTCAGTTAATTTCCCCAAACCAAGGCTACCTTTCTTTGTCAATATTTTTATTAATTTCAAATAAGTACAAAATGAATGAAACAAAGGAAAAAAAGAAAATGTTACAAAATAGATTATATTGAGTCACACAAGAAATCACAATGTTTCATATTGATAAACAAAAAATATCAATTGATATAAGTTGGAATAATTTTATATATAAAAGAAATCTAACCCCACTACCAAAACCAAAGCTGTTTCGTAACATCCTAAAGACATAGTAGTATTGGCCAATATCTGTACATTTAGCACCAAATCAGTGGTTTTGAAAGTAGTTCAAAAAAGGTCCCCATAATATTTGAAATTCAGAATAGATCCAGAAATAGAGCAATGGATCTTCTCTAAATTTAGATATGACATAACATCCCGTAACCATTGAGAATGAGTAGGGGGAATAGTTTCCTACCATTTCAGCAACACAGCCGTCCTGGCTATAAGAGAAATGAAGGCCAATATGTGTAAGTTGGAAGTCTCCAGAATTGTATCTTTTTCTCCAACAATCCCAAATAATGCAGTTAAAGGCTTAAAATTTATTTTAAAAAGTACGGAAAAAGTTTGAAATACCTCTATCCAGAATTTTTCCAAACTCGGACATGACCAAAACATATGGATTAAGGAAGCCTCTCCATTATTGCATTTGTCACAATAAGGAAATATATCTGAATAGTAACACGATAACTTGTCTTTGGACAGGTGGACTCTATGGACTACTTTAAAGTGAAGGAGGGAGTGACGTGCACATAATGATGAAGTATTAACCAGTTTAAAAATTTGATTCCAAGTTTCCTCAGAAACTGAAATCTGCAGATCACGTTCCCGAGCGTTTTTAATTTTGTTTAAAGGGACCTTATTCATTCCTGATAATCTACCATAAATCTTAGATATTGAAGCATCATAGAAAGGCTTCAAGTTAAAAATTACATCTAATAAGTTCTCATCAGGACTTATAGGGAGGGTATGTACTTCAGATCAGAGAAAATCTCTAATTTGCAAATATCGAAAAAAGTGAGTTTTTGGCAAATTATATTTAATTGCCAATTGTTCAAACGTTAAGAAATTTCCTCCAACAAACAGATCCTGAAAACAAGTAATACCCAATCTATCCCATTCTCTAAAAACTATATCAGTTATAGAAGGTTTAAAGAAAAAAAATAGCAAAAATGGGACTAGACAAAAAAAATTCAATAAACCATAGTATTTTCTAAATTGTAACCAAATCATCAGTTAATTTATTTATTGATAAAGGAAGTGAAGAGCCAAGCAAAGAAATAATAGAAAATTTTTAAACAGAATTAACTTCCAAAGAGACCCATACTGGACAGGCTTCATGATTAATATAATGTAAGCAAAAAGTAAGATTTCGTATATTGACTGCCCAGTAATATAACCTAAAATTAGGTAAAGCAAACCCTCCATTACTTTTAGCTTTCTGAAAATGAACTTTATTTAACCTAGGATGTTTATTTTCCCATATGGAAGAAAAGATAATTGAGTCAAGAAAATCAAAAAAAGACTTAGGAATAAAAACGGGTAAAGCCTGAAATAAATACATAAATTTAGGTAAAATATTCATTTTAATAGAATTAATGCGACCAATCAGCGATATAGAGAGGGGTGACCAATTTGGTAAGATCCTTTTCACATAATTCAATAAGGCAAGAAAGTTTTCTTTAAATAAATGTTTATAATTCTTAGTAATAGTTACACCCAAATAGGTAAAATGGTTTCCTACAGTTTTAAAAGGAAGATTAATATTGAATGGTATCAGATTGTTCAAAGGGAAAAGTTCGCTCTTGTGTAAATTCAATTTATATCCTGAAAATTGGCTAAAACGGGAAAGTAAAGAAGGCAGAGAAGGTAATGAAGTCTCAACATCAGAAATAAAAAGCAGTAAATCATCAGCAATAGAGCGAAACTTTATGGATGATACCTCTCCCAGAGATACCGGCAATCCCTGTAGATTCTCGAAAAGCAATAGCTAAAGGTTCGAGGACTAGGTCAAATAGCAAAGGGCTCAAAGGGCATCCCTGTCTAGTTCCACGTTGAAGTTTAAAAGGTTCAGAAAGTTGAAAATTACTAAGAACACAGGCAGGAGATAAATAAAATAATTTAATCCATTGAATAAAATTGGGCCCAAAATTAAATTTTTCTAAAGTTTTAAATAGGTAACTCCATTCAACCCAGTGAAAGGCCTTCTCAGCATCTAGAGAGATCACACATTCCGATATTTTGTTAGAAGGAGAATAAATAATATTCAATAAATGACAAATATTAAAATGGAAATAACGGTTTTTGATAAACCCCATCTGATCATCGGATATAAGTAATGGTAAAATATTTTCTCATCTACGAGCCAAAACTTTAGACAAAATTTTAACATCAGCATTTAGTAACGAAATTGGTCTGTATGAAGAACATTCCATTGGGTTTTTAGTCTTCTTGAGAATAAGTGAAATGGTAGCTTCATAAAAGGATTGTGGTAACCTTCCCAATTTAAAAGAATCCGAAAAAACAGAACTTAAATAAGGATTAAGCAATGAAGAGAAAGCCTTATAGAATTCTCCCGGAAATCCATGAGGGCCCGGTGTCTTTCCAGAGTGCATTGACTATACAGCCTTGGCGATTTCCTCATGAGTAATATATTTATCTAATTGTTTTTGGTTATCAGCAGAGAGTGTAGGAATATTTAATTGGTCGAAAAAGTTGTTCATTACAGTATCTTCTTTAGGAGAATCAGAACTATAAAGTTTAGAATAGAATTCTTTAAAAGTATCATTTATTTCTAAATGATCTGTTGTCCTACGTCCATTGGCTTTGCGAACTTCTTTGATTTGCCATCTAGCTATAGAGGTTTCTAATTGATTAGCCAATAATTTACCAGTTTTATATCCATGGATATAAAATTGAGTTTTACCTTTTAAGAGTTGATTCTCAATTGGATATGTTAAAAGGAGATCGTATTTGGTTTTAATTTCAACTCGCCTTTTATATAAAGTGGGATCTGGATCCAAGGCATATTTTTGATCTAAAAGTTTCAATTGATTGGCTAAAACAATCCTCTCTGCATTAGCTTTTTTCTTAACGCTTGCCGCATAAGAAATAATTTGTCCTCTAATATAGGC
This sequence comes from Pristis pectinata, assembly GCF_009764475.1. Classification (NCBI taxonomy): domain Eukaryota; kingdom Metazoa; phylum Chordata; class Chondrichthyes; order Rhinopristiformes; family Pristidae; genus Pristis; species Pristis pectinata. The sequence continues at coordinate 29,247,522 of NC_067427.1, forward strand.
TTTAAAAGCATCCCATATAATAAGACTAGAAGTCTCTCCCAGGGTATTCTCTTTAAAAAAGAAAGTGATTTGTTTCTCCAAAAATTTTTAAAAATCTTTATCAGATAGCAAAGTTAGATTAAAACGCCAGGATCTGTTTACTTGAGGGAGTCCAGGGAGGTTTAAAGATAAAAACACAGGAGCATGATTTGAAAGAGCAATCTCTTTATATTCACAGGCTTGGATTGGTGAAATCAATTGACTATCAATAAAAAAAAATAATCAATCCTGGAATATGTGTGAGGAACATGAGAAAAAAAATGAATATTCCCTGTCTTCTGGATGTAAAAAACGCCAGGCATCAGTAACACCAGTTTTCATTAAAAAAAATTGAAGAAATCAAGCTGATTTATTAAGAGCTGCTGGTTTAATAGATGACCTATCTAACCTTGAATCTAACCAACAATTAAAATCTCCTCCTAAAACCAGAGAATAAAGATTCAAATCTGGCAAAAGTGCAAAAAATCGTTCAAAAAATCCTGGATCGTCCATATTCGGAGCATAAATATTGGCAAATACCATTAGTCTATTACCTAACTTCCCTGATACTATAACGAAACAACCATTAGTGTCCGTTATAACCTTATGTTGAACAAATGAAACAGTATTATCTATAAAGATTGAAACCCCTCTGGATTTAGCCCGAAAAGAAGAATGGTATTGTAGCCCTCTCCATTGGCTGAAAAGACGTAAAGTATCACAATTGTGTGTGGAAGTTTCTTGTAACAAAATAATTGAGGCTTTGAGCTTTTTAATATAAGCAAAAATCTTGTTTCGCTTTACAGGATGGTTTAGTCCTTTAACATTAAAGCTCATTAAATTAAATCACTCGATCCATTTTAATATTGTTTAACTGTAAATAATAAACAAAATAATATACAAGTCATATTAAGATGTATATTTAAATAAGACATTGAACTTTCTGATAAGGTAGCTACGCAACAGACTTGGCTAAAAGCCCAAAACAGCTTCCAAAGAAAGAACCCAATCCCCCTCCCCCGACCCAAAGAGAGAAAGCAGCCGACCAAAAGAAAGCCGGCATCGCTACCTAGAGACAGCATAACCCAAATTGTTGCCAATTTCTCAAGGTTGGTAAAATTCAACCTAGTCAAAACAGTAACTCGAAAAGAAACACCACGGTTTCAAAATCATGAAATAACAAGTATCTTGGTTAGTTTATTAGTAAAAGACCTCAAAAAAAATATAAAATGTCAAAAAAAGATCAAAAATCAAAGTACATAAAACATTGAGTATTAGTAGTTACCAAAACAAAATTTTAAAAAAGTGTAAATAAAGAAAATTACGAAGTATTTCAATCCTCAGATTCCAGAAAATCCTGAGCGTCTCCAGGAGAAATAAACCATTTATACGAGCCATTTTTCAGAATGATTCTTAGCTTTGCAGGGTAGCGAAGCGAAGGCTCATAACCTTGGTTAAAAAGCTCCGACATGACCTTTTTAAATGTCACACGTTCATTCATAACTTCAGGTGAGAAATCTTCAACGATTCTAATTTTGTAATCTTGGTAATTAATCATTCCTCTTCGGCGACATTCACGAATCAAAAGGTCTTTAATTTGAAAGTCATGCAGTGAGATAATGACTGAGCTGGATTTGCCTTCCGTAATAAATTTGTTCATTGGTGACCTATGCACTCTGTCAATCTTAGGTGCAGCTTTTAGAATAGAAGGAAACAATTCAACCAGAAAGTTTGCAAAGAATTCAGTAGGTTGATTGCCTTCGACAAGCTCTCTAAGTCTGAGGACTCTGATGTTGTTCCCTCTGGTCTTGTTTTCTAAGTCAATAATCTTCTGTTTTAACTTTCCATTAGCTTTAGATTGTTTTTCACAAAGCTTTTCCAAGTCATCAATTTTCTCATCCAGAACCGAGAGAGATGCTTCATGCTGTTGTAAAGTTTCTTGGAAAGAATCCAATTTAGAATTAATCTGCTGAAGTTGCTTTTGAAATTGTTCAAATTTCTCGGAAGAATCATCTATATGTTTTCAAAGCAATTGTAAAATAGATTCCAGAGATGCAGGAGGGTCATCTTCTTTAGTAATTTTAGTACCTTTGGCAGCCCTTGTAGTCATGGTGAAGTAGAATTGCAATTAGCGAAAAAGTTTCAAACCGGGTTGAAAAGGTAAGATAAAATGGGAGCTCCGGTGCGTAGCTGTTACTCCACTGACGACCAGCAGGATAATCTCTACCTTTCACTCTGGGCTAGAAACATACCTGATCAAGGAACTTCTTCTGAACAATAACTATCCCTCTTTTCTCTCTTACATAATTGCTATTGTAGTCTATATTGGAATAATGAAATCCCCTATTGTCACAAGAAATTTTGGAGTATCCCTGGAAATTTACTCCTCCATATCCTTCACTCTCGTTGGCAGCTTATATAATATTGCCCATAGGGTAATCAAATCTTTGTTGTTTGTTTAAAATAAGGGTTCCAACAGGGTTTTCAGGGTTTCAATCCAAAACACTGGCAATTTCTCTCCTCCCACAGGTGCTGCTTGACCTGCTGAGTTCCTCAAGCAGATTATCTGTTGCCCCAGATTCCAGCATCTGCAGTCTCCGTTGTCTCCACTGTTTAAATATGCTACTTGCCTTTATACATCTACCTTAGATATTCTTGCACCTTCCTGATAGTCTGGCTCTTTCTAAAAACATTCAATTTCCTTTTCTGATGCTATTTATCTCTTCTAATCCTTTCTGTACCTTATTTCTCTATTTTTCAGAGCTACCTTCCTGAGTTCAACTTCCTGCTAAATTAGTCTCCTCCCACAGCACCAGCAAACTCTCCTGTAAGGATATAGGTCTCATCTCCATTGTTGCAATCCATCTGGCCTGCACAGATCCCACTTTCCTCAGAATTTAGTGCTCCAAGAATATGAAATTGCTCCCCCCAGCACTATCTCTTCAGCCAAGCATTTCCCTCCTATCTCTATAGCCAATGGCAAATGACACAGGGAGCAATTCAGAGATTGCCATCTCTGAGATCCTATTTTAATCAATTTCCTAACTTTATAAAATCTGCTAACAGAACCTCTGTGTACTTACACATCATGAGATGAAGGCGCCTTCAGATTTCTAACAATACAAAATAAAAAAGAAACATGAACGGTATTATCAATAGAATTGTTTGATGTTACCAATTTCCTTCAATGGTCTACTGCAGAATTATTAGATATGTTCATATTAGCAAAATAAAAAAAATGAGGAAAACTGCACACTCCGGAAAAATATACAATATATTGAAATGATAACTAAAAATTGAAATTAAATTTTAAGAAATCCACGTGATCCTGACTTCTATTGATTCATTAATTAACACATTGTTTGACCTAATGGTTCTCTCAACTAATGCTTATAAAATACATTGCATCATATTTTCACCAGGAGAGTAAGTTGTATGAACTTAGAAAACTACCCCCATGTGAACCATAATTCCATTCCATAGGAGAAAAAATGTTTCATTCAATTATGACATTTAAAGTTAAATGGCTTCATTTCCAACTCTGTATTAAAGATAGTAATTATGGATTTTTGTAATAAAAGTGATATTACAACAGGTTAAACACTGCCACAGTACCAATGGATGCTATTAACCCAAATCAGTCTTGCACTTTTTCTAAATGCAAACAATAATGAAAATTCATAAATATAAATATTTAAGTTGCGCATTTGTTATAATGGTACATCACCAGAAAATGTTTCAATGACTGTTACCAGCTCACAAACTGTACTGGGATTAATTTGACGGCAGGAACAACAGTATCAGTGATCAGGGAAGAATGGTTTGTATTGTGGGACTAGGTGATGATATACCAAGCTGTGCCAAAAGGAATATTTCTTCTGAGATTTAAGAGATTGCGGATGCTGGAAGCTGGAGCAAAAAACAAACTGTGTTCATTCCCTTCCACAGATGCTGCCTGACCCGCTGAGTTCCTCCAGCAGTTTGTTGTTTTTTTGTTCTGAGGACAATGTTCTAACCACACTGATCGGTATATTTTATTTTAAAGTCAGCATTAATCTGAATACACTGAGATGCCAGCTTGGTTACTGACCATTCAAACCTCTGATGTAAATGAGATCAGGACATTCTGGTCAAGGATGGTGCAGGCATACAAGAGCAGAGATATTAGCAATGGTTTTCTTTCCTGCTGAAAAGTGATAGAGACACATGTACCATTTGTTTTTTGAATTTAGCTCATGAACAAAACTCACAAAAACATTCTCTTTGGACTTTCCTGGACTTAACTGTTCCTGACCAGAGATTTTCTCCAAAGATCTAGGTACAGGGGCAGAGGCTGATTGTTCTTAGCAAAACATAGTACAGCCCCTACTTAGGTTGTCTTAAGGTAAAGGTTTGCATTTTCAAGGGAGGCCTTTATTTCTGACATTTTAAATAAAAATTATATTGTTGTTCCAATTAGTCTTTTATATTTCATGATAGAATTGTGTTTAGTACAGTTTTAACTCCACCTTTTGAACTATGCCTTACTTAGAATCACATAGTGATATACTACAGAAGGAATTGATTCAACCCATATGCCTGTATTAAACTTTGGTAAAGCTATGCAATTAGATTCATTTTCCTACTCTACCACCCTTTTAATCAATGCATTCCAGGTCACAACAACTCCCTACCTAAGAACATCCCTCACGTTCTTTTGCTACTTACCTTAAATCTATATTTTCTAGTCACTTCATCACAAACAACTTCTCCTTATTCTAGCTGAATTCTTTATAATCTTGCACAATTCTATTAAAAACCTTCACCTTCTCTGCTCTGATAAAAATAATCAAAACTTTTCTGTAACTGAAGTCACTAATCCACTGTACCATTCTAGTAACTGGATTGTTTAGAAATAGGGTAGGAGGGAGACACTTCTGGTGTTTAAAAGCAGAATGAAGAAAGGTCAAAGTATTCAGAAACAATGACATGGAAAGGGGCTTTAAATGTTTAAAAACACAAGAGAGAAGGTTGTAAATGTTAAAAAGTAGTGCGGGAAAGAAGCTGAGTGTTTAGTGTTGAGTGTTTGTAAGAGATTCCAAATATTTAAAAATAATGCAGAAGAGAGGGGCAGGAGAGCTGTGGGGTTGTGGTGGGGTGTGGGGGTTACTCAAATTTTAAAAGCAGTGTGGGAAAGAGAACGTACATAGTTGGGACCTGTTGTCTGCAACTCCTGCACCAATTGGGAACTACAGGATGCTTTGTGACCTGGGGAACATGTGTGCAGGAATTACTCTTAATTTAGTAGGTTCAGGATTACTGAATTTGAGGCTGATTAGGGAAGTTGAGATCTTTCTGGATTATACATTCCAGTAGATGACCACCTACAGCCAGAGGGTGTTCAGGAGATTGTATAGGATATACTTTTGATATATATTAATAGCTTAGAATTTAGTGTAAAAAGCACAATTTTCAAATTTGCAGATAAACACAACTTGGAGGCACAATTAATTATTAGGATAATAAGAGACTAAGGAGATGCAGATAAACAGGTGGAATGCAGGGAGAATGAGAAGTGGCAATACTAACTTGACCAGACAATTCTAAAAGTGATAGGAGAGTCTGGGGCACATGTGCATAGTTCATTGAAAGTGGCAGATTGAGATTATTACAAATGTATATGGGACCCTGGGCATGGAGTATAAGAGCAAGGAGATTATGATGAACTTTTATAAATCATTGGTTGAGGCACAAGTAGAGGATTGTGTCCAGTTGTGGACACCACACTTCAGGAAAGAAGTAAGGCTTTAAAGAGGGTGCAGAAGAGATTTCCTAAATTGGTTTCAGAGATGAGGGTCTTTTGTTATGTGGATAGATTAGAGTAGCTGAGGTTGTTCTCCTTGGAACAGACTAAGTTGCAAAGAAATCAGATAGAGGTGTTTAAAATCATGAAATGTATAGACAGTAGAGAAAGAAGAAAATGTTCCCAATAATGCAGTAAAGGATATAGAATGCAGGTGACTGGCTAAAGAACCAAAGCGATCTGATGACAGAATGTTTAACAGCCTGTAATTAGGATCTGGATTGCATTAACAGGGTTAATAATGGAAGCAGATTCAATTGTACTTTTCAAGAGGGAGTTGGAAAAAAGAAATAATTTGCAGGGCTCTAGAGACATGGTAGTAGACTGGAAATAGCTGGATTGCTCTTATGTAAAGCCAGTAGAGACTTGACAGGTTGAACAGCTTCCTTCTGTGCTGTAAGCCTTCTGTGATTGTGTGATACTATCAGGGTCATATGGCAGCAAAAGTACGGGGCAGGAGGATACTACAAGATAGATGACTTGCATCCCAAAAGAATAGGGCCTAATGCCCTCATGGGGAAGGCAACTAGTGTGTTTGGAAGGGCTTAAAATAAATTGGCAGGGGAAGAAATAATGGCAAACAGCAGTAGAAAGGGAGGATAAAGAATGAGTAGTAGATAGCACGTGTAGTATTACAATTTTCAGTGGGTAGACTAAACTGAGTACAAGAAAGACAAAAATGGGTTTAGCATGCACAAAATTTTGTGAATAAGATTGGTGAGCTGCAGGCACAATCAGCTATGTGGGAATATGATGCAGTGGAATTAACTAAAACCTGGGTCATAAAAGACAGGGCTAAATACTTAAAAGTTCTGGATTCAGAGGCCCAGAAATTGGATATCACCTATATTCATCTCACAATGTGTAAGTACACAGAGGTTCTATCAGCAGATGCACTAAAATGGACTTAATAGTGTTCTTTCTTGTAAGAATTGTGTTTATGTTTTTCTTGTGAATGCTGCTTATCTGATGCTATGTGCCTGTGATGCTGCTGCAAGCAAGTTCTTCATTGCACCTGTGCACACATGTACTTGTGCATCATTCTCATGTGACTGATAGGAAGCAAAATTCATCCTTAAAATACACACCCCTTGGCAACCAACTGAAATAAAGGATGCCATGGAGTTAAGAGTAAATGGGAGCAGGGGAAGGATGGAAATGGGGGGGGTGCAGGGGAGAAACATTGCACTGCATGGTTATGTGCACTCATGTGCTGAGCTGGTCCACTGGGACCCTGTGGCATATGTGAATCCAAGCCAGAAAGATTAGTGATTGAGGGGACAGTGACTGAACATCTTCCACTAAGGTGCATAACACACAGATAATGTGATCTTTGTCAGTGATTCCTGTGGAAGAGACTGCAGCAAACCATTGCAGCAAAGCCCATACACACTACATCAATGCCCAAGCAGGGACCTTCAATTTTCCTACTGATGCTGACTTGCCATGGGATTTTTTTCTTATTTTACTGGAAATTAAAAATCAAGGTCATAGGTCACACATTTTTAATAACATTTCTATCAGGAAAGTTGGGATGACCACCATGCATATTCATTACATTCACAGATAACGCCAGAAAAATGCTAGTTGCTTATCAGTTACTCTCAGGAGTCCAATCTTACTTCATGATGATGGAACTTCCACCAGAAATGGGTATAATCACAATAAAATATTTGCAAAACTGATTGTGCTTCAATTTCTCAGCTAGAGGGTTCAGGCAAGATAGGGGAAGAAAAATAGGAGGCAGGGTACTGATTAAAGAAGAACAGGTCCTGATGAAGTGTCTTCGACCTGAAACATTAATTCTGTTTCTCTTCCCACAGATCCAGCCTGACCTGCTGCATATTTCCAGCATTGTTTGTTTTTCTTTTAGATTTCCAGTATCTGCAATATTTTTTATTTTTGGGAATATATTCTATAGGCCACCAAGTAGTAAGATGAAGATGAAAGAACAAATCTGGAGAGAAATTACAGAACAGGAACCACAAAAGTGTGATATAGGAGGATTTCAATTAGTCCAGTAGTTTGGGACAGCATGGAGTAAAGGGCGACAACAGAAGAAATTTCTGAAAAATATTCAAGAGACCATCTTTGATCAGTATGTTTATGGCCCAACAGGAAGCATAACTAGATCTTGTGCTGAGGAATGGGGCAGGCCAAATAGATCAGTTAACAGTGGGATAACACTTGGGGTAGAATAGTACAAGGTTCAGATTAGCAATGAAGAAGAGTAATTGGAATTGGTTTATTATTGTCACTTGTACCAAGGTACAGTGAAAAACTTGTCTTGGATACCGCTCATACAGATCAATTCATTACACAGTGCATTGAGGTTGTAGAAGGTAAAACAATACAGAGTAAAGTGCAAGCTTAAAAGAGCAGAACAATTTTAGTAGAAGTAATGAGTAGATCTGCAAAGAGCAGCTTGCAACGAATCACCAGGCTCTAGCACCATCTTGCTCATTTTGCAATTGGTTTATTACTGTACCTTGATACAAGTGACAATAATAAATCAATTCCAATTCTATTGAATGGTTTCTCGTTCCACAGATGTTGCTTGACTGTAGCAGAGTTTATCCAGTATTTTCTGGGTGTTTTTTTTTGAGTAGGATTTGAGGTGTATGACCAAACCCACGGAGGCACAGTTACTACCTGCTGTCTTACACAGCTTTCAAAAAATCATTGGTCACGCTTATTTTTTAACCAGATCTGAGCCAGGTAATAGGGCATGGTGTCATCATACGTCCAATTAGGCAATAGCGGATTGTCACTTTGGTATTGGTCCACCATTGTCACTTGTATTGAGTAATCCAGAGCAATCTGAATTTGAACCTAATTGGAACAGGAGTATCGTCAATGGGACAAGAGGGGAACTGCCCAGAGTAAAGTAGAAACAAAGGTTCGCAAGTAAAACTGTTAAAGTAGAGCTGTCCGGGTGACAGTAGTGACAGGTGTATTCAATGAATGCCTGCTGAACAATGCAAATGGAAAACAAGAATACAGTCAGCTGAGAAGTCAGGTTAAAAAAAAAGACAATTAAAAAGAATGTGAGCATAGAATGACATTTAATACAAAGAGGAACACAAAACCTAAAGTGAGGAGAACCAGGCCTGATTAGGAACCAAGAAGGTAATCAAAGCATCGCAGTGGAAAATAGGGCTGGACTACTTAGTATCAGCCTTTACCAAGGAAGAGACACCTGGCAATACCTCAGTGGAAGTAGTGGTAACCGTGATACCATACGAGGTGAAATTTACTCTCTTGCTATCCCATATAATACTGGACCAAGGAGAAAGTATTAGAAAGGCTGGCTAAAGTAATCAAGTCACCCGGTTCAGATTGTTACGAGCCAGGTTGCTACTTGGTGAATGTCCCTTTAAGGCACCTGGACAGTAGTGTAGTAGTGTGTGTGAGGTGTTATCTGACAACTGCAAGACTATAACTGGAGTGTACTGGCTGTTGCGGGGAGAGAGAGCGAGAGAGAGGAGTGTGAGAGAGCGAGAGAGAGACCCTGACTGCTGGTCTCTGTATCTATGGATGAAGAACAATAGCTGTCACTATACAATCCTTGTATGGATTTTTGGAGCAATCTATGGAGTCCACTTGGTCGTTAACCTGTACTGGAAAGCAGGTATATCTGTGGGTGGCCACGAATCGAGTGCCCTTGGTGTGGCAGATACTTCAGAACAAAGCAATGGAGATCATTGGTGACTGAGGTGTCGTATGGGTTCCATCGTGGAACATGTGGATTTCGTAAATTTTCTCTCTACATTCTCTCCGCAATCTACTGTGGTTTTCAAAAGCCTTTGCTCATCGTTCTACCTTATGACTTGCTGAACTGAACTTTGAGAACTACTCCTAGACTTGGGGTTTGGGAATTTGCCACACACACACACACACTTCGAGATTATATTTTTGGATCAATGTTTAATATCTAATGTTTTTATTTCTCTGATTATTACAAGTAGTTATTAATAAATAGATCCTAACACTTATACATGGCTCTTTGTGTTTCTATTGTTGCTGGTATGTAACAAGATGCAATGCATCCTAGGCTGATTAAGGAATTTGGGGTGGAGATTACAGAAGGGTTTGCCATAAGCTTTCGATCTTCACTAGTTACAGCTGATGTGTCAGGGAACTAGGGAATGGCAAATATGATGGTGCTGTCCAGAAAACAGTGCAACGGCATGATAGTCTTGTTGGTTTAACTCCAACCTAAAAGTTGGGGAAGGTTTTAGAGCAATGTTCAGGACTAATTTAATAGTTATCTGCAGAAATTTGAGCTGGTAAAAGGGAGCCAGCATCTTAAAGGCAAATTTAGTTCGATTAACCTGAGTGATTGTTTGATAAGGCAACAAAGGTGGCTGATAAAGGGCACACGCTAGATGTCATCTATATAAATTTTAAGAAGGCATCAGGCAAAGTCCCAGATAAACGGTTGGTTAGCATAAATAAAGCCCATGAAACTGAGGAGTCAGTGAGAGCATAGATTAAAAAAAAAGATATAAAGTGGCTGAAAAAGAGAAGGCAGAACTTTGCAGACTTGATGGGCAGTAGTGTTCCACAGGGATCAATGTTTTTTTTTTGATATATTGAAGACTTGGATAAGGGTCTGCTGAATCACTTTTTGGAATCTGCATGCAACACCATGCTTCGAGGTGTGGCAAACAGCAAGTAACAGATTGCAAAACAACATCAATAGACTGGCAAAAAGGACAGACATTTATTAAGGAAAAGGATTGCAGGCAATATATCAATGGAAGTAATGATAATAGTGATAGCAGGGAAACATGAAATGATACATTTTGACAGAAAGAACAATATGGGTTAAATGAAAGACAACGGTTAGTAAAGCATGTGGGATCCCTGGCTTCATAAATGGAGACACAGAATACAAAAGAGCAGAAGTTATGTTGAATCTATATAAAGTATTGGTTAAGTCACAACTAGAATACTGGGCCCACCTCCAGCAATCAAGAAGGATGTTAGGGTCCTAGAGATAGTACAGAAAAGAAAGTAGAAAGCAGGTTTGAAAGTGGTGCACAAGAGTATAAGAGGTTTAGAGAGTATTTACAGGGAGAAGCCTTCTTGCTACTTGAAATCTATATACAGTAGATGACATCTTGTGTATACCCTTTATCAGCCATCTTTGTTGCCATCTCAAACAATCAATCAGCTTAATCAAACTAAATTTGCCTTTAAAATGCTGGCTCTCTTTTACTAGCTCAAAGATGGGGACACTGTGTTAAAATAAATTCTAATGAAGTGTCTAGGACCTGATATGTTTTTCTTTCTACAGGTGCTGCCTGATGTGCTGAGTATTTCCAGCATCTATTTTTATTTCAGCTTTCTAGCACTATAGTTTTTAGATTTTCATAGATTATAGGCATATTTCATACAACTTTAATAGAGTTCATAATCCTTTTGATATTCAGCTCATTTGTGGCCAGCAGCAGCCTTTGAACTTGCTGCGTCATGCTGTTTTTGTACTCCCAGTATTTAGAGGTCCTGATTTTGGGTGTTCAGAATTGCTATCAAATCAAACTAGTTTATGGTCAAAGTTTAGTTTTAGTTTAAGTGGATAAGCTTGGCCTCTATGCGTGATTCCACTACTGTCCAACTTGTGCCTATGTGAATATGAGGAAAAATATAGAAGATAGATCCTACGAGTTCTAAACTTAACATGAATTACAACCTGTCCTTTCTCAATTCCCTGTAGGTCCTTTGTGCCCTTTGAACTTGGAAGATATCTTATCATAGGAAATCAATGTCCAATACTTCCAAAGTCATCCTCTGGTCTGAGTCTTTAGTTCTGTGAAATGTAGTCATATTTTCTAATTGCAGGCAGTAAGCTCCAGAACCCCAGCACTAATGAAAACATTTTACTCAACTCCCCCCATATTCTTTCTCACAATCAAGTTAAATTTATTACTCCTACTTATTCTCTCCACTGACTGCAATGGGTCGTTCCTTTTCAGCCTGCCCAGGTCTCTCATAATGTTATACACCTCTTTTAAACCTCTTCTCAGGCTCCTTTGTTAAGCTATAATTGGCATGTATCTGCTTGGTCTATCCTTCTCCCTTTTTAAGTCATGGTTCCACATTGTGTCCTATCTGTTCTGGCTTAGTTTTGTATTTGGGATAATAATTGGTCTCACTAGTTACAAGGGCAGATGGTGAAGATAAGTAATTTCTATCAAAAAACAAATTAACTGAGCTGGAAATACAAGCTCCTGATCAAGAAATTACCAGAAATTCACTTCTTTTGGAAAAAGATTATTTCAGAAAATAAGGAAGATACTTACTTATCGCGGAATGAAGGTGAAGGCTCTCTTAGAATCCTAAGATTAAAAAAAAATTTCTTTTTCTATTTTTCAATAACTATACTTGATGATTTGTAGGTTCAGTTTCCAGTCTCGTTCAGTAGCATTGTTCCAGCATTATTTAGTATTATCACATGCAGATAACATAATACTTTCACCCGTTATTGAACATGGTCCTGACATAAAAAAAAAATCTGTGGTTTGTGGGTTTCTAACTCTTGTTTTTATTTTTATTAAAAATACTCTCAGGATATGGTGATTTCTGGCAAGATTGGCACTTATCACCATTTGCCCCCAAGGCAGATGCCAAGAAATTGAAGTCTTTCTTGGTGCACTAAGCAGGTGCTATGTATAATGCTGGCACCTGATCAGGTGACCTGCAAAAGTTAGGAAAGTAGCAAAATGAACAGTTAAAAGTGTTTAGGATGGTTTTCACTCTAATCTGCACACAAAATCCTTACCAGCACGGTTCTCATAACTGTATGGCTAAGCACAGCTCAAATACCATCTATAAATTCGCCGATGACACCACTGTTGTTGGGAGAATCTCAGATGGCAATGAGGAGGCATACAAGAGTGAGATAGATCAGTTGGTTGAGTGATGTCATAACAACAACCTCGCACTCAATGTTAGCAAAACCAAGTAATTGATTGTGGACTTCAGGAAGGGGAAGTCGGGAGAACACACACCAGTCTTCATTGAGGGGTCAGCAGTGGAAAGGGCGAGCAGCTTCAAGTTCCTTGGTGTCAACATCTCAAAAGATCTATCCTGGGCCCAACACATTGATGCAATCACGAAGAAAGCATGCCAGTGGCTCTACTTTGTTAGTAGTTTAAGGAGATTTGGTAGGTCACCAAAGACTCTTACAAATTTTGATAGACGTATGGTGGAAGGCATTCTGACTGGTTGCATCACGGCCTGGTATGGAGGCTCCAATGCACAGGATTGCAAGAAACTGCAGAGGATTATAGACTCAGCCAGCTCCATCACGGGCACGGCCCTCTCCACCATCGATGACATCTTTAAGATGCAGTGTCTCAAGGAGGCAGCATCCATCACTAAGGACCCTCACCATCCAGGACATGACCTCTTCTCATTACTACCATCAGGGAGGAGGCGCAGGAGCTTGAAGACTCGCACTCAATGATTCGAGAACAGCTTCTTCCCCTCCAGCATCAGATTTCTGAACGATCCATGAACACTACCTACGTATAAGTCAGTGATAATAACTCTGATTCTGATTCTATGAATCAGGGGACAGCTGTCAGAGCGCTGAATGTCAGGGGAAAATGGTTATACTCTCTTTTCACAAAGATGGCTATTGTCTATAAATGGGAATAATTAATAAAATGCTAGAAACACTCAGCAGATCAGGCTGCATCTAAGGAGAAAGAGAGAGAGAGAGAGTTAGCAGATCAGGTCAGTGAAGATTCGCCAGATGAAAGGCTCTAATAAAAGGTTATCAAGCTGAAACATTAACTTTGTTTTTGTCTCTCTATAAATGGTGCCTTGTCTGCTGATGTTTCCAGAATCTTTAGTTTTTATTTCAGATTTCCAGTATCTACATATTTTTATGTTTGGAAGCAAGGACTCCTGATCTCTGTGCTCATGGACAAGAAGTGACTAGAAGTTCATTCTTTCTGGAAGCAAATTGTTTCAGAACATAGGGAAGATACTTACTTATCATGGAATGAAGGTGAAGGCTCTCTCAGAATCCTAAGATAAAAGAATCAAATATATTTTCTTATTCAACTTTTCAATAAATACATTTAATCATTCATAGGTTCAGTTTCCATTCTCATTCAGTAGCATTGCTACAGCATTATTTCGTTATCACATGCAGATAATAAAAGCAAACTGCTGAAATTGCAATGCTGACATAATACTTTCACCTTGAGTATTGAACATAGCCCTGACATTTTAAAAAATCTGTAGTTTGTGGATTTCTAACTTCTTTGTTTTTATTTTTATTAAAAGCATTCTCAGGAAATGCAATTTCTGGCAACATTGACAATTATCACCAGTTGCCCCTAAGAAAGATGCCAAGAAATTGGAGTCTTTCTTGGTCACCAAACAGGTCCTTTGTGTAATACTGGCACCTAATCAGGTGATCTACAAATGTTAGGAAAGTGGCAAAAAGAACAGTTAAGTGTGTTTAGGATGGATTTCATTTTGACTTGTGCGCAAAATCTTAACCACATGGTTCTCCACAGCAGCAGCCTGCAGAGGCCACAGCTGCTGTGTCATTGCTGCCATGAATCGGGGACAGCTGCCAGAGCACTGAATGTCAGGAGAAGATGGTTATACTCTCTTTTCACAAAGATGGCTATTGTCTATAAATGGTAATCATAATAAAATGCTAGAAATACTCAGCAGATCAGGCTGCTTCTAGGGAGAGAGAAATAGTTAACAGTTCAAGTCAGTGAACATTCACCAGATGAAAGGCTCGAATAAAAGGTCATCAAACTGAATCATTAACTTGTCTGAGTTTTTCCAGAATTTTCTGTTCTTAATTTCAGTTTTCCAGCATCTACATATGTTGCCTTTGGTAGGAATGGAAAGGAACTGACAAATTATTTCAGAAAATAAGATAGATACTTACTTATCATGGAACGAAGGTGAAGTCTCTCTCAGAATCCTGATAAAAGAATCAAATATATTTTCTTTTTCAATTCTTCAATAACTATATTTAATCATTTGAAGGTCCAGTTTCTAGTCTCATTCAGTAGCATTGCTCCAGCAATATTTGGTATTCATTATCACATGCAGATAATATAATGAAGGCAAATTGTTACAATTGCAATGCTGGCATAATTCACCATGGTCCTGACATTAAAAAAAACCTGTATTTGTGGGTTTCTAACTTGTTTTTATTTTTATTAAAAGCATTCTCAGGATATGGGGACTTCTGGCAACATTGGCACTTATCACCATTTGCCCCAAAGACAGATGCTAAGAAATTGGAGTCTTTCTTGGTCACTAAACAGATGCTGTGTGTAATGCTGGCATCTGATCAGGTGACCTGCAAAAGTTAGGAAAATGGCAAAAGGAACTGTTAAATGTGTTCAGCATAGTTTTCATTCTGTCATACATGCAAAATCTTTACCAGCACGGTTCCATGAATCAAGGGACAGCTGTCAGAGCGTTGAATGTCAGGGGAAAATGGTTATACTCTCTTTTCACAAAGATGGCTATTGTCTGTAAATGATAACTATTAATAAAATGCTAGAAATACTCAGCAGATCAGGCTACATCTAGGGACAGATGTTCAGGTCAGTGAACATTCACCAGATGAAAGGCTTTAATAAAAGATCATCAAGCTGAAACATTAAGTTTGTTTTCGTCTCTCTATAGATGGTGCCTTGTCCACTTATTTTTCCAGAATCCTCAGTTTTTATATCAGATTTCCAGCATCTACATATTTTTGTGTTTGGAAGTAAGAACTCCTGATCTCTGTGCTCATGGACAAGAAGTGACCAGAAGTTCATTTTTTTTGGAAACAAGTTGTTTCAGAATATAAGGAAGATACTGTAGCGACTCACCGCACCAGCATCGAACCGGCTGCCAACATCGCGAACGTCGTCGGAGGCCCCGATCCAAGATGGCGTGGGGCCCTCCTTCTTCCCCATCAGGCTAGGAAAGCCCACGCGCGGGAAGGTCAGGTGACCCACGTGTGACGTCAGCATGGGAACTTTAGCACAGCAAGTTTCAGATATTAAAGGCGCACTGCGCCCCTGTCGTTCATTCGACTTCTGATTTCAAACCAGCAACTATGTCTTCATTTTGTACTGTGTAGCTAGCCGCTACATTGGTGACCCCAACGGGCCCAAACGTTTTTGGACCCACGATGTCTGCACAACAAGTAGTACAGGCAGTTGCCCTTAAACTGCCCACCTTCTGGACCCTCAGGCCTCGTGTCTGGTTCGGCCAGATCGAGGCCCAATTCCAGATTCGCCAGATCACCAGGGACGACACCAAATACTACGACATGGTGAGCGCCCTTGACCAAGACACCATAGCCCAGGTCGAGGACTTCATTCAGGCACCCCCGGAGGAAGAGAAGTACGATAAGTTCAAGAACCTCCTTCTCGAGACTTTCGGCCTTTCCCAACATGAACGGGCTTCCCGCCTCCTCCACCTCGATGGGTTGGGTGACAGACCCCCCTCCGCGCTCATGAATGAGATGTTGGCCCTGGTAGACGACCACAAACCCTGCCTGATGTTTGAGCAGGCCTTCCTGGAGCAGTTACCCGACGACATCCACCTGCTCCTGGCGGATGCCGATTTCAGCGACCCCCGGAAGGTGGCTGCCCGGGCGGATGTCCTTTGGCGGGCAAAACTGGAAAACGGGGTGTTCGTGTAGCGCGTTGCCACACCACATACCCAGCGGCCCAGCAATCAAACGCACCCCACCCGCCACCAGGTCTGAGACACCGACCGACCAATGGTGTTCCTACCACTAGTGGTGGGGCGCTGACGCCCGCAGGTGCTGGCCACCATGCAGGTCTCCAGGAAACGCCAGAGCCAGCCGCCGCTGATGGCTACAGCGGCTGGTCACCCGGATAGCCTCTTGCATGTGTGGGACAGGCGTTCCGGACGTCGTTTCCTAGTGGACACCGGAGCCGAAGCCAGCGTCATGCCTCCCAACAGCCACGAGACTCGCAACTGCACACCAGGACCCGCTCTCAGAGCCGCCAACGGTAGCGCCATTCGGACCTTTGGCACCCGTTTGGTGCACCTCCAGTTCGGCACCTGCAACTTTACTTGGAAGTTCATCCTGGCCACCGTCGCGCAACCACTCCTCGGGGCAGACTTCCTTCGCGCCAACAGTCTGCTGGTTGACCTGTGGGGTAAGCATTTGGTACATGCCAGGACCTTCCGAACGTTCTCGTTGGGTGAGGCCAAGCTACCGGACCCGCACCTTGACTCCATCACGTCGACCAACGAGTTCGCCAGGGTCCTGGCAGAGTTCCCATCTATACTAACACCCCAGTTCTCCACCACCTTGCCCAAGCACGGCGTCCAGCATCACATCCCCACCCAGGGCCCTCCCCTCCACGCCCACGCCCGGCAGCTACCCCTGGACAAGCTCCGCCTCGCGAAAGAGGAATTCAAAGAAATGGAGGAGTTGGGGATCATCCGCAGGTCGGACAGCCCATGGGCCTCTCTGCTACACATGGTCCCCAAGGCAGCTGGAGGCTGGTGACCCTGTGGCAATTACCAACGCCTGAACGACATTACTACCCCGGACCAGTACCCCGTGCCGCATATTCAGGACTTCGCTGCCAACTTCCACGGGCGGTCTTGTCACGAGGTCGACCTCGACCGCGGGTATCACCAGATCCCAGTGCATCTGGATGACATTCCAAAGACGGCGCTGATCACACCTTTCGGCCTCTTTGAATTTGTCTGGATGCCCTTTGGCCTCAAGAACGCTGCTCAGTCCTTCCAATGACTGATGGACACGGTCGGGCGCGACCTTGACCTTCTTCATATACCTCGACGACATCTTGATCACCAGCAGCGGCCGCCAGGGACATTTCACGCACCTCTGCCAACGCTTTTCTCGCCTGAGGGATTTTGGCCTGACCATCAACCCAGCCAAATGCCAGTTCCGGCTTGAGTCAATCAATTTCCTGGGCCATCGGATCGACAAACACGGTGCCACACCCCTGCCTGCGAAGGTCGACGCCATCCGCCTTTTCGCCAGATCTATCTCCACCAAGGGCCTGCAGAAATTCTTCGGTACGGTAAATTTTTATCACTAGTCCATACCATCCGCGGCCTGCATCACGCGCCCGCTGTTTGCTCTCCTGTCGGGCAGAAGCAAGGACGTTGTTTGGTCGGAAGAGACTCACACTGCATTCATCGAAACCAAGCAGGCCTTGGCGGACGCGGTCATGTTGGTGCATCCTCGTACAGATGTCCCGACTGCCCTCATGGTCGACGCCTCCAGCACAGCAGTCTGAGGCATTCTAGAGCAGCTTATCGAAGGGTGTTGGCAACCGCTGGCGTTCTTCAGCAGGCACCTTCGACCACCAGAGCTCAAATATAGCGCCTTTGACTGTGAGCTGTTGGCATCGTACCTGGCCATCAGACACTTCCGATACTTCTTGGAGGACAGGCCGTTTACAGCTTTCACCGACCACAAGCCGTTGACCTTCGCTTTCAACAAGGTCTCAGATACCTGGTCAGCACGGCAGCAGCGGCACTTGTCATACATCTCAGAGTTCACCACTGATGTCTGCCATCTGTCTGGGAAAGAGAATGTGGTCGCAGATGCACTGTCACGGCCCACCATCCAAGTTTTGTCCCAGGGAGTGGATTTTGGCACCTTGGCGGAGGCACAGCGAATAGACATGGAGATGCCCAGCTATCACACCACAGTCTCGGGCCTGCAACTGCAAGACCTACTGGTAGGCCCAGGTGAGCGCACCCTGCTCTGCGATATCTCCACAGGTAGACCCCGCCCCATCATCCCAGCTGCCTGGCGCCGACGGGTGTTTGATTCCATCCACGGTCTCGCACACCCATCCATCCAGACTACTGTCCGGATGGTGTCCGACAAGTTCGTCTGGCATGGCCTCCGTAAACAGGTTTCCAAATGGGCCTGGTCCTGCACACACTGTCAAACCTCGAAAGTACAGCGGCATGTGAAGGCCCCCCTGCAGGATTTTCAACCTACCTGCCGGAGGTTCGACCATATCCATGTCGACCTGGTCAGCCCCCTCCCAGTCTCCCGAGGAGCGCTGTACCTCCTCACGATTGTCGACCGTTCTACCCACTGGCCTAAAGCCATTCCCCTCGCAGACATCTCCACCCAGTCCTGCACACGGGCCCTTTTGTCAACTTGGGTGGCCCGTTTCAGTGTCCCTGCACATATCACCTCAGACAGGGGAGCTCAATTCTCCTCCGGCCTGTGGTCTGCCATCGCCGACCTGTGGAGTTCCCAGATCCACCTCACCACCGCCTATCACCCACAATCCAATGGGCTGGTGGAGAGGTTCCATCGACACCTGAAGTCGGCACTCATGGCCCGCCTTAAGGGGCCCAACTGGGTAGACGAACTCCCCTGGATCCTGCTGGGGATACACACCGCGCCAGAAGAGGACCTGCGTGCCTCGTCTGTGGAGATGGTCTACGGAACGCCCTCAGTCGTCCCCGGCGAGTTCCTACCAGCCCCTCAGGGGCCAGAAGAAGAACCTGCTGCAGCGCTCGACCAGCTGCGCGAGTGGCTTGTAAACCTGGCCCCGATCCCACCTCACGACACGGACAGGCCTCGACCCATATGCCGACTTCCCTCCAAGACTGTAAGTTTGTTTTCATCAGGAGGGGCATGCACCGAACACCGCTGCAGCGGCCGTACGAAGGGCCATTCCGGGTCATCAGGAACAATGGGTCTACGTTCGTGCTGGACACTGGGGGGCGTGAGAAGGTTTTTACAATTGACCAGCTGAAGCTGGCTCATTTAGACTTGGACCAACCCGTGGTGGTCCAGCGAGCGTGACGCAGGGGAAGGCCACCCAAGTCATAGTTTATTGAATTCTGGTTTACGCGACAGTAGCGCCGGTTCTTGGGGGGGGTTATGTAGCGACTCACCGCACTGGCATTGAACCAGCTCCCAACATCGCGAATGTTGGAGGCCCCGACCCAAGATGGCGCAGGGCCCTCCTTCTTCCCTATTGTCAGGCTAGGAAAGCCCACGCTCGGGAAGGTCAGGTGACCCGCACATGACGTCAGTGTGGGAACTTTAGCGCGGGAAGTTTCGGATATTAAAGGTGCACCGCGCCCCTGTCGTCATTCGACTTCTGATTTCAAACCAGTGACTCTGTGTCTTCATTTTGTAGTGTGTAGCTAGCTGCTACAATACTTACTTATCATGGAATGAAGGTGAAGGCTCTCTCAGAATCCTAAAAGAATCAAATATATTTTCTTTTTCAACTTTTCAATAAATATATTTAATCATTCATAGGTTCAGTTTCCAGTCTCATTTAGGAGCATTGCTACAGGAATATTTCATTATCACATGCAGATAATATAATAAAGGCAAACTGCTGAAATTGCAATGCTGACATAATACTTTCACCTTGAGTATTGAACATAGTCCTGACATTTAAAAAGATCTATAGTTTGTGGGTTTCTAACTTCTTTATTTTTATTAAAAGCATTCTCAGAATATGGCAATTTCTGGCAACATTGACACATCACCAGTTGCCACTAAGACAGATGCCAAGAAATTGGAGTCTTTCTTGGTCATTAAAAAGGTGCTGGCAGCTAATCAGGTGACCTGCAAGAGTTAGGAAAGTGGCAAAAAGAACAGTTTAAAGTGTTTAGAATGGTCTTCATTCTGACTTGCATGCAAAATCTTTACCACATGCTTCTTCACAGCAGCAGGCTGCAGAGGTCACAGCTGCTGTGTCATTGCCGCCATGAATCAGGGGACAGTTGTCAGAGCGCTGAATGTCAGGGGAAGATGATTATTCTCCCTTTTCACAAGATGGCTATTGTCTGTAAATGGTAATCATTAATAAAATGCTAGAAATATTCAGCAGGTCAGGCTGCAGCTAGGGAGAGAGAAATGATGTTAACATTTCAGGTCAGTGAATATTCACCAGATGAAAGGCTCTAATAAAAGGTAATCAAGCTGAAACATTAACTTTGTTTTCATCTCTCTACAGATGGTGCCTTATCTGCTGAGTTTTTCCAGAATTTTCTGTTTTATTTCAGATTTCCAGCATCTACATATTTTGCTTTGGAAGTAAGAGCTCCTGATCTCTGTGTTCATGGACAAGTAGTGACCAGAATTAAATCTTTCTGGAAACAAACTGTTTCAGAAAATAAGGAAGATACTTACTTATCATGGAACGAAGGTGAAGGCTCTCTCAGAATCCTAAGGTAAAACAATATATTTTCCTTTTCAATTTTTTTTCAATAACTATATTTAATCTTTTTGAAGGTTCAGTTCAGTCTCATTCAGTAGCACTGCTCCAGCATTATTTGGTATTCATTATCACACACAGATAATAAAGGAAATTTGCTGAAATTGCAATGTTGACATAATTTGCACCTTGACTATTAAGCATGGTCCTGCTGTAAAAAAAAATCTGTAGTGTGTGGGTTTCTAACTTCTGTTTTGTATAAATGCATTCTCAGGATATGGGGTGTTCTGGCATTTTATCACCAATTATCCTAAAAAAGATAGGTGCCTATAATGTGGAGTTCATCTTAAATGCATAGTGTGTGTAGTGCTGACACATAATCAGGTGATCTGCAAAAGTTAGGAAAGTGGCAAAGAGCACAAATAAAAATCATTTGGTTTTCATCCCGACTCATGCACAAAATCTTTAGCAGCAAAGGTCTTCGTAGCAGCAGCCTGCCACTTTTTTTTTACTTCTTGTGACACACCAGAGTTGGTGGAAATACTTATTTTAAGCAAATGAATTTCAATCATGAATGCCCTGGGAAGTTAAATTCGAAATTTTGGAACATGGGAGCAGGAATGACCAATTCTGTATCACAAACCTGTTTTGTTATTTGATTAAATTATGTGTGATCTGTCCCTCATTCCTTTTCCCTGTTTTTGTGCCTTTTCCTTTAATTTTCAGGATTCCTTTGTCATTGTAAACATATTGTAAACATATCCAATCATTGTAAACATATCAATTAGTTGACCTTTCATATATTTAATCTATTGAAATTTACCTCATAATGGCAGTGATAATTTCAAATATTGTTGCCCAATGCAAACAGCATACATGACAGATTTGGTGTAATTTATGTGATGTATGCATTTCTTTTAATGCTCTCCATAAAAAGATGAACTGATGTGTAGGGCGTATACTGGGATGGCAGGGGTTCATGAGTTGGAAGCTCTTGAAATGGCATATTTTGCAATTAAGTGATCTGCATATACTGTGATGGATATTTACTTTCCAGGCCCCAAGGGGCTTACTGCTAACCTCAGCTTTTTTAGCACAGCAGCAGAAACTGTCCAAGGTTCAAGAATTTTGTTGTTCACTAAGTTAAACTTCTTTCTAGCACATCATCAGAAATCATCCAAGGTTCAAGATGATGATGATGCCGCCAACTAGTGGAAAAACAGTATAAATGTTAGAAGGCAGTCAGGATAGTTAGGAATAACAGAGAGAAGGAGCAACAGAAAGCAGACCTAGAGTTCATTCCTCAGCAACGGACGACCTGTTCATCTGCAACTTGTTGTTATAACTTTTTAAACTTATAAGAATTGTACTTGTGTTTGGAAATCCTTTACAAGTTACAAATCTTTGTTAAGAATTATTTATTAGAATTAAAAGTGTCTCACTTAAAAATAAACTGTGCTTAGACTGCTTCGTGAGCTGGAAGTATCTCCTCCGTGTTTGGGGGAGGGGACCCACCACTCGAAATAGTGATTATTGACAGCTAGACCTTTCTGTACAGACTAAAGTAGTGAAGTAAACTAGTCCTTAAAGTGTAGATTGATACAGTATAATCTCCCTAAAGTGAGGGTACTCATAGATACTTATATCAGATAGAACTTAAAGTCTTGACTTAAGTTTAGAGCTCTTGGATGGTACACTCAATATCATCACAATATTTCAGAGTTAACTCAGTTCTGGCAAAAAAAAGGGAAAGGAGGAGGGTTTCCTTTCAGGATGCAGGTCACGAGGTGCTATTTTAGAAATTTCTACAGAGGAGAGGTTTTCTTTTTAAAGTTAAGATCCATCCTCCCATTGAGTACCTGATCCAAATTCCCTGGGTGGAGACGATGGGGCATATCAATGACACCTCCAATGCCAGTAGGCTATGAGCAATTTTTGCCTAAAAAGTTGTTTGAATACTGCAAAGGCTGATATGAAGCATTAAGTAGGTTTATTATTTGGGTATCTTGACCTAAAATCTTTTAAATTCAAGATATCCACATATTTTTTCCAATTATAGAATATGATCACATATAACAGGCATAAAAATATCCAGACTAGAGGATGGTAAGATATGGAATAGATGGGGGTGCACTAACAGAACAGAAAGGTTGGGATATATCTAGGAGATGTGAGGGACTCCGGGTGTGATTGGGAATTGGGAAGAAGGGAAACAGAAGACTGAGGAAGTTGATTATGATTGGATGAGGCCAAGAACTTTCTTCAACAATTAGGAAGAGAATGTCTGTTCCAGAAACGACCTATATTAAAGCACTTACTTTCTTTTCAGTGCCGTATGCTGTGATTACTGAACTCCAGTACTGTTACGCAGAAAACTTTCAATAAATTTGCATATACATTACTGATGGCATAAAGAAAAATTGAAAGATTGGCTGTCATTCAGGGCATCTTCATATCCAGGTCGCCTTTCTGACTAACCAGGACAATAACAGTAACTTCCCACTTAGATACAAGTGAGAATTGCAATCTGGCCCTGATAACATTACTGATTGTGCTGGGTTCAAGTGGGTACCTTGATGTGCCTTATTACAAATCAAAATAGACAAGAGGAAGAGAGAATTTGAACACCTGGGATATTTTAAACTGACAGATAGTGTTCAAAACCCACTGCATAATAGAAAAAATGTGTTAATTCCTGTTTGTCTCTTCCCAAGTTTCAGGCACATTGAAACTGCTGATCTGATCAAAATTAAATGCCCTTAAACTGTCTTGCTGATATCCTATCTGCTCAATTGGAACTCAATCAAGAAGATAGCTACTTGATACTCAGTTCCATTCAGCAGCACAAGGACCCATTAATTATGTTATAGTCACCTGGCATCATAAAGATTGTTGGTCCAGATTCCAGCATCTGAGGTCTCTCCTGTCATAAATATCTGCATCTTCGCACCTGGCACTAGCAGCGTCATTGGAAATCTGCCGGTATTTCCAAACTCTCCACATCTTGTACATTGAAGCTGAAGAACATCAGTAGCACTGGGTTTTGAAACTAAGCATGTGTTGCAATTCTATAATTTGGAGAATGATTGCCAAGAAGCAATGTTTTGTGGGGTTCAGATTATTAAATAAATCTTTAATGTTTTATTGGTGAAAAGTAGTGCATAGTGCTGCTGTCACATGGTAATCTACATAATTACCATAAACTGAGCCTCAGCATGATTGGGAAGCATCCGTGTAAAGATGGTTGATCCTCGACCACACTCAGGTGTTCAGAAACCAACCCTGACTGTGTACCTATCAGCTTTGTGTGGCACAGAAACCAAGACAAATAAAGGTAGGCCATTCAGCCCGTTGAGCCTCCTCTGCCATTTAATATGACAATGATTGATCCTGTATTGTCCATACAGTAAACTCTCACTGATCTGGTATTCATGCATTTAGAATTTCCATGCAACTGGCAAAAGTTTGTTTTTATGAAAATAAGCTCAAACAGTGAATTTTATTTCAAGTGTTGTGCAAAATGATTAACTGCAACATCCTCTTTGAAGGTTTGGCACTTCATGCAATAGTGAGTGCAGTCATTCATTTGATTTGTTTTTTCTGCATTTTACATTAATACTGTTTAACCTTAAAATATAGAATTGCCATGTAAAACATTATTTAAAAAGGTAAGGGGATGACATACAGTTTGTCAATTTAAAGATTTATGCAAAGAATACTAGCGTGAGGTAGTGATTTTTTTTTGAGCGATTCTCACGCAATCCCTATTCCCCATGGATGCCAGCATATTGTATCATTTTCCTACTTTCTTCCCAGACCCTTTGATGTCTTTTGTGTCTAGAAATCTAACTGACTCCATCATGACTATATTCTGAAACTTGGCCTGGGACTGTAACCCTCATTCCAGACCCTCCAGCAGGGAAAATGTCCTCCCTGCAACCAGTCTGTCAAGCACTGTCAAACGTTTTATAGCCCTTCTTGTAAAGGTATTCCCACAGTGTTATTGAGCAATGAGTTCCAGGATTTCAAATCAGGATGGCCCATAACTTGGAGGGGAACCTGCAAGTAATGGTGTTCTCATGTGCCTGCTGCCCCATCCTTTTTGATGCAGGTTTGGGAGACACCGTGCAAGTATCCCGGGTGAATAAATACACTACACTTACTTGGTATACATTGCAACTAGTGCGCACTGCTGATGGAGGAAATGAATGCTTAGGGTGATTGATGGGATGCCATTCAAGTGGACTGCATCATACTGGATGGTGTCAAGCTTCTTCAGAGTTGTTCGCATTGCACTCATCTAGGTAAGTAGAGAATATTCCATCATACTTCTGACTTGTGCTTTGTAAATGGTGGTAGGGTTTTGGGGTGTCAGGAGATGAATCACTCTCTGTAGGATAGTTTTGACTTACTCTTGTAGACATGGTGCTTATGTGGCCGGTCCAGCTGAGTTTCTGGTGAATGCTGATCCCCAAGAATATTGAAGGTGGGGGACTCGATGATGGTAGCATCACCGGATATCAAGGGTAGGTGTTTAGATTCTTCATAATTGGAGATGGTCATTGCCTGGTGCTTTTGTGGCATGAATGCTACTTGCTACTTATCAGCCCATGCTTGAATATCATCTGGGTCATGCTATATGCAGGCTTAGGTGACTTCATTTGTAGAGGGGTTGCAAATGGAATTGAATATTATACAATCATCTGGGAACATTCTGACCTTGTATTGTAACTGTCCAAGATGAAAGTTTTATGATAGTTTCCTAAACATCCATCAGGCAACACTTGAAGCATTTGCCATTTCAAAATCTGGATATAACTGCCATGCAAAAGATGTCAGGAGGCTCACCTTCTTTTCCAAGAACCATACTGAATTTGAGGCAGAGTAGCCACTGTGCTAAGATAGATTCAAAGATTGAGTTCTGATGCTAGTTTGGTATGGATGTAACTTAAAAAAATAATTATTGGTTCTATATGACAAAACATTAAAACACATAAGAAAATATACTTTTATCTCACTTTAGCAAATTATACATTCTCAGGACAACCTTTTTGGAAATGCTGCCCAAATTTGAACTGAAGGCAATAGTTATTAAGTCAGAGGTAGCATTACTTATATAGCTCACATCAATGGCTGACTATAATCGTAGCAATATTGATTGTTTGTGGGTTTTGGAGGCCAATCATTACAGCAGTAGGACCTATCAGTAGGAATTCCTCAGGTAAACTCAGCCCATCATAAATGTCTTTTATACCCACATGTCAGGTAGGCTGACCAAGTGGTAATAAAGCTACTTGCTCAATGATTGGCATTTTTATGAAATGAATGTGTCAGCTAGCTGAACACACCATCCCAATATTGTTTTAAGCTGGCATGCAAGGATTCAGGAATAGCCTGAATCCAACACCACTATCATTACTGTGTCATCTGCCTCAATAAACTTGGAAGTCACCAACACCTACTAGAAGCCAAACCAGACCAGCTACATCAACACCATAGCTATAAAAGCAAAACTGAGGGGTGATATTTTGCAAAAAAGGTCTTAATTACTGGTCCTTCAAATTCTCGCTAATCTATACCCGGACTGTCAGGAATATGATGGAATACTCACCATTAGCTTTGATAATGAAACCACAATTATAAAGTTCAACATGGACCAGGACAGACAACAGTTCACATAACTTGTATCCTACTACTTCATTTTAATATTAACCCTGCCCCCTGCATGCCAGTAGATTGTGATTTAGCAAATATACTGCAGAAATTTAAATAAGTTACTTTAAAGTATATTTCTTTCTCATGACTTCTGTCATTAAGAACCAATCCCATTGAGTACATTCAACTTCGTTATTTTCTAAGTCAAACATCATACTGATTATTTCAAAGAAAAATGTGAAAAACACAAACCCAATTAGGAACATCTTAATTTCACTTAAAAACAGATTAAATATATTTTGTAAAAAAAACTGAATTAAATGTGAAGTACTAATATATTTGGGTATATTGCACTTACAGATCAGAAGACAACCGTGGCAGACTTCTCCTTAGAAAACAGAGAATCATTATCAGAAAGGCTGCTTTCTTAGCAGATATGCACATATTTCTGCAGTTGTATCAAACTAAATATTGTAGATTTCAAGACTATTATAATTCAAATGTCTGCAAAAGTCACACAATGCCTAATTCAATTTCAATGTCATGTTTCCAAAAGGTACAAAAAAATAAGTACAATTTTTTTAGAATTTACAAAGAAACTCTAATTGCAGAGAAAAGAGAAAACCCGATGCGCAAGGCTTTCCAGTGTGCTCGGATCTTCACAAGTCTTGGGTGAGAATTCTGCTCCGACACCAGCCAATTTTCAGGAGAGTTTTGTATACTTAAGTTAACTCTACAAGCTCTGTTTGAGGTGCCTTTTGAAAACAGACATGGATTGGATTTAGCTGATGCAGACACCTACCCCTCTGTAGATACATTAACCTGGAGTTATGAGCCAGGTTGCTACTTGGTGAATGTCCCTTTAAGGCACCTGGACAGTAATGTAGTAATCTGTGTGTGGTTTTATCTCACTACTGGCATGTGGAAAACAAAACTATGAGAGGGAGAGGGAGAGTGGAACACTGACTGCCAGTGTCTCGGTGTCTACGAGTGACGGATATTCATTATAAGTGTCACTATACAAATCCATGTATGGATATTTTTGGAGCAATCTGTGGAGTCCACTTTGTCATTAACCTGTACTGGAAAGCATGCATATCTGTGGGTGACCATGTCTCAAGTGCCCTTGAAGTGGCAGAGATCTCTGACTAAAAGCAACAGAGTTCTTTGGCGATTAAGGTGTCGTATGGGTTCCATCGTGGAACTTGTGGGGTTCGTAAACTGCTCTCTATATTCTCTCTACATTCTACTGTGGTTTTCGGAAGCCTTTGCTCATCATGTTGCTTTATGACAGCTGAACTGAACTTTGAGAACTGTTCCTAGACTTGGGGGTTTGGGAACGTGACACACACACACCGAGTTTATTTTGGGGTCAATGCTTAATATCTAACGTTTTTATTTCTTATTATTACAAGTAGTTATTAATAAATAGATTCTAACATTTAAACATGGCTCATTGTGTTTCTGTTGTTGCTGGTACGTAACAAAATTGGGGGCTCATCCGGGATCGATCCCAAGATCGACGAGAGTGATCCGAAATCAAACTCAAGACCGGTACGAGAGGTCTGGGTTTGAAACAAATTGGGGCTTATTGGATGACTGATTGTTGATTGGCTTGATAAATTTCTTTTCAATTGGCTTGGGTGTGTGGAAACCAGCAGCAATGGAGGTGGATACATTTGTGAGCTGGCCTACCCCTGAGGGATCGCACTGGCTGAGGAAGGCAGATTTGTTGAGCATTGCTAAAAAGTTAAATATTGCGGCAGCAAAGCAGTCTATGAAAAAGGCAGATATTCAGAGACTGATAGCTGGCTATTATGTGAAGGAGGAGGTATTTGAGGAGGAAGTGTTAAAACAGTTTCCTGGGAGTAAACCAGAAATTTCTGATGCCCAAGTGCAGCTAGCAAAGATAGAGGCCGAACGAGAACAAAAATGATTAGAGGCTGAGATGGAACAAAGGAAACTAGAGATGGAACAAAGGAAGATAAATGCTGAGATAGAACTGAAGAGGCTAGAGGCTGAGGAAAAGGAGAAACAGCGGCGGCATGAGTTAGAAATGAATCGTGGGGGTTATGTTTCTGGTCTTGGAGATAGCTTTATGCCCAGTAGGGAGGTTCGATTAGTCCCTCCATTTGAGGAGGATCAGGTTGATCAGTATTTCCAACATTTTGAAAAAGTTGCTGAGAACCTCCCAGTTTCTTCATGCAAGTTTCATCATGAAGACAATGCAACTCTAACGGCCTGGATATGAAATCACCCAGGAATAGAATTTCATTCACGTAATTTAAATAAAACGGTGCTGTTCTGTTGAAAGCTGAGTTACTTTGGAGGAGAGCAATTTTGCACACATTTCCTAAGCGCCCATCAGAAAATTCATTTTACTTTTTGTCTGCATTCTTTACTC
The DNA here is from genome assembly GCF_009764475.1 of Pristis pectinata. Taxonomy (NCBI): domain Eukaryota; kingdom Metazoa; phylum Chordata; class Chondrichthyes; order Rhinopristiformes; family Pristidae; genus Pristis; species Pristis pectinata. The sequence goes on from NC_067427.1 coordinate 29,276,647, forward strand.
TCGCTAGTAATTTTTTTCTAACATAAGACTCCCTGAAATGATGTCGAAGTACAGCAACAAACAAAATTCATCTGTGGCGAGATTGTCAACCTCACCAGTCCACAAATTGACAGTATCTATTTAAGCACAGAACAACTTCACACTTCCAACCTGCAGTGTTATTCTCTAGGCTAAACAGGTTACTCTGTCCCTTCAGGAACACCTCCCCACAATCATTGCAATGTTCACTCATTTGATAGTAAACCTCTCCAATAGCTGGAAGAGTAATGCTTGCTTGTCTCTATAAGAATCAGCGGAAAAGAATACACCTGCTATGCTAAATATGCTGAGATTAGCAAAAACATCATTAGGAAGTTCTGTATTGAAAACAATATTATTATTTTTGGCTCACAGTTACACAGGGAAATCCAGCAACATTTCTGTGAACCTTGCAAATTAAATTCTCCCTTTTTATGCAACTTCCACAAATAGTCCCAGAGTGATCAGTATGCTATATTAATTTTAAATAAACAAAACAGAGCAATTTGTAAGTCCTGTACTTACATTTAACATTACCAGACAACTTTTTACCAGAAGGTAATAAGCTATTTTCCACATGGCATAATTTTCTTCTCCGAAAACATTCCCACAGGCACTGCTCCAGTGATAGGTAGCCTGGGACTTTGAGTAAGAATACCAAAAAAGTACCAGAACAGGATGCAAGGATATACTACTATTTTGTCAGAAGTCTTAGGATCTTAAGAACTATAGACAGGGATGATGAGAGCACATTGACACAAATCAAGCAAGTGGTCAGCTGCAATCTGGGAGAATTAAAGTCGAAAGTCAAGTTTCTTGTCATATGCACAAGTACATGTATGCACAGATACAATGAAAATCTTACCTACAGCAGCATCACAGGCACACAGCATCATATAAGCAACATTCACAAGAAAAACATAAATTATACACAATTTTTTTTTACAAGAAAACACAACAAGAACAAAAAAAGTCAATTTTAGAGATGGATAATTAGAGAGGGGTGTCCTAAAATATGGAAAGTTATTCTGGAGTCAGAGGAAAGCATACTGAGGACTGGGAAGGAGCTCCAGTAAAGTGGATCTAGCATTCCAGAATGGTTGAAAAATGGACCTGGGCAAGACATGGCAAAGGGCAGAATTTTACAGTGATATGGCTGTTATGGTTCTAGCAGTTTACAAAACAGAATGGAAGGTTAAGGCATCTACAGAAGAATTCAATACAATAAGTCTCTTGCAGCTTTTAGATAATCAAACACACCACCATAGACTTCTGGTCTTTCTGTGCCCTTCCCAAATGCATATATAGGTCTTTACTGGCCATCAGGCAGTCTTCACCTCTTTGATTTTGGTTAGGAGCAACTCTCTTCCAGCTTAGTTTTATTCTTTGATAAAGCAACTTCCAATGTTAAAAATATGCAGAACTACATATTGTGACATCAATCATCCCGTAATTCTGATTTGATGTCAGTGTTGCTATATTGTACCTCAATTATACAGCTTAATGTAATATGTTCAAATCGCAATATTTTTCCAATATTTACTGACAGGAAGGACAGGGATCTTCCTGAGCTATTAAAAAAGAATCATGACTTGCAGGATAGTCACTAAATAATTTGTATGGAGTGTTTATACTGCTCATTCATGCTGCTACTACTCCAAACCAAAACGCCACATGATTCTTAACTCCAATGCATATATGAGGACAATGTGAATTTAGTGAAAATAATACTGGCACTTACAACCTGAAAAAACACTCCATTAATGAGCATGATAATGATCTCATTTCCTCGACTGCTAAAGGGGGTTTCTAGCTTTACTGTGAGTTGCTCTATGCTAAACAACCTTGCTAACACACATAGCAGCCCCTACCAGCTGCTATACAAGGGACCAGCTGCAGACACAAAGCAGGTGGAGGAGGAGAACAGGAGCAGAGGAAGTGGGAGGAAGAAGCCAACATGGAGAATAGGTTTTTGGCTTGGTCATTTATGATGCTGCACTATTTACTGACACAAGTGCAACTTCCAGAAGCATAACAGCTCAGCTCGCATCTTACTTTTCTTATTTGCTGATCAAGAGCCACAGTGACAAAATAAAAGCCATAAAATATTAGGGTTTCATTTTCTCTCATGACCCCATTAAAACTCATTTACCTGTCCATAAGATACATCAATGCCAAACTTGTGCAATAAGGAAGAATTGGAATTCAGATATCCAATGCCATTCATCCTATTTGCTTGTGCATACCAAAAAAGGAATAGGTGGAGAAATTCCTACTCCTGGGGAAGGAAAACTCAGCACAATGAAAAACAAATTAACACTACAGCAATATTCATTCTGACAGTCAACATTATTGAACTGTGAGTGTGGCAGAATCCTTGAATTCCATATTGGCCTCATCAGCCATTCTCACAATCCACAGAACTGAAGTGAAAGCAAGTTGTTGATCCTGAGGAAGTGTCTAAGAAATGGAAATGAATGTCAGAACTGCAGTGATTTCAATACAAGGAATGCAAGAGTGATGTGTAGAAATATTTCCTCAGATTACAAGTTCCACAGTTTAGCAGAGTGAGGTCATTATACTTACATGCTGTACTCTTCGGGTAGTGGTGGCCTCAAGCTTCTAAAAGTAAGAGCATAAGATTTATTAACCTTGAAATAAAATTAATGAAAAAGTGCTGCTATGATTATGGGGAACTGAGAAAAATGGATTTTCTGAACTCAGGGGTCCTTTAATTTTGTTTCCTGCTAACAGACAAGATAATTGGAAAGCTGGTGACATTTTGGGTGAAAGACCTAGTTCACAAACTCAAAACCTTTGGGAAGTCAGAGACTAAGGAGGAGGAAATTCCTGATCTCTGGAGTACTGGTACACAATGTGAGACAAAGGAGAATGGAGGTTCTCAGTCACAGTGGAAGGTTTCAATTGTGGTGTGATTAAATTTTGGGTGGGCAGCCACCCACATCAATGGGGAGGACAAATTGAAGGCTGGTCACATTGTGGGACTGGGCTGCCTAATGAGTGGTGTGGTTCAAAGGTAGCTCAAAGAGTCTAGTTGTGGGCTCGCAGGTTCCGAGGAAGACTGGGGGCTAACAATAATGTGGATGTATTGGCAGTAGAGAGATGGATGAAGAATTAGGTCGGTGACACTGGTAGGAGGGTTCATTGGTAGTCAGGGGTGAGCAGCTGGTGATCAGAGGGTCCAATGATCTGAAATTGGTTGGAGTGGGAAATGTATAATATTGTGAAATGTATAAAATTCTGTCAACCCATGACTGTTAAGACATGATTCTATCGCTTAGTCATAGCCTCGAAATACAGGCAGGACTGTGTGGTAAATCTTTGCAGTTCTCTTCAGAGAACTGAGAGATCTATTGATCTGGATATTAGAGTCAAAGGATATCGGAATAGGGCTGGAAAAATGATGTTTGAGGTAGAAGGTCAGTATGATTTTATTTAATGCATGAGTTGGCATGAGAGACTGAATAGCCATTCCAGCTGCAGCCTCGTTATCAACAGACCATAAGGTCACTTGCCAAATAATTGCCTGGGATCATTATGACAACACTTCATTTGCATTGGTCCAGCAGGCACAAATGCGACTGCATTGACATCTCCAGCATCAGCCTGGCCTTGCCCGCTGGAAACTCTGGTGCTCACCCATGGAGATGTTCATCAACCTCTTTCTGGTCCAAATCTAGGAATTAATATGCAGCTTTTTAAAAGAAAGTGTAGGGTTTTCAATGTCAATGAACAGGAAATTTGACAAACAAACTGGGAGCTTGCTTTATGAGAATTGCACTATTATTGATTATCACAGACAATTGAGTAGAAAAAAGTCTATAATTAAGAAATGCTCAGAATTCTTGTGCTTAACAGATGGTACTTAGTACAAATGCATAATCGTTGATTTCCTTCAGAGAACTTATAAGGAGAAGACCCGGACTGACTGCTTCTATCTATGAACTCATCTAGGGTATTTGCACTAATTGACAGAACAGCCATATTAGCTGTATTAAGAAACATGGCTGCAGGCTGAAGATGTCAGTTTGAGAAATAGTTGTTTGGTATCTTCCAGAGGTACTTGTCATACTGCAGGGACTTCTAGCCTTTTAAAATCAAACACCTCTGGAAAGAGAAGCATCCTCTTGCTCACAATTGCTAATAATGAGTTGAAAAATAAATGGTAATCAAGCTTAATTAGATTCTGTCTCAGCTTCTGCCCCCAAAGGTGGTATTATAGTTAAAAAGGTGGATAAAGTTTAGCTCTATATTTGCAGGAACTGACAATGAAGGTCAATAAAACATTCACTGGAGCAGAAGTGTATAATCCTGATTTCTCAATTTATGTTACAACAAATGTAAATATCAAGTTTCTACTTTCTCACAGCATCTTGTTTCAGAAAATGGTTATAATAGTTCAGCATGGTGTGCTCATTGCACTCACAAAACAAGGTTTAACTCCAATGGTCTACAAAAGATAAATTTGAAAATGGTATTAAAAATTCTTCTTTCATGACATCGTTATTCAAATGTGGACGCAAACCATATCAGGATTGAGTTATTCACTTTCCTTATCCTGCATAACATAATGATTTATCTTTTATTTACCTACTGGGGCAGCTCACTCCTCTTTGGGATCTTTAGATCTGTATGGGAACAATAACTTACCTCACAGGCCAGCTGACTCCACTCCAGGTCTGTCCTTAAGCAGTCACTTACCTTCTAGTTCATGTGAATCCACTCCAGGTCTTCCTAGAAGAAATCACTTACCTTCCAGATGAATCCACTCTAGGTCTTCCAAGTCCGTCCTTCAGCAGTCACTTACCTTCCAGTCCAGGTGGCTCCACTCCAGGACTTCCAGGACTGACCACATGCAGCCACATACCTTGGAAATGTGGTAAAAGGGCTGGACTGCAGGTGAGACTGAAACAGCATGGGTTCATAACACCCCTACCCAGCATACTAACAGCTAATGTCCAGACCATTGAGAACAAAGTTGATGAACGAAGGGCACGACTGACCTACCAAAGAGAACTGAGGGACTGCTGTGTGCTATGTCTCACTGAAACGTGGCTTACACCTGCTTCACCTGACTGTGCCATACAACCTGAAGGCTTCTCAATTCACCGGATGGACTGTACAGCATCCTTGGGCAAAGAGGCAGAGGGCTCTGCTTCTTAATCAACTCGTGGTGATCGGACATGACGGTCCTGGCAAGTTCCTGCTCACCCAGCTTGGAATATCTAACGGTGAACTGTCACCCATACTACCTGCCATGGGAGTTCATTTCAGCTGTCCTGACAGAGTCTACATCCCACCTCAGATGGAATGTGAAGCCTGCACTCAATGAACTAAACTCTGTGGTCAACAGCCTTGAAACAGGATACCGAGGCCCTCTTCATCATTGCAGGTGACCTCAACAGGCCAACTTCAAGATCGTGTTACCAAAATACTCACAGCAAGTCTCCTGTCCCACCAGGGGCCCAAACATCATTGACCATTGCTATACAACCATCAAAGATGCATACTGAGCCACACCCCCACCCTCACTTTGAGACCACCAAGCTGTGCTGCTTCTCCCTGCATACAAACAGAAGCTGAAATGGGAGGATCCAGAACAGAAAGTCCTATAATGCTGGTCTGAGGAAATAGATGAGCTTCTACATGACTACTTTGAGTCAGTGGACTGGTCCATGTTCAAAGACTCAGCTGCTAGCCTAGATGAGTACGTCACCACCATCACGGACTTCATTAGCAAGTGTGTTGAGGACTGTATACCAAAGAGGACAATATGGGTGTTTCCAAACCGGAAAACATGGATGAACTGGGAGATTCACTCCCGACTGAAGTCTAGGACTGCAGCATTCAAATCAGGTGACTCTGACTTTACAAGAAATCAAGATACGACCTCTGTAAAGCTATCAGAGATGCTAAGAGACAATAACAGTCCAAAATCCAGTCCCAGACCAGACGTCAGTTGTGGCAGGGCTTGTATGCTATAACGGGCTACAAAACTAAGTCGGGCAGCATCGCCGACAATAGCGCATCCCTTCCCAATTATCTTAATGTATTCGGTGCACATTTTGAACAGAAGGGGCTTGGTGTGTCACCACCCCAACAGCCTCCAATGCACCTAAACTAATAGTCACTGTTGAGGATATAAGATCAGTCTTCTGGAGAGTGAACCTGCAGAAAACATCTGGCTCGGATGGTGTCCCTGGCCGTGTCCTTAGATCCTGTGCAGATCAACTGCAGCAGTATTTGCAGACATTTTTAACCTCTCCCTGTTTCAATCTGAGATTCCCACTTCCTTTAAGAAGACCACTATCATCCCAGTACATAAGAAAAACAAGGTAACATGCCTTAATGACTACTGACCAGTGGTCTGACATCCACCATCATGAAGTGCTTCGAGAGGCTGGCATACATCAACTCCAGCCTCCCAGAAAACCTTTACCCACTGCAATTCGCCTACCGCCAAAACAGGTCTATGGCGGACGCCATCTCCCTGGCCCTACATTCATCCCTGGAATATATGGACAGTAACGATACCTACCCTAGACTATTGTTTATTGACTACAGCTCCGCCTTCAATACTGTAATTCCAAGCAAGCTCATCACCAAACTCCAAGACCTGGGACTCAATGCCTCCCTTTGCAATTGGATCCTTGACTTCCAGACCAACAAACTGCAATCATTAAGGATAGGCAGCAACAGCTCCGCCACAATTAATCTCAGCACTGGTGCCCCAAAAGGCTGCGTCCTCAACCCCCTCCTCTACTCCCCATACACTCATGACTGTGTGGCTAGATTCTGCTCTAACTCCAAGTTTGCAGATGATACTACTATAGTCAGCCATATCTCAAATAATGACGAGTTGGAGTACAGAAGGGAGATAGAGAGCTCAATGGCATGGTGTCATAACAACAACCTTTCCCTCAATGTCAGTAAAACAAAAGAGCTGGTCATTGACTTCAGGAAGGGGGGGGAGGGGCGGTGCACATTCTCCCGTCTACATCAAAAGTTCTGAGGTTGAGAAGGTTGGGAGCATCAGGTTCCTAGGAGTGTACATCACCAATAGCCTGTCCTGGTCTAACCACGTAGACACCACAGCTAAGAAAGCTCACCAGCGCCTCTACTTCCTCAGGCGGCGAAAGAAATTTGGCATGTCCCCTTTGACACTCACCAACTTTTATCGATGCACCACAGAAAGCATCCTATCTGGATGCATCACGGCTTGGTATGGCAACTGCTCTGCCTGGGACCACAAAAAAAATGTAAAGAGTTGTGGACACAGCTCAGCACATCACGGAAACCAGCCTCCCCTCCAGGGACTCTGTCTATACTTTTTGCTGCCTCAGTAAAGCAACCAGCATAATCAAAGACCCCACTCACCCCGCACGCTCTCTCTTCTCTCCTCTCCCATCATGCAGAAGATATAAAAGCCTGAAGACACGTACCACCAGGCTCAAGGACAGCTTCTATCCTGACTATTGAACGGTTCCCTAATACAATAAGATGGATCCTTGGTTTCACAATCTACCTCATTATGACCTTGCACCTTATTGTCTACCTGCACTGCACTTTCTCTGTAGCTGTGATACTTTATTGTTTTACCTTGTACTACCTCAATGCACTGTGTAATGAATTGATCTGTATGAATGGCATGCATGACAAGTTTTTCCACTGTACGTCAGTACAAGTGATGATAATAAACAAATTCAATTCAATTAAAGCTATATTGGAGTTGTGATTTTGGAGGATTTTTGTTGATCGTGATTTTTGTTATAACAAAGTAAATCTTTCAGACTACTTCAATGTTCATGATGACTGCATGTATTTGTTATGGTTTGGATTTTACCATCAAAAAGAGAAATTTGAGTGGTCTAAACAATTAAAAATTGATTTTACCCAGAATAAATCATGATCATTTTTCGGTTGTTTTGTGCCATTCCAGCTATTTAACTGAGCACATCCTGGAGTTACTCACACTTGTGCCTCTGATTGAACTTTTCAGTTACATGCAGGATGACATCATTCCCCATGCCATCGTTATGTTGGAGTTGTACAAGACATTGGTGAGACTGCCCTTGGAGTACTGTCTACAGTTCTGGTCACCCTATTATGTGAAGGATGTCATTAAATTGGAAAGAGTGCAGAGAAGATTTACGATGTCAGGACTCAAAGGCCTGACTTACAGGGAGAGGTGGGACAGGCTAGGTCTTTATTCCTTGGAATATAGGAGATTGAGGGGTCAACCACATGGAGGTGTATAAAATCATGAGGGGTATAGATTGGGTGAATGCACATTGTCTTTTTCCCAAGGAAAGGGAACTAAAAACTAGAGGGCATAGGTTTAAGGTGAGAAGTGAAAGATTTAAAAGGGATCTGCAGGGCAACTTCTTCACACAGAAGGTGCTGCATATATGGAAAGAGCTGCCAGAGAAAGTGATTGAGGCAGGTACAACAACAACATTTAGAAGACATTTGGATAAGTACATGGATAGGAGGGATATCAGCCAAATGTGGGAAAATGTTTTCCAGCTTAATGGGCTGAAGGGCCTGCCTCCATGCTGTATTACTCTATGACTCGACCAAGTTTAAATCCTGGAACTCCCTACCAAACAGTGTTGTGGACACCTATACCAAAAGGACTACAACAGTTCAGGAAGATGGTTCTCCACAATCATCTAAGATACAACTAGAAATGACAATAAATCTAGACCTTGCCTGTGACTCTCACATCCAAAAATGTGAATAATTAAAAAAAAATGAAACCTAAACTAACCATAAGCAGCAGATTATTGTGAAGGACATCCATCACTTTTATGAAGATTGAAAGTAGACTTATTGGGTGGTAATAAGCCAAATTTGATTTGTCCTGGCTTCTTCCACATTGTCAGATAAACGCCAGTGCTGTAACTGTACTGCAACAGTTTGGCAACAAGAGCAGCTAGTTCTGAAACACAAGCTTTCAGTGCTACAAGTGGGATATGTTCTGGCCTCTTGGTCTCTGCTGTATCTAGTGTCCTCATTCATTTCTTGGTATCACATAGAGTGAACAGAATCGGTTGAAACCTTCTGTAATGGTGGGATGACTTTGCATTTCTAGCTAAACAATGCAGCAAATGCAATTGTTAAATCATATTGTGTCTGCACATTGCAAGATGTGGGAATGACACTTTGCAAAACTGCAAGAATTCAGTGGAGAATATGAATATTGGGCATAGGTCCTGAACAGCTATTTCTAGGTAAGTGATAAGAGTGTGAGATTTATGGAGAAATTAATAGGATGTGGCATTTGCAGGTGCATCCACTAGCTTTAATTACATGTCTCAAAATTACTGAATTTCCTGTGGCAGAGCATCTTTTGATGACTCCTGTTACTGATTATCAAAACTATGTCCTCTCAACTTTCCAATATGTGCCTGGAGGGCTTGGAAAATGAGAACAAATCTCCTACAATGTGACCCAGACCAAAGCATCAAGAGTTATCTGCCCTCTCTTGTATTAAGCCATTATTGGTCACCTCACAGGTTAGAATGAATTTCAGGCCACCTGCCAGCACCTGCAATAACCTCAATGCACCTTTAAGTGGTTCTGGACCCTGAAATTGAGTACCCTGCCAAAGTAATAAGCCAAAGCACAAAGTTGGAATGCTACTTGGACAGGAGATAGCTGGAATGCATAAATAACACATTTTTGCATTCTCACTTTTAGGTGATCTAACCAATGGGGGAAGATTAGAAATTATGGAACAGAAATTAAATAGGAAAATGGCAAGGATGAAGAGAAATAAACCAGAGTTTTATAAAGCTGCAACATAACTTCCTGACTCCTGAACTCAATGCCTCAACTAGTAAAGGCAAGTATGCCAGACACAAGAAAGACTGCAGATGCTGGAAATCTGAAGCAACACACAAAATGCTGGAGGAACTCAGCAGGTCAGGCAACATCTATAGAGGGAAATGAACAGTCAACATTTTGGGCCAAGACCCTCCATCAGAATGGAAAGAAAGAGGGCAGAAGTCAGAATAAAAGGGTGTGGGGAGGGGAAGGAGCACGAGCTGGTGGGGATAGGTAAATCCAGGTGAAGGGGGAAGGTAGCTAAGGCGGCAGGGATGGGGAGGGGGGTGGGATTGATGTTGAGAAGCTGGGAGGTGATAGGTGGAAGAGGCAAAGGACTGAACAAGATGGAATCTGATAGGAGAGGACAGTGGAGCATGGAATAAAGGGAAGGTGGTGGGAACCCGTGGGAGGAAGTTGTGGGTGATGGGTAGGTCATGAGGGTGGGGGAGGGGAAGGAGAAGGGGTAGAGCGGCCTGAGGGATAAGGGATAACCAAGGGTTGGGGGGGGGGGGAAGGAGAGAGTGGTTACCAGAAGTTAGTGAAATCGACGTTGATGCTGTCAGGTTGGAGACAAGCATGCTATATGCCTTCTTTACCACCTTATCAACTTGTGCAGCCACTTTCAGGGAGCTATGGACTTGGACCCCAAGATCCCTCTGCCCACCAATGTTGTTAAGAGTCCTGACATTAACTGTGTACTGTTCCTTTACATTTGGTCTCCCAAAGTGCAACACATAACACTTGGCTTGATTAAACTCCATCTGCCATTTCTCCACCTATATCTGCACCTAATCTATATCCTGCTGTATCCTTTGGCAATGTTCTACAGTATCCACAGTCACTAATCTTTGTATCATCTGTGAACTTACTAACCCATCCAACCACGTTTTCATCGAAGTCATTTATATATAATCACAAACAGCAGAGGTCCCAGTATGGATCCCTGCAGAATACCACTAGTCACGGACCTCCAGCCAGAATAAGTCCCATCAACCACCATTTGCTGTCTTTTAAGGGCAAACTAATTCAGAATCCAAACCGTCAAGTCACTTTAGATCCCATGCATCTCAATCTTCTGAATGAGCCTACCATGTGGGACCTTGACAACTGCCTTACTAAGATCCTTGCAGACAAAATCCACAGCTCTACCTTAATGGATCACCTTCGTCACCTCCAAACATTTCCCCACATATAGTCCATCTGCCACTTTTTTCTCATTCACAACCTATGTTCTTTTAAAGATTCTTTGTATCTTCTCAATATGTTTTCCCACTACCTTTTTATCAAAACAAACAGTTATAATACCACTTGGTCGCTTCACCTAAGTTATTAATTTAGATGCTAAGTGGTTGAGGTCCTGGCACCGATCCCTGTGGCACACCATTTTCTACAGCTGGCCAACTTGAAAATGACCTATTTATCTTGACACTTTTTTCTATTAGTTAGCCAGTTCTCTCTCTATTCTATTACTCACAATGCCATGAGCTCTAATCTTGTGCAGTATCCTTTCTTGTGCCATTGGAAATCCAAATCCAACATGTTTAGTGGTTTCCCCATATCCATACTGCTGATTACATCCTCAAAGAACTAATAAACACCAAGGACAAAAGAGACTGCAGATGCTGGAAACCTGGAGCAACACACAAAGGAGCTGGAGGAACTCAGCGAGTCAGGTAGCACCTATGGAGGGAAATTGAAAGTTGACGTTTTGGGTCAAGACCCTTCACCTGGACTAATAAACACCATTTGCCTATCATAAAATGTGTTGACTCTGCTTAGTTTAATTATGCTTTTCTGAAAGTCTGATTATTATATCTTGAACAATGGATTCTAGTATCTCCCCAAAGTGAAAAATGTTAAGCTAAGATTTGAAGAGAGGGTTTTACTTGTGGTTTTCTAATCTACTGGGGCCTTTCCAGAATCTGTGGAATTTTGGAAGATTACAACCAATGCATGCATTATCTCTGCCACTACTTCTTTTATGAACCTAGCGTGCAGATTAGCAGGTTCAGGTGACTTGAAAGCCTTTGATCCTATTTGTTTGCCCAAAATCTGGGACAGCCAGTAAGTATAACTTGAATATATCAATGTGAAACACAAGCTGCCAGTCTCATATCCTAGCATTACTGCTAACTTCCCTGACTTGCCAAAAGTCTCGATTCTGCATTCCTATTATAAAAGTCATACATGCTCTGTCACTGTAAGTCACCTTTCTTTTCTTACTATGTCAGATAACCAAGAATCTTTCCACAAAACTTTGATGCATTCCCAAATCTTTGATTTCAGGAGTGACTTATGCACTGGCAACAGAAAGTAGGTTCCTGATTTACTTCTTGATGTACTACACTGAATATATAGATTGTTTGAGGAAGCTACTCCTAAAATGAAGCATACAATGTGTGTTTGACTTACTGTATTGGACTTGATGAACTTGGAGGCAACCTGAGGAAACAAATCAGGAAATCATTAGCTATTATACAAAAACAAAAATACCAAGATGCTGGAAATCTAAAAGTGATGATAAAGAAAGCTTGAATTTTATTAACTTTTCTGACATCTAAAGGTCTATTGCAATTCTTCCCATCTCTTGCTCTGTATCCGGGATAGGCTATTCACCAATTCCATTATAGCATGCAAATATCTATGGATAGCTTCACCATACATTCTCATACCTTACATCCCATAAAGATCTGTAATTTTTCCTCGTTCCTTCATCTTTATTTTATCTAAACATAATGGCACCTTTTATGTCATTACTTTTGTCTTCCTATCCTCAAGCAAGAATTCTCTTCCACCCATGGATGACAAAACTCTTGATCACGTCACATTTCTCACACATCTGATATAATGATCTAATCCCGTTCTCCCTCAGAACCAGGATACATCATTTCTTAACCTTCCATCTCCACATTTAACCAATTCTATTATATCCAGAATGAAGTCTCCACCTAATACTTCTGCTCTTTCCACTTCAGATATTGCTTCCTAATTGAAACTTTAGTCTACTGTTCAGTAACCAGCAATATCATAGAATCATAGAACAGCACAGCACAATACAGGCCCTTCGGCCCACAATGTTGTGCCAACCTTTAAACCTCGCCTGAGACTATCTGACCCCTTCCTCCCACATATACCTCTATTTCAAATTCCTCCATATGCTTATCTAGCAATCTCTTGAATTTGGTCAATGTACCTGCCTCCACCGCTACCCCAGGCAGCACATTCCATGCCCAACCATTCTCTGGGTAAAAAACCTTCCTCTGATATCTCCCTTGAACTTCCCACCCATTACTTTAAAGCCATGCCCTCTTGTATTGAGCATTGGTGCCCTGGGAAAGAGGCGCTGGCTGTGTATCTATTCCTCTTAATATTTTGTACACCTCTATCATGTCTCCTCTCATCCTCCTTCTCTCCAAAGAGTAAAGCCCTAGCTCCTTTAGTCCCTCCTCATAACACCACCAACCTCTGTGTCGTGTGCAAACTTGCCAACCCACTCTTCTACCCCCTCATACAGGTCATTAATAAAAATCACAAAAAGCAGAGGTCCCAGAACCGATCCTTGTGGGACACCGCTAGTCACAGCCCTCCAATCTGAATGCACTCCTTCCACAACCCTCTGCTTCTACAGGCAAGCCAATTCTGGATCCACATGGCCAAGCTTCCCTGGATCCCATGTCCTCTGACCTTCTGAAGAAGCCTACCATGTGGAACCTTGTCAAATGCCTAAAATCCATGTAGACCACATCTACTGCACTACCCTCATCAATCTGCTAGGTCACCTCCACAAAGAACCCTTTCAGGCTTGTGAGACATGATCTGCCCTTCACAAAGCCATGCTGGCTGTCCCTGATCAGACCATGATTCTCTAAATGCCCACAGATCCTACCTCTAAGAATCCTTTCCAACAGCTTGCCCACCATAGACACAAAGCTCACTGGTCTATAATTCCCTGGAGTATCCCTACTACCTTTTTTGAATAAGGGGAAAACATTTACCACCCTTCAATCCTCCGGTACCATTCCCGTAGACAACGAGCATTCAAAGATCCTAGCCAACGGTTCAGCAATCTCCTCCCTTGCCTCGCGGAGCAGCCTGCGGAATATTTTGTCAGGCCCTGGGGACTTATCTGTCCTAATATTTTCTAACAGCTCCAACACATCCTTTCTTTTGGTATCAACATGCTCTAGAACATTAACCTTACCAACACTGTCTCAGCGTCAAGGCCCCTCTCCTTGGTGAATACTGAAGAGAAATATTGAGGATCTCACCCACTTCCACAGCTTCCAGGCACATCTTCTCACCTTTGTCTCTAATCAGTCCTACCTTTACTCTCGTCATCCTTCTGCTCTTCACATAAGTGAAAAATGCCTTGGGATTTTCCTTAACCCTACTCGCCAAAGCCTTTTCATGTCCCCTTTTTGCTCTCCTCAGTCCCTTCTTAAGTTCCTTCCTCTGTTCATGCAAGTACAGAGACACAACAGCTGGGATTTACCTCCTTCCTTTCCACTATTCAAGGCCCCAAGACGTCCTTTCATGTGAAATAGTGATTTACATCACCTCCTTTCAATTTCATGACTGTAATTGCTAATCAAACCTATCAGCCCAGGCCTTGATACCGTTCATGTCTTGCTGCATTTGGACATGAACTACCTCATTATCCAAGGAGTCGCGAATGGTTTTGAACATCGTGCAACCATCAGCAAACATCCCTACTTCTGAACTTACAATTGAGTGAAGGTCATTGATATAGTACCTGAAGATGTTGGGTCTGGATCCCTCCCTGAGAAATTCCTGCAGAGATGTTCTGTGGCTGACATGATTGATCTGCAACAACCACAATCATTTTTTTTTGCGTGCTAGGTATGATTCCAACCAGTGGACGGTTTCTCCCTGATTCCCTATGACTACAGTTTAGCCAGAGCTCCTTGATGCCATACTCAATCAAAAGCTACCTTGATGTCAAGGGCAGTTACTCTCACTTCACCTCTGGAGTTCAGCTCTTTTGTCCATGTTTGGACCAAAGCTGTAAAGAGGTCAGGAGCTGAGTGACTTTGCAGAACCTCAACTGAGCTTCTGTGAGCAGGTTGTTGCTAAGCAAGTGCTGCTCAATAGCACTATCAATTATCCCTTTCATCACTTTACTGCTGATTGAGAATAGACTAATGGGGCAGTAATTGGCTGGATTGGATTTGTCCTGCTTCTTGTGGACAGCACACACCTGAGCAATTTTCCACATTACCAGGGAGACGCTAGCTAAACTGGAACAGCTTGTCCAAGGGTATGGCCAGTTCTGGAGCACAGGTCTTCAGTACTATTACTGAAATGTTGTCAAGGCTGATAGTTTTTGTTGTATCCAATACCTTTAGTCATTCCATGATGCACATGAAGTGAATCAAATTGGCTGAAGGCTGGCATCTAGCATGCTGGGGAGCATTGGAGGAGACCAAGATGGATTATCCAATTGGCACTTCTGACTAAAGATTCTTTCAAATGTTTCAGCTTTCTCACTTGCACTGATGTTTTGGCTTCCCCCATCATTCAGAATGAGGATATCTGTGGAGCTTTCTCCTCTAGTGAGTTGTTGAATTGTCCACCACCATTCATGACTGGGTGTGGCAGGACTGCAGAGCTCAGATTTGATCTGTCGGTTGTGAGGCTGCTTAGTTCTGTCTACTGCATGCTGCTTATGTTGTTTGGCACGCAAGTAGTCCTGTCTTGTAGTCCAAGTTGACCCCTCATTCTGCGGTATGCCTGGCACTGCTCCTGGCATGCTCACCTGCACGCTTCATTTAACCAAGATTGTTCTCTTGGTTTGATGGTGATGGTAGAGGGGGGGATATGTTGGGCCAGGAGACTGCAGATCATGGTTGAGTACAATTCTGCTGCTGATGATGGCCTGCAGCGCCTCATGTCTGCCCAGTCCAGAGATGCTAGATCTGCTTGCAGTCCACCCCATTTAGCATGGCGGTCATACCACGCAATACGATGAAGTGTATTTTGACTCTGAAGATGCATCTGTTCCACAGGTAGATTGGCGAGGATGAAATCAAGTAGGTTTTTCCCCTCTTGTTGGTTCCCTCACCACCTGCCTCAGGCCCAATCCAGCAGCAATGTCCTTTAGCACTCAGCCTGCTCAGTTAATCGTGGTGCTACAGTGCCACTTTTGGTGGTGAATATTGAAATCCCCACCCAGAGTACATTCTGTGCCTTTGCCACTCTTAGTGCTTCCTCCAAGTGGTGTTCTATATGGAGTAATACTGATTCATCAGCTAAGGGGGGGGATGGTAGGGGGTAACCAGCAGAAGGTTTCCTTGCCCAAGTTTAACCTGATGCCCTGAGATTTTATGGGATGTTAAATCAATGTAGAGGACTCCCAGGGCCGTTCCCTCCTGACTGTATACCACCGTGCTGCCCCGCACTTCTATCAGGTCTCCCTCAGCTTCCAATGCTCCAGAGTAAACAATCCAAGTTTGTCCAACCTCTCCTTATAGCTAATAATCTCTAATTCATGCAACATCCTGGTGAACCTCTTCTGCACCCTCTCCGAAGTCTCCACATCCTTCCTGCAGCAGACTGACCAGAACAGCATACAATACTCCAAATATGGGCTAACCAAAGTTTTATACAGCTGCAACATGACTTCTTGACCTTTATACTCAACACCCCGACCAATGAAGGCAAGTATGCATATGTCTTCTTTGTCATCCTATCTACTTGTGTTGCTACTTTGAGGGAACTATGGACTTGCACCCTAATACCCTGTGAACATCAATGCTCCTTAGGCTCCTGCCATTTGCTATGTACTTTCCTCTTACATTTGACTTCCAAAAGAGCAACACCTCAGACTTGTCTGAATTGAAGTTCATTTGCTATTTCTCTGTGCAAATTTCCAGCTGGTCTATATCCTGCCAAATCCTTTGACAACCTTCCTCACTATCCAAACTTTGCCAATTTTCGTATCAACTGCAAACTTACTAATCAGCCCTATGTTCTTGTTCAAATCATTTATACACATCATAAACAACAGAGGTCCCAGCATTGATCCTTGCAGAACACCACAGACCTCCAGTCAGAATAACATCCCGCACACTTTTATATCACACAATGTCTTGATTTAATGTCTCATCTGAAATCTAACATCCTGAAAAGTGAATCAGTCTTCCAGAAATGTTATAGAATGCAAATCTAGAAGTTGGTACCCAAACTTTTGGAAATGTACTTGGTCATCAAGAGCATGCCGTGCAATTTGGAACAGAATGCAAGGTAAGACAATTTTTCTGATTATCAAGTCCACAGTTGCTTAATAATTCCCAGTTCTGAATCGTTAAATTGGTTCTTAATATTCCAGGACTTAGTAGCTCACTAGGTAGTGCACTACCAACTTCATGAACATTGAAGTTCTTGAGATCATTTGTGCTTCCACAGAGAGAAGAATAATATAAATTAACAGTGGCTGAGCTAGGGTGGTATAGTATGTTGAAACCAGAGTTGAAGATCACTATGGGTATTCCCCATTTAACGCAAGCCACTCCTAAGCTTCTGTCATCCCAGTGGGACAGAATATGCAGGAATTTGAGATGTAGGCTGCTAAGAATAATTCTGCCTGACTATGTCAAACTATTGCTTCCCTTCTTTATGAGACAAATCTTCCAGTATTAGTAACAGTCCCCACCCAGATGGTACTGTGGAAGCCTTTTCTAGGTTGACTGAGCTGTAAGTGTCTTTGCCTTGATTGAAGTCAACTAAGTAGTCCATTAGGTGTTTTACTTTTCTTCTTTTCAATCAATTTTGTGTAACAGAGTAATAATCTAAGCCATTATAGGGAATCAATTGAGTCAGTCATGTTGATATGTGATTAGATTCAACTATAGGCCAAATCAGGTAATGATGATAAGGTTTTCTTTCCTAAAGGGATTTTGGAAAACTATCTGTTATTGGTGCCAGCATTTTATGACTAGATTAAAAAAATCAAGTTCTGAAATTATTAGATGAGTTTTCAGAAATACTACTCCAGTAAAATGTCACTATGGTGCATATCTTACTAGAGTAGATCAAATCATCAGTGAAGTTGTTGCTGCTTGTCCAACCTGGACCATCCTAGCCATTAGAGTTCGACCTGCAGGATTATTTGTAGCCACATAGGACTGATCACAAGCTTAATTGCCATATTTATCATCTTGCATCAGTTAGCTCACATAGTAGTGCAATCTGAAATAGGACAAAAAGAAATGCTGAAGTGACAATAATGGAATAAGCAAGAGAAAGAGAATTAGGAGTCTGAGAACGTGGCAGCACCACCACTTTCATATCACCATTCCATTATTGTCGCTTTAGCATCTCTTTTTGCACTTCTTCAGATTGCACTACCATCTTTGTACCATTCCATTGTTTTGCACCCATCACTGCACTTATTATTGTATTTATTATTACAATGTATCCTGTTTACTCTGTGAGCTTCATGTGAGCAAGGAACTTCATTGCACCTTGGTGTACACGACAATAAGTTAAACTTACTAAACTAATTTAAACTAACTAAAAACAACTAGAAACTAACTTGTTTCAAAACCTTCATCTCCATGCCCAGAAACATTTCTCAGAATTCTTCAGAACAAACTGCTTATAAAGCACTTACCACACTGAAGGTGAAGGCTGCCTCATTCTGAAACATAGAAATAACATTCACAATCTTCTGTTCAGATTCTTCACAATTTTATTGAAGTATTTTCTGATTTCATAAGTCAAAAAATCACCAAAATATGTTTATTAACAATATATCAAAAATGGTGAATAGTCAAAATAATAAAGCTGTCAGTATAAACTTATACAGACTGAATAACCCCAAACATAAATCCAGGGATCACAAGGCCCATTTACCTTGTGATCATTTGAAGCAGGCAGCATGGCATTTTGTGCTTCTTGATTATGAGCATCATTTGTGCATGCAGTCAGGACTAATCATTGTTTACTGCTACATCCATCAGCCCAAAATTGATACTTCATGGCATTACTTAAAGGTAACTTATAATGCTTAATGTCAGTCTCCATCTTCTGAAGGGGAGCTGCATTGTAACTGGAGTGGATGTTGGGACCCCTTTGTAGCTGATCTGGGAAAGACAGAAGAATGGTTGAAGATGGGAAAGAACAGCTATCCAGGTTTTCAAAAGCTACACTGGAGGTGAAATCATAGGATCATACTGGGCTGTTCATGCATGCTAGCCAGTGGACATCCTTCTGAATTAACTCCATTGCCCAGCTCTTGTTCCATAGTGCTCTATGCCAAAGTGATTCAAGTGCTCATCTAGACACTTGTTGGTTGCTGTCAGCAACCCAGCTTCCATCACTCTCTCCAGCAGTGGAATCCAAGTACTCACCACTCTGAGTAAAGAAGGTCCTCTTCACATCCCCTCTGAATCTCTTACCCCTTACCCTAAACCTACGTCCTCTAGTTTTATCCATCTCTAATATGGGGAAAAGCTTCCTGCAGTCTATCCTATGTATACTCCTCATAATTATATATACCTCAATCATGTCCCCTCTTAACCTCCTCCGCTCCAGGGAGAAATGACCTCCATCCTCCAGAAGATTAAGGCGCATGGGATTCATGAAGAATTGGGAGACTGGATTCAAAATTGGCTTGGGCATAGAAGACAGTGGGTAGTGTGGAGGGTTGTCATTCTGCATGAAGGACTGTAACCGTGGTGTTCTGCAAGAATCACCGCTAGGACCTCTGTTGTTTGTGATATAAAAAATGGACAAAAATGTAGGTGGGATGATTAGTAAGTTTGCAGATGACACAAAAATCGGCAGAGTTGCGGATAGGGAGGAAGGCTGTCAAATGATTCAGTTGGATACAGACTAGTTGGAAACGTGGTCAGAGCAATGATAAGTGAGGTGTTGCACTTTGGGGGGTTAAAATATAAGAGGAAAGTACACAGCAAATGGCAGGACCCTTAGGAGCATTGATGTACTGAGGGATCTTGCAGTCCAAGTACATAGCTCCATTAAAGTGGCGATACAAGTAGATAGGGTCGTAAAGCTTGTGTACTGTGTGCCTGCCTTCATCGGTCAGGGCATTATAAAAGTAAGGAAGTCATGTTGCAACGGTAAAAACTTTGATTAACCCACATTTGCAGTATTATGGGCACTTCTGGGCACCAAACTGCAGGAAGGTTGTGGAGGCTTTGGAGAGAGTGCACAAGAGATTCACTAGGATGTCACCTGGATTAGAGTATTAGCTATAAGGAGAGGTGGGTCAAACTTGGAGATAGAAGAGACTGCAGATGCTTGAATCTGGAGCAACACACAATCTGCTGGAGGAACTCAATGGGTTGAACAGGATCTGTAGGGGGATGGGGAAGGAACTTTTGGTGTTTCAGGTCAAAACTCTGCATCAGGTGTGAGAGTGGAGAGGGGAAATAGCCAGTACAATGAGAAGGGGGTGGTGCAGATTCAGGAGCCTAAGATGATTGGTGGACTGAGGAGTGGTGAAAGATGACAGGCAAATCGAGCCAGGTAGGGGAGGGGGAAGGGTAGAGTTGGGAGACATAAGCAGGTGGATGAAAGATGGAAGTAGACAAAAAAAGGAGAGGTGCAGCGAGGTGGGGAGAGGGAAGGGTGAAGGTGAGACAGCTGCAAGAGGGTGATAAGCAGGGACACAAAGGCTACCAATGCCAGAATCTAATAAATAAGGGAGGTGATAATGGGAACCATTAGGGGAGAGGTGACCTCGACCACCCCCCCTTCCAAGAATCCAATGACCCAAACAGTCCTTTCAGATGAAACAGTAATTTACTTGTACTTTTTATAACGTAGTGTACTACATTTGATGCTCATGTGGTCTCTGCTGTATTAAAGAAACCAAACACAGGGTGGGTGACTACTTAAACAAGGGTAGCCATGAGTTTCCAGTTGCCTGTCACTTTAATGTTACATCCTATTCCCACTCTGACTGCTCTATATTTGGCTTCTTACAAATCCCAATGTAAACTTGAGGAACAGCAGCTCATTTTCAGCCCTCAGGACTCAACACTGAATTTAGCAATTTCAGATAACCAACCTTTCCTATTTGTATCAGATGAAAGCATCAAACTGTAATGTTAACTCAGGTTTTTCTCCCTCTGCAGAAGCTCAACCCTTTGCAGAAAAACAAAGTAGAAATAGCAATCTTTTCCCACAACTAAAGCTCTCAGATCTGGCAATAATTTTGTTAATTACCTCAGTTCCCCTTCTTGAGTGCTATCACACCTTTTCTGTGACATGGAAGTTTGTTCCTTCACTGTCCAGTAATGACAGGAAGATTTACCCATTTTCTGCAATCTTTTACATTAATTGAAGAGCATTTAAAAAAAATCAGACCCTGCCCCTTGCATTCTAATTGTAAAATCCTACTGATTGAGTTAGTTTAGGGATTAGTTCAAACTGCATCTAATTTCTTAGAATAAAAAGGGACTAATGGACAACTTTTAAAAGAATTTTCATTTAAAACATATTTAACATGAGAAACTAAATAACATACACCATTGGATAGAGCAAATGGTTCAATTAAACCACCTTCCGTGATTTAAAAAAGTCAGCTACAGGTGTAGCACTCAACACATTAAATACTTTTTGCAATAAATTTATTTTTTAGTATTAAAAGTTGGACCAAATTAACAGTCTTAACCTTATCAATGAATGCATTTTATAGGGAAGAAAACAACACTATTACACTTTGTTAGACTGCCCAACTGAGGGGAATGTAAGGTTTTACACTTCTGATCCTGTAAATAATTATTGGAAACAAAATGCGTCCTAACCAGTGGAACTTACTTGCAAATCCCAGCCCTGAGCCCTCAATCCAACCATTACATTGATCAAAATGTTCCATGGAGAGAATATTTTTCCTACTCCTTTCATTCACACACCAAGAATCTGCAGAACTAGACTACTGGAGTTAAGATGAAGGACACAGCCTTCAAGTCCTTACATACAACACTGAATGATTAGAGGTCTCTCCAATAATGACCTGAATATAAATAAAGCTGCCTGAGTTAGTGTTTTAAGAGCATTTTCTAGCATCTTTTTCTTTCCCATTTGCATTCATCTCCCACTATTTACACTTCCTCTAGATGAATCAGCTGCAATAAACAACTCCTCACTACCCTCTCAACATCTGTTTCATTCAGTCTCACTTGATTTCCACACTATCAAAGACATTCCTATTGTTCTTTCCATGCTTCCTACTCTTTCCAATTTAAAACAACTTTAATTTCTAATTCTTTTCCTAGTTGTGATGAAAGGCCATCAACCTGAAAAGCTAACTCTGCTTCACACACCATAGAAGCTGCCTGACTAGTTCAGTATTTTCACTATTTTCTGCTTTTATTTCAGTACTGCGGCCAGGATGTTGTCTGGTTTCATAGCCTTTGCTCTATCCAGTGCTCTCAGCCATTTTATGTCGTGAACTCAATCGACGGAAGACTGGTTTTTGTGATGGTGGAGACCTCTGTAGGAAGACAGAATCCACTTGGCACTTCTGGCTGAGGATTGAAACCCATACGCCGACATATGCCAAGATGCCAATAGAGATGTTCTCAAATCCTTGTACATCCATTAGCATTTATTGTCTACCATCACTGACAATGTGAAAGAACTGCAGAGCTATGTTCTGATCAGTGTCTTTGGAAGTAACCATCACTGTCAACAATTTTGTCCCCAGTTCTTGCACAGCAGCACTGGTGTTTCCAGTATCAGTCAACTGCATCTAAATGCATTAGTTAAGTCACTAATAGTTTGCCGTAATTTACAAGGCCAATAATTATGGAAAAACTCTTCTGTAATGAAGACGACAAAGTAAACAAACACTGGGATTCAGCTCTTTGCCTGGAATTCCATGGAGTACTGGGTGTCAAGGACTACAAATATATGATAAATTGTCCATCATTACAGCAACCTAGAGTTTATTTAAATACAAAGAGAATATTTGTACTGTTACGGACTCAGTGAAAGTCCCTTTAAGATAGAGAGTGTGTATGTGTGTGGGGCGTGCTTACGTCAATAGAAGATAAAGGACGTAATGACGTTGTTGAAGAAGTTAGGAGAGAGAGAGAGAGAGGGAAGGGAGAGAGACACCAGCTTGCTAGTTTTCTCTATCGATGGATGAGAAACAATAACTGTGTCTGCCACAGAAATCCATGTATGGAAGTTGGAAGTAATCCGGTGGAGTTCACTTTGTTGCTGACCTGTAGAAGGAAACAGGTATTTGTGTGTGTGGATGACCACGATTCGGATGCTTTTCGGGGTGAGGAAGTCACTACCGAGTAAACACTGAAGTGTCGCTGGGGTTCCATCGTGGAACATTTGGATTTCGTATTTACTCTCTCTCTGTTTTTCTACATCTACGTCTTATCTTCAGACAACGGTGGTTGTTGAAGAAGCCCTTGCTCATGTTTCACCTTATGGCTTGCGGAACTGAACTTTAAGAACCATTCCGGAACTTGGAGTTTGGGACTTTGTCACACACACACACAAAGAGTTTAGTTTTGGGGTTAACGTTCAAGGTTTAACATTTTTGAATTCTAACATACTAACATTTTTACTTTTATTTTACATATTATCATAAGTAGTGATTAATAAAATAGTTTTTAACACTGAATCATGCTCAGTGTGGTTCTTTTGTTGCTGGTTCGTGACAAAATATCAATAAGCAGCTGGTGGGAAACCACAAGAAGGATCAATGCAACTTTGCAACAGGTTCGCTGGAAGTTGTCAAGCTTCTTTCACGTTGCAACAATTCAACATTCCAGAACTTTTTATTCTAAAAAGCAAATTTAAGGGAAGTTAAGTAATACCCATTTCAAATCTGTCATATAATACCTGTGAGGAACCTCATCACTGATCATGCCAAATGACTACCTGATGCATCATTACACAAGTGTTGACAATATGCCTCAGGTACACTATTGGTTTTAACGTGTCTGTATACTCACTACTGAGGATGTCCAGAATGATAACAGTGTGCAGCTTGCTGCACATAACTGTGACACAAAAAAATTGCAGATGGAGGGTGGCTTATCACTTCGGAGGACTAGTAAAAGAATGAAGATTAGACATTCACCACACTTAAAAAGCACCCGATGAGCACTGGAAGATTCATTTTCTGCTGGGCTGTGGGCCATCAATTTTTGGTTTACAAGGGCGTTCATAAAAATAAGTCATTCATCCTACATACTGTTGAACAGGAAGTCTGGAAGCTCTAACTTTGCAGAAGTTCGTCCTGGATCAACTCACTTAGCATCCAAGCACCCTGGTCAACAATGCATGGAGCTGGTCTGGCAATTAGTACTCCATGTTCATTGTAGAAATTCATTGTAGAACAGGAGGAGGACAGTTGGCTGATTGCTTCCATGCCATCCAAAAACAGATTCGTAGTATATTGTTTCTCTGGTGCTATGTTTTATCGCATTACTCGCCCAGAACGTTCGTTCATTGTGACAGTTTGATCTTAACTATACTGACAAGCATACCACACCAAAGTTGCAAAGATCAACCATCTGAGGAAGTCTTCAAGTGAGAGCAGTCCACCACCACTGCACTTAGCAGAATTTCAACCACACCCACTATTCCACATCAACAATTAGTCCTGTATGTTTGAGAAATTCATCATAAAATGAGTGGAAGAATGATCTAATAAGGGATAAAAGTCAGCTGTGGTGCCAATCAATAAATTTTATACATTGTTGTGAGAAAAATAATCAATAACATGAAACCCTTGCTGAACAATAATTTCTGAACATATCAGGTGCATCCAAAGTAGCTTCAACAATGCAGGGGCAGGCTGGTCAGATACCTGACTCACAGCCTTAGTTGTGCCATAGATTGCAGACTGTTCCTCTCTGATAAGTAAATGTACACTTGGATGCTCAAAAGTTAATTCCTAACATAGGTCAGTAAATTTTCAGATGTATAGGGGAAGAATCAGCATTAAATGAGGCAACACAACTGGTTCTGGCTAAAGGTTGAGCAACAGGTAGAACATGGAGGCATCCCACCTACATGTTGCCTTGCATTATTATTCATTTTCACGAGGTCAGTGCCATACCACTCCTATCAGTTTGCTGCAGACCAACTTGTGGGAATCAGTCACACATCATGAGAGCACAGATAAAGTGCCATCCTATTTAATGTCGCAGGCAAGTTGGCATCCAAACTTAGCATAACCTTGATCAACTTCTGCAAAGACTCTTTTTAAAGACTTACCTGAAATTCAGCTTAACACCTCCTTCCTCTCCTGTATTGTAGATAATATGTGGAGTATACCTATCAGAACCTAAATAAGTTTCTTATGCACCACAAACATTATGTTCCTTAATCTTTTCCAAAGTTCAGTGTTTATGTCCAGCTGAGAAGAAATATGGAGACAAGTCCAGAAGCATACTCTGCACAACTGCCCCTACAACCAGTGACAACTCTCACTCATTTTTAAGATACAACTTACTGGATGAAGACCCCAACCGTCCATGTGACCTACCGAATTGTTACATAGAACAGTACAGCACCAGAACAGGCCCTTCGGCCCATGATGTTGCGCTGAACTAATTAAGCTAACGACATCTAATCCTTTCTGCCTGCATATGATCCATATCCCTCCATATTCATGTGCCTATCCAAGAGCCTCTTAAATGCCTCTATCGTATCAGCCTCCACCATCACCCCTGGCAGCACATTCTGCACCCACTATTCTCTGTGTAAAAAACCTGCCCTGCACATCTCCTTTGAACTTTTCCCCCTCTCACCTTAAATGCATGTCCTCTAGTATTAAACATTTTGACCCTGGGAAAAAAAATACCGGCTGTCTACTCTATCTATGCCTCTCATAATTTTATAAACTTCAGGTCTCCCCTCAGCCTCTGCCATTCTGGAGAAAACAACCCTAGATGGGTTTAGGTTTTCTGAGAGTCACCCTGTAAAGGAATAAGAATTATTCTTGTGCATGTCCTGTGACAATTGTGGTATATTCGAAAGTTCTTAAAGGCAAAATGATACGACTTAGTTGCAGCAAAGTCAGAATATTGACAATTACAATTCTCAATCTTCTTAGGTTTCGGTCACTGATGTGGGCAAGAAATATTTGTAGTTCTATCACTAGCTATGTCTATATTTTTTTCTCTCAACTTGCAGTAAAGTCGGTATGATTATTTCAGTTTAATTTGTTGTGTAATTTAAGTCGATGTTAACATGTATGTAACATACTGGGCTGCTGCTGCAAAAAGCTAATTTTTCATGGCATTTATACCCAGGGTAGATATGACTGACAATACTTAAACTTCTGTATTGTCATCTTCATCTCAGAGGGAAGAGGATGCACCACCTCCAGGTCTCTTTCTCTGCTTAAGTAAGGTGGGCAATTTACAGTAACTCACTTCCACTCCTCCTCTTCCTCAGGTTTTGATTTCCTCTCCTTCATAAAGTGAAACAAGTCTATGATTTGGTTATATACAGTACCTAATACATGCAGTGTATTTAGTGAGGTGACTTTGAGACAGACACACTACTTTGCAGTGAATGGTGACAGTGAATGGATAAATAGGAAGAAGACAAAATGCTTGGAAAATTGAAGCTGGTTGTTGCTGAATGTTATGTGGGTTCAATGAGTGATCACAATGTGGACTGCTAAGTGAGACAGTATGTTTGAACTATTCAGTGAATCAGCAAACGTTTTCAATGTTTCTGACCTGGTTAGGTCATTAAAATGCTTTTTACATTGTATCCAAGATCAGGGTTTAAAGCTCCTCATGCTCACCTCCTCGGCTACTTCCAACTATATCTCTTGGTAAGAGTTGCAGGTTTCTTCTTCTCATTACTGGAGTAAACTATCCATGATTGTGTCCAGCAGTAACTTAATCACAGAATTAATCGTTCATCCTAAGCACCTCCAATTTCCCTGGGTCATCCCTTTAAATGCAACTACGATTGTCTCATGCACATCATGTCAGCTGCACAATGTGGGGATGCAAGACCTGGGTGTCAAAATGAATCAGCTCAAATTGAGTTGAGATGATAAATTCTGGTCAGTTCAGTTGACTTCTAAGCAATGCCTCCCCAGTATTACTGCAGCCAACTCCTCACTGTCCAAAGCCACATTTCAACTAATGTTGGGGCCCTCATCTAAATTCAGTAAATCATACCCTGACTGAATATACTTTAAGATGATTTGTATATACAAGATATCACATTCCATGAATATATTATATGATTTGCTCAGTTATACTAATTATTCCTTTGGTAACTCACTCAGCTTCAATGCAATTCAGCCAAGTCTTAATTCCATGCAGTTATATTAAATTAAGTTATAGTATTGAAGGAGATTGAGAGTACTTGTGTTACTCTCCTGGTCATTCCCTTTACCACTTACACTGATGCAGAAATATCCACATTGGAAGTGTTGTTGTCTCTCTGTGCATTGTTCACTTCATCACGCCACATTAGAATGGATGACCTAAGTTCAATGTAGAATCCAACAAAATATGGAAAAGAAAAGAAAATAACCAGCATTTTGTGGATTACAAGCCTATTTAATATGACTTAACCCCTCCTTGACCTCTTCAATCTGCAACTGTCACTGCTAACTTTCCACATCATGCCCTGCCATTTCCTTGTGTTATCTCTGCTCTTTTGGCCAAGCATATAATAAAATGATGCAACAGTAAAAATATGAAGACAGCAAATTCTACAGGAGAGTGTCATGGAAACAAAGTTATTTTTAAAAAAACCACAGGAAGAAATAACAATGGGAGGGTGAGGGGGAGGGAGAGATATTTGCTTAATAATATGATTGGGAGAGACAGGGAAAGAATTGTTATAAAATTAAGCCAAGAGGGAAGGTGACAGGTGATCAGATAACATAAATGAGGAGAAATACTGAGATGAAATGGTAGAAAAAAAAGATGAAAACATAGGCAACAGTATCACAGATATAGAGAACCGTGAAAGCCTTATATTACATCAGATCTGGGGAGAAAAAATGTTGGAAATCGTCTTAATGAAAGGTGAAAGGACTGGGTGAAAAAAGACCAGAGCTGTGATAATAATAGAAAATATAATAATAGCAGCAACATTTAAGTGATAGTCAGAGCGAATGGGAAAGAGGCAGAAAAGTCAGAAAAATAAGGCAGCAAGGGACACAAATAGATTGGATGGACATAATAAGAGGCACATATTGACTTCAGAGCCAGAGGATTCACAATAATAAGTAAACATTATGACCAGCTTGATCTTTACAATACAAAAATTGATTCTTGCAATATGATCTATGCGACATTGGACTGCCATGCACTGTCTCTGGAAGGCAGACACAATGCTGTTTCACTTCCAGCCTCTGGCTCAAATTTCATCTGACTTCTAGGACTTTGCCACTCGCAGGTGCCAGGCAAAAGGAAATTGACCAAAATATGCTTTTCTTACTTTAGTTCAAGTTTTCAATAATTCTGCTCATTGACTCCATGTTACATTTTCTAATGACTAGCAGTTCCCTACTCCATATGAATCAGTAGAAGAATGAGGAAGATGGCCAAAGAGGCTTTTGAAGATAAGGCAGCAATGAGCTAAGGCAAAGATATCTGGGAAGAGAAATTCAGAGCATGAAAATGGCTCAGCTCCAATGATAGTGTTGGCAGAAATGTTGCAATAATGCCATGAACACTTTTTAAACATCAATTTATATCTCATTTTAATATTACTTGTGGGACACTTGACATACAGTGGGTACTAAGTTTGGCTATTTAGCAAAAGTTGTTGTGTGAAGCACTATAGAATGTTCTGAAGCAATAAACTACGTAATAACCTTCAATCCTACACTCTTCTTTCACTATCAGCATATAAACAATCTGCACAGGTATTTAAGGATATTATGAGCTAAATGGTACTTACATAATTGAAGGCTGCTCTTCCCACTCTCTGGTTAAAATAAAAAGGTCATCAGAAATCTACTCCCTTAGGATTTTCATATACTATTGATCTTTTCTGTGTGCTTCTACTAGTGTGCCTCTTGATACAGGTTATCTGGAATTAATTTGTATTATTCTTTTTCCAAATTAGGCAGATAATTGAATGATACCATTCGACTAGATATTGGTCTAAAACACCTTAGTAACGTAAAAGGAAATGGAAATTGCAGTACTGCATTAATTGTTAGAGCTAATGTTTATACAATATCTGGTCATTTAATAATTGGTACTAAGATGTCTAAGGAATTACTGATCTGAAGTTTACCAGCAAACATGACCCAGACAGCATTTGCTGCAAGCCATGCAAGTTAGGTCCACACTTAAGTTGAATAAAATTTCTAGGGTAACTCTGCACATTACAGGGCCTTCTGGCCATTAGTGGCATTGTGTTGTGGTGTCTGAACCAAGCATACCCATAGATATGCTTTGAAAGGCAGTTAAACCACTCATCCTGGCTTCAGCGGCTTTAAAAAGCTGTAAAATATTTTGAATCCGGACACAAGAAAGACTGCAGATGCTGGAAACCTGGAGCAACACACAAAATGCTGGAGGAACTCAGCGGGTCAGACAGCATCTATGGAGGGAAATGGACAGTCGATATTTCGGGTCAAGACCCTTCATGAGGAGTATTTTGAATCTCTGACATTCAAAAACCATAAAGACGTTATCACACAATTAAAATTTTAAGTAGTTGAAACATTTAAAAAATTATAAACTTCAAACAATCAAATACTTTAATGTGATCTCAGCCAATTCATAGAAATATAACTTACCCCAAATTTACCTCTCTTGCTTGAAACTGTTACCCCTACACTGAAGCGGACAGTCCCTGAAGCTGTCAGAGAGCCACATAAACAAGGAGCACCATTGCTTTGCTCCAAGAAAAACTTGAGTGCAGTTGAAAAATTGCCAGAAAGAATCTCTCAGAAAATTTGAGACCTCTTCATTCACGTAGCTTACATGGAATCCTGAGCTTCCTGACATCATGAAAATGAATATTATAAATTCCACAAAGAACTGCAGGCATTTCTCATGAAAATCTGTTCCAAACCATTTTTAATTTTGCATTATTACAAGATTGTTCTTCTAAGGCAGTCCTTCAGGTTTGCTTCCACTCCAGTTCTGAGGAGACCCTACTTGTGAATTCTTTTAACATGGGGTGGCTATCACATATGCCTAATGGCAAGGAGATCCAAGATAATTGCATATACATGCACATGTAAGCAGGTTATGCATATTATATATATATATATATATATATATATATATATATATATATATATATATATATATATATACACATATACACACACACACCCCCCCCCCCCACACACCCACAGACAAACACATGCAGTTTTGCCCATACCATCTTCCTCGGTGCCAAAAAGATTATCCGATTGGGCTTCCTCCTGAGATCTCCATTATTATAAAAATCAGTCACCAGCCAATTTGATTTACTCTACGTAGTATCAAAAAATAGCTCAGAACACTGGATATAGCAAAAGTTATGGAATATAAAATATCCCAGCTGAAGACCTGCACTCCTGGACTAGCTGTGCATCCAGTCAAGCTGCTCCAGTACAATCAGAACACTGGTATCTGCCAACAACAAGGAAAATTAGCCAAGTATATCCCATTCACAAATTCACAGGACAAATCCAATCTTGCTGATTAGCACCCAATCAGTCTACTCTATCACCAGCAAAGTGACAATCAAGTGGGTCTTACCAGTAACTTGCTTACCAAAGCCCAGTTTGGCTTTGTCGGGGTGTCTCAGCTACAAACCTCATCACAGCCTTGGTCCAAACATGGATCAAGATGCTTAATTCTCACGGTGAGGTGAGAGTGATTACTCTTGACATCAAGACATTGTTTGACTGAGTATGGTAGTATTGGTATTGGTTTATTATTGTCACTTGTACTGAGGTACAGTGAAAAACTTGTCTTGCATACCGATCGTACAGATCAATTCATTACACAATGCCTTGAGGTAGTACAGGGTAGAAACAATAACAGAATACAGGGTAAAGTGTCACAGCTAGAGGGAAGTGCATTGCAGGTAGACAATAAGGTGCAAGGTCATAACAAGATAGATTGTGAGGTCAAGAGTGCATCTCATCGGGTAAGGGAACTGTTCAATAGTCTTACAACAGTGGGATCGAAGCTGTCCTTGAGCCTGGTGGTATGTGCCCTCAGGCTCCTGTGTCTTCTGCCTGATGGGAGAGGGAAGAAAAGAGAATGACCCAGGTGGTAGGGTCTTTGATTATGCTGTCTGCTTCACCATGGCAGCGAGAGGTAGAGGTAAAGTCCATGGAGGGGAGGCTGGTTTCCATGTTGTGCTGGGCTGTGTCCACAACTCTCTGCAGTTTTTTGTGGTCCAGGGCTGAACAGCTGCCATACCAAGCCATGATGCATCCAGATAGGATGCTTTCTACGGTGCATCGATAAAAGTTGGTGAGTGTTAAAGGGAACATGCCAAATTTCTTTAGCGTCTTGAGGAAGTAGAGGCGCTGGTGAGCTTTTTTGGCCGTGGTGTCTACGTGGTTGGACCAGGACTGGCTACTGATGATGTTCACTCCTAGGAAATTGAAGCTCTCAACCCTCTCGACCTCAGCACCATTGATGTAGACAGATGCATGTACACTGCCCCCTTTCCTGAAGTCAATGACCAGCTCTTTTGTTTTGCTGAGATTGAGGGAAAGGTTGCTGTTATGACACCATGTCACTAAGCTCTCTATCTCCTTCCTGTACTCCGCTCATCGTTATTTGAGATACGGTCTACTACGGTGGTATCATCTGCAAACTTGTAGATAGAGTTAGAGCAGAATCTGGCCACGCAGTCATGAGTATATAGGGAGTAGAGTAGAAGGCTGAGGACGCAGCCTTGTGGGGCACCAGTGTTGAGAGTAATCGTGCTAGAGGTGTTGCTGCCTATCCTCACTGATTGCAGTCTGTTGGTCAGAAAGTCAAGGATCCAGTTACAGAGGGAGGTGTTGAGTCCCAGGTGTCGGAGTTTGGTGATGAGTTTGCTTGGAATTACAGTATTGAAGGCAGAGCTGTAGTCAATAAACAATAGTCTAACGTAGGTGCTTTTACTGTCCAGATGCTTCAGAGATGAGTGTAGGGCCAGGGAGATGGCATCCACCGTAGACCTGTTTTGGCGGTAGGCGTATTGCAGTGGGTTGAGGTTGTCTGGGAGGCTGGAGTTAATATGTGCCATGACCAACCTCTCGAAGCACTTTATGATGGTGGGTGTCAGAGTCACCGGTCAGTAGTCATTAAGGCATGTTACCTTGTTTGTCTGTTTGTCTTAGGTACCGGGATGAGAGTGGTCTTCTTAAAACAGGTGGGAACCTCATATTGAAGCAGGGAGAGGTTGAATGTGTCTGTAAATACCCCCGCCAGCTGATCAGCACAACATCTGAGCACATGGCCAGGGATACCACTCAGGCCAGATGGTTTCCTCGAGTTTTCTCTCTGGAAGACTGACCTTACATCCTTGACAGTGACCACGGGTTCAATTGCATTGGAGGCTGTCAGGGTGGGTGGTGACAATCCACTCCTCTTCTGTTCAAAACGTGCATAGAATGCATCAAGCTCATCAGGAAGGGATGCACTGTGGTTGACTATGCTGCCCGACTTCGCTCTGTAGCCCATTATAGCACATAAGCCCTGCCACAACTGACAGCTGGACTGGGACTCTATTTTGATCTGGTATTGTCTCTTGGCATTCCTGATAGCTTTTCGGAGGTTGTATCTCGATTCCTTGTAAAGGTCAGGGTCACCTGATTTGAATGCAGTATGGCACCCTGGTAAAAGGGAAAACACTCCAGTCGTTGAAATCATACTTCACATTAAGGTGGATGGTTGTGTTTATTGGTGATCAATAGTTGTATTAATAGGTGGTAGATGGCTGTTTTATTGGTGGTCAATCAATCATTCCAGCTGCAGGAGTTCTTCAGGGCAGTGTCCTAGATCAAACCTTCTTCAGCTGCTTTATCAATTACCTTCCTTCCATCATAAGGTCAGAAGTAGGGAAGTTCACTGATGATTGCACAATGTTTAATTTCATTCACAACTCTTCAGCAAATGAAATGGCCCATAATGCATGCAGCAAGGCCTAGACAACATTCAGGCATGGTCCGATAAGTGGCAAGCAAAATTTGTACCACAAAAGTTCTAGGCACTGACCATCTCCAACAAGACAGAGTTCAACCACCTACCACATCATTCAATAGTATTACCATCGCCGTGTCCCCCACCACCAACATCCTGAGATCAATGATCAGAAGTTCACCTGGACAAAAAATAAAAATACAATGGCTACTAGAGCAGGTCAAAGGTTATGTATCCTGTGTTAAGACTTGCCTCTTGACACCCAAAGGCCTTCCACCATCTACAAGGAATGTCAGAAGCATGATCAAATATTCTTGACTTGTCTGAATGAATGCAATGCCAACAATTCTCAAGAAACTCAACACCATTCAAGTTAAAACAGCAAATGGTTGGCACCCTTTCCATGACCTTAAATGCTGACCTGCTCCACCATGGTACTACACCACTACTGCCACTGCATACCATCTACAAAATGCACTGCTATTACTCACCTATTTGTCTCAAAGGACAACTCTCAAACCCACAACCTCTACCATCAAAAAGAACAAGAGCAGCAGGTGCATGAGAACACCAGCATCTGCTGGTTCCCTTCTCCTCTGGGTCAAACTCTATCTTGACTTGGAAATATATTGCTTGTAATTTGTCTTTGCTGGGTCTAAATCATGGTACTCCCTACCTTTTGGACTGTAGTGTTTCAAGAAGATGACTCACCATCACCTTCTCAAGGGTAATTAGGGACTGACAACAAATACTGGCTTTATCATACCTACTTTTCTAATGGCAGGAATCTGTATCATTGCTCTTTTTCTGCACCATCTTTGGAACTTGGTTCCTTTTTTTGTGCTTTGATAGGAAATGTATACAATACCCAGGATATAAACAATGTAAATGCACAACTCCTGACTTTTACTCTATTATTTGGCTATATAATTGTCAACCTTGTATTTGCTTTAATAAAACAGAAAATGCTGGAGATGAAGGAGATTAGGCAGCATATGTGATGAGTGAAACAGAATTAACATTTCAAGTTGATACCCTTTCACCTGAACTGGAAAAGTGAGAAAACAAATTTGTTTTAAGATGCAAAGAAGCAGGAAGATGGAAAGAACAAAGAGAATGTCTGTGATAGAGTTGAAACCAAGAGAATTCAGCCAACACAAATAGTGTTGGAGCTATCTAAGAGGGTGTCATGTAGGGTTGTTGATCATAGTTGACCAGTCTAAAAGGTGGAGATGAGTAATAACAGAAAACAAACAAAATGCAGGAATTTGAATCTCTTCACAACTTACAAACCCACTCAGTTTAGTGTCAACAACAGACTTAGAAATATTACATTTGGTTCCCTCATCCAAATCATTAATATATAATATGATTAGATGGGGTCAGGCACTGATATCTCTGGTACTTGACCAGTCACTGACTGCCACCCTGAAAATGTCTAATTTATTCCCACTCTCCATTGACTGCCTGCCAAGCAATTTTCAATTCGTGCCACATTTTATCCCAATCCCATGTGCTTCAATTTTGCACGAAAACCTTTTATGTGTGATTTTATTAGAGGTTTTCTAAAAATACAAATACTTACATTATCAAAATTAAAACTTAAGTATTTTTATTATGTTTCATTGGGTAGACTATCGAACAGTATACAATTAAATGAATTTAACACATTCTAATTAAAAGCACAGTACACAAAGAAATACCTACACTTTATATTGTGGTAACATATCCAGCATTAGAAATGGAAAAAAATTGAAAATGAGCTTTTTCATCAGATCTTTAGTGACTAACCAAACCTATTTACCTGCACAGTCTTGACCCAACATGACCTAATTTATACCATGAACTTCGAAACAGACTGAATATATAATCACATCTTTATTACCTGGAAGTGTTTATGTTGCTGGGTGCTTCACGTGGCTCTATGTTTTTCCTTTTATGAAGTGGAGATCTACATTTCAAAATAGAGGGAAATGATGGGAAAAGGAAACAGTCTTTTGGCGTTTTTTGATTACAAACTTATGAAGATCATCACAGAAATTTGGTTACATAGATAACTAAGTCACTGTAATCTTGAGACTTGCTCAGAAATGTAGGGGATGGTGTATTCAGGTGGTCAAGCAGTGACAGCACTGCTTCAAGACATTTGTTACATTGATGTTACAAGAGGTGGTGTGTGGTCTCATTATTTGACTGTTTAATTTTAGTTTCTAAATGATAAATTAATGTCACCAGTCCTTGTTTCTATCCAGCCTTGTCTAATAAAAGTTGACGACATAGCCAATTCACTGAGGACCAAGTGCCATTTATGGTCTCTGGGTGATATGATTGGGGATGGAGTCCAAGTGTCCATAAATCCAGTAGAAATGTGTGGGCTTTGAAGGTGGTGTCCCCCCCAACACAATATTTGAGCATTTTATTGATCTTCACACCAAGGGAATTCTACTACCCTCCTGAAGCCCTTTGCACATACTTTCTGTTCCTCCCTTGCAAGGAAGAAATTAGAAATTGAAAGGTTGTTATGTGAATCAAAGAGTATGGGATTAGTCCAGGAAAGTGGTGTTGAGATAAAGGATCAGCCATAATTTTAAATGAAAAGCAGAGCAAGCACAAGAGGCCAAATGATCTAGTCCTGTTTATGTTTCTTAGGCTCTTAAATTTACATTCTCAAAATTTACAACTCTTAAATTTCTTAAATTCTTAAATTTACAATTCTTAAATTTACAACTCATCTGGTCCACAAAGTCCCAATGGATTGGCAGGATGCAAATTATGAAATGATGCATACTGTATATTAGCAAGTGCATCCTAGAACGATCCTATCCATTCTTATGGCCCTGTTTTGTGGCTGCAGTTGCATTCATAACATAGAACACAGAACTGAACTGCACAGGAACAGGCCCTTTGGCCCACAATGTTGTGCCCAACTATTTAAGCAAATGATGCCCATAAAGCAAATGACTTCTCGACCTTGGGGGGAAACAGATACTGGCTGTTTACTCTATCCACGCCTCTCATAATTTTATAAACTTCCATCAGGTTTCTCCTCAGCCTCTGCCACTCCAGGAAAAATCCACCTTAGTTTGTCTAACCTTTCCTTATTGCACGTGTCCTCTAGCCAGGCAGCATCCTGGTAAACAGTAGAATTGGGACCTCTGCTGTTTGTAATATATAGAAATAACGTGGATAGGTGGATTAGTAAATTTGCAAATGACTCAAAGATTGGAGTTGTGGAGAGTGTAGAAGACTGCTGAAGGATACATCCTTCCTATAATGGGGTGACCAGAATTGAACGCAATACTGCAGATGAAGAGTATGGCGAGGAGGAAGAGAAATAAACCAGAGTTTTATAAAGCTGCAACATAACTTCCTGACACTTGAACTCAATGCCTCGACTAATAAAGGCAAGCATGCCATACGCCTTCTTTACCACCTTCAGGGAGCTATGGACTTGGACCTCAAGGTCCCTCTGTACATTAACGCTATTAAGAGTCCTGCCATTAACTGTGTACTTTCCTTTAATCTCCCAAAGTGCAACACCTCATGCTTGCCCAGATTAATTCCATCTGCCATTTCTCCACCCATATCTGCATCTATATCCCACTGTATCCTTTGGCAATCTTCTAAACTGTCCTCAACTCCACCAATCTTTGCGTCATTTGCAAATTTACTAATCCACCCATCCACATTATTTCTATATATCACAAACAGCAGAGGTCCCAATCCCAGTGTTTAGCATGTTGCTGGTTTTTCTAGGTAGCAAAGGTAATGGGGATAAGTATGATGCTAAATACATCCTTTATATCCTGTGTAATATTGATTTTCCTGAGCCATTGCTCTTTATTTAGATGCAAGAACGACAGTCAGAATACCATTGTTGGCAAGGAAAACTATTTTCCATTCATTCGAAAGCTTCTGCCTCCAAAAAAAGGAAAGGCAGAGCAAGCACAAGAGGCCAAATCTAGCTCTACATCACTCTGGGTGCATATGCTTGCAGCGTCATAAAAGAAAGCTAGTCACTTCAATGGTGATAAGGATAGAATGTTACTATTTGCAAGAGTAGCAGAATATTGATTCATTGTGAGGAAACTGAGGAAGTAGCACATGTGGAGGTGGAGTACATATGGAGAGGACAGAAGCAATGACTACAAACTGTGAACATGTTGGAGCTCAAGAAGTATGAGTGGACTCAGCATACACCCTGTATATGGAATGAGTGGAAATTGCTTTTAAGTCTAACAATATCATTGCGGTCCTGCAGCAGGACATGAAGTGGAGAAATACAATGATGCCCAAGAAAAAGAAGGTAATATTACTGCTAGCTGGCTAGGAAAGGGGATATATGAAGTGCTGGTGAGTCTTCAGTAACCACAAACTACTGTCAAGACATTGCATGAAAAGAGACCCCGAAGGGAGATTTCAATTCAGCATTGGTGGAAATATTTGAGAGGTGCACTGTTGGCACATGCAACCAGAACAAAAGGAAATAGAAGGAAAATCTTTGAGTGGATGAGATTGCTTACTGTGTGGACCATTTGATGTAGGAGAATGCAGAGTTGCCACCAGGATGGAAATGGCATTTTAAAAAGTGAGGCAGTTTCAACTGGGGAATGTACTGCCTGCAGATGTGGTAGAGACAGGTTCCATTGTGAGTTTCAAGAGGTAATTGGATAAATATGCAAGGAAAAGTTTGCAAGTCTATAGCCTTTAATAAAAGACAAAAGGAGGAAACAAAGCAAGATGTCCAACGAAGGAGATGGTGCCAGAAAGTGAAGGTTCAGATCAAAGTTTGATCTGGTGAAAAGAATCTGAATGACACCGCTAATGATACAAATCTGAGTGTTAGTGTGGGCTGTGAGTAGGATGCAGAGAAGCCTCTGGGGGATATGTACAGATTAGGTGAATGGGCAAGGACATAGCAAATGAAACACAATATGGAAAGATGTGAGGTCATCTACTTTGGTAGAAATAAATGGAAAAGCAGAGCACTTTTTTTAAATGGTGAGAAACTGAAAGTTGGTGGTGTTCAGCTGGGTTCTAGATGTCCTTATACACAAATTACTGGATGTTAACATGCAGAGAAGGAAGTGATTAGGAAGGCAGACAGAACATTGGACTTTATTGCAAATGGAATTGGGTACGAGAGCAGAGATGTCTTGCTCCAATTACATAGGGTACTGATGACACTGCGTCTGGAATATTGTGTGCAAATCTGGCCTTTCTGCCTAAGGGTATTTTTGCTATATAGGGAGTGTAACAAAGGCAATCTAGGTTGATTTCCAGGAAGGTGGGTTTGTTGTGTAAGGGGAGAGTAAGCAGACTGGGCCAATACTCTTGAGTTTTGAAGAATGAGAGGTTATCTCATTGAAATATACAAAATTCTACTGGGAACAAAAGGAATAGGAGTGGGAGTAGACTCTTCAGAACCTCGTGTCTGCCCTGCCATTCAATAACATCACAGGCTAACCTTTTATCTCCACATCATTTTCCTGCACTAATTCTTAACCACTTGATTCCCCGAATATCTAAATTCAATTGTGTACAGGGCTAGTACTGGTAAAATAAAGAGAAAATCAAAGGTTCATCAGACTGATTTCTGAAATCACAGTCTCAAAATAAGGGGTTACCAATGCAGGACAGAGGTTAGAAGAATGTCTTCACCCAGAGGATATCTTGAGAATTCACTATGAGGGTTGATTTGCTGAGTTAAGGTCAGTATTTTTTTGATACTAAGGGAACCAAGGGGAATGTGCCTTGTGCAGGAAAATGGCACTGGTGTAAAATATCAACTAGTGATCTCATTGAATGGTGATTTATGCACAAAGGGCCAAATGTCCTAGACCTCCTATTTCTTATCTTCTTGTTTATCGCAGTTAGTGGAGGAAGGCATTGTCAGATGGAGGCAACTTCGGGGAAGCCACCCATCAGGCAGGTTGCAGTCAAAGCCATGAATTTGATGTAATCATTCACAATAAAAGGATTTGCCTGCAATTTAACAAACATTCCAGAAGGATGTCTGAAGAGGGCATTAAAAGAGGATCCACTGGCACAGTCAGTACTGGGTGGGTGAACTGGACAGAAAATAGATTGGCACGTGTAGTCCTGAAGGAATTAGAGCAGTAAGAAAGCACTTAAGGATCCAACTTGCAGAGAGACAATGAGTGAGAACCTTGATTTTGCCCTGCAGAGGACACCATGTGGTGTCTGGCGGAAAATTATAGGGTCGTCTGAGAATAGTTATGCCTGAGTTACTGACAAGAGAATAGAAAGGTTGAGGAGTGCTGGAAGGATGGGAGAAGACTTGCACCAGCAGAAAAGTTATGATGAAATAAGGAAAAGAATAACCACAGGAAAGGTATTTAGGAGTTATGAAAAGAAAAAAGATTTTTAAAAAGGCTAGAAAGGTGGAAAATATGAATGAACAAAAAACAGAATGCTGGAAGAACTCAGTGGGTCAAGCAGCATCTGTGACGGCAAAAGGTTTAAGGTGATGTTTCGGGTCGAGAACCTACATTAGGACTTCCAAGGCTCTGCTTTTTGTTCTATAATCCAGCAGCTGCAGCCTCTTTTGTCTTCAGTTATATGACTGATGCAGTAAAGTCCAGATAATGTACATTGAAATTAAAATGTCCTGTGAATTATTTATACCAATTAATCATTTGGGTGGTTATATAATGTTCAGTAACATTATAGGTACATTCTAAATGGATACTCAGTTCATTTGACCACAGCTAACCCCACTGAATACATGACATAAAAGTAAATGAAAATACAACTAATTCCCTAAGAAAGTGATTAATTTTCACATTTTTATCACTTACAGTGATCTGTCATCTTGCATGCTTGTGTCAATTACATAACCCTGCCTGAGGTTGTCTTGATCAAGCCAAATTCGATCGGGAAATCTATATTTCAAAACAAGATGATGGAAATGGAAAAACAGTATTTTTCATTTTACATTTTTCAGCTTTCAACTTTCCAGGAGCAACTAAATACTGGTAATCATTTCAAAATTGTGTATTTTTGTTTCTCCATCTTTCCAAGGCTATGATGAAATGAAGTGAGTCTGTTGAATGAATATACTATTTCTATTCTTCCACATTTCACCAGATGTTTTAAACAGGTGGATTTTTTTTTTTACAATTAGTACATGTACATTAACACAACTGTCGATTAACACAATTATATTGGGAATTGAGCAAGAGATTGGTACCCTATATAATTTTGGTCCTTTCACACACCTACGGACAGAAAGTTGTAAAAGATACTGAGATCCATGCCCAAAATTCTCAGTGCATGTCCTCAGAGTGCAGCTTTAGATGCATAATTTGTAAATTCTATTATGGTATACAATGTTTGAAATACTTACAATATATGGCACATGTAAGTATGGATTTGTAAAGAAGCAAAGATTTGTAAAACTAACTAAACCACCCACATAAGTTGCATGGCTATTGAGCTTGGTCAGAGACTGGGCATTTTATTGAAAAAAAAAATCATTGACCTGATTCTCCAAATAAGGTATGAATTAAGGGAAAGATATGCCTGGATGGACAAAGCTACAAAAATACTCAAAAGGTTCAGTATCATCCAAAACAAGCAATCCACTGATTGGCAACTCATTTTATTCCTTCCACCAGGGGCTCATTTGACTGCAGTATGTGCTTTTCATAGGATATTCTGCAGCAAGTCACCAAGGTTTATTTGACACCAGCTCGCAAATCCATAATTCCTATCAAAGACAAGCGTAGCAGAGTTATGGAAGCACAATTATCTTCAAGTTCCCCTCAAGTTCACAGACCATCCTAAATAATAACATACACAATTATTACCCAGTCATTTTTCCAATATATTTAACCCCATACCTGATGACACTGTGGAACAATTTTCACCATAATCAAAGAAATAGTTCAAGAAGCAAGCTGCAATTTATCCTCTCATTGACATGTCTAGCAATGTCTACAACTTGCGTATGAATATAGAGAAGTACATAGTTTTAAGAATTAATGTTGGGACATTCAAATTTCATTACGACCAAAAAGGAAAAATGTCAGTTTAGTGGTGAAATAAGAAAGCAATAAAATTTGGATCACTAGATAGGGACTGAAAATGAATACAAACATGTTAGAGAAGTGTGAAACATGTGGTAAATTCAGTGAAACATAGGAAAGATGATA
The DNA here is from genome assembly GCF_009764475.1 of Pristis pectinata. Lineage (NCBI taxonomy): Eukaryota > Metazoa > Chordata > Chondrichthyes > Rhinopristiformes > Pristidae > Pristis > Pristis pectinata. The sequence goes on from NC_067427.1 coordinate 29,317,793, forward strand.
CTCGTTATGAAAACAGATTATTAAATAATAAATTCACATTAAGTGTAATATTGAAATATAATGGTTCTGATGTACCAATCTTTAAAAAGCAAATGGAAAAAAAACACTTAGTAAGCCAATTTAATTGAACGCAGAAACAAGGAGCAGTGAAAGATTGTTAAATTACCTTCAGCATACTATGTGCATTTTTGGTCGCTCAGAGAGAGAAATGACATTAAAACCATATAACATATGCAACATGTACAAAATGGTTTTATTTAAATACCAGAATTAAAGGGTATATAGTAATGATTTTGCATTCTAACTCTGTATTCATGGAAGCAGAAGCATTAAAGGGAAGAAATTAGAAGGATTCAAAATGAACTATTCAAGGTGAAAGGTTTTTTTATATTATTCATTCAAGGATATGGGCTTCACAGCCTGAGCCAGCATTTAATTGCCCATCACTAATTGCTCTTGAGAAGGTGGTGGTGAGCTACCTTATTGATCTGCTGCACTCCATGAAGTGTGGGTATACCCACAATGTTGTTAGGGATGGAGTTCCAAGATTTTGACCCAGTGACAATGAAAGAACAGCAATATACTTCCAAGTCAGGATGGTGTATGGCTTGGAGGACAAGTTCCAGGTGGTGATGTTTTCATGCTTTTGTGCCCTTGAGGTTAGAGGATGTGGGTTTGGAAAATGCTGCCTAAGGAGTCTTGGTTGAGTTGCTGCAGTGCATCCTATGGGCAGTACAAACTACTGCTTGTGTGCTGGTGGTGGAATGAGTGAAAGATTGTGGATGGGATGGCCCATCAAATTGGCTGCTATGTCCTGTATGATGTTGAGCTTTTTTTTTTAGTGTTGTTGAAGCTGTACTCATCCAGGGAAGTGGAGAGTATTCCCTCACACTCCTGGACTTTAGGGATTTGGGAGGTGAATTACTGACTGCAGAATTCCTAGCCTCTGACCAGTTCTTATAGCCTTATTTGTAGATGGCTACTCCATTTTAGTTTCTGATCTATGCTATCCCCCAGGATATTGATTGTGGGAAATTCAGAAGATGGTAATGCCAATGAATGACAAGGGTTGATAGTTGGATATCATCATTGCCTGGCACTTATCGCCTATCAGGCCAGGCCTGGATATTATCCAAGTCTTTGCTGCATTTGGATGTGACTGCTTCATTATCTGAAGAGTCACAAATGGTGCTGACATTGTGGAATCATCAGCAAACATCCCTATTTTTTGACCTTGCAATTGAAGGAAGGTCATTAATGTAATGTAGCTGAAAATGGTTGGGCCTAGGACACTACCCCGGGAAATTCCTGCAGAGTTGTCCTGTGGCTCAGATGATTGATCTGCAACCACTATAACCATCTTCCTTTGTGCTAGGAATGATTCCAACCAGTTGATGATCTCCCCTGATTCCCAAAGACTACAGTTTAGCCAAGGCTCCTCAATGCCATTCTCAATCAAATGCTGCCTTGATGTTAATGGCAGTTACTCTCACTTCACCTCTGGAGTTAAACTCTTTTGTCCATGCTTGGACTAAAGCTGCAAGGATGGTCAGGAGCTGAGTGACTTGGCAGAACCCCAAACTGAGCTTCTGTGAGCAGGGTGTTGCTAAGCAAGTGCCGCATCATAGCACTGTCATGATCCCTTCCATCACTTTACTGATCATTGAGAGTAGACTAATAGGGTGGTATTTGGCTGGGTTGGACTTGTCCTGCTTCTTGTGGACAGGACATACTGAGGCAATTTTCCACATAATGGGGTTGATGCCAGTACTGTAACTGTACAGGAACGGCTTGGCCAAGGGGTCGGCAAGTTCTGGACCACAAGTCTTCAGTGCTATTGCTAGAATGTTGTCAAGGCCCACAGCCTTTTCTGTATCCCCCGCATTTAACCATTTCTCAATATCACGTGGACTGAATCAAATTGGCTGAAGACTGGTGTCTATCATACTGGGGACTGAGATGGATCATCCACTCGACATTTGGGAGGTAATTTGCTGGGTTGGATTTGTCCTGCTTCTGGTGGACAGGGCACACCTGAGCAATTTTCCCACATTGTGGGGTGTTATCCACATTATTTCCATCTGATAAATGAAACACTAGAAAGCTCTAAATCTTTTCTTCCCATAATTCCATGGGCTGAGAGAAAGCTGGAAATATGAAAACATGAATATAAATGGGTTTTATTTAAGTGGATGAGAAATGTAACTTTGGAACTCATCTGATATTGCAACCGTCAATATGACACATCAGTATGAGCTTTGATGACACAGAAATTGCCCTATAACTGCAGCATCAAATCAGTCAGTGGCATATTTTATACCTTGTCTGAATGAAATCTATGGAAAAAGTAATCAGGGGTGTTGGATAACAAGTGAAGGCCACTGTGAAATTCCTCATTATACTGTATAGCCCATATATTTTTTGAATTGTCTGCTGTGCTAAATAAGTGAAAGAGAAATAATTCCTAACAATGCAAATCCAGGGATCCCTGGATGGGTCAGATAATATCACTAGTAACAATTTCCAAACATGTTGAAATGCAATGTAAATGTGCCAGTCATTAAGAAGCCAGAGGCTTGAACAAAATCACTTCTTTGCTTTTCCACCTCTGACGTGTATGAATTATAGCAGCTCAATAATCAATTTGATTTTTTTTTCCCTAGGTGACGGTATCCAGTGATACAGAATTATAGCAGCTCAATAATCAATTTGATTTTTTTTCCTAGGTGACAGTATCCAGTGATACAGAATTAAAAGCAGATCTAAATTAATAGTGTATTATTTTTGAGGGGTGAAACAGACCTTTTTATGTTCCCGTGAGGTTAATGAAATGTTGGTCTTTATCGCAAGAAGAAAGAAAATATCTTTCCATCGTACAGAGCATTGTAATTCAAAGGCAACATAGTGCAAATGCCAGAAATCTGAAAAATAAAACTGCTGGAAATACTCAGGCCAGGCCAGTGTCAGTGGAGACAAACAGAGTTACTGCTTCAGATTGTTAACCCTTCATCAGAATCAGGAACATTTAGAAATGGTAGAAGTTTTAATGGTAGAGAAAATGAGGAAGAGTGACGAGGACAAAAAGAATACACACACGAGCAGATTCATCAGAAAATACTGGGGGTTCATGGATTAAAGGACAGGCTAAATAAACTTTTATTATATCTAACTGAATTTTGATGCCTGAAGGGTGATCCATTTAAGGTCTTTAAAATGGATGCTTTTCTCACATGGGTGAATCCAGAACGAGTGAACACTATATAAAAATTATGACCAGGTTACTAAGGGATGAATTCACAAATTATTTTGTCACACAAAGGAAAATGGGCACATGAATCTGCTTCCAGGAAGGCTGTTGAGGAGAGATTAATTGAAATCTTCAACAATGAGATTGATATGATTTGTATTAGGTAAGGGTATAAGAGGTTAGGATTTGAAGCTGGGTAAATGGAATTGATGTACTGATCACCCATGATCTAACTGAGAGTTGAATGGCCTACTCTTTTCCTATATAAAATCATTAATATGCACTGAATGGGTGAGTCTTAATGGAAATAATCAAGCATGCTTAGAAAATGATGAGTTATGAGAGTAATAGTACAAGGTAAAATTGGACAAATGTTTTATTTAAGTATTAATCCAATCTTGATAAACAAGTTGAAAATGGAAAAATTGTCAAGATGTATGAGAGGTTTTGGGGAAGGATCCATCTGGTATATTGAAATTCACAACAGCTGGAGATTCCAACCTATTAAACACCCAGTTCCCTCTACCACTGAATATTAATTTGACTTAATTAATAAGCATTTGGCACTGAGTGAAGAAGTCAAGGATTCAAGCCCAAAAAAAATCAAGTATTTAATTGAGGCTAAGATTCAGGCGAAATACTGGCAAAAGTCTGCATTCCTGTCTTTTGAATGTGACGGCCATAAGATATTGGTGCAGAATTAGGCCATTCAGCCCATTTAATGTGCTCCACCATTTAATAATGGATAATTTTTTTTCAACTCCATTTTTCCTGCCTTCTCCCTGTAACCTTTAAACCCTTTAGCAATCAAGAACCTATCAACCTCTGCTTTAAGTACACCCAACGGCTTGGTCTCCACAGCCCTCCGTGGCAACAAATTCCATAGATTCACCACTCTGTTTGAAGAAATTCCTTCTCACCTCAGTTTTAAAGGGGCATCCCTTTATTCTGAGGCTGTGCCCTCGGATCCTAGACTCTCCTACTAATGGAAACATCACTCTACATCCACTCTATCCAGGCCTTGCTGTGAAATTATGCTTGCATATGACTATTCAGATTAAAGGTAAAGATTGATACCAGTAATTGAAAAGTTTGGAATTCTTCTGGTGTCCATACCAACATCTTTCTCTCAATCAACACCACTGGAATTTACATTGATTTTGAATTTGATGCAATCTGAATCCTGCATATACAAATACACTACTGTATTTGCCTATTTAACAGAAGTGAAAATATCTTGAAAGCACTTGGAGACTTCTTGAGAATGTGATAAAACTAAGACCTTCTAAGGAACAAAAATGTCTGCTTTCCCAGCAGGAATTTGTCTGACACAATTATTGCTACAGCAAGTCAGAAGACAATTTTGATACTTACGGTGAGGGTGATCGAGAATTCCTAGTTAAAAAAAAACATTATCAACAATCTATCTTTTATAATTATGTCTTACAACACATATCACGGAGGTCAAAGATAAATTCAGAAATGTCATCTTCAGACTGACTTATGATTCCTGTCAGAACAGTGCTAGGATATGTAATAAGAGTAGAATTGTCATTATGCAAATGATTGACATGCTGAAGTAACATATCTACAGTCTGGACTTGACAGGAAGAGCTTTATAGTGTAGCCTGAACAGATATCAGTTTTATGATGGATGCTGAATGGCTGATAACATTGCCAATCTTGATGGATCAGCCCTTACCATCTCATGGAAAGCATCAAATGCAAAACAGAGTAAAATATGTTTATAGGAGAGAGGTCCAGATTCAGTAGAGAAACATAACAAATAGAATTCCCTAAAATGGAAATGACAACATTACTGGAAATAATAACACGAGTGGTGAAGATGGTAAGCCTGATCAACAGCTACCTTTACAGAGCTAGGCCAAAATGCCATAACAGATGTACAGTGAGGACAAATAGTTTGGGGGCTGAAAACCTGTTCAAATGTGGTATGTCGTTAATGGATGGAGTTGGCTGTGGTAGAGGTTACCATCTTCTTAAATTCAAGTTTATTACAATGAAGAAGTTTGATAACTTCACCAGTGCTAGATAACCAATTACTTTCAAATTATATTATTGTGGTCCTTTTATATACATAACACTCATGGTTACAGAGGCATCTTTTTAAAAATGGGATCTAATGGAGTGCAGGCTTGATAGAATTCAATCTCTTCATAGCCTACAAGCCAAGGCCTCTTAGCCTGTAGACACATTCAAAGACTTGAAGTATAGACTATATCTCTTCAATGACAATATCCAGTACAGATATGACACATTGCAATACTCATCTCTCTTGGACAAAATGTACCTTATTTGTGGCCAATGGTACTGCATTATGCAAGTCACTGCTCAGTTTTATGACTACTCCTCAGGTACATGTACTATTTGTTATTGTAGGTAAGCACTCCTCACTCAGAGGAGCAATATGGGAGCACTCCATTACCTTCCACATTTACCAGATAAACACAGCATTCTAATATGATGAACTATGGAATCAGATTATTGGGATTCACACTGCTTTGTTGTCTGCTTCAGCTTCACGTTGGTGGTGGAAGAATCTATGTTGGCTGGTTGTCGGGTTCCTTTAAGACCTCTATTTAGATGTGACGTGTTATCTATCTTATGACAGCTAACACTAAAATGAATGTGCTGTTGACTGCTACAAATAGTGATTTCTTTCCTACACAGGTGCAGGGAAAACAAAACAGTAACATATGCTTTTAAGGAAAAGCAGCAACATTTCAACATAATCCTTTGGTCACATGTACCAAGTATGGGTCATTAAACTATTGTAAGCTGCCAGAAGATATCAATAACATCTCTGTAGGCCTGTCAAATGGTTTCTTATGAAAGGCATCTCTGATAGAGATAAAATGGACAACGCTTTTCACTCTGGGAACCACTGTCTTTATCAGAGTGTTGTGACTGTCCATGGCAGATCCTTAAATTATACAACAAGGCCTCTATCATAGAGCTTTTCACAGCAGATTGGCTATAAAAAATTTGCATTGTGGAATACTGATCCACCATGGTGCAGCATTTGCAGGATGTGAATTTTGGCAATTTCTTCATATTACCTGCCATCTGTTGCACATTTTTGGAGATTATTCTCAGTGTCCCACTGTACACATCATGCTCTGCAACCAGCTTTTTTGTCCCCCAGACATCTGAGGCAATAGTTATAAATTGTACCCATTTAACATCAACATTAAAAAGAATTCACACACATGTGGATGTTGCTGATAATGCCACCATGTTGTTGTCCTTCCCTAACTGCCCCTTAACCAAGGAGGCAGTTAACAGTCAACCACATTGGTGGGTGTGGAGTCATATACAGGCCCTTCTAGATAAGAATGGCAGATTTCCTTACCTGAAGAATATTGGTAAACAATTGGGTTTATATGACAATCCAATAGTTTCATGGTTCCTGTCAGTGAATCTAACTTTTTAATTTTAGATTTATTTGACAGCTTGAAGTTAAATCCCACAGCTGCTATGCTAGGATTTGAACAATGCCTGTGGATCACAGGCCTGGAAGCCACAATGAATCAGCAGACCTACAACCCACATACTTTTATTGACATCTGGGTGCATACTAAATCATTGTATGGTGTAATTAAACATTTTCGTTGTTCTGTAACTCACAAAGCCATCACACTGACCTATAGGCTGCTATGCCGCTTGTTGCATTATCCTTCTCTTCAAACATACTTTCTTCAGGGAATCCAGGACTGAAAGGCCTAATAAACCAAAAGCACAATAAAACATAAAGAGACTGAGAAAACAAAATAAAAATGGAGAAATTAGATTATTGGCAAGGCATAAAGGATACAGCCCTAATGCAGACCAATGGGATTAGAGTTGATGGGCAAAGAGGTCAGCATTTTCATGGTAGGCCAAAGGACCCATGTCTGTGCTGTACAATTCTATAACCTAATAATACCAGATTAATTATATATTTGGTAAACATGTATTTAAGTAAAATATGGCACTAAATGCACAAAAATATAAATAATTCCCTACATTTTAAATAAGAAACCATTGTTAGTTGGTTGTAAGTAGCAATAATCATAGAAACTAGGCTGTAAATAAACCCCAGCTATTGTGTGTTTATTTGTATGAATGAAAATATCAATATCTGGCTATGTATGATGAAGAAATATGCTTCATGCAAGTCACCTATTACTCTCAATTGTGATTCAAGATGTTGGAGATAGTGCTATCAAGCAACACTTACTATCGATTATCCTGCTCACTGATGTCCATTTCGTGTTTCGCCAAGACCATTTGATTCCAGAACGTCTCACAACGTTGATTCAACCATGGACCAAACAGCTGAATTCCAGAGGTGAAGTGACAGCAACTGACCTCAACAACAAGGCAATATTTGACTGAACGTGGCATCAAGGACCCCTGATGAGTCCTTGCCAATGTTGAATACATGCCAATGTTGTACTCATATCTCACACAAAGGAAGATGGTTGTGCTTGATGGACCATCTTTGTCCATCATGGTAGAGGGTAAAGGCAAATTCATGCCCCCTAATCATTCCTTTCGAAATGTTATCATGACCTCTCTTACACTGCTATTAAGCAATTTGATATAAAATGTTGGAAACACTCAGCAGGTTAGACAAGTTGTTTAAGTCCTCCAGTCAATGCCCCTAATCATTCCGTTTTAAATGCCCTGATGACCTCTCTTATACAGCAATCATTATTTTGAAGGGAATGATTAGGGGGCATTGACAATAATGGAGCTGGAAGCAAGCAAGTTTGTTGGGATTGAGAAAAATTCTATTACAGGTAATCTTGCTGAGTGTATAACATTATAATTATAAGAAAGCAAAATTCCTGTCCATTCATTCTCTGGGCAGTAAAGCTGGTTTAATTCCCCAAGATATCTGACTAATCAATCATTATATCTTTACCACTTACTGTGATCTGTTATCCTGCACACTATCAATTCTATATCGCTGTCTGTAGTTTTCTTGATCAGGCCAGTTTTGTTCAGAAGACCTAAATTTCAAAGTGAGACGGAGTAAAAGTAAAAACAGAAGTTTGCATTTATCAAATTAGGAATCAATTAAGAACTAATTCTAATTTCAATAAACAATTATCTGTTACAAGCTTGGTCCTAAACTGTGAACAAAATAGAATCAAAATTCATTGTTTTGTAGCGACTCACCGTCCGGTCAGACAAACCGGCTCAGCAGTCGGGTTGAAGCGACAAGGCCCAAGATGGCGGCGGGCCTCGTCTTCCCTGAGCGACAGGGAGAACCCGCGCACGGGAAAGACTTGATGACGTAGCACTTACGTCATTGCCGGTTGCATTGGGCGGGAACAGTCTCCCTTAAAAGGCCTGCACAAGGCGGGAAAATAAACCAGTTCTTGTTTGACAATCCTTCGACTAGCATCTTGTTTTATTTCGTGGTAGCAACCGCTACAGTTTTGGCATTTTTCAGAGAGTACAATCAAATGAAATGTGAGTCCTCTTATTAAATGAATAAATAACAAATTCAATATTTTACTAGAATATTTAGAAAATAGAGTGAATTTTGTGATAAATACATTCAAAGTAGAGCTTTGGTATAATGGGAGTTCATACTGAGTATGCACAAAAATTTAGTGCCCCCACAGCAGTCTATGTATGGACAAACACTTGAATGGGAATTGCTTTCCATCATGCCCACATTTTCAGCATATGACCTCACTGTGAGCAGCTTCATGAGAGCATTAATTTGTAAATTCCTGTGATACATTTTATTTAAATGTTTTGAATGAATAGAACATACTAAGTAGGAAAAGTTAACAGACTTGTAAAAGTTATCTATATCAATTGATTTTTTTCAAATAATATACTAAGTGTGTGCATGGTCAGGAAATGAATTAGAAACATCAATACAAATGTTTCATTCCATTATGGCATAAGAAGCAGAGAAATATCAGTTCAATGTATTTGCTGATGGACTGAATCACTTTGGCTATGACTAACAATTCTAAAGGGAACTGCAGAGGCTTAGTCATGCTCAGGTAAGTAAATCTTGAACTAATGCAATCTGACTCTTAGTGACAGGCAAGTTAAGTGAGAGCCCAGAGTTTCTAGGATTTTGCAATAACTGGTTCTTTAATTCTGGGGGTACGAAACCTCAGTGATATGCCATTTGAGGCCTACTTACAACTCTTATGCTTTGCTGAGTGAAAGGAATTAAGCTTTTTGACCCTCTGCATTCAGACCCGATGAGTGCATGTGTGCAGGGACCATGGGCAGTGTGCCTAGATGGGACAATTAATCCAGCTTGGCTTGGTTTACTAGAGAAACAAAAGACTGCAGATGCTGGAAAAACACTATGATGCTAGGGCAACTCAGCAGGCCAGGTAGCATCTGTGGAGAAAAGCAAGTGGTCAACGTTTCGGGTCAGGACCCTTCTTCTGAGAATGTGTATAAGGAAAGGTTAGGAGAGTAAAAGATCGTGAGCCCTGAGATGTGAATTAAAGGGTACATCACTATGGCTGTAACAGACTGCTTGAAATAGCTGTGCTTCGCTTTGCAATACCTTGCTCCAGAGATTTTGCTTGCTTCAGCTAGTTTTCTGCAGCCTTGAGGTATGATAGTACCAGTACAAATCAGTTCCTGTCTCAGCAAGTCTGCACAATTGACTCTTGCTCCACTAAACTGACCCTGAGGCCCACCATGAGAAACCTTATGTATACAAAGATAACCAGTGGAACAAGATGGTCTGAAAAGATTAAGGAACTATAGCTTTAGTAACTTTTTTAAGTAAATTCCTTTGTCTGTAACCAATCACGATGTAGAAAATGAGTGCATGCTGTCTGACTAATGCACGATCATTCCTTGTATGGTAAGTGTTTGCACCTCTGAAAAGGTATAAGAACGTATGTATATCAATGTATCTGAGACCACCTGGTCCGGGACGTAGGTGCCTGGCTTGGTGCTCTCTCCTTGGATCAAGTAATAAAGAGATTGAACGAGAACAGTGGTCTTTTGAGTCTTCTCTCAACGAATTCGACACTTCAGGACTGAAGACAGGAAAAGGGGAAGCCCAATATATAGGAGGGAAAAGCAGAGCAGTGATAGGTGGGCAAAAAAGGGGAGGTGGGGTGGGCACAAGGTGGTGATAGGTAGATGCAGGTGAGAGATAGTGATAGGCAGATGCAGGGGAGAAGGGGAGAGCAGATCCACCGGGGGATTAGTCAAAGGTAAGGAGAGAGGAAAGAAAAAGGAGAGGTAGAAAAAAAAGAGAGGCAAAGAGATGAAAAGAAGCATAGTTGGGGGGTAGGGGGGGGAATTACTTAAAGTGGGAGAATTCAATGTTCATGCTGTTAGGCTGCAAGGTTCCAAGATGGAAAATGAGCTGCTGTTCTACCAGTTTGCACTTGGAATTCTCCTGGCAGTGGAGAAGGCCAAGGACTGATATGTCAGTGATAGTGTGGGAGGGGGAGTTGAAGTGACCGGCAACGGGGAGATGCAGATCGTGGTTACGGACGGAGCACAGGTGTTCTGTGAAATGGTCACCTATACGTTCAGTCTCACCAACGTGAGGCGAAGTTTTATCTTTCAGAGATTCATGACTCGTTAGCATTCTCTACCCCTGGGCACTGTGAAGGCAGAGTCCTTGAATGGTCAAGATGGAGGGTGACAGACATTTAAGCTTTGTGTTGAGGTCAACACTGCATCAGCCATGATACTATTGAATATTGGCACAGACTTGAAATGCCAACTGGCCCATTCCTGCTTCTGTTTCCCATCTAATTATGTTCTTTGGTAACTATAAAGTAGCTGTATCGTTGGTGGAGCTCCATTGTACTGGGTATACATAGTTGGATATGAGAATTTAGAAGGTAAGCATACATGCAATTATCATGTAGTGTTGTTGACATTTGAGTAATAAAATGTGGTAAACTTACCATATCATCAAAGTGCAATACTATTACTATAACACAGTAGGTCCAAGGTGGGCTGGAAGACTGAGTGAAAATGGACCTTCTAAATTGTCAGACTGCCAGAGCAACTGTCATCAGTTCTTAACAAGCTTAAAATGATTCATTGTTCTATATTCATGGTTTAAGAAAGCACTATAATCTATTAACCTTTGTATTCCATTTTTTAATTGATACTTTGACCTCTTTTGATTTAGCATTGCTGAAGATTAGGACCTTATCTGATGTTTCTAAGAATTCAGATGTTCAATAAAAAAGATCAGTCATGTGACCATTCTCTACAGCACTGCCATGACAATTCTACACCAAGAGTGTTTCCTGTCAAGAAGTTAAGATGAGACTTTAAGGGCCTAAGGATCAGATAAATATTCTTTTCTCATACTGATCCCATTGTTTTTACATGGATCACTATTAGAGTAGCAGTAAATGAACAATGGGTGTTGTCATCCTAAGCAAAGACAGCTAGTTTGAGTCCATAGAGCCACTGCTACACTTCTGCAAAGGTGACAGACTGGACAACAGATTGCTGGAGTACTGCAACACTCTGGCAAGTCCGCTTAAATAATTAGAGCCAAGCCGATATTTAAGATTCCACTGCAGCACTCAGATGCTGAGTTGGCTTTTGCTTGCGCAGCAATGGAAGCTGAGATGAAACTTCCTCTTCACTGTCTCCTCACAACACGACAACCTGGCCAGATGAACGTTCTTAACTGACAGAAAGAAGAAACCACAAGAGTATTACCATAATGAAATGAGGGTCAGGGGGACGAGAGCAGGATTGTCAAGTGAGAGCTGTATGTTGACAACAACCCAGCTTGTGACTCTGACCAGAATGTGAGGAGGAGCATCAGCTTCAGGCACAATTTCATCTTCAAGGTTCCTTATCCTGCTGCTGATCATGAACTCAATGGCAGCTGCATCAACAATGCCACCTTTCTCTCTTCCAGAGCTTTGGGCTGATGGACAAAACTCACAATCCATCATCATACTATAAATATGTTAGGCACGTTAGGCAGCACTACCTGCTGCAATTGAGAGGGAACTTCTTAGCGAGCATAAATAAGTGACAAGCCTGCCCTGATGTTTGGGGAAGCTTTGAGATGTGGATATGAGACTTGAAGTAATGGAAATTGTGTGAGGCTATTGGGAAGTTGTTGTTAGATCAGTGATGGAGGTATATAGCATCATGCAATGTTTAGGAATATTGGGCTCATGCAAGTACAAGACCTTTCTTCTCACTAACTAAAGTATCTAAAGCCATATTACTGTATCCCTTTCACAGGCTTAATACAGGAATAACGATGTTGAATTCAGCAGAGCAACACCCATGCTCTATTTTTGAGTATTTAGAGGTTGACAGATACATTATAGGGTTCAATTAGACACGTCAACTATCTGTAAGTTACAAACCTAGTTACACTGACCTGTAAGTTGCCATGCAGCTTGCTACATTATCTTTCTCTTCATACATGTATTCGTCAGGATCACCAGGACTGAAAGACCTAAAAGATGAAGAGAAGGTAGAAGACAAAGGGACGTGTATTGTGTGTGCAAAAAGCATATAACCTGTATAGCTGATCTAAGAAGGAACGCATAATTACTGATATATGTATTTATTTTACTAATCATGAAGGTATATTTATAATATTAGTGCAACTTTATTATCAATGCTCAACGTATTATAAAGTAGGATCGCTTCCACAGTTGCTCAAAAAGACACCTTTATTACTTAGGTACATTTCCTATAGCTCTACTTCTCTATGAACAATTATTCAAAAGCAAAATATTGCAGTTCCTGGAAATCTGAAATATGACAGAAATGTTGAAATACTCAGCAGAACAAACAGCACATATGAACATTTATTTTCATGATAGTGAGTTCCTTCAAAGAGAATTCTAGTCATCCACTTGTGCAAGAGTCACATGGTCATCATCTAGAAAATCATGTATTCTTCAGGCCAAGTAAAAGTAGTGGTTTTCCGTTTACAAGATTAGCGAATGAGTGGGCATTTACATTCAGGGTTAATTTCCACACAAGACTACAAATTACTTGATTGATTGAATTCAGTTACTTGCCACAATGAGATATAAACTTTGGATCTTTGGCTTCTGTCATATTCTGATGGGAAATGCCCATAAAATGGTACATGATCAATACAATATGTCACTCCTTTATTATTTATGGTATATTTATACATTACATATTATATACATCATATGGCCAAAGTGAGCTCCTTGTTGTTACAGTAGACAGCCTTGTTTGAATCTCCTGTGTGCTGATATGGTAAATAGAATTTACCAGAACTCCAGCAGTTCCACGGTCCATGTTAGCATACATTACAAATGATAACAAACAGATTTAGCCACAACAGAAAAAGTTTAAAGAGGTCAGAAAAATAAAGCAGCATGATACCTTTAAAAGGAGTGTTCTTACCTTGTGGACACTGAAAATTCCAGGTTCTAAGAAAGAATGATTTTAAAAAACCAGCAGAATCAGGATCCAAAATTGAATCTCTTAAATGCTGGCTCAGTGAGAACACCAAGTAGCGGCTTTTGACAGGGATGCAGCAGCACTTGTTCTTAAAGCTGCACTAAACAATCTTTAAAATTAGGGTGAAGACGGCAATGTAAGTTTGCAAATAGTGGAACAAGCTGAGAATAAAAATGTAAATACAGAGGCAACTTAAGGACTGTGTTTTGGTGGAAAAAAAGGAGAAATAATGGAAGACTTTATCGGCTGCCTGGGAGTGAATAACAACTTGTGTGAATTGTTCACATTCTACTGTAAATTTGGCACATGCAATCAAAGATTGGGAGAAACCATGCATGAGTCCATTGTTGCACACTGAGACCTATTAAGATAATGTAAGTTTGGAGAGTTTTGCATTATGCCATCAGTTCATAAAAGAATTCAGTCAAAGCTGTTAAACTTAAAAAGCCTTACATTTGACATGAAATGTAGGAATGCAGCTTCCATGGAGGTAGTGGTCAAGATTGCCAGGGAATTCTTAATTCTGCAGGGCACAAAAGTAATAATAGCCTTCAGTCAATGGAAAGCCCCCAAAGCCTTGGTCCAGAAACAAAAAACAGCAGCATATTATCAGTGGTGCAAGTCTTTGCCAGAGATGTAGCAGCATTCAATCTCCATGCAGCTGATCTTTTAAAGAGTCTATTACTCATGTTAGAAGAAAGGATGAAATGCAAGACAACAGACAGTGTAGTCTTGAATGTAACAGTAGCACAGAGAGAATGAGTTTCTCATAAGTCACAAAAAGGGAATCTGCACAATATTACAACCACTGCAGGGAACAGAATTTACTTCATGCAACACCAATACTATAAGTAAACGTAGTGTGATTCAATGGGAATTTAGGTCAGTCATTATTAATGCAGAATCATTAGAGACGCAGATTGATGCAGCTGAAGACCGCTTTACTGTGCAGAAGGACATGTGACAAGCAGTTCATCTGTCTATTTTCGTAAGGAACACAGTCAATTCTTAAGACTTATTCAGGAGTTGTGAAAGTTTTAGGATAGATCCAATGCATGATATGCTGTGATAGCCAGCACAGGGTTACCTCTAATTGCAGTTGACTACTCAGTGTGACCAATGATAATAGGCAAAGAACATGAGAAACAGAAGCAGAAGGTGGTCATTCTGTTCCTCACATCTGATCTGCCACTCAATAAGACTATGGCTGATCTTTTACGCCATAATTACTCCCACACAAACCCCATACCCCTTGATTCCCCTAATATCTAAAAATCTATCTTAACAAGACTGATAATTGATTAGTCAGAAGTGTTTACTACTCAAGGTGTTACTTTATCCACATGAATTGTCAGATATTGGAAGTGAAATTTCAATCTTCACACTGCGACTTGTAGATAGGTAGGTACCTTCAAGCAAGACATATATTCAACTCCTCATTGTCAAACATTGACCAAAATCCTATCTAGAGTACTGTGAGAAATCACAAGACTATTTTAAAGCAACTTTTAAAAAATAGGCAGAGAGCTAAGAAACTGTAAGAACAGTTACAAGTGACCCCCACGTTACAGCAATATGGGTAATGGAAATTTGCCCTCTGGAAATTTACAAATCACCACCAAAAAACCTGAAATATGGAATAAAAATTTGCTCTTGCAAAAGTTAAGGTTTAATTTTTATTTTATTTTCAACTTACATTTCTTGACGTATGAGCAAATTACATGACTTTGTATTATAGAAAATCATGATACAGATAGTTTTCTGGAAATGCAACCCCCTATTCCTCCACGTAACATGGGGGTCGTCTATATTTTCTTTCATAAGCAAGTTTATCCCAAGGACACAATTAACATTGTTTTCTCTAAAGTCTCTGCAGTCCAACTAACTGCAAAGTTTTAAAAAAGGATAAAAAAGACACTTTGCAGCTGCTGAAGCTCAGAGCTCTTCCCTATCAAAACATTCTTTCTGTAACATAGCACTAATTGAAACCTGAATTTCGTAAGGCATGGATTTATAAGGAATAAACCGAAGGTAGAAGGAGCAACCATTAAAGAGAGGTTTGCATCAATGAATTGCTAATGGCTGTGATTCTTTCATAAAACGAGGGTTTCAGGAGCAATCGTGGGCAACTTGCAAGAAAACTACAGACAAATCAGATCAACCTATAGAAACAGGAGCCAACTACTTTGTTTGATCACCGGGATGAGTTACACCCACAATTAGAATTAATTACATAGTTGAAGTTATAGTTAAGAGTTAAAAATTGTGTAAGATTGTTAGGGTACAAAAGCTGTACTGGGGCATGGAACTTCATATCATAGTTTTGTAGCAATTTGTATCTATCATCCCAGCTCATATAATTCCTTCACAGTTTTTATAATTTTATATGATTTGTAGTATTTTACATGATATAATTAGTAGTGTCACTTAGTTGTCATAAACTTTTAAAAATAATTGAGGTGTGATTCTGTGAGTCTTGGCTAGTTTTACTCCATTCATATAGGTTCAGGACCAAGCAAAGATAATAGGTATTAAGGAGGACCTCTTACAAAGATGATTTTCCACTGACAGCCAATGAAATTGTTTGGGCCACTCACCAAGCTACAATACTAAAGCAGGTATACAAGCACAATTTGATAGAATGAACCAATCTATTCAAGTGTCCACATGAAGCTTTACAGCAATTGTACATCCATTGGTTTGAATTATCAACCATCCAAGGACATTTAAAATGATTCGTTGAGTAGTCATTACAAGCCTCATAAAAATGGATCGTAGGAAACCCAAATGCTACACATACTGAAATCGTCAACTTGAAAGCTGTCTAAATGTTGATGGTTAGAGAAAGCTGTGCCCATGTGAACGGTTTGTGAGCAACACCAAGTGATACCACTTAAGATGGAAATAACTGACTCAACCATTCCAATGAGTCCTTTTGCCTTTTGTCCTTACCTTGTGCTCAGTCATGCGTACAACTGGGAAGATATCATTGAAAAATTATAGTGGATCTTTAAAACACATGGGATACCAGAAGAATTAATGTCTGACAAAGGGTCAAAGCCCACTTTACATTTATTAGAGAATTTTATGCAATGTAATGGCACACATAGATCTTTCTGTTGCCTCTTTAGAAGCAAGATGATTCAGACAAATCACTGTGTGTTACAAGAAGCTTTCTAAAAGCAAGTGTTCTAAGATTACTCTAGCTTCATCAATTGGTTAATTTCTTGCATAAATACCATATAACTCCACATTCAATTATGGTTTTACTCCAATTAAGCTATTAATGCATTATGACATGAGACTGAACTTGTTACAGCCTAGAGGGAGAATAGAGAGGTGGTAATTGAATTAAAAGTCAGTGACTCAAGTGAAGAAAATCAACTACTGAGTGAAAGAATTAGAGTCATCAGACCAGTAAGCATGTCTGAGATTCAACAAGACTTTGGCAAAAAAAGTCCAAATCTTAATCTAAGACGACTGTGGGTGCTCAAATTGCCAACAATAGGAGATTCTTCTGTCCACCCCAAGGGAACAGTAAGTTCTCTGAGCAACATTTCAGCTGCCGTTGGAAACAGGTCATTGCAGAGATCAATACTAGGATCTAAGGAATAGAGTTGCGATGTAGAGAGGAGTTCGTTGACCTGACCAGACTTGTAAAAATAAGAATCCTACGCTTAATATTATTTACTTACTCTTCACCCATTTACACCTACAACCACAATTTGCATAACGCTATCTGTCCATTCTTCCTATCCCTCGTCCCCAACGATTTCACCATATGACACTTTTCCTCCTCCTCTTGCTGCTCACACACTCTTCAGCTTGTAACTCATACTACCATTGGACCTTCCACCTCTTCCACACATAATATAACATATTCGACCATGACAGTACTAAATCAAATTATCTTGCAAGGCTATCATCAACACACTTACTTTCATGTAGGACAACATGACGCACACCCATTAACCTCTGGAAAATGTCACAATGGTCAACATACAAGAAAGGAGATCTGTGAGAATGGCAAGCCTGAAGGATACATCCATCCCAACATGTATATTCTACAGGACAGACTAGCATTATTTTCACTTACCATTTATCTCTCCCTTAAGTTATATTGCACTAAAGATAATCTTCGTTTCATCTCTTTCATTCCAAATGCTGAAACAGTCAATGCCCCTGCACCAGAGCAGGAAGAGTCATAGAGTTATACAGCATGTACACAGGCTCTTCAGCCCAACTTGTCCATTCCGAACAAGTTGCCTTTCTGAGCTAGTCCCATTTGCCTGTTTTGGGCCCATATCCTTCTAAACCTTTCCTGTCCACGTACCTGTCTAAATGTCTTTGAAACATTGTAATTATAACCAAGTCTACCACTTCTGCTGGTAGCTTGTTCCATATATTTACCACCCTCTGTGTGAAAACATTGCCCCTCAGGTCCTCTTTAAATATTTCACCTCTCACCTTAAACTATGCCCAGTAATTTTAGAACCCCCTACCTGGGAAAAAGACGATGACCATTCACCTTATCTATGCCCCTCATGATCTTACATAACTCTATAAGGTCATTATTCTGTCCTATATGCTCCAGGGTTAAAAGGCCCAGCTTATCCAAATTCTCCTTATAACTCAAGCCTTCCAGACCAGGTAAAATCCTTGTGAATCTTTATTGCATCTTTTCCAGCTTAATAACATCCTTCCTAGAGCTAGGCAATCAGAACTGCACACAATACTCTATGTGTGGTCTCATCAAAGTCGTGTACAGCTGTAACATGATGTCCCAACTCTTGTACTCAATGCCCTGACCAATGAAGGCAAGCGTGCCAACTGTCTTCTTTACCACTCCTGTCTCCATGTAGCCACTTTCAGGGAACTATGTACTTGTACTGCTAGGCCTCTTTGATCTACAACACTTTCTAGGGCCCTACCATTTACTGTGTCCACTTTCCCAGTTGATCTAGAACCTGTTGTAATCTTAGATAACCTTCTTCACTGTCTGTTATACCACCAATTTTGGTATCATCCACAAACACACTAACCATGCCAACTACATTCTCATTCAACTTGTTAATATATGCGACAAACAACAGGGGACCCAGTGCCAATCCCTGTGGCACACGACTGTTCACAGGCCTCCAATCTGAAAAGCAGCCCTCCACGACCATCCTCTGACCCTTGGTTGGTCTCTCTCTAGAGTCCCACAGCAAAGATCAGTGTTGTAGCAAGTCCCAGCCAACTTTGTATCACATTGACTAGCTCACCCTGGAACCCATGTGATCTCATCTCCCAGACCAGTACCTTGCTAAAGCCCATGTAGGCAATGTCTCATCAATCTTCTTGGTTACCTCTCCAAAACAAAAACAATCAAACTCGTGAGACACAATTTCCCCACACATGAAGCCACTAACCCTAAGCAGTCCTTGCTTTTCTAAATGCAGGTAAATCCTGTCTCTCGGAATCCCCTCCAGTAACTTTCCTACCACTAGCGTTAGGCTCACTGGCCTATAGCTTGGCTTGTTTTTGCAGCCCTTCTTAAATAAAGGCACAACATTAGCGACCCTCAAGTCATTCGTGGCTTCACCGTGGCTAACAAAGTTACAAAAGTCTCTGCCAGGGCCCAGCAACTTCTTCCCTTGCTTCCCACAACATCCTAGGATATACCTGGTCAGGCCCTGGGGATTTATCCATCTTTATGTACTTGAACACCATCAACACCTACTCTTTTGTTTCAGGACATCACTGTTCTCTTCCCTGAATTCACTGGGGAGCGATAAGGATAGTTGCAATCATTTACTATCCCTTACCACTGTTGGCTCAGGTGCTAACTTCAACGGTCCTGATTAATTATAAAAGCAGATGGTCACTCAGTGGGAAACACCATGGGCAGCCTGCCTGAGAGCATGCACAAGTTGGTTAAGAGCACAGTCATCTAGATCCAAAAGCAGAAAATGCTGGAAATACTCAGAAGTTCAAAGAAGCTTGCCTTTCCACAGACACTGCCTGATATGTTGTGCATTTCTAGAATTTTCCGTTTTCATTCCAGTTTTCCAGCATTTGTTTTTTGGCATCTTCATTTGATTGTCATCTAGATTCAATTTGGTCTGGCCTTCAACTATTCTCTTCGAGAGTCCTTGGTCCACTCATTCCTCCCCATCCACCCACTCCCCTTCCCCTGCACTTTCCCTTTCAAATGTAAGAGGTATAACACATGACCCTTCACCTCCTGCAGGGACCTAAAGAGACCTTCCAGGTGAGGCAAAGGTTCACCTGCACCTCTTCCAACCTGGTCTACTGCATTCAGTGCTCACATTGTGGCCTCTGTCACAAACCAGCAACAAAAGAAACACACTGAGCATGATTCAGTGTTAAAAACTATTTTATTAATCACTACTTATGATAATACATAAAATAAAAGTAAAAATGTTAGTATGTTAGAATTCAAAAATGTTAAACCTCGAACGTTAACCCCAAAACTAAACTCTTCGTGTGTGTGTGGGTGTGGCAAAGTCCAAAACTCCCAGTTCCGGAATGGTTCTTAAAGTTCAGTTCCGCAAGCCATAAGGTGAAACATGAGCAAGGGCTTCTTCAACAACCACCGTTGTCTGAAGATAAGATGTAGATGTAGAAAAACATAGAGAGAGTACATACGAAATCCAAATGTTCCTCGATGGAACCCAAACGACACTTCAGTGTTTACTCGGTAGTGACTTCCTCACCCCGAAAGCATCCGAACCGTGGTCGTCCACACACAAATACCTGTTTCCTTCTACAGGTCAGCAACAAAGTGAACTCCACCGGATTACTTCCAACTTCCATACATGGGTTTCAGTGGCAAACACAGTTATTGTTTCTCATCCATCGATAGAGAAAACAAGCAGGCTGGTGTCTCTCTCCCTTCTCTCTCTCTCTCCTCCTTCTTCTTCTAACCTCCTCAACAACGTCATTACGTCCTTTATCTTCTATTGACGTAAGCACGCCCCACACACACATACACACACTCTCTATCTTAAAGGGACTTTCACTGAGTCCGTAACACCTCCTCTACAATGGTGAAACCAAACATAGGCAAGGCAACTGTTTTGCAGAACACCTGCACTCTGTCACAACGTCTAGCTTGAGCTTTTCAGGTTGCATGTCATTATAATTCTCCTTCACACTCCCAACACTGACCCATGTGTTCTCAGCCTTGTCTATTGCTAGGGAGAGGCCACATGCAAACTGGAAGAACAATATCTCTTATTCCACTTGGGTAGCTTACCACCCAATGGTGTGAACATTGAATTTTCCAGTTTCACGTAATCCACATTTCCTGGTGTTCTTCTCCCACACACATTCATCTGTCCAAAATGTAACCTTGCTTAGAGAATGATGCTTATCAACTGTGGGGTAGTGATGTCATCTATGCACTTTTTTTTCTTGATCTTTCAGATTTCCACCAAATTCTGAGAGAACCAAATTCATGTCATAGACAATGTTCAGAAAACTATATGTATTTATAAACTATAGAACAGTTTTCATCACAGATATTTCACTTCATGAATTAACGTCACATCACCTTTTTCCCCCACTAACACTGACCTGTAAGTTTGAGAGTAGTCAGTTGCTCCATCTTTGTCTGGGTACAGAGTTTCATCAATGGACACATGACGGGAAAATCTACATTGCAAACAGAAATAGACAAAGGTATAAGAAGATGTAATTTGTGGATTATCAGAATCTGAATAGTTCATTCAAAATGCTTTTGCGCACACAATAAATTGATTCATTGATTAAGAGTTCATACAAACCACACCTGATAGCCACAGCTAAACTCTTTAAGATACAAGAGAAAATTCTATAAACATAGTTCTCCCACCATCCCTCAATGAAAAAATAAGGCTACAGAATTACCCTGCAATTGCAGTATTGAAATATTTCACAAATATAAAAACTATACTTACACATCAAATTCCTCTATTCATAATCCATGGATCAGCAGGATTAAATAAATATCACAAGAAGTTTTATAAAGTACATCTGTGAAGTTCTACCCTTGTAAAAGAATAAATTTTACTATAAACCTAAACAGTTTTACTTCATTCTTATAACATGTTGTTACATAAGAATATAACAACATAAAAATATAAGAAGTGTCCAAAAATCTTTGCGTTTATTCAAAGACTGAACCTTCGCATCTCCCCGGAATAGATAAAAAGTTTCACCTCCCTTTAAATGAAGAAGCGTCTCCTCACTTCAACTCTAAATGGTCTGTTCCTCACTTTAACACTATGAGCACTAGTTCTAGACTCCTCAGCCAGAAGAAAAATGTGCCCCATACCTGCACCCTCAGCTCCACTCAGAATTTTGAATATTTCAAGAGGTCACCTCTCTAGTGTTTTTTATGTAATTGTGTTTACTTATACAGCAGTGTAAAATAATTGAGAATCTCACTGAACATGTTCTGAACAATATACAGGGTAAAGAATGGGTTCCATTTTTACATTCATTCAAAAGTCAAATTTTCCCCATGTCAGAAAATACACAAAAATCACTCAATATGGTGATCATACCTCCACAGTACTGTAATCAATGGCATCAAAAATATAAAACTGATGAGAACAATTACTTCAAGTAGAGACAAGAAATTAGTTCTGCCGTTCTTAGGGATGAATGTATGTATGTACGTCAGACGTTTGAATTTAATATTATGGAAGCTCGTTCGTAGGTACAGGTGTCCATAAGTCAGGCGTTCTTAACTCAGGGATGGCCTGTACATCCAAAAATCAAATAACAGAGTGGTGATGAGAAATAGGAAAGGCTGTAGATGGGCCAAGGCTGAGGTGCTAGGGATACTATGACATGTGGTGGGGCCTGTGGTGCAATCGGAAATTGTTCAGAATAGGATCAGCTTTCATTTTGCTTTTTAACTCATGAAACATAGAAAGCAACACAGGCCACAACCACCTGGTCCTTATCACTGTATCCAACTCTCCAGGATGGGCCATAAAAAAAAAACCATTTAGTGGCCAGATGTAGCCATTGGACAGTATGTTATACTCTATGGTACTAAATGCAGTATGCCGGCTATCATGATCATATGGATATTGTATGGATCAACTGAGACATTGCCACAGATGACAATGAAGTTCAATGTCATTTTGATTCTATCATTGGTAAAGGGCTTGCTAGAGAATGATAGTCATCAGCTAAAGGGGAGTTATGTCATCTGCAGGTTTTCTTGGAACAGTAGCTCCTACTTGATCTTCTTCTCGTGCCTTCATAGCCTAACTCTGCTTGCCAGCTTTCCAGTTCCTCCTATTGTGTCTCCACCATAAGGATATACATGTGAATTCCATTCTGACAAAAAGGAAAAGTGTGAAGGGAAAGCTTTTCTCACTTGAAATTGCCAAAAAGAAGCTTTCAGAAGTCATACACTGTTTTCACAGTTCAGAAAAGTTATCCTTTAATCAATTCAAACAAAATTTAAGTTTCAGATAAAGTAGGTGAACACTGCCACATCCTCATTTGTCACATTATGTTAAGTTGATTTCTCCCTCTTCTCTACAAAAGTTGTGCATCGTCTGCACAACTGGTGGAATTTATATAGTTGCAGTGTTTGGTCTCTTTACCATGTAATTTATAATTAGTCATTCAGATAACAATATCTTCTGCCCAATGTAGTTGTAGCATATTTGATATGATGCCAGAATGACATCATTTTTCAACTTAAAAAGCTGTAATTTCCAGCCCAAATTTTATCCATCTCCTTTTTGGACATAGGTATGGTAGTAACCTTCAGGTATGAGAGGACTCAAACCTGAAGGTTACTACCATACCCATGTCCAAAAAGGAGCTTGATGCACCACAATGGTTGTCAACAACCTTGAGTCAGGATACCCTGAGACCCTCTTCATCATTGCAGGTGATTTAATCAGGCCAACCTCAAGAGTGTGTTACCAAAGTACTACCAGCACGTCTCCTGTCCCACCAGGGGCCCTAACACTCTTGACTATTGCTATACAACAATCAAAAATGCCTTCCGAGTCACCTCTCATCCTCACTTTGGTAAATCGGACCACCAGGCTGTGCTCCTCCTCCCTGCATACAAACAGAAACTGAAACAGGAGGATCTGGTACAGAGAGTCATGCAGTGCTGGTCTGAGGAAATAGATGAGCTTCTACGCGACAGGTTTGAGTCTGTGGACTGATCCATGTTCAAAGACTCAGCTGCCAGCCAAGATGAGTATGTCACCACCATCACAAACTTTATCAGCAAGTGTATTGAGGACTGTGTACCAAAGAGGACAATACGGGTGTTCCCAAACCGGAAACCATGGATGACCTGGGGGATCCACTCCCTACTGAAGTCGAGGACTACTGTACACAAATCTGGTGATCCTGTGCTGTACAACAAATCAAGATATGACCTCCGGAAAGCTATCAGGAATGCCAAGAGATAATACCAGTTTAAAATAGAGTCCAAGACCAGCCATCAGTTATGGTAGGGCTTACATGATATAACAGGCTAAAAATGAAGTTAGGCTACATAGTTAACAACAGCCCATCCCTTCCTGATGAGCTTAACGCATTCTATGCATGCTTTGAACAGAAGGGGAGTGTATTGTCACCACCCACCCTGACAGCCTCCAATGCAACTGAACCCGTGGTCACCATCGAGGACATAAGATCAGTCTTCCGGCAAGTCAACCCGAGGATACCATCTGGCCTGGATGGTGTCCCTGGCCGTGTGTTCAGATCTTGTGCTGATCAGCTGGCGGGAGTACTTGCAGACATATTTAACCTTTCCCTGCTTCAATATGAGGTTCCCACCTGTTTTAAGAAGACCACTATCATCCCAGTACCGAAGAAAAGCAAGGTAACATGCCTTAATGACTACCGACCAGCGGCTCTGACATCCACCATCATGAAGTGCTTTGAGAGGTTGGTCATGGAACGCATCAACTCCAGCCTCCCAGACAAACTCGACCCACTGCAGTTTGCCTACCGCCGAAACACATCTAACAGCAGACACCATCTCCCTGGCCCTACACTCAGCTCTGAAGCATCTGGATAGTAAAGACACCTACGTTAGACTATTGTTTATTGACTACAGTTCTGCCTTCAATACTGTAATTCCAAGCAAACTCATCACCAAACTCCGACACCTGGGACTGAACACCTCCCTCTGTAACTGGATCCTTGACTTTCTGACCAACAGACAGCAATCAGTGAGGATAGGCAGCAAACCTCCAGCACGATTACCCTCAACACTGGTGCCCTACAAGGCTGCGTCCTCAGCACTCTACTCCCTATATACTCATGACTGCGTGGCCAGATTCTGCTCTAACTCCATCTACAAGTTTGCAGATGATAACACTGTAGTAGGTTGTATCTCAAATAACAATCAGTGGGAGTACAGGAAGGAGATAGAAAGCTTCGTGATATGGAGTCATGACTGCAACCTTTCCCTCAATCTCAGCAAAACAAAATAGCGGGTCATTGACTTCAGGAAAGACGGCGGTGTACATGCACCTGTCTACATCAACGGTGCTGAGGTCAAGAGGGTTGAGAGCTTCAAGTTCCTTGGAGTGAATATCACCAATAGCCAGTCCTGGTCCAGCCACTACCAAGAAATCTCACCAGCACCTCTACTTCCTCAGGAGGCTAAAGAAATTTGGCTTGTCCCCTTTGACACTCACCAACTTTTATCGATGCATCATAGAAAGCATTATATCTGGATGCATCACTGCTTGGTATAGCAACTGCTCTGCCCAGGACTGCAAGAAACTGCAGAGAGTGGAAACCAGCCTCCCCTCCATGGACTCTGTCTATACCTCTTGCCCTTGGTGAAACAGCCAGCAGAATCAAAGACCCCACCCATCTGGGTCATTCTCTCTTCTCTCCTCTTCCATCAGGCAGAAGATACAGGAGCCTGAGGGCATATACCACCAGACTCAAGGACAGCTTCTGTCCCACTGTGATAAGACTATTGAACGGTTCCCTTATACGATAAGATGGACTCTTGACCTCACAATCTACCTTGTTGTGACCTTGCACTTTATTGTCTACCTGCAATGCACTTCCCTGTAGCTGTGACACTTTACTCTGTACTGTTATTGTTTTTTCACCTGTACTACCTCAATGCACTCTGTACTAACTTAATGTATCTGAACTGTGTAATGAATTGATCATTACGAATGGTATGCAAGACAAGTTTTTCACTGTACCTCGGTACAAGTGACAATAATAAACCAATACCAATGTGCCTCAAACTTCACTTGCCTATCTTTGTTCCATGCTTCTTGTCACTATTATCCAATAAAAATATACAGAAACATCAAGGATGATGAAATATAGTCAGCCTGTACTAAAATTCCATATTCAACAAGAGTTGGGTTGAATTTTCCCAAACTCATTAAAAATAGATTCCACAAAAGCCTTTGTAAAGGAAATGTTTATTTTCTATTACAAATCCAATATTTTATTAATCCTTTTCAAAGCACTTAACAACCACTTAGGTTGCCTTAAAAAAATTGAAAATTCTGCTTCCACCATCCTTTCAGGAAGATTCTTCTGAGAGGAAAAAAAAATGCCTCTTCTCTGACTGAAATAAGAGACCCCTTATTTTCCTCACAAGAGGAAACACCTTCTGCATATCCACCTTGTCAGGGCCGTTTAGTATCTTATATGCTTCAATCGTCACCTAAATTCCAGAAGATACAAGCCCAGCTGCCTAACTGTTCTTTTAAGACAGCGCACCCATTCTAGGTCTATAAAACCTTCTCAGCAACTGTTTCCAATGCATTTATTTCCTTCTTTAAGTAAGGAGACCAATACTTTGCACAGTACTACAAATGTGGCCTCACAAATGCCCTATATAACTGAAGTATAACCTCCCTATATTTGTATTCAATTCCCCTTGCAATAACCTATAACAGTCAGTTAGCTTTCCTCATTACTTGTTGCTGTATACAAACCCTTTGCAAATCCTGCAGTTGGATACCCAGGTCCTGCTACATCTCAATCACAGGGAGAATGTGCAAACCCCTACAAGTCTGGATTGAACCTGGGTCACTGGAGTTGTGAGCCAACTGCACTAACTTTCATGTCACCATGCCAGCCCTCTTGAACGATGTCCATCTTCAGTGGGACTGAACCCTTGAATTTCAGTCCATATATTCACCTCCTTTAACTGAACCGCTACAGCACTTTCATTTCACCTTCATAAGCCATTAATACTCCTTTTACAAATACATTTTTCTAGCAAGTATATCCATTACAATGTTTTCTTCTCTTGCACAAATTAAGGTCAGAGCATCTTCAAATCTTATTTTTTCTATTACTAATTGAATCATTAAACATGGAAATTGATGACAGTGCACAGTATCATATGTACCTAACATTATAAGCACTGATAGTTTCTGAAATCAATTCCGTGACAATATCTTGGTTGAGCTTTAGATATCAAAAAGGTCCTCTGGCTGGAAGCTTTCAATATGAAATTGTCCTGAGTTGCGGAATTTAAAAGGCCCACGCAGTTCAAAGAAGTTACACATATTTCTTTTGATACTACACAATCAAAGCATCATTTAGGGAAGAGGTGAAAACATTAAAAGAATCAAATAAGCCTGAACCTTGATCATCACAGAAGTAGATTTGCTGAATCTCTTAAAACATTCACAGGGGAAGACATGAACAACAGGACCTCCCCAAACATGAGTTTAAATCATAAAAGAATACTTTCATATAAATGTGCTTCCAAAACTAAGAGAAGTGAAAATATAGGTGATAAGAAATCTATTAATCCTACTTTAATGTTGTATAAATAATGACCCGGAGTGAACAATAACGTAACTGCATTTACACAAGAAACATCTTGCCTGACCCACGTACATGAATTTTTTTTAAGGAAGACTATCTTCTACAAATTTTGCAAGGAGAACCCAATTCACACATGGTAAACCTAGTATTGTGTGTTTTAATTTCCCAGAATATTTGATAAAATAATCCAAAATAACACAAATACATCAATAATTAATCTTTAAATTATAGGTTTTGTGCCTGCATGGCTTAAGTGAGATAGGTGGTGGCTGTAAGGGAAGGATCCAAACTTTGATATATCTTGAGAGATAGTATCCTATGTAGTCACCCTTAATTATGACATTCCACTGACGTCTAAGCGCCCATTGGTCAAATTGGCTGGAGGATGTAATAGCAGCAATCAGATTGTGGAAAATCTTGAAATCTAGCTCTGCACCTTAATTCCCAGAAAAGTCAATGCAAAGATTACTGCATAACACAATAATGCTACAGTATATGCTTTCACAAAGGAAGGTGCATTGATTGGTGCTGAAATAATTCTAAGGTAGCCATGTATGCATCATCCAACAATAATCTTATCTTCACCAATGCTTGGAAGGTAGAAGAGGTTTCTAAAGTTGCAGCAAATGAAAGAACAGGCAAGCACGGTAGCATAGTGGTTAGCATAATGCTTTACAGCGCCAGCGACCCAGGTTCAAATCCAGCCACTGTCTGTAAGGAGTTTGTACGTTCTCCCCGTGTCTGTGTGGGTTTCGTCTGGGTGCTCCGGTTTCCTCCCACATTCCAAAAGACGTACAGGTTAGGAAGTTATGGGCATGAAACGTGGCGACACATGCGGGCTGCCCCCCCAAATCACTACGCAAAAGATGTATTTCACTGTGTGTTTCGATGTACATGTGACTAATAAAGAGATCTTATCTTAAAGTCACAGCTGTTATTTGCCACATATCTTTGCAAAAACATGTAAACATTTACATGGGTGCAATGTTCCTGGAAGACCTTTCTTTTCAAGAAATTACACAAATATTCTGGTTCTGAGAATTCTGAAGTTTTGGGCATTTTTCCTTTCAATTTCCATTGAGAAGTTGACTCATCCCCATTCTTTGCACTCATCTTGACAAATCTAGAGAAATGATTTACCACTTCCCACATACTTCCTTACTGACAGCATCTAATTTCCCTCAGGTTAAAAACTTCTAAATTAATGTGAGGGTTTGAAAATGCAAGTGACAAACAGTCTGCTGGGAAAGGAGTTAAGGCACATGCAGGGATGGCAGGAGCTCATGGCAAGTCTTGCCTCATTATGCTCATCCTCAATATCATCATTCTTCATGTCACTGCTTACATCATAGTGGATGATGATAATTTAGCTTCACCCATATGCCCTTCTCCCATCGCCATCATTACTGTGAGTGATTTGCAGGAAAAGACATTGCATCAGCGCATGGAGAAAATTGGTATCTAATTATTTTTGAGCCAAGGCGGCAGAGAAAATTGGCTTTGTGCTGCTTCACAAACCTTCGAAGAGTTCCAAATCTGAGAATAAAGGTGTGTATTCACTAATTTTGTGATCACTTATACCTAGATGTGTTCGTCAGGCTCCTAACAACTGCATGGCCTGCTTCTCATAAAGATGGCAATACCTGACAAAATTTGGATAGAAAATGACACTTGTTAGACTGCTTAACAAATTGATAGAAGCTGGAAGAAATCAATTATTTCTTTTGCAGCCTGGCTCCTCAAAATCAGTGTAACTAATTATGTACAGCTCAATAAGAATGGCAGTGATGCAGAGGGAGTCATGTATGCTTCCCTCTCTTTGAACATCAGCACATTTGTTTCCCTGCCCCAGCCCCTCTACCAATACCTGTACTCTGTCAGAAAAGCAAATTACCACAAAAGAATTCAAAGTGCAGTAATCTACTCTTTGGGCCTCCTAGGTACATACAGTCAAGAAATGCTGGTCTTCTCAAGGGTTCACATATGTGCAACCATAACCCTCAATGAAGTTCTTATGGGTCCAACATTGAGGGAAATTTCAGTGAGGAAAGCACCAGTTTTCTGCTTGTAAGCATGTGTTCCTTTCTTTTGACTCTCAACTCAATCTTTTGTTTGTTGTAGTCTTTAACTATAACCTCCCTCTATCCTATTCTCCTCATTCAATCACAAAGCTCACTTTATCCATATAACCCAGCTCTTGCTATCTCAAACCATTAAGCCATTTCATTCCAGATTCTGATTCTAGTCAATCAGTTTGAGGAAAGTAATAAGGGGTGTGATTTTACTGTCAGGTCTCGTTTTCAATAACTTCTTCCTCGAGAAGAGCTTTGGCAGTCATTCCTTTTTATGGTTGATAAAGATGACTTTTCCTCATCTCCTTAGACTCCGAGTGCTGTGATGGAAACATAGCAAAACATGATAAAGACTGAGAAAGGGTAATATTCACCTCCTGATGTTAAAACACTGGAGTAATTTGTAGAGATTATTCCTTTATGTTGTT
Organism: Pristis pectinata; assembly: GCF_009764475.1. Classification (NCBI taxonomy): domain Eukaryota; kingdom Metazoa; phylum Chordata; class Chondrichthyes; order Rhinopristiformes; family Pristidae; genus Pristis; species Pristis pectinata. The sequence continues at coordinate 29,347,795 of NC_067427.1, forward strand.
TTATAGAAATGTTGCTATCACTATGAAAGTCAGCAACCACAAATTAATGTTTGCATTGTGCTACAAATCTTCCACACCTTGATCAGAGTACGTCATCAAGAGCTCCATAGCTTCCTCCACACTAAAGGTGAGTTCTTGACATCAGGGATGCCTCCTTGACGTCCTCCTCTCAAACCATTCAGAAAACTAGATAATGGGGAGGAATTTAGGATTATCCATTGTTTGGAATCAGTCACCTGATGCAAAAGATGTGGGAATATACAAACAAATATACAAATTAGGAGGAGTAGGTCATTTGTCTCCCTCAAGCTTGCTCTGCCATTCAATAAAATAATGACTGATCTCATTGTACCCTCAACTCCACATTCCAGCCTACCCAGGATAATGGTCCTTGGTTATCAAGAATCTATCTGCATCTACTACCCAATGAGAAAGTATTCCAAAGACTCAATCCTCAGAGAGAAAACGTTTTTGCCTTATCTCTCCCTAAAACGGACAAGTCCTTAGATTTAAAGTGACCTCTTAATTCTAGGTTCCTCCACAAGAGGAAACATCCTCTGCATATCCACTCTGCCAAAATTCATCAGGATCCTATGTTTCAATCAAGTCATCTTTTGCTCTTCCAAATTCCACTGGATACCAGCCAAGTCTGCCCAAATATTTTTTTCATTTTTCCTGCCAAAATGAACAATTTCACTTTTTTCCCCACATAATATTCCATCTGCCAGTTCTTTGGCCATTTAACCCATTTATACCCCTCTGTAGCCTCCATATTTCCTCTTCACAATTTACTGCCCTAACCATCCTATCCTTGCGTCATTCAGAAGTTTAGCCATCATACCTACAGTGCCTTTATCTAAGTCGTAAAAAGTGAAGAAATTGTTTTTTATGGTTCTGCATGTTGTTCGAAGAGGACTCGCATTGTAAATCCTGGATACGTCTCTTCCTTAACCAGATTGCAGTGTTAAAAGCTAGTTGTACAACTCTCACTATTCGAGTGTGACATGTGTGCATCTAGGATACCCAAGAATGAAAAGGAAGAGCAGCCTGCATTATGCTACTATATAATTATCTTGCCATCTGTCATCAAGTGATTGAACTTTTGACATCTTCTACAATCCAAAGGTGTATCCTGTCCCATCAGCAGTAGAGGCCCACCAGGAGCAGGAGCACAGTGGTACACAGGTGGGAGGGAGTAAACTTGGAAATGCTCAATAGTGACTCCAGACCCCATGAAGTAACATTCCATCTAGTCAAACACAGTCAAGGAATCGTCTTCTTGATTACCAACTGCTACCTTCTCTTGACTAATGAAGCACTGCTCCTTCAAGCCAAACAAAACTTGGAAGAAACACTGAAAAGACCAAGACCCAAAATGGAGTATTTTAATGCAGTTTAATGTCCACCATCAAAGTGGTTTGGTAGTGCTACTAGTGACTGAACAGGCCCAGTCCTGAATGTAAGCATGCAGGTGCAAAACGCAGTTAAGAAGGTAGCTGGTAATGATGGTTTCATAGTGAGAGGAATTGAGTACAGGACCACTGATGTATTACTGCATCTGTACAGGGCTTTGGTGAGACTGCAGTTTGACTATCATGTTCAGTTTTGGTCTCCTTATTTGAGGAAAATTGATCTTGCTATGGAGGGAGTACAGCAAAGGTCCACCACACCAATTCCTGGGTTGGCAGGACTGACATGTGGAGAGAGATTGGGACAATTGGGCTTACAGAATCACAGAGAGATATAGCACAGCAATAGACCCTTTGGCCCACCGAGTCCACACTAATCATTGACCACCCATTTACACTAATCCTGCATTAATTCCCACATTCTCACTCCACCCAGATTGTACTACTCATCTACATAGCAGGGAGCAATTTACAATGGCCAATTATGCCACCAACCCGCATATCTTTGGATACAGAGTCATACAGCACAGAAACAGGCATTTTGGCCCAATTCATCCATGCTGAAAATGTGCCTTCCTGTCCTAGTCCATTCGCCGGCATTTGGCCCATATCCCTCTAAATTGTTCCTCTCTTGTACTCAATGTCTTTTGAACATTGTAATTGTAACCACCACTACCACTTCCTCTTCCTCTATACCCAGTACATTCTGTGCTAAAAATCTACCCCTCAGGTCCCCTTTAAATACTTCCCCTTTCTGCACCTTGTCTGGCTTAATCACATCCTTGCTATTGTATGGAGCAACCAGAACTGTGCACAATATTCCAGGTGAGGTCTCACCAACGACTTGTACAGCTGTAAACATGACATCCTAACTCTTGTACTCAATATCTTTTGAACATTGTAACTATAACCACCACTACGACTTCCTCTATACCCAGTACATTCTGTGCTAAAAATCTACCCCTCAGGTCCCCTTTAAATACTTCCCCTCTCATCTTAAACCTATGCCCTCTAGTTTTAGACTCCCCTACCCTGTGACCATTCACCTTATTAATACCCCTCATGAGTTTATAAACCTCGATCAGATTACTGCTCAGCCTCCTTCATTCCAGAGAAAACCATTCCTGCCTATCCGATCCATCCTTATAATCAAGCCTTCCAGTCCCAGCAACATCCTTGTGAATCTTTTCTGCACCTTCTCTGGCTTAATCACATTAAGCCAGTTAACCTTTAAGGTATCCTGCACGAGTACCCCCAAGTCCCTTTGTACAGAAGGGGGTACTCGTGCAGGATACCTTAAAGGTTAACCATCAGGTCGGATCAGTGGTAAAGAAAGCAAATGCTATGTTGGCATTCATTTCAAGAGATATAGTGTATAAAAGTAAGGAAGTGTTGATGAGGCTCTACGGGGCACTAGTGAGGCCTCATTTGGAATACTGTGTCCAGTTTTGGGCCCCATATCTTAGGAAACAAGTGCTGATGTTGGAGAGGGTTCAGAGGAGATTTACGAGGATGATTCCCGGAATGAAAGGGCTTATGTATGCTGAGCATTTGTCGGCTCTTGGACTGTACTCACTGGAGTACAGAAGAATGAGAGGGGACCTCATAGAGACATTTAAAATGTTGAAAGGACTGGACAGAGTAGATGTGGCCAAGCTGTTTCCCCTGGTGGGTGAGTCCAGGACCAGAGGGCACAATCTTAGAATTAGAGGGTACAGGTTTAAAACAGAGATGAGGAGAAATTTCTTTAACCAGAGGGTGGTGAATTTGTGGAATTCCTTGCCACGTACAGCAGTGGAGGCCAGATCATTGGAGACGTTTAAGGAAGAGATAGATAGATATCTAAATAGTTGGGGTATCAAGAGATATGGGGATAAGGCCGGAAATTGGGGTTAGGTTTTTTTTGCCCCCCCCCCCGCCCATTTCTCATTTCTTTTTTCCTTTTTCTTTGGAGCAGACTCGATGGGCCGAATGGCCTACTTCTGCTCCTTTGTCTTGTGATCCTTGCTATTGTATGGAGCAACCAGAACTGTGCACAATATTCCAGGTGGGGTCTCAGCAACGTCTTGTACAGCTGTAACATGACATCCCAACTCTTGTACTCAATGCCCTGACCAATGAAGGCAAGCATACCATGGGCCTTCTACACTATCATACCTACCTGTGTCGCCACTTTTAGGGAACTATGTACTTGTACCCCAAGGTCCCTGTGTTCAACACTACTCCCTAGGGCCCTGTCATTCATTGTGTACGTCTTGCCCTGGTCTAAGTTCCCAAAATTCATCACTTTGCATATGTCTGAGTTAAATTCCATCTGCCATTCCTTGGCCTACTTTCCCAGTTGAGTTAGATCCTATTGCAACCTTAGACAACCTTCTTTACTGTCCATCACACCACCAATTTTGGTGTCATCCACAAACTTACTAATCATGTAACCTACATTCTCATCCAAATCATTAATATACGTAACAAACAACAGGGAACCCAGCACCAATTCCTGTGGCACACCACTGGTCACAGCCTCAAATGTGAAACTCCACTACCACCCTCTGACTCTTTCCACCAAGCCAATTTTGTGACCAATTAGCTAGCTCACCCTGGATCCTATGTGATCTCACCTTCTGGACCAGTCTACCACGCAGAACCTTGTCAAAAGCCTTGCTGAAGTCCATGTAAACAATGTCAACTACCCTGGCCTCATCAATGCTCTTAGTTACTTCTTCAAAAAACTCAATCAAATTCGAGAGACATGATTTTCCACACACAAAGCCACGCCGACTAACCCTAATCAGTCCTTGCTTTTCCAAATGCAGGTAGATCCTGTCTCTCAGAATTCCCTCCAGTAACTTTCTCACCAATGATGTCAGGCTCACTGGTCTGTCCCTGCAGCCCTTCTTAAATGTGGCAGGTAGTAAGTGAGCCAACACAGGTCAATAGCAGTGGACAATTAAAAAGCTAACAAGAGGAGGAGGCTCAAATAGCATCCTAGCTTTAACTATGGTGAAGCCCATCATTGAGTACTAAAGACAATGCTGAAACATTCGCAATCAATATTCAGTAGAAGATCCATCTAGCTCCCTCCTGAAACCCCCACCATCACAGAAGCCAATCTTCAACCAATTCACCACTTTATCAAGGAACACCTGAGAGCAGTGGGCTATGGGACAACTGAATTGTAGTACTCAAGCCCTATGCTTCAGAATCAGCCACACCTCTTTCAAAGCTATTCTAACACAGTTCCAGCACTCTCATATACCCAGAATTGTGGAAAATTTCCTTGGTATGTCCTGTTCACAAAAAGCAGGACAAATTTAACCTGGCAAATTACCACCAAAACAGTCCACTCCCAATCATCAGTGAAGTAATGGAAGGTGCTACTAGGAGAGCTTTCAAGTGGCAATTACTCACCAATACTATGCTCACTAATACACATTTTAAGTTTCATCAGAACTAGTCAGGTCCATATAGCACCATAAGATCAGTTCAAACAAAGATCAAAGAGTTGAGAGAGGCTGTCCTTGACCATAGCAGCATTTTAATCTAGTGTGGCATCAAAGAGTTCAGACACAACTAAAGTCATTGGCATCATGGGAATACCAATTTAATGGCTGGAGTCATACCTTGTAGAAAGGAAGTTGACTTTGGTTGTTGGAGGTCAATTATTCCAGCCCCAGTAAATGCCATAGTTCCTAAATGCAGTCTCCTTGGCCTAACCATCTTCAGCTGCTTCATTGATGACCTTGCTTCCATCATAAAATCATAAGTGGAGATATTTAAATAAGATCTTTATTAGTCACATGTACATCGAAACACACAGTGAAATGCATCTTTTGCGTAGAGTGTTCTGGGGGCAGCACGCAAGTGTTGCCACACTTCTGGCGCCAACAAAGCATGCCCACAACTTCCTAACCTGTACGTCTTTGGAATGTGGGAGGAAACCAGAGCACCCGGAGGAAACCCACGCAGACACGGGGAGAACGTACAAACTCCTTACAGACAGTGGCCGGACTTGAACCCGGGTCTCTGGCGCTGTAAAGCGTTACACTAATGTTCAATACATTTGCAGTTCCTCAGCAAATGAAGCAGTTGATGTCTGAATGCAGCAGGACCTCGACAGCATTCAGACATGGGCTGAAAAGTGGCACAAATGCAAAGCAATGGCCATCTCCAACAAGAGAAGGTTTAACCACCTAAGCTTGACTTTCAATAGCATTACCAAGTCTCCAATCATCAATAACCTAGGAGTCAACATCAACCAGAAACGAGAATGGATCAGTCATAAAGACACCAGGGCTCCACAATACACTGGCTGTGTATCCAGTGGCAAGTGACTCACTTCCTGACACCCAAAAGCCTTTCCCACAATACAAGACACAATGGATGAATGTCGTTCCAACAATTCTCAATAAGCTTGGCACCATTCAAGGCAAAGTAACCTATTTGATGATCCACTATCTCAAAACACTACTAGTCACCAAGGTTACTGTCCCAATCTCCCAAACTCAAGACTTCCGTCACCATGTTGCAACTATATAAAACTTCGGTTTCATGTTGCAGCCATATAGGCTGCACTTGGAGTATTGTGTGCAATTCTGGTCACCTCATTACAGGAAGGTTTTGGAAAGGGTACAGAGGAGGTTTACCAGGATGCTGTCTGTATTAGAGGGTATGAGCTAAAGGAGAAGTTGGCCAAACTTAGGTTGTTCTCTCTGGAGCATCAGAGGCTGAGGGGAGACCTGATAGCTTCATAAAATTATGAGAGGTGTAGATAGGGTAGACAGTCAGAATCTTTTTCCCAGGGCAGAAATGTCAGGTACTAGAGGACATGCATTTAAGGTGAGAGCAGGAAAGTTTAAAAGAGATATGCGGGGCAGGTTTTCCCCCCACACAAAGAGTGGTAGGTGCCTGGAACGGGCTGCCTGAGGTAGTGGTGGAAGCAGATATGACACTGGCATTTAAGAAGCGGTTAGACACGAATATGCAGGGAATGAAGACATAAGGATTACATATAGGTGGAAGAGATTTGGTTTACTTTGGCACTGTGTTTGGTACAGACACCGTGGACCCAAGGGCCTGTTTCTGTACAGTATTGTACTATGTATCTATAAGAAGGATAAGGCCTTCAGATATATGGGAATACAACCTCTGTACGATTCTTTTTTATTTGCACACAATGCTGACTTGGAAATATATCCCCACTCTTTCGTCATTGCTGGGTCTGAATCCTGGAACTTACCCATTAGCATTATGGGAGCACCACTGTCTGAAGAACTGCAATGATTCAAAGAGTGGCTCACCAACAACTTCTGAAGAGCAGCAGAGATGGACAATAAATGCTGGCTTTGCCTGTCATGTCCAGATTCTAGAAAGTAAGTTTTTAAAAAGTTAGAAAAATAGTTGGAATAGAGGAGAGTTGGAATTGGAAAAAAATACACAAAAAAAAAGACATACAGACAGAATGGGGGGGGATTAGAGAGGAGGGATTCAGATCGGGGAAGGGAAAGAGAGAGTGGAAGACAAAGGAGATAAAGAAAGAGAGAGAAAGAGTGAGTGGAAGAGAGACAAAGGGAAGAAGGAAAGGGGGAAAGTTGGGAAAGGTCTGAGAGAAAACAAGATCAGTTATTCCTCCTCCTCTCCCAACCCTTCTCACTCCCGTACCATTCTTTTCCTCTCCTCTATTTCTATCTCCATCAGCCAGTCTTTGTTTCTCACAGAGTCATCATGGACACATATTGCCAGTGGGGGTGCAGTGTTATGCATGTGGACTTTGTTTTGTGGATGTCAAGTGTAAGACCCATCCTTTTATATGCTTCAGTGAATGACTTGGACATTGGCCACTAATGTGTGCATGTGTAAATGATATCCGTGTACTGCAACTTATTGACTGGAGGGTGAAGACGACATAGGTTGAACAGTTTCCCATCTGTCCTGCAGATTAACCATTCCAATGGGAAGCCAGCTGGAAGTGAAGTGCAGTAATGGAGCAAGATAGAATATCAGAGTTCTGCTGAAGGCAGGCAACCATTACCTCACTAAATGAAGAGCTGCAGGTGGAACTGAACACTAACCAATTATCTGTAGAGATCCCCAATACTATCTATGTATATGGGGATGGTTATTTATTTAGGATCTTAAAATAATTGAGTTTGGGTCTAGACAATCTAAATTCTACAGAATCTTACAGTCCTATAGGATGTGGCCGCAGAAATAGTGAATGCATTGGTTGTGATCATTCAAAATTCCCTAAATTCTGTTAAGGTCCCAGTAGATTGGATAATCACAAACGTAGCACCACTGCTCGAGAAAAGATGGAGAGAGAAAGCTGGGAACGACAGGCCAGCTAAACATCCATCTCAGAGAAAATGCTTGAATTGATTTAAAGCAAGTGGTAACAGGATATCCAGAAGTTCATAATATCTGTGAGCTGAATAAATATGGCATGAAAAGGGAAACAGCATTTGATGTATTTAGTAGAATTTCTGATTACGTAATAGCAGGGTGGACTATGATTTACAATGGATTTCCAAAAGGCATTCACTAGGTTCTATATAGAAGGTAATTTCACTAACACTTGTTGTATTGAGTGTAATGTATTATGAATAAATGGTTGGTTATTTGACAGAAAGTAGAGTAGGGCTAAATTGGTCATTTTCAGATTGGCAAACTCACACTGCATATCACAGAAATCAGTGTTGGGGCTTCAATTATTCACAAACTACATAAATGGTTTAGATAAAGAAATATGGCACATTGTACAAAATGGGCAACTCTCTAACCTGAGCAAAGAAGAAGACACAAGTCTGCAAAGAAATATAAAGAGGTTAAATGAATGGAAAAAAAACCACAGCAAATGGAATAAGATGTGATAAAATGTGATGTTATTCGATTTTATAGGAAGAACAGAAACAGATATGGTTAAATAGTGTGAAACAATTAAACGCTGGTGTTCAGAAAGACCTGGGTATTCTTGTACCAGAAACACACAGAGAGGCAGCGTGCAGATGCACCAAATAATGAAGGAAACAAATGCGATATTGGTCTTTAATGCAAGAGGTACGGAGGACAAAAGTAAAGCCTTGCTACGACACTAAAGGGCTTTGATGACACCATACCTGGAGTACTGCATCCAGTTTTGACCTTATTTAAGAAAGGATATCTTTGCCTAATTTTAGATTTTACTATTGGGCAATTAATATTAGATACTTAATTTTCTGGGCACAAGATTTGGATGCAATTCATTGTCCATGTTGGGTACAGCTTGAGTGTGAATCAGTGCAAGGATTTTCATTAGTTTCTATTTTAGGAGCTTCATTCCCTTTTGCACTTAATAAATTGAGTAAACAAATGACGAATCCAATAGTTAAACATACAATACGGATATGGTTTCAATTTTGTAAATTTTTTGGATTGAATAAATTTGATTTATCAAGTTTTCTTTCAACCATCTAGAATTGACTCAGCTTTTTCCTTATGGAAAATGAAGGGAATAACATGTTTTGTGATTTATTCATTGATAACTGTTTTTTATCTTTTGAACAATTGTCTAATAAATACAATCTGCCTAGATCACATTTTTTTCAATATTTACAGATTAGAAATTTTTTAAAAAGTTACTTTACCTTCTTTTCCAACACCATATAAAATTGAAATTACGGAAAAAAACTTAGGTTTTAATCCTTATCAGAAGGGCCTGATAGCAATAATTTATGATCGTATTATGAAAATATGTCCAGAGGAACTTGATAAAATTAAGAATGAATGGGAAAGAGAACTGCAGATACTTTTACCTACAGAGACATGGAAGAAAATTCTTCAATTAGTTAATACATCTTCAATGTGTGCTAGACACTCTTTGATATAGTTTAAGGTGGTTCGCGGGACCCATATGTCCAAGGACAAGTTCATCCATTTTTATCATCATATATATCCTATATGTGACAGATGTAATTCAAAGGTGGCTTCCCTGACACATATGTTTTGGTCCTGTCCCCTTTTGGAAAAATATTGAAAAGACATTTTTAACATTATTTCATCTGTATTGAACATTGATTTACAACCTCATCCTATTACTGCAATTTTTGGGTTACCAATGATGGAATCTCGCCATTTATCTGCTTCTGCTCGTCGTATGATCGCCTTTGTCACATTAATGGCCAAGTGATCCATTTTGTTCAAATGGAAGGATCTAATACCTCCCACCACTTTCCAGTGGTTTTCCTCAAACAATAGCATGTTTAAACTTGGAAAAAAATTAGGAATGGTACTGTTGATCCTTCACTTAAATTTGAGGAAGTTTGGAGTCCATTTATTCAATATTTCCATATGATATAAGCTGATCTTTTTCAGATCCCTTTCAATAACCCTTGAATACAGAGGAGCGGAGTTGACGACAAAATATTTTTTTAATTGAAGAATTATCAGCCCAGTTTTATTTTTGAAGTTTTTGGTTTTTTTTGGTTTATTATCAATAATTTTTTTTGATTTGGGGGTTCTTTTCTCATATAATTAAATTTTTTTTTCAATCTTTCCTTTTGTATTTGTTCACTTAATAAGAGAGCAGGAGGTCTAGATTACTTATTTTTTCCTCCTTGTGAATATATATATATATTAACTATTATGATTGTTATCCTGATCTCTTTGCACCATATATAATTACTAATGTTATATATATTATTTTGTACTAATTGCAAATTAATAAAAAGATTGAAAAAGAAGAAAGGACATCTTTGCTTTAGAAGAACACTGTAGCAAAGATACATTAAAATGACTGATTGGCAAGGGGTAATCTTATGAGGATGTACTCAACAGATTAGACCTAAACTCTGGGGCCTAGAAAAATGGCACATGACCTCATTAAAACAAGATTCTGATGGGGCTTGACAGAACAAATGCTGAGGATATTTCCTCTGAAGGGTGAGTCTAGAACCAGGGGCATAGTTTCAAGACAATGGGTTACCCATTTAAGACTGAGCTGAGGAAGAAGTTTTTCTTTCAAGCGGTTGTGAATCTTTGGAATTTGTTAACTAAGAGAGCTATAGAGATTGTTATTTAGTTGTCATTAAATGTAATCAAGGCTTCATGTAAAGTCAAAAATCTGCCTAAGTATTGTGGAGACCAAACAGGAGAATGGAATTGAGGAAAAATGCAGATCAGCTCTGATCTCATTGGATGGCAGAGCTCAAAGAGCCTCCTGCTTCTCCTACTTCTTAAGCCCTTACAGAAAACTGATCTGAGGAACTTCTACAGTGATATCTTGGGACTGAAATTATAGCTTTCAAACAACTCAGCTTTGCCTAAAAGACTTCAGGGTTTTTCCCAATTTTCACTGACTTCATTCTTATTAAGACTCCTTGATCTCAGAGTGAAAGACTGCCTTGAAGACAAGGACAATGACTCACAAATTGCCACTAGAATTCAAGATTTTTGGCAATGTTTAAGAACAAAAGAAGAAATAGTAGGCTAGTCAACTCCTCAAACTGCTTCTCCATTCAATAAATGGAGAAGGTTTGATGGCCCGACCTAATTTTGTCCTCACACCACTTTCCTGTGGTCTCCCCATACCCATTGTAATTTAAGTGTCTGTCACTCTCCATCTTAAACACATTCAATAACCTCCTCCACAGCCATCTGGGATAGGGACTTCCAAAGATTCGCTCTGATAAAAGAAACTCTTTGTCTGAAAAGGGTGGCCCCTTATTGTGAAACAATAGGACATAGAACAGTACAGCACGAGAGAGGCCATTCGGGCCACGATGTTGTGCTGATTTTGATGCCAACAACGTCCTCCTCCTGTGTGTCATCCACATCCCTCCATTCCCTTCATATTCATGTGTCTATCTAAAAGCTTCAAATGCCACCAAACTGCCCGATTCCACTACTATCCCTGGTAACCCATTCCAGGCACCTACCAGACTCTGCATAAAAAACTTGCTCCTCATGTCACCTTTAAACTTCCCCCCTTGAAAGCATGTCCTCTTGTGCTTGACATTTCTACTCTGGGGAAGTTTCTGACTGTCTACCCTATCTATGCCTCTCATAATTTTAAAAACCTCTATCAGGTCGCCCCTCAGCCTCCAATACTCTAGGAAGAACAACCCAAGTTTGCCCAACTTTTCCTTATAGCTCATGCCCTATAATCCAGGTAGCATACTGGTAAACTTCTCCTGCACCCTTTCCACAGTCTCCACATGCTTCCTCTAATGGGGTAATCAGAACCGCACACAATACTCCAAGTGCAGTCTGACTAAAAGTTTATATAGCTGCAGCACGACTTCCTTACTCTTCTACTCAACACCACTACCAATGAATGCAAGCATTCCATACACCTTCCTTACAACCTTTATCGACCTGCATAGCCACTTTCAGTGAACTATGGACCTGAACCAAGATCCATCTGTACCTCAATGCTATTAAGGAGCCTACCATTAACTGTGTATTTTCTCCTTTCATTTGACCTCCCAAAGTGCAACACCTCACACTTGCCTGGATTAAACTCCATCTGCCACTTGTCTGCCTATATCTGTAACTGATTTATGTCCCACTATATTCTTCGATAGTCCTTTATACTGCTCACAACTCCACCAATCCTGGCGTCATCTGCAAAATTACTAATCCACCCATCTACATTTTCATCCAAATCATTGATATACATCACAAACAACGCAGGTCCCAGCACCGATCCTTGCAGAACACCACTGGTCACAGACCTCTAACTAGAATAACAGCCTCCCACTCCTACTCTGTCTTCTCTAGGCAAACCAGTTCTGAATCCAAACTTGTAATTCACCCTGGATCCCATGCAGCTTTATCTTCTGAATCAACCTACCATGAGGGACCTTATCACATACCCTATAGTTTTCGATATCGCCACTAAGGGAAACATTTCTCAGCATCCTTCCTGAAGGATGTGCTCACTTATTGGAATTATAGGCCAAAATTCCATTAGCTGTACTAACTGCCTGCTTGGTTTGGATCAAGACTATAAATAGGCCTGGGAACCATTGTTTGGGAGAACCTAAACTAAGCATTGGACAAAGATTGTTGTTACATAAATAAATAAAACAATCATAGAGAGATACAGCATAGAAACAGGCCCTTCGGTTCACCAAGTCCAAACCAACCACCCACTAAATTAGTGTTAAAGGTGCCTTCCATCACTTTGTTGATTCAGAATGTTTGGGTGCTAATTAGACAGAATGGACTCATTCTCATTTTGTGAAATATACATGGATAAATTCCTACTTTGGCAGGTAGGCTGCAGTTAAATCAATTTTTGGACAGCTTAGATGGAAGTGCAACAGGTTCAGGATCAAAATTATTCACTACTACGGCTGGGATATTGTTGGAAATTTTGGCATTTGCAGTATTCACTTAGTCTTTGCTTAATGTGTGGAGTGAACGAAAAATGACTAAAGACTGGTGTCTATGATCCTATGGGAGAAGGCAAAGATGGATCACCCACTCAGCATTTATAACCGAAGATGGTACCAACCAACTTTATCTTTTGAACTCACGCTGCGCTCCACCATAGCTGAGGAAGATTTTCATGGAGCACTGTCACTTGTTCAAAAGCCCACCATCACTGTTGACTACACTTGGCACTAATGCAGACTTTTGAATTGCTGGTTAGATTGTTCAGCTCTATCTATAGTGTGCTATATGAAGTTCTGTGTTGTTTCTTCAGGAAGCGAGTATGTCGTTTTTAAGTGCGCCCTGGTGCTATTCCTGACATACTCTCTCGTACTCCTACCATAATCAGAGTAAGCCATCTGGTTTGATGGTCGTGGTAGGGTGAGGAAAATCCAGAGCTGTAGTTTACAAATTGTGGAGTGCAATTCTGCTGTTGCTCATGATCTCTACAGGGCCTCAAAAGATGCCCAGTATTGAACTGCTATCTGAATCAATCCTATTTAAGGTAATGGTAGTGCCACACAAGGGTACTCAGTGTGAAGAGAGACTTCGTCTCCACAAGTTTTGCATGATGATCATTTCCATCAGCGCTATCATTAACAGAAGCATTTGAATCAGGTAAATAACGAAGCAGGAGCTCAAATGGGCATTTCCTTCCTATTGATTCTCTCACTCCCTGTCACAGGGCCAACTGACAGCTACTGTACATTCTTCAGGATTTGGCCTCATCAGTCAGTAGAAGCATTAACTGGTTACTTTTGCTCCTGGACATTGAATTTGCCCCACTCAGAGTAAACTTAATGCTCCTAGTTTATCAGCCAAGGAAGTATGGTAAGTGATAACAAGCAAAAGTTTTTCTTGCATCTGTTTGACTCACTGCCACAATACCTTATGGGGTCTGAGTCAATGTCTAAACTCTTAGGACCATTACTTGCAGATCACCGTGTCACCACTTCTGGGTAGGTCTGTCCTCCCATTAGGACAAAATATACCTAAAAATTGTGTTGGAAAAGTCTGGTATTTTGGCTGCAAAAAATAATTCTGTGAGCATGAGTTTGTTATGTTGCAGTCTAACCACAATAAGACAGCTGTCCCCAAATCCTTGTGAAGAAAATTTAGGCAAGTCATTAGGCCCAGAAGTTATTTGCTGATTGTACAAATTTGATGCCTAGGTTGATGCCAGGTTACCTGTCCAGTTCTATGTTTATTGTATTTTGCAGTAGCTGTTTTGATTAAACTAAATGCCCCATTTTAGGGGCCATTAAAAGAGTTAATAATATTGCCGGGATGTAGATTGATGGTAATGGATGAGTCGGTGATGTTGGCTAAAAATATGGTTTTGTAAATTCAATTTTCTCAAGCAATTCTTTGCCTAATTTGTGGGGCAGCTCTTACAACTGTTTGTACAGGTTCCAGATGTTTGTAAAGGGAGACTATTCAGAGTTAATTAGTGGTACCGAAATGAATGCAAGGTGCACCATCCAGTTTTATTCTAATTATACGTGGTAGTAGCAGAGCAGCTTGTTAGATCAATTCAAATGCTGCATGTATCTGGAGGCATAATATAGCCTGGCTGGAGTGACATAGTTTCTTTCCTCAAGGGCACAAGTCAACAAAACCCTGTAGGATTCAAACTCATGTTTCCAGTTTAAAAATATTGTCATCATAGGATGCTTGCACAAACAGGAATGAGATAATAACATGATCATCATTTTTCCTTAGTGTTAGTTCAGCACTTAATATTGCTCAAGACACTGGAAATACATCCCGGCTCCTTTTTTTCAAAAAAGATTCTACATTCACCTAAGAGGATGGTGATACTTTCAGTTTAAAATTTCATATAAAAATCGATGCTTCCTACACTGCAGGACCATCCCGAGGAATGTGACTGCAGTATCAGTCTAGATTTTCTGCTTAGATATGCATTGCATACACTTGGGGATGCAGCTCCTTGCAGTATCATTTAAAATATATTTAATTTAGTTCTCTGGACTCAGCTGGCAGAAAGGCATAACTGCATTTGAAAATTCAGGGAAGTTGATTTTCTGGTGGTAAAAAAGTTTTACTTTATGTTGAAGTAGAGGATGATAGAAAAGAGACCATTCAGCTCCTCCAGGCTATGAATTATAGAACTATTACAGCAGAGGAGGCCGCTATTTAACCAATTGAGCTATGGCAGCTTTTTGTAAGAGCAATCAGGTTGGTCCCACTTTTGACTCTTTCCCCTTAGCCTTATATATCTTTTGTCCTTCAAGTATTTAATCAATTTTGTTTGCTTTGGAAGATATAATTGAATCTGCTTCCATCAAACTTTCAGGCAGTGAATTCCAGATCATAACATTTTCACAGCATGAGTAGTTATTCTTTGTCACATTTTGGTCCTTTGATAATCATCTTAAATCTTTTGACCTGACTGCAAATGGAAACCATTTCCCTTTATTCACTCAACCCATCAGGATTTTATCACCTTCAAATATTTTTTCAAAGGAGAACAAGCCTAGCTTCTCCAGATCACCCATGCAAGTGAAGTTCCTCTTCCCTAGAACCATTACACTAAATATTTTCTGCACCCTCTCTAAATACTTCATGTTCTTCCTAACCTGTGGAACTTAGAATTAGACATACTCCAGTTCCTCTTTCTAGGTTCATCATGACTTCCTTGCTTTTGTATTCTTCATCTCTGTTTATAAAGCCCAAGATCCCATTTTTCCCCACTTCTTCCATAACTGGACACCCTCAAAGATTTGTGCACATCTCCCTAGAGATTTGGAATTGTACACTTCAGCTCATTCACACAGCTCTGCATTAAATTTCACATTTTAATTGTCCAACTATTCCAACAAACCATCTTTGTTTGCCACACATCCAAGTTTGGTGCCGTCTGCAAATTGTGACATTTTGTCTTATTTAACCAAATTATGCCTTGCACACCAATTATTCAATTAGAACCTTGCTGATCATATATTTACTTCATTTACTTGCTCTTGATCAATATGCCTTGTTATCTTTACTTAATAAATATATAGAGTGTGCTCAGTTTTGAAAAGTTCAGCTGATCCAGCCTTTCTAAGGAAGTTCCAGTTTTGTGCTACCACTCCCATGGGACTTCCCTTACTGCAGGAAATATGTAAATTTTGCTGTGCATGTGTATCAGTGTTTTGCTAACACCTGCAGAATGCAGTTGTTTTAATCTCCATTACAAGAGCATGGGCAAGAAATTACTATTTATTTTACACATCTAGCCATAAAATGTGGGCCACATTGTGCACATTTTCATGGACTACTGAGGCTCCATCTGTACACTCCTATTGCCATATTAGTAGAGAGGCAATGCTTGTATCAGTACTGCATGCAGTAACATTTAAAATGGAAAATAACTTTTGTACGTTTCTATTTTACTTCATTTAACACATTGGCAAGTTCCTCTTGCTGGCACAACTTAAAGTGTTCATTTCATTCTTGAAGGTTAATTGCCAGTTTATTATTTGCTACCGTTTGATTTCTTGTTTACTTGCTGTGCTCTACTACAGTTCATTTTATTTACTTTTGTCTATGTAGATACATTATTCTGTGGCATAACCAATCAAATGGCGCGCCTGGGTGTTTGGTAAGCTTCCTGTGTGAACAGAACATAATTGGAACCATCAAGGAAGATATTGTATGGGAGAAGCGGCAAATAGAATAAGGGCTATATTCACAGAAGGTCTTCAGGAAATACCTCTTCTACAACAGTTTTACTTCGGACCAAACGCAAGGTACATTTACTTCAATAAGGAAGCTGCTTCTAAGCCATTTGCTCCAGCCTCAATCTACAGCAGGGTCAGTATTGCATGAGGCTGTAAAAGGACAACAATCTCAATGTTTATGTCACAAGCTTTCAAATGACAGCAAGTGAAATCTGCAATATTTCACAACTCAGAGATTTTCATGCATGGCAAGCTTTCGCATGCAGCAGGATGCAGCTGTTTATACATATTTACTTCCTTCCTATAACTAGCCTGGAATATTTATCAATCAAAATACTAACACTCTCAAAATACCAACTGGTAGTTTCAAAATACCAATCAGTATCCAGGCAGTAGACATGACTGTCTCCCTATTCCAGGCATCTGAGCAGCCTTTATCCCAACAAATTACAAGTTAGCTAATGATTAATAAGGCAACCTGAAAGCTCCAGTTAGCTGGTTCATGACTCCAGCTAGGAACCTGTATGCAGTATGCTGTTATACCTCAGCACCTGTACACTCGTGGCTAGTGAGTCACCAAGTACATTTCTCTACTGTAATCCCACCCTGAAGGCTTTCACCATATCAGTATCTGAACTGTGGCTGGAAAATCAGATCAAGTGAAGGTAAACTTTTTTTTTGTTTTTCTTCAAAAGTTGAAGAGTATTTATATTCTCAGAAGCTAAAATGAAAAAGAAACAAGGATGGGGTTACAGTATAGTAGAAAGAAGAAAGTGGGTGCCATATGTATAGCCTTGTCAAGAAGAGTAGGCAGGGTGAGGCCAGAAGAGGAAGAAAGGATAAGACATATAGAAACCCTTCCAAAGGGGTTCTTCAGTACAATACCACCACAGCCTCCTCACTGCCAATATTTTCCATTGCTAGAAACATCATCACAAGAGGATAGCAAATTTGTGGGCATGCTCTCACTCCTCCAGTGGCTATCTGTTGCCTGATGTTATGTGCCTTGTAATCCAATAAAGAGAGCAGCCTGTTAGTGGAGACTTGTGAAATATTTGAAGAATGTAGCTTTTGTGGTTGGATAACTGACAGTAAATGAGCGAGATGTCAGTTGGGCATGAAGTTAGTTACGGTGCTTAGTAGGCAAGGAGGAGGAGATGAAGTGTTTTATTGATCTGTACAAAGTACTAGGATAGGTGTTGTACTTACTGACACGGATTGGTATAGATTTGATAAGAGAGTGTTTTAAGTATGCTCTTACCTTAAAAATTATAGGAATATTTGCTTGGCATGCAATAGTTTTCTTGGAGCAATGGACCTGGCACTCTGGCACTCATTTCATAAGCATTATTTTCCCACTCCTTGTTATCATATGCATCCAGGGCTTCTTAATCCAAGAGAGGAAAAAGGATGTTCTTCATCTTCTTCATGTCCTGGACCAAGGTTTTCATTAAGCAGTATCAGAAAACCTTGATATCTGTGCTCTCAATTCAATTCAAAGTAGTAGTAAGATAGGACTTGCAGCCAGAAAACACTTCTCCTTTGAGTGATAATTAGCATTTGTAACTTACATGTTTCTCCACTGTTGTTGCATTTATAGGCTAAAGTCCTTCCTTTTAAATAGCAGGTAAGAGAATACAATATGAGCACATTGGTGTTTATCACCTGTTATCAGCAATAGTCATTTCTACCTCCTTTGTCACTTTGGGATGTTCAACATCTAAAAGAAAAAGGTTCATGTTCAAACATAACCTAGGTTCGCAATTTAACACCAGGCAGATGTATGCACAGGAATCCTTTTGGAGAGACACAATGCACAAATCACACATCATGCACATATGTGCAAGTTCTCAATGTGCTAAATAATTACTGTCTCCAAACCTCAGCTTGCCCACATTGAATAAACACACAGCTTCAGGGACATGCATAAAGGTTTTGCAAATCTCAGATCATGTAACCACATATACGGTCTAGGCTGTCACAGGATTAGTGTCATAAATACATACAATGATAAGTCAGCTTTGTCTTTTCAAGTTACAAAACACAGCTACTTGATGTGCAAGTAGATATTTCAATTAGAAAATTTAAACTATTATTCTGGGATTGGATTTTCTGTACTCTACAAAGATTGATTTAAAGAATTTACAACTAGATTTGTTGCAAATTCTTTAAATCAAATGTCATATTTCATATATTTACAATCCTTCCATAAAAACTTATTAGCATCAGATTATCCCTGAAAATGCTCCATCACTATCACTTTGCTTAAAGTATGGTGGAAACCCTGATAATGTGAGTGACTCCAAAGAAATTCTGTGCTTATTTTTGGTCTGAAAAGCAGAATTACAGTGAGATGTGAAATTTCAGAAAATACATATATAAAATAATAGCTTCTATTTTCCTTCACCTGTTGTGTCAGGTTCTGGAGAGGGCCTTCACCTGCCACACTAACCCATCAACATCACTGCTAGTTCCCTGGACCAAGGGACAATATGAATCTGCAGTGAGTTGGCAGCATGCAGATAGAGGAACCGCATCAAATTATTAAAAGGTATTCAAAATATTATGTTTTACCACACCTACATGCAGTTATATGTTTTCAGAGCACAAATGAAACATTTCCACAGAACATGCAGAAACTATACATTTCCCTATGCTAGGCAGCAGAATGTTACAGTAAAACAAGTCTTTCCTCTTTCTCTTGCTGCTGACTTGATGTAATATTTGTCAGAGTAGAAACTCCGATAAGTTTGAAGTATTTCCAACTAAACCTTGTGGATGTTCAGTGGAAGAGTACTTCCAGTACCTTCTTCCTGGATGAATACCATTCCATGGCTGTAGAAGTCAAATCACTGTCAACAAATTTGTGATTCTTAAACACCATAACATTATGCTAAAATGGTTATGACTGATTCAATGAGTGGAATTAAATGAGAAGAGAACAAGTGGAAATGAATGAACAATGTGCAAAATATTATTTTACAGCACATTACAATGGCACAGACGATATCAAGATAGCTAAGGAAACCATTACTGAGATTTATCAAATGAAGAAAATAATATTGCATTTGAAAGGACTTTCAGCATTTACATTAAAGGATCCTTTATGTTAAATTTATGCATTGTAGTCTTTAATTAGATTACACAGAAGGAGAAAATATAATTTGATCTTACCAGAATTTAGGACTCCAGTTTAAATGTTTTGCCCTCTGGAATTATTTAGAAAGATTTCAATCTGCTCCTCTGGACACATTAGAATATTCTTTGGTACAGAAATGTTTACTTCTGAGTATTGAAATCTTTTCTACATAGTTAATTCATATTCAGCAAGTTATTGTTCAATAAGATCTTACATTTTAATGTGTCTTCTTTGGTACATACAACTTTCCCTCAGCAGTTGATAATGCAGATTTCTTTGGAACAATTCATCATACTTATCAGTACTTTTTACAATAATATGTTTTTGTACTCCTTTTATGCATTTTCCACTATTACTAGCAGCTCTATTTGATACCCAATTTGTCTGATCAGCTCTGATTACAAACTGACATAAAATATATTTATAGATTGGCTAATTTCTCCATTATATCTGCATGGGTAAATGGAATATACAGAAACTCTAGAAAATAGGAGAAAGCTCCAAGATGAACAAAGAGACCTTCAACTCTTACTGAGAAGTTGATTCACAAAATACAAGTCAAACAAGAGTATCACTAAGAAATACAAGACATTTATTGATCTACATGCTGAATACACAGATTTGATTAAGACCTCCTGGAAAAGAGATCTGGGAATGGAGATTAATGAGGATGATTAGGATTCGATGTTGCCATCTACTGACAAGTTGTTTCCCTGTATTAAAATGAAAGAGATGCAATTTAAATTCTAACATAAATCATTTATACTGGAATGTGACAGAAAAATGTAGAGCAACATACTTCCATATTCATGTATTCTGTGAATTCAGCTATTTTGGTACTATACTTTAAAACTCATCAGGAATACCTTTCAATTCGAGGTGCTGCGGAATGTGCCTTTGCTATGCTGAGGTTACCTGTGGATACTGCCTTAAGTCAAGAGAAATTTCACTTAATCTACTTTGCATTCTACTTCATAACTCTTAATAGTGTTTCATCTACTTCAGATAGGTTTGATTGGGAGGATTCTTGGCTTTTAACTGCACTACATTTCCATCTTCCTGTTAGCTTAGACAAGGCTAAATTTGGGCTAACAATTAGAAAGGTTTGTTTAAATAATCAACAAGTCACTTAAAAAGTTGGCAGAGAAATATGTCTTTGGTGTCTAATGATAAATGGGCAAAATTCACTTCCCAACTTTCCGATTTCATTGAAGTCAATAGAACTGACTGGTGCAAGTTCAAATGACAACTGATACTCTTAACTACTCAGTGCTAGTGACCAAACGTGAATACCTTCTCTATTATATCTATGAAGGTAAATTGAGTATACAGGAATTCTAGAAAAGAGTAGAAACCTCTGATACAGAGTACTTTGATGTAAAATTTTGAGAACTGTGAACAATGGGAGAAAAGAAGTCAGGTAAAATCTCAGATGCACGGGACAAATGAACCTGATACCAAAGGAAAGAGATTTGAACAATATGAAGCTCAGCATCAGGGTAATTTCAAATATAGAGGTGCTGAGGAATCCAATCAGAGAATGGAACAGGTGAGAGGGGTGTGAGGTTAGCAATAAAGAGTGCAAAATGGAGCCCCCCAGATCCAAAAATCAGAGACCATTGTGGAGGCAATGATGGTAGGGATAAGGAGGCAAACAAATCAGAGCAGAAAGACTGAAAACATTTCTTCTTGAAATTAGAAAAATGGAACAAGAAAACAAGGAAGTCTGATGGAAACCACTGATTTCTGTATTCATTGTCAGTGACCATAAATCACTATGTCTCTGTATCTCCATCTCATGGTAATAATACTTGCAGTATGGTTACACACAACTTTGTTTCTACAATAAAAAAAGTTCAGTTCTCCTTAGGGATTTATCTTCAGAATCAACTTCAAACTCCTATGAATTTCATTCAATGACATTCAAAATTCCAGCATTACAAACATGATATCAAAAATGATTGTACAAGAACATTAAAATTTCCTTCAAGTATTCTTAATTTCTACTATATTGATGGATTTCCCCAAATAGTTCCTACCATGTTAACCAATAAACAAATAATTTAAAGACAATAAAAGCATTTCTCAGATACCTATAATTCTGGATTATGATCTAAGAATATCTTTGTTACTCCTTTCTGTTCTTTTATTTCTAAGATTCCCTTAAAAATGAATGAGTTGAGGCAGTAACTGAGCAACTTTTGCAACACTGTTTTTGTCAGGCATTTTGGCTTACTTTTGGATATGCCTCAGGTACATTGACAAGTAGGTGTTTATTATATGCAAAACTCTGCCAGTAACTTTTCTTTCCCCTTTCCATAGATGTTGTATGACCTACTGTGTGTTTCCAGCATTTTGTTTTATTTTATCTATAAATATCTGCTGAGACCTCAACTATGATACATTAATCAGAGCAGGTTCTATTTGCAGGGAAAGTAGTGGAGTTTGGTACAGGTTGCAACTGCCCAACATTTGTCATTTTTAAAATAAAAAAAGTTCCATAAGAATGTAAGAGATATACACAGTAGGCTACATACACCTCAGGACTGCTCAGCGTTCAATAAGGCTGATCCTGTATCTCAACAACAGATTTCATAGTCTATGGGAAAGCATACTTCTCTGCACCTTAGTCAAAATGGCTCATTCTTTATTCTGAGCTTCAGATTCTCTAGTCAGAAGAGACAGCATCCCATCATCTGACCTCTTAATCCCTCCCAGTATTTTATACATTTCAATCACGTTCTCCTGAACACCAGTAGTAAAGTTCCAGCCTTGTCCATCTTTCCTCAGGGGAACCTGTTGATATCCCAAGAATCAATCCAGCAAAACAGCATGGTCATATCTCTAAGTCAAATACATCCATCCTTGAACCCCAAAACTCCACAAAGATGTGGCCTTACCAAAGCTCTGCACAACTGCAGCAAGACTTCCTTAACACTTATAACCTAACCCTTTTGTAATAAAGGTCAATTTTACATTTGTCTTTCTTATTGTTAGATTGCCACTTTCTCTCCCCCCCCCGACTTAATCTGTCTTTTTCCTTTTGCAAACTCTTTCAGTTTCCCAACCAAACTCTCCCACTCAGTTTTAAAACGTCAACAAATGACTGCAATATACTGTCCTTCTCTGTTATTAATGCAGATTGTGAACAGCTGAGGATCTAGTTCTGCTACTTGTGATACCTTGCTACCAAAAGGCTCCCAACCTCATAATTACATGCTAATTCTTGCTCTGCTTCTGTCCCTTTAAACAAACCTCTATCCATTCTAATATCCTCCCCACAACCCTGCGAGTTCTTTTCTTGTGTAAAAAAAAGTTATTAAAAATCCAGGTGTATTACATTTATTAGATCATTCATACCTAATCCAATAATTACATTTTCACAAAATGTCCTCAAACTTGACTTTCTTTTCATAAAATACATAGCCTTTCCCAATCATGTTGAGTTCTAATACTTCCTACTGCCACATCCTTTAAAATGAATTCCAGCATTTTTCTGATCACTGATATCTGGTTAAGTAATATTTGATTTGCTATTTTCTTGGAACAATGATGTTATATCTGCTACCTTCCAATCCATGGGACTATTCAATAATCCAGAAAATTTTGGATCTTCACCATTAATGCATCCAGTATCTCTACAGTCACTCTTTTCAATACCCTAGAAATGGGACATTTTCCATTTCCCATTTTCTTTTTCAATCCATTTTCAGGATATGAGCATTGCTGGTAGAGACAGCATATATTGCTCATCCCTAACTATCCTTGAGAAGTTGGCGGTGAGCCACGTCCTTGTACTACTGCAATCCTTATGATGAAGGCACTCTCACAGAGAGGTTGGGTAGGAAACTGCAGGATTTAGATCCAGTGATGAAGATGGTCTGTCAATATATTTCCAAGTCAGGATGGTGTGTGACTTGGAGGGAATCCTGCAGGTGCTGGTGTTTCCACACACCTGCTGCCCTGGTCCTTCTACATGGCAGAGGTCAACATGCCCACTAATTTCCCTTCAATTCTTTATTCCGTTTACTTGCACCAAAGTGGTACTTTCCAGTAGCCAATCAACCTGGCTACACATCTTTGGGATGTAGGAGAAAACTGGAGCAGTCAGAGAGACAGTTTGCAAAATCCATACAGATAGCACCCAAGGTCAGGATCAAACCTGGATCCCTGCAGCTGTGAGGCAACAGTGCCAACTGCTCCACCACCATTCCCTTAGAGTTTACTCTATGACTTTTTCTAATTCTGATGAGAAGCCATCAACTTGAAATATTAACAGTTTTTCTTTCCACAAATGTTTCCTGACTTACTGAGTACTTCTAGCATTTACTGGTTTTATAACAGCTTAAAATACTTGGCATCGATAAAAAGCACCACTAGACAGTCAAACAGGCCCATTCTAAAGTGGTAGTGAAAGGAGCTGCAGTTGAGCTGAGAGCCAGGAGTAAAGAACCAATGGAGTGAATGCAAAAATGTTAATAACTTCTCTAACTTGGTCAAGACTTCATCAAATCCTATCTCTGAATAACAACAGTTTCTGCCTCATACAATACACCCCCATCTATCATCTTTAAATCACGACTCCTACCTAACATTCAAACGCCACATAATACTCATGCAACTTACTCTAGCCCTCGCACCCATCCACTTCATGGCATTTACAATGTCAGCTATTCAACCATGACAGGTGTATCATCCAAATACATTGCAAGACACTTACAGACCACCCCTCTCTTACAGGAGGAGATGGGACTTAATCAGTGGTAGCAAGAACAAACTAGTGATAGATAAGCACATGTACATTGCTTATTCAGCATGGGAAAGGTAATGTAGAGAGCATAATAATTATCAAACATGACAGTGTTCTTATGTAAATGCCTTTCCTCAACCCACAACTTTCTGATTTACATGCTGCAGATGGTATAACAAATATCACTTAATTGTTGCCAATTCTTATCATGACCTTACCTTTGCCCCTTTCTTCTCACAGACTGTCAAGAACTTTCATTTCATAAGGCCCAGTCTATTCAACCACAAGACAAAAACAAAAGAGGAACCCAAACAGCAGTACCGTAGAGGTGGCATCTGAACATGGTGAGTCACTGAGCATGAATGATTGACAGCCAGGGCAAGAGATAAGGGTGCTCGAGCCTCCCCACAAAGTGGGATTTCAAAAAAGTTCTTCTCCACAGGACTCAGGTGAAGACTTTGATGCGACAATGTGCAGTTGAAGACAGATTATAATGCAGCCTGGAATGCCTAGGCCAACTTTATATGTGAAATCTCAAGGAACAAAGAAGAATCCAGGCCGACCCTTGCACAGGGATCGGTACAAAAGTTGTATACAATTTATGTTAATTTAAGTTTACATCATGTTTGTCCTTGTCTTAAAATGTACTGTGCAACTGCTGCAAAAGCTAATCTTCGAGGCATTTATGTATGTGAATGTATGCCTACGACAACAATAAACTTCAACTTGAAAAGCCTGGAGCCTATCCTTTAAAGCACTGAAGTGGTGCCCAACATCACTGCAACACCTGCACACCCAACCATTATGCAGTACTTCAAAACCAAAATCCTGAGGACATTGGGAATCTGGAACCAAAACAGAAAATGCTAAAGCTATTCAGCTGGTTAATTAGTATCCATGGCAAGAGCAACAAAGTTAACTTTTCAGGTCAAAGACACAAAAATTCATCCATCTGGACATTAAATCGGTTATTTCCACCACAGATGCTGCTGGTCTGCTAAGTATTTGCAGAATTTTCTGTTTTTATATCATGTAGTGTCTAATGGCCAATTGCTTAATTTCATGGTAGCACAAGCGATTCCTAATTAACATATGGGCACTGTGGTGAAAGCTTTGACTTCTGGTATTGCAACTCTGATGCCAACATTACTCTCATTGCTATTGTTCAAAAGGTCTGAGGATTTGGTATACATCAAAGTTAATGGAAGCAGAAGTAGTAGAAATAACTCCTCAAGAATGCTTCATCATTCAATAATATCAGGACTGATACCTTTTTTCAAAGTAATTTACTTGCCTCTTTCTACACCTGTTGAATTCCTTCATGTCCAAAAGTCAATCTCAGCTATGAATAAACTCACTTCCTGTCTGTGACTTCCTGCACTGTTACAACAAGGTCCAACTCTAGCTTGAGGAACAACACTTCATTTTCCATCTGGGAATGTTGCTACCTGCAAGACTGAATATCAAATTCTCCAACTTTTGATAATAAACTATTTATTTCTGTTTGCACCAGAACTAGCCATTTCTGCCTGTCATCACCATTTTGGCTTGTTTTTTTTTCTTTTTTTTCCTCCTTTTTTGGTGTCATCTGGCCTGCTGGGCATGTCCCATGTTACATTAACAACACATTACACAGACAAAACAGCTTAATCTGAGCTTCTTAAATGCCACATTATAGTCTCACCCTATCAGAGATATCTCTTTTGTTCCACCCATCCCTATTCCTCAACTTCTCTGCAACCTAAACCAACTTGTTTTCTTCTCCCTTTCCCAGTTCTGATGAAGGTCCCAGACTGAAGCGTAAACCATTTCTCTTTTCACAGAAGCTGCCTGACCTGCTGAATAGTTCCAAGATTTTCTGCTTTTCCTTCAGATTTCCAGCATCTGCAATCTTTTTTGATGTTCACTGAGTAACACTTAATCTGCTGGTATCTATTTGTGTTTCCATACAGTTCATATTCACAATCCCACCTGGATTTGTATCATGAGTCAACTTGGATGTAAATGACTTCACCATTTCATCTAAACCATTAATATAGAAAATAACTGAGGGCCCAGTACAACTACTTGTTGCCATCATTACTAACTACCTCACAACCTGAAATTGCCACATTTATTCCTACTCTCCGTTTAATGCCCCTTGACCAATCTTCCATTCACACTAATACATCACCAATGAATTCACAAGATCACAAGACAAAGGAGCAGAAGTAGGCCATTCAGCCCATCGAGTCTGCTCCATGAGCTAAACTAAAATCTATTCCTATCTAGCCCCAAATTCCGGCCTCATCCCCATAACCCTTGATACCTTGACTAATTAGATACCTATCTATCTCCTCGATAAACGCCCCCAATGATTGGGTCTCCACAGCTGTACATGGCAAAAAATTCCATAATTTCACTACCCTCTAGCTAAAGAAATTTCTCCTCATTTCTGTTTTAAATCGGTACCCTCTAATTTTAAGATTGTGCCCTCTAGTCCTGGACTCACCCACCAAGGAAAACAGCTTAACCACATCTACTCTGTCCAGTCCTTTCAATATTCTAAATGTTTCTATGAGGTCCCCTCTCATTCTTCTGTACTCCAGAGAGTACAGTCCAAGAGCCGACTAACGCTCATCATAAGCAAGCCCTTTCATTCCAGGAATCATCCTCGTAAATCTCTTCTGAACCCTCTCCAACATCAGTACATCCTTCCTAAGATATGGGGCCCAAAACTGGACACAGTATTCCAAGTAAGACTTCACCAGTGCTCCATAGAGCCTCATCAACACTTCCCTACTTTTATACACTATACCTCTTGAAATGAATGCCAACAAAGCATTCGCTTTCTTCACCACCGATCCGACCTGGTGGTTAACCTTTAGGGTATCCTGCACGAGTACCCCCAAATCCCTTTGTACTTCTGTACTTTGAATTTTCTCCCCATCTAGATAATAATCTGCCCATTTATTTCTTTTTCCAAAGTGTACAACAACACATTTCTCAACATTGAAACTCACCTGCCATTTCTTTGCCCATTCTCCTAAACTATCTAAGTCTCTCTGCAACCCTCCTGTTTCTTCAATACTCCCTACTCCTCCACCTATCTTGGTATTGTCTGCAAACTTAGCCACAAACCATTTAGTCCATCATCCAAATCATTAATGTACAAAGTGAAAAGAAGCAGCCCCAACACCGACCCCTGTGGAACACCACTAGTAACCAGTAGCCAACCAGAACAGTATCCCTTTATTCCCACCCTTTGCTTTCTGCCTACCAGCCAATGCTCAACCCATTCTAATATCCTACCTGTAACTCCATCTCTCATCTTATTAATCAGCCTCTTGTGCAGCACCTTGTCAAAGGCCTTTTGAAAGTCTAAATACACAACGTCCACAGCCTCTCCCTTATCCACCCTACCTGAGATTTCCTCAAAAAACTCCAATAGGTTGGTCAAGCAGGATCTTCCCTTCATGAAACCATGCTGGCTTGGACCTATCTTGCCTTGCACCTCTAGGTATTCCATAACCTCATCCTTGACGATCGATTCCAATAACTTTCCCACCACCGATGTCAGACTAATAGGTCTGTAATTTCCTTTATGCTGCCTCCCACCTTTCTTATACAGCGGAACTACATTTGCGACCCTCCAGTCCTCCAAAACCATGCCGGAATCTATTGATTCCTGGAAAATTATCACCAATGCCTCCACAATCTCTAAAGCCACCTCCTTCGGAACCCAGGGGTGCATCTCATCTGGTCCGGGAGACTTATCTGTTTTTAGTCCACTTAGCTTCCCTAGCACCTTCTCTTGAGTGATCTTGACTGAACTCAGTCCTATCTCGAGAGCCCTGACTATCCGGTATATTGCTGATGTCCTCCACAGTGAAGACCAATGCAAAATACTCATTTAGTTCCTCTGCCATCTCTCTGTTATCCATTATAATCTCTCCCCCACCGTTTTCAATTGGTCCTATATCAACCCGTGTCTCTCTTTTACTCTTCATATATTTAAAAAAAACTCTTAGTATCGTTTTGAATGTTATCTGCCAACTTCCTCTCATAATTCATCTTTTCTTTCCTAATGACCTTCTTAGTTTCTTCCTGTAAGTTTTTAAAAGTTTCCCAGTCTTCTGTTTTCCCACTAATTTTTTTGCTTCCTTGTATGCCCTCCCTTGCTTTTAGTTTAGCTTTCACCTCTCTCATTATCCACAATTGTGCCATTTTTCCATTCGTAATCTTCTTTTTTCTTGGAATATATCTATCCCACATTTTCCTTATTTTTTGTAAAAATTCCATCCATTTCTGCTCTGCCGTCCTTCCAACTAGCTTACTTTTCCAATCAATTTGGGCCAGTTCCTCTCTCATGCCACTGTAATATCCTTTGTTCCACTGAAATATTGACACATCTGATATCAGCTTCTCCTTTTCAAATTTGAAACTGAACTCAACCATATTGTGATCGCTGGTTCCTAACGGTTCCTTTACCTTTAGTTCCCTAATCACCTCAGGTTCATTACACAGCACCCAGTCCAAAACAGCTGATCCCCTGGTGGGTCCATCAACAAGTTGCTCCAAAAAGCCATCCCGTAGACACTCCACAAACTCGCTCTCCTGAGATCCACCGCCTTCCTGGCTTTCCTAATCCACCTTCATCTTAAAATCCCCAATTCTTGCTTGATGAAACTTTTTGTGCAGCACGTTATGAAGTGTTTTTTGAAAATCCAGATACACTTGTACTTCATTCTGCTTTTCTGGCCAAAAATTCGTAATTAATAATAAATATGCTTGCTTTCTTACAACCACATTAACTCTGCCTAATAACAATGACCAGCTGTGCCCAATGCTGACCTGCAAGAAATCCTTGCACTTACACAAAAGGAACCAGAGCTAGAGCTCATAAATACAAAATAGTTTTCAAGAAATTAGGTAGGTACTTCAGGGAAACCTTTACTCAAAGGCGTTGATAAATATACATTGAGAATTTGGTCAAACAACAAGACACATGAAAATAGGAGTAGGCCACCAAAATCCTCAAGCTGTCCTCACCATTCAATATGATCGTGGGTGATCTATGCTGGCCTCAACTCCTCTTCTATACCAGTTCCCCATAACTCTCAATTCTTTGATCTTTCCAATATTTATCCATTTCCACCTTAAATATATCTAATGATCTAATTAATAGAATTAACTTTGGTTGTAGGAAACTATGCTGAGAGTTTTGCACAAGAAATCTTTTCATCCCAGTTGCAAAGATTCTTTTTTGTTAATAAAAAGTGCTTTGTTGTCAGGAGAGCAATTACTGCAAGGCTCAGTTGCCAGAAGAAGAAAGACCGAGGGGAGAGAAACAATGGCTCCGGTCAGAACTCCCACCTTCCAAGAACATTCCAAAAGCACAGATCCAACTGCACACTAGTCTGACAGATACGTATACAGTGGAAGGAATCATCGACTTCCACCATATACTATTGCCAGTGCTACAGTCAGAAAGCCACAGCTAAAGAGGTCTCCTTTTGGGCAGTTAAAGTCATGGAAATCCTGATCTCCTTTGCACCTGGCTAATTCCAGGCATCAATGATGGACATAAGGCAGATCTCTCAATATGCATAAAGGAGGGGACAGATGCTCTTTACTCAAGAAGAGCCAATTTCATTTCCTTCTCCTTGCACAAAGACCAGAAAGTACCTTAAGCAGTTGACATTGTCAACACAATAGGTTTCCTTATGAAAACAAGGTTAATTGTCACATACTATTCCATCCTGAATGCTATCTAGGTCTTTCCACATGTAGGCATGGACTTCTTTATTTTCTGAGGAGTTGTAAATACAACTGAACATCATGCAATCAAAGAACATCCACATTTTAGACCTTAAGATAGAAGGAAAGTTACAGATCAAGCAGCTGAGGATGGCTAGGCCTAGAACACTGTCCTGAGAAACTACCACAGTGATGTCCTGGGGTTGGGATGATTGACTTTCTCCTTTAAAAGGTGAAATAGTAAGAGTTCAGGAGCCAACATGTTCTCAGAAGGGTGAAAGGAAAGGATAGCAAGTGCAAAGAACCCTGGATGTTACAGGATATCAAGCACTGATTTTTTTTTATTTTACAGCAGCAAAAGGCAGGTACAGAAAACTAAAAATTGGGGAGGCCCTTCAAAGTATACAATGTTTTGGGGACTACTTAAAAATGAATTTAGGAGAGGCAAAAAGGGGGCACAAAATATCACAGACCAATAAGATTAAGGAAAATCCCTAAGTATTTTAAGTACATTATGGGCAAGAAGGCAACCAGAAAAACAGTAGGCTCTTCAGGGACCAAAGAAGCGACCTGTGCATGGCACCAGAGAACAAAGGCGAGGTCTTATAGGTGATTACTTCTGATCTGTATTCTGTAAGGAGGACATTGTAGTTAGATAATTGGTGAAATTCCCAAAGAAGTTACCAGCAAAAAGCAGGAATTATTAGGTATCTTAGCAGGCTTTAAGGTGGATAAGTCCCTAGGGCCTGATGAGATGTGTCCAAGGCTGCTGGGGTCCTGACAGATATTTTTAAATCTTCGCTGGCCAAAGGTGAGATGCCAGATGACTGGACTACAGCAAATGTGGTACCTTTATTCAAGAAGGGCACTGGGGATAATCCAGGTAACTACATATTAGTGAATCTAGACAGTGGTAGGAAAGTTATTGCAAAACCATTGAGAGACAGGATTAATGTACATTCGGAAAGGCAGGGATTGGTCATGAATAGTCAGCATGTGTTTGTTGGTGGGAAATCCTGTCTGACTAATTTGATTGAAATTTTCAAATAGGTAACAAAATGTATTGATGAGGGCAGTTGGTTAATGTAGCAAGACCTTTGACAAGATTCCACATTGGAAATTGGTTCAAAAGGTTAGAGGCCAAGGTATCCAAGGTAAGTTGTCAAATTGGCTTGTTAAGTGATGTTGGGAAATAATTTTTGTGGCTGCAAATCCCTGACCAGTGGCATATTACATGGATTGGTGCAGAAACCCTTACTGCTTGTTACATATTTAGGATGTGAATGTAGGAGATGTGACTTGTAAGTTTGCAGATGACAAGCACAATGAGTAGTAGAGCCTTAGGGAGTATTGAGGAACAGAACGATCTTGGTGTCCTAGGATCCTTGAGGTGGCAGCACAGGTGGATAAGGTGGTGAAGAGGGCATATGGGTTATTTCCCTTCATTAGCTGAAGCACAGAATGCAAGAGCAGAGAAGTACAACTTTATAAGACATTGGTTAGGCCACAGCTGCAGCGCTGTGTGCAATTCTGGTTGCCATACTATAGGAAGGCTGTGATTGTATTGGAGAGGGTGCAGAGGAGATTCCTCACGACGTTGGCCTGGCTTAGAGTATTACAATTACAAGGAAAGGGATTTTATGAGGAGGATTTATTAAGGAGGATTTATTTTCCTTGGAGCCGAGCAGGTTGAGGACATGAGCGGTACATATAGGGTTAACAGTAGGAAGGTTTTCCCTGTAGCAGAGGTGTCTATAACTTGAGGGCATAGGTTAGGATAAGGGATATGGAGTTTGGAGTGGTTTCGAGGAAGTTGTTTTTTTAAATCCAGAGGGCTATTGAAATCTGTATCAAACTACACTGCCTGAGGGGATGGTGGTTTTCACAACCAATCTTTCATATCTACATGAGCACATGAAGAGCCAAGGCATAGAAGGCTATAGGCTAGACTGGTAAAAAGGGATTAGTATACATAGTACTTGATTGTCAGCATGGACACGGTGGGCCAAAGGAACTGTTTCTGTGTTACAAGTCCCTTTGAAATGTAACTGATATTTCACTCCAGGCTGTGGACAGTTTGCCCACCACTGTGATTGACTTTAGTTTTACTAAGACTCCACGATGCCACACCTGGAAAAATACTATCTTTATGTCAAAGGCAGTTCTTTCCACCTCACTTCTGGAATTCAGCTTGTTTGTCTATAGCAACAAAGCCTGAAGTATAATATTCCTGGCAAACTCCCACTTGAGCAATGGATTACATTTGGTTGCACTACCAACAACACTTTCTATCACCTTGCTTATGACTGATAATTACTAAATAAATCAGCAGTTAGCCTGATTGGACATCCTTTTTGTGGACAGACCGTATCTGAGGAATTTTTCATATTGTTGTGTGGATGACAGCCAGCTGCACTGGTATAGCTTGGCAAAAAACACACCAAGTCATGGAGTGCAAGTCTTCAGCATTATTGCTAGGATATTATTCGAAACCACAGCTCTTGTTATACCTAGTTCACTCAGCCTTTTCTTGATTTCACATGGAGTGATTCAAATTGGCTAAAAAGACTATTGCATTTAGTGAATGTGATTGACAAATCTCTATTTCAAAGCATCTTTCATTCCAGACATAAATGATAAGCGGTAGTAGTAACGAAATAAATTTGTAGATAACTTTGCCATGTGGACTCATCTCCACTTGTAATCAAGTTAAATACATATAAAAATGCATTTCAAGTACAGGTCCCATAGAAAGGGGATATATCAATTCCATCACTCTGGGACAGAATCAATCTTAGTTGTCACCTCTTGAAGATCCAAATTCTAATAACTATCATCAATTAATCTCATAACAAGTTTAATATTAAACTGCTGCAATGTTTGTAAGGCTTTTTTTTATAGTCAATATCATAAAAGTGTACAAGACTACCAATATTTCCTAAAGAAAACAGTAAATATTCCCTTTTGGCTTCCAACATTATTTGATGATCTTTTCTAAAAGTCTGTTATGGAAAATCAATGTTGTGAAAACTGGTGTGATAGCAGGATCTGATTGAGTTGAAAATGGTATATGCTTTGGAATAAAATTTTAATATTTCCTGGCTTCTGACATTATCTGGGCAAGTAAAGCTATCCAATTTGTAGAGGACTGCAGGAACATTAAAAGAGGTTTTTAAGAGCCTCATCCCTCCCCCAACAACCCCAAAGCAGATTGGTTTGGTGCAACTGATGCCAAAATCCTAAACCAAAACAATACATACCCATGAATGCAACCATTTCCACTTTAGCTTTGAAGGTAGCTAAATATTACTTAAATATTAAAATAAATTGCTTGCCTCATATTTAATCTCTACTTTAAAACTAACCTAACAAAAGAGAATCAAAAACAATTACACTCAGGTACTCGCAATCTTTCTATTTACCTGTGTGATCCAGCTTATACACTTCTAACCCCCATCTCCAGCACTCCCTACAAAGAAATACAACCTCTCCCCCTTGAACCATTGTTTTTTTGTGACAGGATCTCCACATTCCTCTGCACTGCAGTCTCTCTTTCTCTGCTCCCTTCTCTGCATTCCTTGCTTTTGATTCTCTCCCCCACCTTCCAATCTTCCACTACCAATCCTGATTTTGATACCAAGTCATCTGAAGTTCACACCACAACCTTACAGATCTCCTCTTCCACCCCTCCCCCACTGTATCTTAACCTTTTGATTTACTACTAAGGCCTTTACCCAACTCCTGCCCTTCATCTTTTTGGGCCCAACACCTGCCCATCCCTGTGCCTCAAACTTCACCCAGTTCATGTTTAGATCTCCCTGCATCTCCTTGTATCCTGGCTTTTCTGATCCCTCCTCCTTCTCCGCTCCCAGCTGAAGATTTATACCTCAATAACCACCCAACTGCTCAATTTAGTTAGTTACAATGTTAATCAGGTTCCAATGCCCAAATCAAGACCTGAGAAATACCCATTTTCAAGGCTTCCCAATCACAAAACAACACCTCAGCTTCCTCCTCTATTGTTTTCTTAATTCCCTCACACAATAATTTAAGTCTATGTGGAGCAGGTGAATTTAAAAGTACAATTGTTAAGAGTGTTTCACAAGTGGAGCATTTAAATAGCTGCTTCATTTATAACAGAGAAGAGGCTGTGCTTAAGCTCATCTGATGAAATGAAACTAGGGCAGGTGGTGGAAGCGTTGATTGTGGGGCACAATTTTTGGGAAACTGACCACAATTCTACTTACAAGGTAATTATGGAAAGGGATAAGGTTGGTCCTCAAGTTAAGGTCATAAATTCGGGGAAGCCTAATTTCAATAGCACAAGAGAGGACTTGGTGAAAGTAGATTGGGAGCAGATGCTTGTGGGTAAAACAACATCTGACAATGGGGAAATTAGCAAGAGTTCAGGCATGTTCTGATAAGGGTGAAAGGTAAAGATAGCAAGATTAGGGATGACAGATGTTACTGAACGTTTGATCAAAAAAGGGAAGCATGTGACAGATATAGGCAACTACTATCAAGAAGGTCCCTCAAGGAATATAGAGAATGTAAGAGAGTACTTAAGGAGGAAATTAGAAAGATAAAAAAAGGTCATGAAATATCCTTGGCAGGTTAAGATCAAGGAGAATCTTAAATCATTTTGTAAGTATATTAGGAGGATAGCTAGAGAAAGTGGCTCCCCTAAAGGACCAAAGGGGTAATCTATGTGTGGAGCCAGGGGATATGGCTGAGGTCTTAAATGAATACACCTCATATTAAGGTGCAAGATGATAATAGAATCCATAAGTGTAGATAAATCCCCAGGATCGAATGAGATCTATCCCAGAATGCTATGGAAAACAAGGGAGGAGATTGCTGGGGCTCTAATGGAGATTCTTTCATCTTTGTTAGATGGTGAGGGACCAGGAGACTGGGGGATATCTAATGTTGTTCCCTTATTTAGGAAGGTATCTAATGTTGTTCCCTTATGCCAGTGGTAGGGAAACTATTGAAAATTCTGAAGGACAGGACTATGTGCATTTGGAAAGGCAGAGACTGATTAGGGATTGACAGCATGGTTTTGTATGGGAGAAATCTTGTCTCAGTTTTCTGAGGAGGTAACAAAGGAGATTGATGAAGGCAGAGCAGTGGATGTTGTCTATATTAGCAACTTGGATGTGAACGCAGGAAATATGATTAACTTTGCAAATGACGTTAAAATTGGTGGTGTTGTGGATAGTGAGGTAGGTTATCTAAAGTTACAACAGGAAATAGATCAGTTGGAAAGTTGAGCAGAGCATTAGAGATGGAATTTAATCTCAATTAAATGGTGATACATTTTGGAAAGTCAAATAGGGGTAGCACATATATATCAAATGATACGGCACTAAAGAATGTTGATGAACAAAGAGACCTAGGGGTCCAAATTCATAGTTCACTGAAATCAGCAGGGCAAGTCGACACAGTGGTGAAGAAGGCATATGGCATGCTAGCTTTCATAGGTCTGGGGATAGAATACAAGAGTTGGGATGTTATGTTACAACTTAAACCACATTTGGAGCAGTGCACGCAGTTCTGGTCACCACACTATAGGAAGTATGACTGTGCTGAAGAGAGTGCAGAGAAGATTCACCAGGATACTGCCAGGACTGGAAGCCTTAAATTAAGGGAGAGATTGGATTGGCTGGACTTGTTTTCCCTAGAGCGAAGGAGGAGGCTGAGGGACAATCTGATAGAAGTATACAAGATCATGAGAGGTATAGATTATGATAGATAGTCAAAATCATTTTCCCATCGTATAGGTATCAAAACAAGAGGACACAAGTTTAAGGTGACATGTAGTAGTTTTAAAGGTGATCTGAGGGATTTTTTTTTATATACACAGAGTGGGTGATATCTGGAACATCCTGCCAGAGGTGGTGTGGAATCAGTTACAATTATTATATTTAAGAGGCATTTAGACAGACACAAATAGGCAAGGCATAGAAGAATATGGTCCTAAGGTGTGCAAATGGGATTAAAATATAGACGAGCAAAAAGGTCGGCATGATCGTAGTGGGGCAAAGGGCCTGTTTCTGTTCTGTACAACTCTAAGACTCTATAAATTGTGATTTATAGGGTGATGACACAAAATCTGTCTGTGGTACCTACCAAAGATCAGTTGAGTCTTTCAACAATCTGCTAAAGGACAAAAGAAAAATGTGTCAGAAACTTCCTCTCTTAACACTTTCATCCAGTGTCAAGAAATCAATTAATAGATCATTAGGATTCACATAAGCTTCTGTTTATTCCAACCTTGTTTAAGAAGTATGAACTAGTAAATTAACTAATCACTTTTCAGTTAACAATTTACTGCAGACACTTGTTTTGGGTTCAGCATCACTAGTCCCTTGTTCCGCATGATCCAGAAGGAGAAATCAGAGTATGTGGCCTTAATAAGTGTTCCTTATATAAACATACAGGTTATAGCGGGCTAATTCATTGGAGGGTATGAAGTGGTACCCAATACACATCCATAGCTGCATGATGATCAGGACTCAGAACTAAATGCATCTGGTGACAGGAAAACTGGAAAAGGAGGAAGAGGTAGTCTTTTAATTACACTGTGGAAACTTTATGGGTAGAAATAGGAAAGAGCCTAATTGGAGTTGTGTATAGGTATCTGGAATAAACTGTGAAGCAGGAAAAAGCAAAAATTTGAAAAGCACATAGCAAAAGTGGAGTAATTTTAATAAGGCACTTTAATTCAAATAAATTGAGATAAACTGACCAGTTCATGTCTGAATCAGTTAATCTCTGGGGTTTATACAGGATAGTTTTCTTAAGCAATGTCCCAGAACAAACAATAAAACATGTCATATTAGATCCACAATAGTGTAATGAGCCCAGATTATATTAACAGACTTGGGTAAGGCTGAATTCCATGCAATGGAACGGATACTATCTACCATAAATTGGGTAAATCTGCTAATGGTTTAAACCATAATAGAATAGATGACATTCAAAAAAAGACATTTGCTATAATACAGAACCAGACTAAACTCTAATGGGCAGAAGACCTTAAGATAAAGAAGCTGTACATAACCAAAGAGGCAAGGGATGACATAAAACTAAATAAGCAATCATCAAGTCAGAACCTGCTACAGATCCTGGTGAAATTTTTTATCTATCTATAAAAACAGCAAAAGGAAGTACTAAAAGGAAGAATAACATGAGACTTGGAAATGTAATCAAATCTACAGATGTTCTGTATAATCGTTAGGGAAAAGGTGGCCAGGAGCAATGTGGCCCATTTAAAGATGAAAATGTAAATAAGAAAATTCCAGGTATGTGGAAGGATTATTTTGCATCAGTGCTTACAGCAGAAAAGAAAAAAAAAACGTTTTGAGAAAACAAATAGTAAATCAGGAACAGTGATTTGCCAGAATACTGATGAAGCATATAATGGCATTGAAGAAGGAAAATACTTAGGCTGCGATTTTCTCCACCAAAGGGTCCTAAAGAACATAAATGATTAAAAAAAATTGGAAATGCCTTTATTACAAACTCCTCTTGATTCAGGAGTTCCTTTATATTAGAACATTGACCATATTGCTCTGTTATTTAAGAACAGCAACCAAGAGAAACCTAGGAATTGAAGACCCATTAGACTTTTAGCTGAACAGTAGAAGCAAAGGTGAATGTGTAAAAGGCAAGTCATGCCTGACACACACAATTGAAATCTTTGAAGATATTACTAAAGCAGTAAGGCTGTGATGTTTATATAGACTTCCAGAAATTTGCCAACGTTCCTCACTAGAGACTGTTAGCTAAAGTTCATGGGATTGAAGGCAATATATTGACATGGCTATGAAACTAACTGAATAGTAAAATAGAGGAGGGATAATGAGCAGGTACAAATTGGCAGAGTGTGATAAGGTTCTGCACTGGGGCTACAACTATTCAGCATATTTATTAATTATAATGGGATTGAAAGTCATGTGAATGATGGTATTAAGTTACAAAAATACATCACAGAATACATGAGAAACTAAATTTCAGCATCAACAAATGTGAATTAATCCACTATGTACTTTAAAAAAAAACAGAGCAACTTCCAAATCATTAAAAGCCAGGAACAATGGAGTTCCAATGAGTCTTGGAACTTGTGCACACATTATTAAACAACTATACAAAACCTGTGAGCAGGTCTTGACATACAGATATTGACTTTTGAGAATGTGCAGCATAGATTTACCAGAATGGTGTGTGGTTCCTAAAAGCAGAGACTAAGAAACTAAGATCTTATTTAAGATTAAGAAATAGAAGGAAATTAATAAGGTAGATATAGCAAACAAATTTGCACTGGTCGTTGAAGTCTAAAAGGTCATAGCCTAAATATTAGAGCCAGGTCTAATTCTGAATCAAGTTCAGAAAATACTTCTACCTACGAACTATGCTAGAAGTTTGGAACTTGCTTCTAAAAAATAGAAATTGATGGTAATTTAAAATCTCAGAATAATAAACTTTTATTAACCAAAAAAAATAAGGTAAGTGGGGAAAAGGTGAGATTTGAGAGTTAGATCATGGATCAACTATGATCTTATTGAATGATGAAACAGATCTGAGGAGATAAATATGCTACATCTGCTCCCATGTTCCTTTGTTCTGATAACTAGCTAAACAATAGCGAGTACCTGAGATCAAAACACAGAACGTGCATTGCTGCATTCAAACTATACATGGAATACTATGCGTTCTACATGATCTCTTTTAACACAGAATGGCATACTTTCAAATTATGCTATTCCTCTGACTGCAGAAAATTTACTTATTTAACAAATTAAATAGGTAACATAACAGGATTTGAAAAGCATATATGTAAAGTAATTATAAATAATAAAACTTTCAAAGTACTAAAGCAAAAACCTTCCATATAAATTTTATCTATAAAACTCATTGTTCACTTCTTTCATTGCTATGTGCCTCCACAGAACTCGCTGACTGGCCCTGCCATAGCTAATCAGGCAGTTTCAATAAATGCAATTAGTTAAATCTGAGCCCCTAAACTGAAATGCCATGCAATAGAATGCAATATTATGGATGGGGGTTTGTCCAGTAAGGAAAGATTAAGCAAGCTGAACCTATACTCTCTAGAGTTTAGAAGAATCACAGGTGATCTCATTCAGACATACAAAATTCTTACAGGACTTGACAGGGTTGATGCAAAGATGGAGTTCCCTGCAGCTGGGGAGCCTAGAACCAGAGACATAGTATCAAAATTAAGGGTTGGCCATTCAGAACCGAGACAGCACTGTAAATAGTGCTAATGCCTCCCAGCTCCAGGGAGTTTGCTCCGATTCCCTCCCACCTCCCAAAAATAATACGCTGGTAGGTTAATTAGTTACTGTAGATTCCCCATAGTCCAGAGAGTGCAGATGGATGGTAGTTGATAGACACGAGACAGAATAGATTGCAGGAGGTACAGGGCAATGGGACTGATGGGTGTGCTCTGGCAGAGACTTAATGGATTGAATGGCCCCCTGTACTGCAAGTTAATATAGAAGTATGAGATTAAAAAATGTCTTCATAAGAGGATAGTAAACCTTTGGAATTCTTTATCGAAGGTGGCTACTAGGCTCAGTCACTAAGTATATTTACGAAAGGGATATGGGGTTAATATAGGAAAATGGCACAGGAATAAAAGATCTTCAGTGGTGGAACAGGCACAAGGGACCAAATGCCTAGTCCTGCTTCAATTTCTCATGTTTTTACCATGTAAATTACAAAGAACCATGGTTTTGCTCTTTTCACAGATCTAAATAGTCTACATTTCTGATTTAACTATTAATCAAACATACTGTACACAGAGTTCTATTAGCAATGTGCATCTAACAACTGGTAAGCAGACTGATCATAATGTGATTTGAGTACAAAGATGATTTGAGCACTATACTGCTATTTTGTAATACTCCAGCCATTATTTCACACAACTAAAAATGACTTCTGGTTGCTGGTTGACGTGTCATTTTTGGAGGTTTTCCAGAATTGTTTATGCATGGTCTAGCAAATCTTGCATATCATTTTGGACCGTTAAAAATATTCTAGTAAACTAAGGTTTTATGAGGCAACACACAAAGCACTGGAGGAACTCAGCAGGTCAAGATGAAGGGTCTCAACCCGAAAATGCTGACTGTCCATTTCCCTCCATAGATGCTGCCTGACCTGCTGAACTCCTCCAGCACTTTATGCATTGTTCCAGATTCCAGCATCTGCCATCTCATGTGCCTCCAAGGTTTTATGAGGTATGGGTGGTCTAGGAAAGTTCTACAAGAACTAAACATAACTGGAGAAAAGAAGTGGGGCTATGTAGACCAAACAAAGAATAGGGAGGAGGAGGAGGGCAATGCTTCCTGCAATTCTACATCCATGGAGGGTCTTCAGGGAGAAATATTCTCACATCATTTCCAATCAAGACCATTTGTAAAAAGTCTTTAGGTAAGGGCAGAACCTGCAGTAAATCTGGGTGATAGACTGGATCCAACACGATCTTGCCTTTTATACATCAGGCTTCTTTCAGTCCGTTATTGGTAGCAAATCTTAGTTTGTAACATTTCAATTTGCAGTGTAGTGCTATACAAATAAGATCATAGAACCTCTCTATACAATCAGAAATACATTCATCACAATCCAATATGGTGAAGCAAGCAGGCAGTTTTATACTCTTTATTGATTTCTCCATTGTAAGGATGCCTTTCACTGCAGAGTTATTTTTTGTGAACTCATCTTAACTTTCATACTTAACTACAGAAAGAGATCTACACTATCAAGTTCAACTGGTCTGTAACTATAGACAGTGCATCATGCAGTTAAATGTTTGCTGGCAATACTGCCATCATTTCATTCTGCACCTGTATATCAATCACCAGGTTGGCTCTTGGGGAACCAGGGTTCTTCCTTCTGATAATGCCTCATGATACCAGTCAGGAGACATAGCAGCACAACAATCACATAACAAGTAAATGAAAACAAAAAAATGCAGATACTAGAAATCTAAAATAAAAACAGAAAATGCTGGAAATGCTCAGCAGGTCAGGCTGCATTAGTGGAAAGACAAACAGAGTTAACGTTTCAAGTTGAAGACCTTTGTCAGGCTGGGAAGGAGAGAAGCCTATCTTCTGTCTTTATTTTAGTCACATAACAAGAGCATGTTATTGCATAGAATATCATAAAAAAGTAATTGGCATCCTCAAACAAGAATTCCATACCAGGAACACTCTGGAGTAACACTGCAATTTTGGGAAAGTGGGTATAAATATTTATGGTAATGTGTAGCATGTTGCACAACCTGGCTACTATGAGTGAACAGTGCAACCTGTCACCTTCAGAAACATTAAAAGGAAGAGGAAGAGGAAGAAGAATTGAACTAGAAGGATGAGGACTGGAGAAGGAGAGAACATAAAAACAAGTTTTCAACATATATGGGCCCTTTTGCCCTGGTGCTTTATGTGGCCCTTTGAAAAATACAGATGATCTGCACTACATCTCCTTCTTCACCATAGCCCCAGACTCCTTACGTTTCCTCACTCAGTAACCATTAAATCAACCCTTTTCTGACACATCAGCATTTCCTTCAGTTCAGTGCAGATGTAAAATTCAACACCAAATACAAAGTTTAATCCAAATTTATCAAGTGAATCAGCTAAGAATATATCAAAAAATTAAATTAATCTTTAATTTAAAAAAAGGCTTCTGTCTGTTATGCACCTTTGCCTAACCTACAATGTTAGTTTCTAGTACATGGAGTCATTAAGAATAGGAAGAATGCTGGTAATACTCAACTGAATAGACTGTGGGTGTCTTGGAGGATAACCTGAGAGAGACCCCTGCATTAGAATATGCAAATTTCCCCCCCCCCCACAGGTTGCAGAACTGCGGGCCAAATGGCAGAAAGGTAGGGGTGGTGGTAAGAACTAAACCTGAGAAGGGGGAAGCATGTTTCCCTTCACAAAATCAATGATACTTCTTAATCTGCATTTCAGCAATCTAATAATCTGCTATAGAACAGAAGTCTGGACTGCTGTGATGATCTAGAAGAACCTTAGTTTACAATGGATATAAAAACCAATACAAAAAAGTCAAATCTAAATTTATCAATATACAATAAATATAAAATTAATCATCTTTTTACATTCCATCAGTAATTGTCATCCCAGTGTCTTTGCCTTTCTTAGCATTCTTACAAAATGTTTTCCCTCATGCTTGCAATATGGGACACAAATCATTTGAAAGAAGTCAAAAAAACAATGAACTAGAGACACTTGAAATTGAAATAGAGAATGCTGGGAATACTTAGTAGGTCAGGCAGCATCTGTGGAGAGACAAATCTTCTTTCACTGTACGAAGTAACTGCAAGGATGACCTTGATCACCTCCGGGTTTAGAGAGCCCAGCAGTAGGTTTTAGCATCTCCCACAGGATGCAGACTCTGGGCTGATTAATTGATAGGCAGGGTGGAAGCAGGAATATCAGTCTGAAAGAATAAATTCCTCTGGTCCATTGTAATAAAATGAAAGCTGCTTTCAGCAGTGGAACCCAGAACCAAAATGGCACATGCCTGAATGTCAATTTCCAGTTCTTGGTACTTCCATCGAAAATCAGTCTATCATTTCATGGAACCCATATACAGCTATTATACACTGCATGATTGCCAGTTCCACAGTTGTGATGGTGCCATCAACTGTTTTAAGTTGGTAAGATTTCCAGAATTGCTATACAAAATCTTGTTCTAAGTTGGAAGCAATCACCATGGCCAATTCCACAGAGCAACAGACCTAAAGCCACCTTTAGTTGTGTTTGCCTGTGAGCCATCTTCTGTAACCTGCTCGAAGTCCACACCTGACTTGACTGAGCTGGCACCAGTGGTGTTCTTTCCAAACCACCCTTCCACCACCATCTCTATACCCAGTTTTCTGATCACTCATGCCCAGAATCTGACATGCCAAACTGAGACATTTCCCACAATAAAGACAGAACAGGGTCTACAGTTTAAGAACATTGTACTATAGGTCTTTGTGTATATGGAAAAGAAGAGACTTTTTCTCTAAATATAGGGGTACAGAGGGTTACTTAATCGATACCAAGATGGCAACAGGGGAAAGTAACCTTGGAAGGTCAATGCCAAATTTGGCCAGAGGGACTGGATTCCCTAATGCTTAAAGTTTCATTACCTCAAATACATGGTCATGGCCAGCATGTGCATCTTTTAACACCATATCCTATTAAGAGCTCCACCACCTTAACAACCTGCTTAAAGCACCACAGCCTCCTCACTCATCAATTAAGAATCTCTTTCAAATAAGATTCAAATGCTCTTTTGCATCTCTACACATTATTGCTGCAAACCTAAAATGTACACTACAATTTGCAACCACTGCCTTTTCATTCAATGATAATCATATGACTAAAATGCAATCCAACAGAACCCAGCACCTGCTGACACATTGCACAAAATATTCACTCTCAAGCTGGTACAGGTTCTCTGAGACATCATACAACCTATTTAGGATACTTTTGTTACTTCGCACATGAATATCTTTCTGCATGGAAAATCTTTTAGTTGGCATTGGAATAACTACAGGAAGTTCTGCTATGATAGTTGCATTCCTAAGACAGAAAATCATGTTAGTACAAACAATTGTCAATGGGGAAGGGGGGGGTACGGGCTCACAATAACAGTTATTTCGCCCCCCCCCCACAGGATTTTCAAAAATAAAGGTGATTTTAATAACTAAGTTTATTTTATTACTGCAAACTAAAAATACTGAAGGCTGTATGTTACATTGTTTCATACTATATCCTTGCACAAGCATAAATAGAAGCGATTGCTTGTCAATTTCAATGGCTTCCTGCTGTGAAACTAGCAGCCTGTCTTCTTAAGAGACAATG
Source organism: Pristis pectinata (assembly GCF_009764475.1). Taxonomy (NCBI): domain Eukaryota; kingdom Metazoa; phylum Chordata; class Chondrichthyes; order Rhinopristiformes; family Pristidae; genus Pristis; species Pristis pectinata. The sequence continues at coordinate 29,391,834 of NC_067427.1, forward strand.
GTGTTTGATTACTGCTGGGAGCTTACATGGAAACATTTTTTTCCCCTCAAGACAGCTTCTTTCCCTGCTTATCAATTTCCAAAGTAACTCTCAAGTGGTTCTCTAGTTCCTGATCAAAATCAGATAACAACAAATTTGGCCTACGTAATACAAATAGTGTTCCCTAATCCATCAATCATGTTATATTGAATTTGCCTTATGGAAACACGGGTTACAGCAGAACTACCTGCACTTGTATTCATGAGCTCTTAATTTTTTTGATGGGTTGTGGTAACAAAATAGTGAATTGCTAAATAAATTGAACTAAAAGCTTCAATTTTTAAGGACTTCAAAACTGAAATTTGGACAGTGGAAATGTTATGCAGAGGAGAAAGAACATGGTAAGTAATTTAAATCAAGCATCAACAATAAATGAGTAGGTACATGATTAAATAGTAATATTAAATTCAGGGACAAAAGTAACAGGAGAATATACTAGAAATAAAGGAATTAATTATTCTTACTTATTCATTCGCAGATGTGGTAAGACCAGCACTTTCTGCCCATCTGTATTACCCCTGAAGCAAGTGGCTGGCTAGGCTACTTCAGAGGCCAGTTAGGAGTCAATCACATTGGTTAGTCTGCCTCTGGACTCACATATCAATCAGCCAAGGTAAGGACGTCAAATTTCCCACCCTGAAGGACTTCAGGAAGTCAACTGAATTTATACAACAATCCAGTGGTTTCAAGATTACAAATACTGACAGATTTTTATTCCAGATTAATTTAAGTTTCCCAACTCAATGACGGCACCCAAACATATTTCTGAATTATTAGATAATAAGTCAATAACAATTACGATGCAAAGTAATGATATACATTGTAATAAATAATAGTTAAGTGGATACTAAATTAATACGTATATATGTGTGTATATATGTGTGTATATATGTGTGTATATATGTGTGTATATATGTGTGTATATATGTGTGTATATATGTGTGTATATATGTGTGTATATATGTGTGTATATATGTGTGTATATATGTGTGTATATATGTGTGTATATATGTGTGTATATATGTGTGTATATATGTGTGTATATATGTGTGTATATATGTGTGTATATATGTGTGTATATATGTGTGTATATATGTGTGTGGGACGCTTGAATGTAATTGCATGCAAATTCTTGTGCCAAATGGGAATACTTTATGTCCTGGATAATTAAACATAGAGAGAGTATTTCTGGCAGCTTGAGGTTATGCTCCATTTTAGAATTTGATGAATGGTGGGTGTCACGGCAGGTATACAGAGGACTGAGTATTTCCTGGATCACATATTCCAGGAGGCTTTCATCCTATAGTCACAGAATTCAAGGGGATATTAAATGGGTGGCTATCCAGAAAGGTTGACAGATCAAGCAAACAGGGCAAGGGACAAAGAAATGGAATTAATCGGACAGCTCTTACAAAAAAAATGGAGTACGCACAATGGACTAAATATTTTTTTTCTCTGATCCATTATTCTATGATCTTGAAAGATGTTTTCACAATGTACACCTTCAGGAAAGGAAAAATAATGTCTTGTATTTCTATTGTGCTTTTCATGACTTCATGCTGTTTGAAAGAAATGCTCAGAATAAGAAGTACTCTTGAGATGTTTTTGCTACTGTAATAAAGAAAATATAGCAAGTTGCAACAGCAATCTCATAAACAACAATAAAACAAATAATCAAATCATCTGTATTAAGTATTGGCTGAGATATAAATAGTAGCAAGAATTATTTCAGAGTACCCTTGCTCTTCTCCAATCTCTGTTCTAGAACTTGAACCCACATGTTTTTCACTCAGAGGTGAGGAAAGAAATTAATCTTCTGAAACCTTCAACTCTGTTCATCAGCAGATCTTTGATATCACATCATAACATATTGCATCTCACCTTTAAAAAGCAGTAATCCCAGTGGATTTCCTTTTATCCCAACAGCTGAACTGCCTACAAGGAACATCATTACAACTGACATTACCCTTTATATTAAAATATGGGGTAGGCTGAGAAAAAAAATGCCTTGCCTTTTGCATGTTAGATTCATGTGAAACTTGAAAATCACTCCAAAGTAAATTGGCACACAAGCTCTGCTTACAGAAGCATCTTGCTGCCTACATTCATAAAAACGTTCTGTATATTTTAATTTATTGCCACCTCCCACTCGATCAACTGCCCCCACTTCCACACATCTCCCCCTTTCTACTCTACAAAATCTAAACACTGAAATTCTGCAAAGATCACGAAGCACAGAGGACAAATCACAGTATGTAACAGGAGAAGACCATTCAGCCCCTCAAGCCTGATTCTCCATTCAATCAGACCAAGGCTGATCTATAGATCAGTTTCATGAATCCATTTCCCTTTATAACAGACATCTTTAGTTTTAGGACAAAGTGCCTTAAAGATAATAATAACTTTTGAAATGTTATAATACAAGGAATTGTCACCACACGTGTTTCATATACAGCAATGAAATGAATGAACAGAAAATTTCCTCTTACGTTGTTTGAAAGATAAATATTAGACAGGACAACAGAACTCTGTTCTTCTTCAGAATGTCCCATTTTTTATTTTCACCTTAAAAGCCCAACATCAGCCACATAGAAGAATGTATTCTCATTCATATTGCTCTGTACATGAGAACGTTGCTACTTTCTGTTCATTAACATTATCCAGACTCATTTGATGCAGTCTAAGAAAGCATGGAAGAACTGAGAGCAATTTTGAAGAAGTCTATCGCTCATATTCTGCAATGATGTATTATTGCTCATTTGAATGTTAATAATGCAACTTGTAACCGTTGCTCATATTATGACCTCTGCTCATATTACTGCCATGGAGACATTAGCTTTCTTACTAGGATCTAGAATACCAAATGACTGGATTGAAAAGCCACATTACAGAGCTTTACAAACCTCCTATCTGCTCATGTCCTGATCAGGAACTTGGATAATGGAGACCCTGGAAGTAATTTCATGGCTGGAGGAAGAATGGATTATGTAATGAATCCCATCCAACCTCCCATAATCATTTGGTCGGATACCAGAAAAAGCCCCATAAATTGAGTCAGTCATTGTATTGGCAGCTATTAAGGAGACATTGCTGGATCACACAGGATAAGGACAAATGATATCCCAAGACACTGCATTTACTCTAGGCAGCTAGCCACACTGCTGATCCTTCCCATGCGGGAAGCAACTTGGATGTGTTCGAGAAGAGACACAGCATTTGCTCTTAATTTGGGAAACCACAAGGTAAAACACCTTAAGCTGCATACATTCATAAATTTGGTTACATCTTATTCAAACTTTGCCTGGAGAGCTATCCTTTGATAGTGCAGAAATAACTTAGCCATACTAACCCCGAGAGTTTTCACTACTAATTATAATGGAGAGAAAGTTTAATAGAATTTGCAAGCTTCCATGCCCAAATTTCCAATGTATGCTTTCAAAAGATGAAACCACATGCTGGAAACAAAATACATTAAATTTAAATTATAATGACTGTCAGTTGCCAACATCATGACATGCTGATGGGTATCAATAAAGAATGCTAATTTTATAACTCACTTCATCTACTTTTCCAACATCTCAATAATCTACTTACAACTTTTGAAGGCAGTTGTGGAGCAGACGTGGGTATAAGAGAAGCACAGTTCCTGCAATGGTTGTAATGATACAGAGCAGAGAGAGCAGACCAAGTACTGCCACAACAGCTCTCTCATTCCCCTCTGTTACCATATATGAGCAGTCACAATCACCAGCTATTAGGCAAATGAAAATAAAATTTCAATTAATTATAATGTCAGAATTGATAAACAAGCATTCTACATCTAATTCAGCAGTTAAAAGACCCAAGTTCATCTGTTACCTTCCATTCACTTTCAGAAACAGGCAAATTAAGTGAATTATGAAGCATCCAGATTTACATTCACAAAGTAGGCTTCTAGATTTGAAATTCTTTCTTACAACATTCTAATTCTAAGCAGGGTTGAATCTGTGGGTGATTCAACTTGAGGGCTAAATCTACTTGATACTGATGTAAATATAAACTACTTTGCAGTAATGAGCATTAAACAAGCAGACCAGCATAAAAACAAATTTAGTTCACTGCTGCCCTTCAGTCCACAACAGAATTGATGGAAGTGACCACGACAAATTGTATCTTCACACCAAGGACATCTTCTGTTGTATGGCACTACCATCATGCCAGATGGAGAGATCAAAACAGATCTGGCAGCTCAGAACTGGTTATCTGAGGTGCTGTGGATCATCAGCAGCAGCAGAAGAGTACACCACCACAATCTGTAGCCTCATGGATCACATAATCCTCATACCACCAGTACTATCAAGCCAGGAGAGCAATCCTGGTTCAATGATGAGTGCATGTACATGCTTCTGCAACATCAGGTGTACCTAAAAATGATGTAATATTTGTCCGAAACATTAACTACATTTCTTTTCCCAAAAATGCTGCCTCTCCTGCCAAGTGGTTCTAGCATTTTCTTTTTTTGTTTCAGATTTCCAGTATCTGAAGCTTTTTGACGTTCAGTTACCTTAACAGGTTTGGTCTCCACTCTATCACAAATATTTCTTCTGTTCTCTCCACCCCTTCCCCTCTTTGTAACTTGAAATATGTTTATTTTCTCACTTTTCCAGTTTTGGTGAAGGGCCCTTGATTTTAAACATCAACTCTACTTCTCTCCCCAGGGGAACGGCTTGGCCAGCTAAGTGCATTAGTTCATTTTCTATTTTTGTTTTGATGTCCAGCATCTGCAGTTTCTTTGTACCAATGGATATTAAAGAGTTACTTCTCTTGGCCAGAAGCTTGGAATATGCATAGTCTCAGGACAAGGGAGTGAATTTTAAAGCTAAGATCAGGTCCTGGTAGCGGTGTAGATTCCACCGTCAGGCTGGCACTGGAGGACCTGAGTACCATAATCAGCAGTCACGAGACAGAACACCCTGATGCCTTTCTGATCATCATGGGGGACTTCAACCAGGCCAGCTTGAAGAAGTTTCTGACAAATTACCACCAACATGTCACCTGAGGAACCAAAGGAGCCAACACCACCAAGAATGCTTACCGTGCCATCCCGGGCCCGTATTTTGGCAAGTCCGATCACCTGGCTGTACTTCTACTCCCAACATATAGGCACTGACTGAAGACTGCAGCACCAGTGATGAGGACTGTGAAAGTATGGTCAAGGAAGGCAAAGGAGCATTTACAGGACTGCTTTGAATTGGTGGACTGGACCATATTCAGGGATTCATCTTCGGATCTGAATGAATATGCCATGGCTGTCACCGACTTCATCAAGACCTGCATGGTTGAGTGCATACCATCGAGAACATACAGAGTTTTCCCAAACCAGAAGCCCTGAATGAACCAGGAGATTTGCAGTCTGCTGAGGGCTAGATCTGTTGCAGTCAAGACTAGCTATCTACAAACCTACAAGAAGTCTAGGTACAACCTACGGAAGGCCATCATAAAAGCGGAAAGACAATTCCGTATGATGTTAGAGACACAATCGGGTGCACGACAGCTGTGGTAGAGTTTGCACGCCACTACTTACTATAAGGTGAAACCTAACAGCATAAGTGGCAGTGATGCTTCACTCCCCGATGAGCTCAACACCTTTTATGCGCACTTTGAAAGGGAGAATAACACTACACCTACGTGAATCCCCACAGCATCTGGCGACCCTGTGACCTCCGTCTCAGAGGCTGAAATTAGAATATCCTTCAAGAGGGTGAACCCTCGTAAGGCACCAGGCCCCGACAGTGTACCTGGCAGGGTACTGAAAATCTGTGCCAACCAACTGGGTCAAGTGTTCAAGGACATCTTCAACCTCTCACTGCTGCAGTCGGAGGTTCCCACCTGCTTCAAAAAGGATCAATCATACCAGTGCCCAAGAGCTGCCTCGATGACTATTGCCCAGTAGCACTCACATCTACTGTGATGAAGTGCTTTGAGAGGTTGGTCGTGGCTAGAATTAACTCCTGCCTAAGCAGACCTGGACCTGCTGCAATTTGCCTACCGTCACAACAGGTCTACAGCAGATGCAATCTCACTGGCTTTGTACTCGGCTTTGGAGCATCTAGACAACAGCAAAACATACGTCAGGCTGCTGTTTAACGATTATAATTCAGCGTTCAACACCATTATCACCATTAACAAGCTTCAAAACCTGGGCCTCTGCACCTCCCTCTGCAACTGGATCCTCGACTTCCTTATCGAGAGGCCACAGTCAGTGTGGATCGGTAGTAACATCTTCTCCTTACTGACAATCAACACAGGCGCACCTCAAGGATACATGCTTAGCCCACTGCTCTACGCTCTCTACACTCATGACTGTGTGGCTAAGCACAGCTCAAATGCCATCTATAAATTTGCCGATGACACCACTGTTGTTGGCAGAATCTCAGATGTACAGGAGCGAGTTAGATTGGCTGGTTGAGTGGTGTCACAACACTGGATATGGCATTGCAAGTTGAGGTGATCTGCAAGTAGAGATCAGCTTGATACAGATGCTGCCTGATGTGCTGTTTCACATCATTTTCTGTTTTTATTTCAAATTTCCAGCATCTGCAGTTCTTTTATTTACAGCTTCAGAGTTGGCATTCCAAACAAAACGAAATAAGAAATCACAGGCCAGTAGATAGGTGCTTGGTTGGCGAGTATGAACTGAGTGGAATAGCTGAAATTATATAAAAGTAGAATACTTCAAATGATTTGTAATACTGGTAAGAATATTAACAATATTGGTAGGTGTTAAACAACCTGAATAAAGTTGTTTGGTTAAGTGATCCTCTTCATCGACAGAATCGTTGGAAAAACTTGGGCCTACTTGGGACTCCATTTAGACCATTTTCCAAAGATCTTTATTACCAGGAGTGGTGATGTGTACGAAGAGCAGTTGGTAAAGAGCTTTTGCTTTACAGATGCTCTGTGCAAGGCCCATTTTCTTGTATACTTCAGTGAAGAACTCAATAATGACATGCATCTTGGTTTTCAGTGTGCACAATAGAGCATTTCCAGTCTGTGCTTGATTACTGAGGTTGGAGTGAATTGGTTCTGAAATGGAAGGTTCCGAATGAAAAATGTTTCTCATTTTTCTGGGAAGTTTGTTGGATGTGAGGTGCAGTTGCAGTGAGGATTGAAAAAGCTATTTTTTAAAAGAACAAATTTAACTTTAACAGAGACATGGCTGCATGGTTCAGTATAATAGTCCAGGGTACTTGACATTTAAAAAAAGACAGTCAGGAAATGGAGAAGCAGTAAATGCTGATAAGGAAAATAGTGAAGAATGATCTTAATCCTGAAGACATTTCCAAAATGGGTAGAGATACAAAATAAGGGAAATAAAAGAAACACTGACGTAACTAATTTACATATCCACCAAACAGTAGAAACATGTTTGGAGATAGAATTAAACAACAAGACTATTGTAAAGGTAATGCAACAATTATGGGGACTTCAATTTTCATAGAGACTGGGAGATCAAATCTGCAGAAGTAGTTTGGAGGATAAATTCAGACAGTGAATTTGGAATGGTACTATGAAGCAACATATCCAATTAGGGAATTGGCAATGTTAGACCTAAGCATATGTAATGCACAGAGTCAACTGGCAATTTCTGTGTAAAGAATAAAGTGACCACAAAACAGTAGAATTCTATACACAGTTTGAAAGAGATAAAGAGTAATCAGAAACCAGAGACTTCAACTTAAAAAAAGCACATTGTATTAAAGCAAAACTGGCTCAAGTAAATTGGACAATAGTTTCAAGGGTTTCCCAGTAGACAGGAACTGGCAGGTATTTATTGAAATATTGCAAAATCTCAATGAATGCACTTTTCATTGAGAAAATAAAATTCTACAAGAAAAATGATTTGTGGTAACTAATCACTAATAGAGATAACAAAACAGAAGTTCCATTTACCATGAGATTATCTAATATCAGTCCTTACACCATGTTATTTCTTCCAGGCATGATCTCAGTTATTTAAATGGTGTGAGTTTAGAACATGGAAATCATTAATGGCCACACCAAACTGCTTCTGCTTTAATCATCCATTCTCAGTAAATGGCCAAGCACAACACCCATATACCACAGGAAGCAGGGAACTAGTGCACAACTGGAAGCATGGACAGGTATGTAGCAAAGAGCTGGAGGCCAGAGCATGCCTGAGGACTGGGATTGGGATGCGGGGACATAGCTTTGAAGATATTAACATTTGTCAAAAGCTTGCTCTCCTGTCATCCTGATCCCCTTTGTCCCCTGGTCCAGAATGACGTGGAAGTTTAATCATTGATTGCATTCAAAGTACAGATTTATATATTTCTGGACACTAGAAGAAACAAGGGATAACCACAATCTGGTTGAATTGTGATGCAGGCAAATGTCCTCTTCCTGATAAAATGCTTAGTGTATGGCTTTGTCATAATTAACACTGTTTCAGTAGAAAGACAAGCACAAGCTCTCATGGCAACATCCCCTTCCTCCCCACCCCCAGCATCCAGGCATAAGCACCTTATAGATTATATCATTGTATGAGTAAGAGACAGCATGGATGTCTGCATCTTCTGCGTCATGACAGATATTGACAACTACTTGACTAATCACAGCCCAATTCACTTCACTGTTTGTCTAAATTTTAAAATTCTCTGCAGAAAAAAAGCTCTCTCAGACAGTGCCTCAGAAAACCTTATGACTCCCATCTAATGAGAGCTGCAGAGTTTCCAAAGCATTTTGATTGCTGTGAAGACACAAGAGACTGCAGTTGCTGGAATCTGGAGCAACACACAAAATGCTGGAGGAACTCAGCGGGCCAGGCAGCTATGGAGAGAAATCGACAGCCGACTTTTTCAGTTGACACCCTTCATCTGAGCTTCACTGGACCTCCTTGAAGTCTGTCATAATTAGCATCTGCAAAGATACTCTTGGCTTCTCTACAAAAACCATAGAACAATACAGCACAATACAGGCCCTTCGGCCCACCATGTTGTGCCGACCTTCAAACCACACCTAAGACTATCTGACCCCTTCCTCCCACATATCCCTCTAACTTAAATTCCTCCATATGCTTATCTAACAATCTCTTGAACTTGACCAACATATCAGCCTCCACCACCACCCCAGGCAGCACATTCCATGCACCAACCACTCTGGGTGAAAAACCTCCCTCTGACATCTCCCTTGAACTTCCCACCCATTACCTTAAAGCCATGCCCTCTTGTATTGAGCATTGGTGCCCTGGGAAAGAGGCGCTGGCTGTCCACTCTATCTATTCCTCTTAATATTTTGTAGACCTCTCTCATGTCTCCCCTCATCCTCCTCCTCTCCAATGAGTAAAGCCCTAGCTCCTTTAGACTCTCCTCATAATGCATACTCTCTAATCCAGGCAGCATCCTGGTAAATCTCCTCTGCACCCTCTCCAATGCCTCCACATCCTTCCTATAATGAGGCGACCAGAACTGGACACAGTACTCTAAGTGTGGTCTAACCAGAGTTTTGTAAAGCTGCAACATTACTTCGCGGCTCTTAAACTTGATCCCACGACTTATGAAAGCTAACATCCCATAAGCTTTCTTAACTACCCTATCCACCTGTGAGGCAACTTTCAGTGATCTGTGGATATGAACCCTCAGATCCCTCTGCTCCTCCACACTGCCCAGAATCCTGCCATTACCCTTGTACTCCGCCTTGGAGTTTGTCCTTCCAAAGTGTACCACCTCACACTTCTCTGGATTGAACTCCATCTGCCACTTCTCAGATCAGCTCTGCCTCCTATCAATATCCCTCTGTAAGCTTCGACAGCCCTCCACACTATCCACTACACCACCGATCTTTGTGTCATCTGCAAACTTGCTAACCCACCCTTCCACCCCCTCATCCAAGTCATTAATATATATCACAAAAAAAGTAGAGGTCCCAGAACCGATCCCTGTGGGACACCACTAGTCACAGCCCTTGAATCCAAATGCACTCCCGCCACCACAGCCCTCTGCTTTCTACAGGCAAGCCAATTCTGAATCCACACGGCCAAGCCTCCCTGGATCCCTTGACCTTCTGAAGAAGCCTACCATGTGGAACCTTATCAAACGCCTTACTAAAATCCATGTAGACCACATCTACTACACTACCCTCATCAATCTTCCTGGTCACCTCCTCAAAGAACCCTATCAGGCTTGTGAGGCAAAATCTTCCCTTCATAAAGCCACGCTGGCTGTCCCTAATCAGTCCATGATTCTCTAAATGCTCACAGATCCTATCTCTTAGAAACCTTTCTAACAGCTTACCCACAACAGACGCAAGGCTCACTGGTCTGTAATTCCCTGGACTATCCCTACTACCTTTTTTGAATAAGGGGACAACATTCGCCACCCTCCAATCCTCTGGTACCATTCCCATGGCCAACGAGGACTCAAAGATCCGCCAATGGTTCAACAATCTCCTCCCTCGCCTCACGAAGCAACCTGGGGAATATTCCATCAGGCCCCAGGGACTTATCTGTTCTAATAATTTCTAACAGCTCCAACACATCCTCTCTCTTGATATCTATATACTCTAGAACATTACCCTTACCAACACTGTCCTCAGCGTCATCAAGACACCTCTCCTTGGTGAATACTGAAGACAAGTATTCATTGAGAACCTCACCCACTTCCACAGCTTCCAGGCACATCTTCCCACCTTTGTCTTTAATCGGACCTACCTTTACCCTAGCCATCATTCTGCTCTTCACGTATGAGTAAAAAGCCTTGGGATTCTCCTCAACCCTACTTGCTAAAGCCTTTTCATGTCCCCTTCTTGCTCTCAGCCCCTTCTTAAGTTTCTTCCTTGCTACTCTATATTCCTCACGAGCCCTATCTGATTCTATAACTGATTTGATGGAAAGGACCAGATTTCCCGAAAGAATTTGCTAAGGCGATGAGGAAATAAAAGTTCATCAATTAGGAAGTAAAATATTCGTGTGGATAGAAGAATGTCTGGCTTACAGGAAACATATAGAGGGCACAAACAGGTCTTTTTCTAGTTGGCAAAATGCAATGAATGGTGCACCATGAGGATCAGTGGTGGGGTTTAAATTTCTTTACAGTTGATATAAGCAACTTAGTTTGAGGAAGCTACCAAGGGTATAATTGCTAAATTTGCTGACGACACAAACATTGGTAAGAAACTAAGTTGTAAAGAGAACATAAGGAAGCTACAAAGGGATAGCAAAAAGTTAAGTAATTGGGCAAAAATCTGGGAAATGGAGTACAAGTAGAAAAATTTCAAATAAAGCATTTTACCTAAATGGTGGCATTGCAAAGCTCCAAGTTGGAATGGATAGATTGTTTCAATGACAAAAGATTGCACTGTCTACTCAAGTATCTGCTGGAGTTTAAAAGAGTAACAAGCACTCGTTTCAAACATAAGATTCCAAGGAGTCTTGACAGGGTATGTAAAGAGGATGTTTCCTCTTGTGGAAGAATCTATAATCACAGGCCATTGTTTAAAAAAAAAGTCACCCACAATACAGAAATAAGGTGAAATTCTTTCTCATGGAGGGTCCTGAGTCTTCGGAAGTCTTCTTCAAAGTGTGGTGAGAACAGAGTCTTTGAATATTTTTGAGGCAAGGGTTATTAAACACTTAATAAGGTGATGCAAGATTATCAATGGACACACAGGAATACTGAGCTGAGAGTACAATCAAATTGACCACAATCTTATCAAATGATAGAGCAGGCTCAAGGGGCCAGTGGACTATTCTTGCTCAGAGAACTTGGAGCTAACTAACCACAAACACGTTGTTCCTGGATTGGAAGCTCCACTGTATCTCAAGGGAAAACAAATAGCCCTGTGGGTATCAAAGTTGAGATACAACAAAAATTAACTATGATCCAAGGAAGAGATGGCAGTTAGAAAGAGTATTGAAGGTCCAGCAACTTATTATTAGAGGTACAGATTCTTTGGTGCCTTTGTGTCTACTCAAACACCCAAGGCTCCAACTACTCAAAATCAAGAATGGTGATTAAGATAAAGGACAAAGAGGCAGACAATGCCTGCTGGATGGAATATGTCAAAGATCTCAACTGCAACTCTATCCTTGACATGAGTGCCCTTGATTCTATACCATTACAAACAATTCAGTCCTGCCTTGCCACCATCTCTAATAAACAATTCAAGGCGGCCATATGCCAACTAAAAATGTAAAACCACAGAAGCAGACAGTATCCCTGCTAACATTCAGAAACTTGGCAATGGGGAACTTCAGTCACCAATCCACGACCTCATCTCTCACATCTAGTACGAGGAGGATAAGCCAGAGGACTTTGAAGATGCCATAATCATGACCACTTTCAAGAAAGGAGACAACCCCAACAGTGGTAACTACAAAAGGGGTCTGCTTGCTGTCAGCCACAGGAATAGGCATCACTAAGGTCCCTTTCAATGGCCAAAGAGATACTTTCCCATTCACAGTGTGAATTCTATCCATCAAGAAGCCCAGTAGATATGAAGCACCATACAACTGCAAGAGGTGATGGTAATGATCCTAACCAATAGGTCCACAAAAGATCCAATATCGTGTAGTCAGTCTGTCACTTTCTAATCCCTCTTTCTTCTTCACTGCACCTTACCTCCAACAAACTTCCTGCTGGAATGGAACTCTGCAAGACCGATCAATATCTATTGCCTCTGGACTGTAATATGCAAGTGAACTGATGTATGCATGTGTTTGGAGGTTGAGCTGCAAGACATAACTGACTCATTCACTGAAACGATTGAGGACGGGCCTTACAGTTAACATCCACAACACCACCGTCCAAAACCAAAGGTTCAAGATGAAGCCCTGGAAACAATGGACCACTTCCCATACCTTAGGAGCCAACTTTCAACAAAGGCCTTGATGACAAAATTCAACTTGAGTATGCTAGGAAAGTCTTGGCTATCTGAGGAAAAGGGTGTTTTAAGAACAAGACATCAAACCTGGATCAAAACACATGGTTGGCCAGGCTACATTGATCTTGGCCCTCATTTTTGTTTCTTTGACTTAGAATGACAAGAGCACTGGAGGGATACCATCAATGTTGTCTCCTGAAAATCATCCAAAGCCTCTGGAGGATAAACTAACCAATATCAGCACACTCTCCCAAACCAACATCCAAAGCATTGAAGTCACAAATCCCAACTCAGCTTTGTTGGGCAGACCACATTGATCACATTCCCAACACTAAACCCCTGAAGCAGGGTCCTGGCATAGTAAGAGACTACCAGATACACAGAGGAAAAGATTCAAGCATGTTCTCAAAATTTCCTTGAAAATATGGAACATCCCCACTAATTCCTGGGAAACCCTGGTCCATGACTGCTCAAAGTGGAGAAGGAACATTCAGATGACACTGAGAACCTCAAGTCCATGTGTCGGAAGCCCACAGTAGCCAAGTGTAATCTGAGGAAGGAGCGCTCCAAGTCCCAAACTACCCACTCTCAATCCCCACCAAGCATCTCCTGCCACAATAAAGGCAAAATCTGTAGTTCCCACATTGGCCTCAGTCATCTATGAAAAAGATGCAAGTCTCAGATGGAAGGCCAGTTCTCAGTGATGAATAACGAGTCCAGTAGTGGAACAAGAGATCACTGACTTCTAGCTCATCTCTCACTTACACATTTCCACGCATAGGCTGGGAAGTCAGGAGTGAATTGACCAGCAAGACCCACCTGACAGTTCTTTACACAACTGGCAGTCAGAAGTGAGTATGGTCTTTCATGTAATATGGTACAGATTTAATTTTTTGGAACCTAATTCAGCAATAGTGAAGATTTGAACAGAACCACTGTTCTTGCTCTGGGTCTAACCTGGGACATAAAAACAGAAAATGCTGGAAACACTTAGCAGGCCTGCCAACATCTGAAAATAGAAATAGGAGTTAAAATTTTAGGATGAAGACCCTTCACAAAACTGCAAGAGAAAAGTTAGTTTTAAATTAGACAGGGTAGCAGAGGGATTGACGGCCAAAGGGAATATCTCTGAAAAAGAGGGTAGCTGTGGTAAGCTTTAAGGTAAAACCATCTGGCTGATTGGCTAATGAGGAAAGTTAGAGAAAAACTAAAGTAACACGTAAAAGCTCTGAACTGCAAATTAGAACTGTAGGAAATACCCATCAGATCAGTGTTAGTGAAGAGAAAACAATGAGTTAACATTACAGATGGATAACTGAATAAAAAAAAAATCAACAATTTTAGGTAACTCACTTTCTCCACTTGCATCAAGATTGGCTGGTTCTATTATGTGTAATCCAACCAAGATGTATAAAATTATGAGACACATCAAAGAGTAAACATAAAGATCCTGCATTAATTTAAAGCAATTGCAGAAAGATGGGAGAAGAGATGAGGAGAAATGTTTTCACCCACAGGGTGAGAAGTGTCTGGAACTCTGTGCCCTAAAGGGTGGCAGAGGCAGAAACCCTCAGCAATTCTATGTGCAGTTGAAGAGCTGTCACTTGCAGGACTGCAGACTGAGCACTAGAAGGTAGGATTAGGCTGGGTATCCCTTTTTTGACTAGTACACGCACAATTGACTGAATAACTTTTTTCTACATTGCAAGTCTTCTAAGATTCCATGGTTATCCCCATTTTTAGGTTAAGAGAGCCTGATATTTCCAAAAATAGTAATAAGCCAAAAGGTTTAGGAGAGTTGGGAGGAGCGATGATTAATGAAAAGAAATCAATAAAGAGTGAGATTATAAGAATAAATTCACAAGAAATAAGGAAGATTGTAAGAGCCTTCAATTTCAAAAAAAGGAGTGGCCAGAATGATTGTCGCAGAAGGATTATAAATATTTCTCGTTAATTTTCATTGTAGATGGGATACCAAATATAACAGAAATGGATGGGAACCAAATGTCAAATGACAATAGGAACATAAATTATTTAATATCACTAGCAAGAAAGTACAAGAGAAACTAAGGAAATCAAAAGATATCCCCAGGAATCCTAGGATTTAAGAGCTGGATATATTAGTTTTATTTTCCAAATTTCCTTGTACTTTGGAGTAATCCTAGCAGATTGGAATGTAGCAACTGTAATAGTACTACTTAGGTAGGTGGAAGTGACAAAATAGGGAACTACAGACCTGACATAAGTTGTGAGAAAATTGCTGCAATCCATCAGTAAAGACATGGTAACTTAGCTATCAGAATATGACTAGAAACAGTCAGCATAGTTTTAGGAAGGGAAAATTAAATTTGACAAAAGTAGAGTTCTTTTGGGATGTTACAAGTAATGTCATGAAGACTTGATAGAATCTAGATGAAACTTCCTGGGCAAGTGTGGCCCTAGGGATTTCATCTCAATTGGAAATGTCAGATACATCCCTGAGTTTGGGCTAAAAGAGGAATAAATGTATGAATTAATGCATTGCATATTAGTACAATAATAAGCACATCAGGACACAATAAATAGGACTGAATTGGCAGATATTTTTTGGAAATAACATGGAAACTATTAGTCTTCAGGAAATGTCTTTGAATTAAATCTCCATACTTCAAGTGGTACATAATTTGAGAGAAATATGTGATTAATCTGGTGTACTAGAAAAAATAAAGTGGAATTGGTGCAGATCGCATGAAGCACAAAAGCATACACAATATTACCATGTTTACTTTTTCTTTACCAAATAATTTTCAGATGTACAGTATAAAATGTAAACAATAACAAAATTATTTATCAAGGAGAATGTCAATTGGACAATTTCTCAATAATGGCTTCATAAGCCTGTGCTGATATATATATTATCTCTGCCTTGGCCAATTTTGTCTTAGTTTTTCCAATGCATGGTTAATTTCCATTCACCACAATAAACAAATGGATGGCTCAATCCATAGCTGCTGCAAAGGATGCAAAAGATCACATCACTGCTGTTGATTTACGGCATATTGGTAAACAGTCATGTGTAATCCAAACAATAGGACCTGAAGGCAGGCAGGGGACGTGGAAGTTGAATGTCAAGCTGCTGACCCCAGAGAGCATCGAAGAACTAAAGAGGGATTACACGAAGCCCCTCTTTGACTCCCCGATTCACTGGTGGGAGGCAACCAAGGAGAACATAAAGAATCTTCTTCCTCAAAGATGTTCAGAAAGCCAGACAAAGTCAGAGGGAACCCTGCCAACTCTAGGCATACTTGCAGCAGCTTCTACTTCTGCAATCAAAGGGGGTGGATGTGAGAGAGGAACTCCAAGAGGTGAAGAGCCAGCAAGCTGGGCTCTTTGCCTCCAAAATCCTCATAGATCACCCTCAAATCCAGAGTCTGCTTTGTGGAACAGGATGAGACATGCTTGCGCTTCTGATTCCAAAAGGTTCACAGGGGGAGCTCTGTGATCCACAGCCTTAAGGAAGAGTATGGCTCAGTAACATCCTCACAGACAGACATACTGAGGATCTTCAGATCCTTCTATGCCAATCTGTATGACAGTAAGACCACTGACAGCACAGCCTCCTAAAATTTTCTGTCCTTTATCACGGAGGTGCTAGACGACAGCAGGTGGGAGGGTCTGGATCAGCCACTGTCCCTGGAGGAGCTGACAGGCTCCATCCGTTCCCTTGGCACAAATAAAACTTCCGGAAGCAACGACTTACCAGCAGAGTTGTACTCAGCTCTGTGGGACCAGATGGGCCCAGACCTGCTGGAAGTGTATAACTCTATGCTTCTGGTTGGCAGAATGTCAGACTCCATGAGGAAGGGCATTATTACCTTCATTGACAAGCAGAAGGGGGAGGAGGAGGGCATCAGGGATTGGAGACACATTTCACTGTTGAATGTGGACTATAAGATCCTGTCCAATGCAATCGCCGACCAGGTCAAGTCTGTTCTGGGATAGGTGATCCACCCAGACAAACCTGTGCTGTACCTGGCAAGAAAATCTCTGACAGCCTTGCACTGCTCAGGAATACCATCGCCTACGTGCAGGACAGAGCGGTGGATGCCTGCCTGGTCACTTTGGACCAGGAGAAGGCCTTCAACAGGATATCACACACATACATGCTGGATATGCTCTCCAAAATGGGTTTTGGGAAGCAAATCAGAAATTGGATCCAACTGCTCTACAAAGATATCTGTAGTGCAGTTCAAATCAATGGGTGGGAGACAGACAGTTTCCCCGTCAAGTCTAGAGTAAGGCAGGGTTGTCCACTCTCCCATGTCTTTTTTGTGTGCTGCGTAGAACCCCTTGCTGAATCCATCAGGAAGTCAAGTCTGACTAACTGAAGGTGCAGGGAATCTGGTTTGGAGGGCTAAGGCACGTAACAAGAATTGGCTGGAGCAGATTAGGAAGATAAAACAAAAATTGGGTTTGTGGAAATGGCATTCTGTCAATAACTGGGAAGAACTTGGTCATCAGGTGCGACATGCTCCAAGGGCTGCTGTACTTGGCGCAGGTATGGCCTGCCCCTCGCTTCTCTGCCTTGGCAATCACCCAGGATGTCTTCCAGTTTATCTCAGGGTCCAAGGTGGAGCAAGTCCAAAGGGTCACACTGCACAAGTCCCCTGAGAATGGGGGCAAAAGTGTACCCAATGTTGCCTCATCCTGATGACCACCTTCGTGTGTGGCTGTATCAGTCGGTGTGTGGATCCAAAGTATGTAGGCACCAAGTATCACTACGTACTGAGGCTCTGCCTGTTCCTGGTGTTGCAGGAGATAGGCCTGGCCCCTCTACCACATAATACCCCAATCAGCTGGACATTGCCACACTACCTGCCTTTTGTGGAAGAGTTCTTTCAAGTAAACACCTTTGACCACAAGTCCATCAGGCAGTGCCCAGCACGGAATGTACTGCAGACACTGCAGGACAGGGACACTATGGATTCTCTGGGTTGGTTCCCAGTACAAACAGTCCAAACCATATGGCAGAATGCCTCATTGCCAGATCCAACCAACACCAAGCCCTCGCTTAGCTGGTGGTGAGAGGTGCCCTCCCAGTCAGAGCTTTCCTCTACAGACGACATATCACCCCCAATGTACGCTGCCCTCAGGATGGCTGCGATGGGGAAGAAACAGTCACCCACCTCTTTGCAGACTGTGGATTTGCTAAGAGGGCAAGGAGAAGGATGCAAGGGTCCATGTCCCAGTTCATCCCCAGCAGCTATGTAACAGAGGACTCTCTGATCTACAGGCTGTTCCCGGGGGACACACGCCTAGACAGACATCAAGTGCTGCTGGAAGGTCATCAACTTGAAGGACGGCCTTTAGTCTGCCCAAAACTTGTTGGTCTTCTAGCTCAGCGAGATGTCTGTAAGGGAATGCTGCAGACTGGCACAGTCCAGGCTGCAGGAATATGTGCTGAGATACGCACTGAAGCTTGGTGCAGCCAATGCCAAGGCTCTGTGGGGAAGGTCCACAGTATAGGCACCTTCTGCTACCACACATAAAGGGGCAAAGGTGGGTGGGGAAACCCCTCGAACAATGAAAGGGGTATCACCTCAGGGAGCCACATGAGTAGCAATAGTGCTATGTTTGTTTGTGTGTAATTTTTTCTCTTTAAAGTCTGACACTACTGAATGTAACAACCATGAACATAAAGGTTTTTTATTCTTCTTTTGTATGTTTTATTTCCTTTGTATATACTTTTAATTATGAATAAAGTTTAGTTTTGAAATAAAAAAAATCCAAACAACATAATTGTTTCAGCACCTGAAGTTACTGATCTATTAGCACAACATTTTATGCTGGTGGGTGCCGTAGTATGTCTCATACAACTGATGGCAATCCCAATATAAACCTGGCATTTTTGTTGTAATGTGCATTTCTCAGATGCTGTCTTCAGTAATCCAATAATCTAATAAATTCGAAGTATGCAATGGTATTGCTGCTGGAAAACTACACCCGAATCTTGGGAACCACCAATGTAAGCAAGCCTAAATGCCTGCAGAGTGAAATTCCTGTCTCTTTCCTTCTTCGTTCTGGACAAGCCACAAACATGAGAAGGGACAACTCTTGCCACTCTCAAAGGTTGCTCTTTTAAGATACAGGGTGCTTAAGTGTCTTGGAACTCCTGAATGACGCCATATATTTCTTCTGCATGTCTCAAATAATTTGAATATTATAGACTGGTATATTTTCAACAGCAGGAAAGAGTATTGAGCCCCTTAAGTTGGAAAATCTTTTCTTACGTGGTTGAGAGTAGGATCTCAACGATACAAGTTTAAAAAAAACACATATTGATAACATCTTATCATCAATCATAGAAGCATACAGCATGGAAACAGGCCATCAGGCACCAATCTCTGGGCTATCAAATAGCTATCTTTACTAATTCCATTTCCCAGCAATCGACCCATGACCTTCCATGCCATGGTGCTTTAAGAGTTTAAGTACTTTGTAAATATTGTGAGTGTCCCAAACAATAGAACCAACATACTATTTTAATTTGCAGTCATTGTGGTTACGTAGGAAAATATGCCAATCATTTTATGTTCAATGATGTCTCACAATACAAGTGATGGGTTAGTTGTTTCTCGTAGTTTCAGTAGAGATATTTATGTTGGCAAAAATGCTGGGAAAACTTACAGCTCTACTTCACATGGCTCATGCTATCTTTTACATTCTCTTGAGTAGATAAATGAGGATTTAATATATCACTTGAACACGAAATATTTAGCACTACATTGAAATGGCAGCCTTGATTATATGCTTAGATACGTCAATGGATACGGATGAACATAGTTTGACTACTAATAAACAAGAAAATAATTACAACCATAAACTGAATTGAATTCATCCAAATTGCTATAATTGGATGCTATCTTGTTTAACACAATAATTATATTACTTACTATCTTTATTCATTCTCGGAATTGCTTTGTCAGACTTGTACTATAAATAGAAACAAAAAAAATTATGAATCAGATGAAGGTGAAACATACACATTGGTATGTAGAACCTACCACACAAATCACACATTAATTAAGCCATATACCTATATTGTTTATTATATTCTTGATTAGTTTTACCTTGAGCTAAGTTTGATATACACCCATGTAAAGAGGTAACAATGGATTTTTGTTCTGGGGTTCCAAAATAATTGAGATAGGAAGGGCAAGTTGACAATTGTGGCATAGCTGCCACATCTGCAAAGTCTGCATTAGATTCTTCTGCTGGACTGGACAGGCTACAGTAAAATTTCAATAATCTGCTATCTAACCATCTAGGAGTTATGATGGTTCAGGATCTGTCACACTATGTAATGTTTGCCGCGTCCCTTTTCAACTCCCCAGGGCCCTGATTCATGAGTTCCCCTTCCACTTGCCCCTGTTCCTAGGCTCCTTTCGATTCACCACATTCTTCCATTCCCCTTGTATTCATTGGGCCCAGCTCCCATACTTCCTCCAAATCACCAAGCATCAGTTCCCACTCTACCTTCGCACTTGGCAGTTCCAAGTCCCCATGCTCCCTCCAATTCGCTGGGTACCTGGTTCCCACCCTTCCTTCCACTTACCAGGGCCCTGGTTCCCATGTTTCCTTCTGGCTCACCAAGGCCCTGGTCCCGTGCTCCTTTCAGATTTGCCAGGCCCCAGTTCCCAGGCTATCCTTTAAATTTACTTGGTTCACCAGTACACTTATTATAATACTATGTTAACATCTTAAAAAAAATTAAAAACGTGTTGGGATATTAATAAAACACATCCAATAATCTGGAAAATGTTCTAATCCAGACCATTAAAGTCCCAAAGCATGCTAGATTATGGGAGTTTTACTGTCGTATCAAATTGTTGAAGTGTCACCTCATATTTGACATATAAAATCTGAATTGGTGATGACTAACCTCATGAAAGAAAAATTATCAAACAATGAAGTTTTCCAATCGATGCATTTTCTAAACAAGGAACATCTGCCACAAAATGTTGTCTAGATTACTTAGGGAAGTGACAAAAGATAATACTTTAATCACTTTCCAGTGGAAAAGGACATTATTTGAACAAGATGTACACCTCCCTGAGGTTGGCACATTAATTAGTACATGAAACTGGTGTCAGCAATCTTCATATCAACTCTGAAAAAACTTGCTGAGGTTTACTGTTCAAATGGTATTTAACCACAAAAGTATATCCATACATGCAGGCTGGAGTGCCAGCAGCCCAGACTTTTGAGAGGCCTAGGAAATATACTTCAGCTGCTCCAGACTCTCAAAAATAATTGAAACACATTTTTAGTAGGCTTTTCTTTCATTAATTGTGAAACCAATCAGAGCTGACGCTCTACAGTATCCAAAAATGGCTACTAGGGTCCATATTAAGATAAATATCTGTATATCTACTTCAGAAATATGTGGTTAGTTTGGACACCTGGTTATGGGGTTGCTTTAGAATCGAAACAGCTATGTCACCAATACTAACATAGTGGTAAGTAATATGAATCTCATTTAAAGTTAATTCAATTCTGTTAACATTAAGGGAGCACACTCAAACTTATCCCCACTAAATGCATAGTCCATTTAACATACCCCTAAGTAAAGTGCCTGAGCTTTTGTGTGTGTTCTGTGGTCTGAACCACTCACCTTCCTATCGACTATGATCACAGACTTAGCAGTAGTATTTGAAGACATAAACCCAGTGGAAGCCAGAGAAGGAATTGAACCTGAAGTTACTATGGAATTCAGATTTGAAGTCAAACTAGAAGCTGAAGATACAGTAGGATGTTCATTGATAATTATTTCCAATGCAGGAGATGTAGGTGGAACATGAGCTGTTATATTCTCAGTTTCAGTCCAACCTTAGATCAAAATTAGTTACAAAAGGTCAGCAATCAAACTGCAAATAACAGATTAAATGCACAACTTAAACTAGACATGTGGCATATCACATTATTAAAATTTAAAGTAGAATTTGAAAACATTGGTCAGACACTATTTCACACATTGAAACATGCAATGAAATAACAATCCTCGGGGAACCATCCAGTTTCACATGATGCCAATGATGCTGGATTTCTCAAGCAGATTTCATGAAAGAAAATGTGCCTTTTGAAGGCACCAACTACATCATTTTCTTAATAGCACACATTAAATATGAATTATGATTATCACACTTATTGAACAAGAGTTTTTACTCTCTTGAAGCTCAGAAGAAACCAGAAGAGAACATTTAAGAGTGCATACATTCTTGTGAGATTATGTGTACTTTTTCCAGATTTGGTTACAGCTGATTGCAGTGAAACAGTGTAATGAAAAAGTGAATTACATAAGAAATTTAGCACATTTGATGATTCAAGAATGAGATTTTAAAAATGACGTAGTGTTATTTTATCTTCAAGAATCACCAATGGTATTCCTAGGCGTACTCCAAGCTACTTGTACGGCCTTTATTTTTCTTGTCATAATTTGCCATTGCATAGGTACAATGCTAAATGTGTATTTTTAAAGAAGTCATGCATGTCTTTTTTTTTAGTTGAGTATGGCAAAATTGGTAGTTGATTTTTACATTATATGACTGAAATAGTTCTTTTAATACATTATGTTTTATTATAAGAGGTTGGATATTTAGAAATAGTGATATTGTTACAATTGTATAGGGCATCGTATTGGTGAGGCCACACCCGGAATACTGTGGACAGTTTTGGTCCTCTTATTTAAGAAAGGATATTATGACATTGGAGGCAGTCCAAAAAAGATTCACTGGAATAATTCCTGGGATGAGAGAACTGTCTAATCAGGAGTGGCTAAAAAAAAAATCTACATTCTTTCAACGTTTTGAAGAATGAGGGGGGAATCTTATTGAAAAATACAAAATCCTGAGGGAGCAACAACAAAGTAGACATCAAGATGTTTCTACTAGTGAGAAAATCTCTGAGAGTTCATAGTTACAAGATTAG